>NC_140935.1:20514576-21714576 GCF_014529385.1 Adiantum capillus-veneris
ATGCACATGCCAACTCTAAATTTGAAAGAGGAAATTGTACTCACACGTACATGCTTGATCCTATCCCCTCATAAGAGATACACACCATGGAAGTCATTTGGCTTAGCTCCCACTCCGTTGATGTGAGACCGGATGTTGGGGCAATGAAGAGGAGTCAAATTGACTATGCACATTATGCTCATTGCAAGTTTGAGAGTTTGAGTACCACACACTACTAGAGTGCTCTGCTTTTGGTCACATCCTTACTTGTATCCCTCACATTTTTAGCCATGAGTTAGATCTACACACGTCCCTCTCCCAACCATAATGTGGGCTCTCCATTGCGACTCTCATCACCACAATTTTGGAGCACTCATCAGCCACACACATAATAATACATCACCTATAACACTGGTCCCATATGTCATATTTGACCTCCAAGGACAATAATAGAATCTCTTTCTCTCTCTCTCTCTCTCTCTCTCTCTCTCTCTCTCTCTAATCCATGCATCCTTAAGAGGGGTCCGTAAGGAGCACATCCTAAGACCCGCACTATTCTAACTGTTGTGACGAAGGTTTCATCTGATAATCTACATTGCCATAGAGGCTTTTGAAGGTAATGTTATTATGATGGTGGATGAGCAAGTGCATGCAAATGATAGATTGGCGGTGCCTATCATTTAGCTTATAATGACATTTTCAAAGAAAGCATGATCCTAGTTCACTTGATAACCTACACTTCCCTCAAGCCTTTTGAAGGTCTTGTTACTGTGATGGATGTGCAGCTAGTGCATGCAGGTAATAGATTTGGGGTTGTCTTATCATTTATTTTAAAAAAATGGCACCTTGGGCTTGCCATTTTAGACCAATGAATCCCCATATATAACTCGCTTTTAGATTCCCTTCAAACCCGTACATAGCAAATAATATTTAGCACTCACTAATTTTGATCATGCAGTCTAAATTCTCTCTCTCTCTCTCTCTTTCTATCTCTCTCTCTCTCTCTCTCTCTCTCTCACACACACACACACACACACACACACACACACACACACACACACACACACACAATTGATTTGTGGAATAGTTCCTATGATGTCGCTCCTCTCTCTCTCTCTCTGTCTCGCTCTCTCTCTCTCTCTCTCTCATCTATTTTTGTGGAAGTTTTAATATATTTCAACACCCACATGCACATTGTTTGTAAGTGACTTCCCGGAGATACTTGTGCACACTGCCACCTCTCTCTCTCTCTCTCTCTCTCTCTCTCTCTCTCTCTCTCTCTCTCTCTCTCTCTCTCAAATCTATATTTGTGGAAGTTTCAATAGATTTCAACACCCACATGCACATTGTTTGTAAGTGACTCCCCTGAGATACTTGTGCACAATGCCACCTCTCTCTCTCTCTCCCCCTCTCTCTCAAATCTATTTTTGTGGAAGTTTTAATAGATGTCAACACCCACATGCACATTGTTTGTAAGTGACTTCCCCGAGATACTTGTGCACAATGCCACCTCTCTCTCTCTCTCTCTCTCTCTCCAAATCTATTTTTGTGGAAGTTTTAATAGATTTCAACACCCACATGCACATTGTTTGTAAGTGACTCCCCCGAGATACTTGTGCACTCTCTCTCTCTCTCTCTCTCTCTCTTGTACACTAGTTAGCGCATATAGAATACTAATTGATAATTGTTGTATTTAATAGGAATATTCTTATTTAGCTATATCGTTGCACTGTGTACACACGATCATATCATGGCAAGCATCATTGCTCCAAGGAGAGTATTAAGACAATGAAACTCCCAAAGAAATGCTAGTGTTGTCCAATTTTCCAAGAAATCCAAATAACTGGTAGAATTCCTTAATTTAGGAAGACCACTTATGCCAATTACCCTCATCGGTGGGTTTCAAAGGGACTTGTAGATAATGATTTATTTTCTGGAGAATGGTTTTCATGTACACTTCATTACTAGAATATTAGAAAGATTCAAGAGAATGCAACAATTTGGAAGTAGCCACTCATGGAGAAACAAGTTATCTATGCATCATGGAAAATATGTGTTTGTAGGTATACATCTCAAGCTCCAAAGATACAAGTCTTTTATTACATGGAGATGGATATGGAGAAGAGTCTTATGAAGACAAAAGGATAGCACTCAAAACCCGGAAGATTCACTATGTATTTTTGTACGGTACCGTGCGAGTGTATAAGAGGGTAGTTCTTCAAGATTGTACATATGCATATGCAATAGGATGTTTCCCCCTATTATGTAGTGCTCATACTGTATGTATAAGGGGGGGGGGGGGGGTATAAAGGGAGGGGTGAGTATTGAGGATTAGATGTTTTTATTATTGAGGATGTTCTAGCTATACCAAATGGGAACTATAGATGTAAGCTCATCTATTTCCATGTTTTTTGTCTTATCTACATACAATTGTGAAAATCTAAGTTCTACAAAACATTTATGTGTGACATGAAACTAATTTGAAAGACAAAGAAATTGCTCTCTGTCTCTCTCTCTCTCTCTCTCTCTCTCTAGGTAGAAACATTTAATTTCTCAACTTTGCTAATTGGTATGAGTGGCACATGCAAATGTTGTACATATGTATTCCCTAATTAGTATACTTGATTATGTCTCATGCTCTCTTGGCTAACCTCTTCAATCAATGCTTGATGTTTGGTGTAACTATCATGAGTCATGGTGGGATGTTTTCTTTTCAAAAGAGAGAAACATGTACATATGTGTAAGAATGTTTAAATATTAATAAAAATGGGATCCCTAATTGTTTAAATGAGAAACCTTGAGAATTTTAAGTACTTTGGGCTAAAGAGCCAAGTTAAAATGAAACATTTATTGCAATTGGAGATTGGGGGCCACGGTTCATTTTTTAAGGTTGTAGCGTCCTTCAACGCCATATTTGACCTTTAAGAGAAATCAACAATTTTCTAGCATTTTTCCTTTGAAGGGATATATAAAAAATATGCCGTTATTGTGGAAGGGCTAGTTAAAATCAATATTGCTCTTATAGGGCACTTTTTTTGGGTGAGTTAATTTAGTTACAATGACTTATTTGAATCTTGTAGATTGACATTTAATTTGGATCCTCAATGACAAGGATGGAACACAATATAGGAGAACACAAGACGTCCTGCTCTTCGAAGACATTGTGTGGATCTAGATGTGTGTTGCATTTTTTTTTTCAGGAGCGAATGCTATGTTTATATCCCCACATCATTGCACCACTGCATGCATTTTTATATGCGCATGTATTGTATTTTTGCCGTATTGCACTCGTTTGAATCCATTTGATCGTCGTGCACACAAAAAACAGATACTCTTAACCCTTGGTCAAGAAAGCTTGGGTTATTTTGCAGTTCCTAAGTGCCAAAGAATTATGAAGTCGACGATGCGGTCAAACATGACACAAACAAACCAATTATCCCACTGATGCCGTGCATTTTTGCAGCAAAATATTCTTACATTTGATATTTATGCTAACCTTTTGGTAGTTGCTAAGGTCCGAAGGTCTATGGTTAAGCTTTTTTTAAGATGAAGAAGGTTAAACTCAAAAAATGAAAGGGTGCATTAGAGATATGCTTGCTTGTGCAAGAGGAGGAGATGCACCCATTGCCTCTAATTTGCCGGTTGCTAAGAGAGACCACGCTGTGAGAAGAGAGAGAGTGATTCTCTCTGTGGGCTGTCAAGAGCCGGGGGGGGGGGGGGGGGGGGGGGGGGGGGGGGGGGGGGGGGGAGAACCATCTACTTCTTGCATAGCCAAGAGAGAGAGGGCTTTTCCCTACGCACAAACAAGCGAGGAGATAGAGAGAAGTTATCTCTGTGCCGAGTCAAAGAGGGGAGAAAGAGAGCCTTGGTATTGCAGGTTTTGTGTGGAGAATCAAGGAGAGCAAGAGCTGCTCTGCAGGACCAAAGTGAGAGAGAGAAGAGAGGGCAAGCCTCTGTTGCAAATGTGAATTCGTCTACTTACATGCAGAAAATTTTCAACATGCCGACGATGCTCAACTATGACAAGGCACCCCACTAATCAAGCCTAAAGGGCACTCTATCACCTCAACATAAACCTACAGTCGGCTACCTCCATGCTCCTTTTGATGCAACAAATAATTGAGTGCATAAAAGCTTTCCACCTTCAGCCTCTGATGTGCATGGAAATGGGTTAAAAACCAAATTTATACTCAATAAGCAAGGTGAAGACAAGCCAACAATTACAAGATATGTGTGGGTATTTTTAAGCTGCATATGCTTGATAATAAATTGGCTCTGTCGGTAATGGTACTAGTGTTGTAAGTGGCATACATCTACATGTATGGCTTTAAGCATGTATAGTCCATGTGTGAAGATTTACTGTAAGTGAGCTCTTTTTGAAGAGCACGATCAATATGTAAACAATTGGACCGGATATGCCCATGGTGCCTCCTGTGTGTATTGATCTCTTGATTAGTACACCAACCCTTTGATGGGGATCAAGGGAGAGGAGGAAAATGTTGATTCTTCAAATCTCATTATCTTGAGTGGTATCCAAGTCTAAAAGTATATATATATATATATATATATATATATATATATATATATATATATATATATATATATATATATTATATCTCTTTCTTTTACTCTTCCTCTCTTTCTCTACACTCTATCTCCCTCTCTTTCTCTAATCCATTTATCTCTCTCTCTACTCTTTCTCTCTTCTCTGGTTTTACTTTCTTTATTAGGTGTCATTACTATCGTGTTTATTACTACACTTATTAGTGCTAGTACTAATGGGGCTATGGTCGCACTCTATTTTTTAAACGGTTGGAAAAGTATCCAAAGTAGGGGGTGGGTACAAAACACCTCCATCTACCCTTAGATTGCATGATAACTTATATGTAGCCTTTTTAATCTTCCAACATATTTTTTGTTTTAAAATTGATTCGTTGGTTACTTTTGTACCACTCACTGTTGAAAAATTAGTCCCTCTACTCTAGTAACTAATCTAACTATAGAGCACATATTCTTTTTTTAATTTTAGAGATTTTTTTAATCTTTTATTTCCAATCATAAACACTTTAAAAAAAGTTTTAATTGTAAGTTTTAATGTATTATGGTGTTTTGAATTGATTTTAACACATATTTACACATGTGAAGGATGATTGATATGATTGTGGCCCTTTGAACGGCCTTGAACGTGATCAATGCCTCAAGGACAGACTTCATTTTTCTTGCACCAAATGCAAATAGGGAATTCCTTGCTTGAGACGCATTGCTTTGGATCATGTGGAGAACGAAGGGCTTTGGCATTCTTAAAAAAGCGCTCAAGTAGATGAGAGCATAGTTCCCCCGTTGCTTGAGGATGCCCCCCAGTAGTCTGTTTTCAATGGTGGTGCTATAGTACACAAGGCCAAAAGACAACGACAAGAGCGATTGGGCAAACACATGGCGTATGGTGAGCCTCCCACTAGCTCTATTTTGATAGCTCCTCCACATGCATCTTAGAGAAACTTTGAGCTTGAGAATGGTCACATATTTGACATGGTTGATGAGTTATTGGCTCATGAAGGCAGCATGTGCGAGGAATATTTTAGAGCATGCACTCAATGGGAAACAACAATGGAGGACAGGTTGTTGTTGAGTGCCCGAACACCTCTTTATGAGGGTGCACAATACTCGATGCTCCAGGAATTATTGGAAGTCCTCAACTTGCAAGCAAATTTTGGTTGGAGCAATGGAAATGTAGATATGCTCCTTAGGTGAGTTCTATATATGGAGTTTTATACATAGCACTCCCTTCTTGGAATGGGCTTGTATTTGTACTAATAATATTTTTTGTTGTAGTTTGATGGGAAAAATGCTTCCTAAAGATCATTACATGTCCTCGGATTGTTCTTTTCTTGTGCAAGGGAAGTAAAAGGTGAAAAATATGGATGTCTAACTCCAGTCCCTTATTGAGGAGTAGGAGGAGTTATGGAGATACATCACCATTGTATATGTCTCACTTCCAAAGGAGAGGAGAGAAGCCATTGTGAGGGGAATCCCTATGTGGACTATGCATGCCTATCCTAGGCTTGGAGATATTTTTGGTATGTTGTATTCATTCTTCTCTATTGTTACCATTTGAAATTTGAAGATTTTCTCTAACGATGTGTTATGAGTGTAGGGTTGTCCACATCCCTTGTAAAGGTACTTAGGGATGGCCGTATAGAAACGTTATAAACCAATTTAGGAAATCTTTAGAAATTTGACCATTTTGGACTATAGTATTTTGCCTCTTAGGTTTTACTTCTTTGCACTTTGGATGTTTTAAGGAAATAGTCGCTTAGAGATAGTCACTTAGGGCTATCTGCTCAGGGTTAGTACCTTTTGATTTGGCCACTCTAAATTGGCTTAGTGTTGCATTAGTTTAGCCATTTCAATAATCCTCTTAGGGCTAGCTTATTAGGATAAGAAATTGGTGGATTGATTCAATCCTTTTAGGGTTAGCTACTTAGAGTTAGCGATGTTTGCTTTGCCCGCTCGGAGTTGGCCTTGTAAAAGCACATAGGGCTGCCTAGCCATATGAAGATGCTCTAAACCAATTCAAAATTTCTTGGGCTCGGTATTTTTGGAGGGCCAGTGTTTAGCTACTTGGGGTTGGCCGTGTTTGGTTGTTTAGGGTTAGTCACTTAGGTTTTAGTTCTTTTCAATTTGGATGTTTCTATTCACTTAGGGCTAAATCTTAGGGATGGCCATGTTTGGCTACTTAGGGCTCGTCCCTTAGGTTTTGGTTCTTCACAATTTGACTGTTTCTATCTTCTTAGGGTCCACTTAGGGCTAGCCACTCAAGGTTATTGGTTTTTTATTTTTCTGCTATAAACCAACTTAGTATCGCAAAAGTTTATCCATTTCAATAATCTGTTAGAGCTAGCCCTCGACTAGCCACTTAAGGTAAGCGATCAGTTTGTTTCAATCTAGTTTGCTTAGGGTTAGTGACTTTTTCTTTGCCAGTGTACATAGTTTTTGCGGCTTTAAATAGACCTAGCTGACCAAAAACTTAATTCGACTTAGTTTGGCCAATAGGAGTTTTAGGCTAGACTATTGCAGTATTAGGGTTTGCCTTAATCTACATGCATTGTCATATATACATATGTTGCACCCACAAATATAGGCATTGACCAATAAAGACAAAAGTACAACCTGATGGTCCCAACCTTTGTGCACCTCTAGACCAAGGTGTGCAGGGATTGGGCATGGTTAGAGAATGTGAGGTAGTTTACGTTGTTATCCACTTAAGGTTTGTCTAATTGGGGTTGGCGGTGTGAACACGCTTGTGGTTTGGCTGATTAGGGATAGTGACAATGCGTATGATGAAGAAGTATTTTCCAAAGAACATTCTTATTATCCAAATGCATTTATTTTTGCTTGTGGTTGATGAAGTATCTATAGCTAGAATGTTCCATTACAGGTGGGTGTTTTTCTTAGAGAGATTCGTGAAGATGTTAAAAGGGTTTGTTTATCAAAGGGCTCACCCTGAGAATAGCATAGCCAAGGGATGGATTGTGCAAGAGTCTACTATTTCAAAGGCAAAGAAAAATGCAGTATTGATCATTGAAAAAGAAGAGGAGATGTCGAGGGGATGTGATTGGTATGTATGTATAGTACCTAATTTTTATTTTTAACTACATGGAAATATTTATATAAAGAGTCTAAAATTGGTCACATGGATGACACTTGAGAGTGCAATGGATAGACAAACGAAGGGTCACCTTTGATGGTGGTGTTAGGACAAGCTTTGTTCAAGAAAGTTGGAGTATTGTCAGGGATGAAATACATATGCTAGTCAATTGAATACTTTGGGTACATCCAAGAAATCTTGTAAATTAGCTTTAGAATGTTTGATATTTTTGTTTTTTATGTGAAGTGGTTTAAGGTTGTTATTAGTGGTCCTAATGCAACACTGTACACAAAGATAGGAGTGGATTGATTCAAGTGAACTCTAGGCATGTATGGATGGATGATCAGGATACATTTAGTCTTATGTGGAATTGTGAACAGGTTGTGTTTATCATAGATCCACTATGAAAGGAAAAATATGAAGAATATTTGACTAAACCATGTTGGCTCTTTGTTGTCCAAGTTGCTTTCATGGAGTAAACAAATCTATGAAGGATTGGCGAAGCAGCATGCATGGATTGTGGATGATTGGAATGAGGAGCCTGAGCTTGAAGTTGGTGCTCTTGGTGAGTAGATGATTGGACCTGAAGATGAGAAATCAGATACTAAGATAGATGCAGAGATGGATGGATCCGTGGAGTTTGGTGATGAAGATACAGAAGTTTAGATAGAGATAGATTTCTTTGATGCATTAGATCTCATAGACAATGAGAGATTGACTAGTGATTTTTGTTAAGAACTGTCTTGTAATGTCTACTTTTCCAACTGGCATGTCACCTAAGAAGATGCATACTTTTTTCTCACAGAGTTTTCTAGAGCAGTGTGCATATGCAGAACAACAGTTTTGGAGAGCTGGTCCTTCAGAACTAGATATAGCTGCTTCAACTCCCCAAACCAACATTCGAGTCACATCGACTCATGGTGTCACACATTTGACAAGCGTCCCAATTACATTGAGTGGTCGAGCTAAATCATGGAGATTGTACTCTCTCATGCTTCTTCAAGACAACGTGTTACGTAGGTCTCATTGTTCACGTAGTGGTGGTGGTGGTTTTTGTGGTAGTGGCGCTACCAATGCATCCACACATCCAAGAGTGCATCCACCTCTGTCTTTGGTATATGTTACACCACTTAGCACACCACATACACCATGGGGATCACCTGAGTTTGATCCTAGCAAGGTGTACAAGACTAGGAATAGGGGCACCAATTGTCGATAGTTCCAAAAAGTCCATGCGATATAGGGTTTGCCAGCTTTGTATGATGCATGTAGTAATATCTATGATGGATCATTAAGATGCACAGGATCAAGAGAGAAAGAATTACATCACTTATGCCACTCATAGAGTATACAAGCCAGCAAATAGATATGATCCAGTCTACAATGATCAGATCTTGGGTATGGCTATTGTGACAATGTCATACCATTGATCAAAGACATGGGATAGCTTCAAGAATAATGATCCAAATCTCGCATGGTTGGATGTAGAGGAGTAGGTAGGGCTTGCGTGAAAGGTGCACGAGCATCTAAACAGGTTTCTAGCAAGATACAGTTAGAGCACGCTTAGAGTCTGTAGGATCTTCTCATCTTGAGAGTGGAGGCTACGAGACTCTTTGAAATGAGTTTGTAAGTGTCATATACTATTTAAATAGTGTATGTACATATTTTTTTCTAATTTTTATCTTATGGTGTTAAGTGTTTATATTGTAAGAACTTGCCATGAAGTGCCTTCTAGCAGATAGAAAAAGAGAAATATGGATTCAAGCATGGAATATCAACTCTTTTCTTGTAGCTTCAAGATGAGGGAGAGATAGTCGAGTGGGAGGCCTTACCTTGATCATAAAATCTATGTATTTATTTTCATCAAGACATGTTAATGTATAGCTAGCTATGATTATGCTTTTGGTTTATGTATACTTTTACACAATAGCCACGGTTCTAGATATATTCATGTATGTTCAATTTTAGTTTTGGTTATGATTATGAACATTGTTATGATTATGGTTATGGTTTTAATCCCCAGGGGATCCACCTAAAAATGTGTAAGTGTAGCACGTGAGTTCACCTAGAGGGGTTTTTAATATACCAAAGAGTTATAGAATTACATATACAAGAGAGGTTTAAAAAAGAAAAATTGAAAAAAAGCTACAAGTTTATGAAGGAAGAGGGTCCTTTTAATTCATGATGAAGTGTCTATGTAGAGGGATTTTAAAAATACCTCTTGATAGCATGTGCTATAGGTATTTTTAAAAGGTGAACCCCCCGAGTTTTAATCGTGTTATTTTTTTGTTTAAGATTTTAAATTTTATTGTTTTGAATTCATGTTGTGGTTATGGTTGTGTTTTGAGAATTTGGTTATGGTTATGTTTTTGGAATTCGCTTAAAGCTATGGTTATGGTTTGAGAATTTGGTTATGCTTATTATTTTAAAAATTGCTTAAGGTTATGGTTATGATTTTGGAATCCGCTTACGGTTATGATTATGTTCTGAGAATCTGGTTATGGTTATGGTTTTGGAATCTGCTTAAGGTTATGGTTATGGTTCTGAGATCCGCTTAGAATTTTGGTTATAGTTTGAGAATTTGATTATGGTTATGGTTTTGGAATCCACTTAAGGTTATGGCTATGTTTATGGTTTTGGAATCCACTTAAGGTTATGGTTATGTTTATGGTTTTGGAATCCGCTTAAGTTTATGGTTATGGTCTGAGAATTTTGTTATGAATATGGTTTTGGAATCCGCTTAAAGTTATGGTTATGGTTTTTGAATAGGCTTAAGGTTATGATTATGGTTTTGGATTCCCCTTAAGATTATGGTTATGGTTTTGGATTTTGTATAATGTTATTGGTTAGAGTTTACAAGTCTTGTTATGGTTATGGTTTGTGATTTTTATAATGGTTATGGTTTACAAGTCTTGTTATGGTTTTGGTTATGGTTTGTGATCTTTTATGATGGTTATGGTTTGTGACTATTATTATGGTTATTTTTGTGAATCTTGTCATGGTGATAGTTCCAAAGTCTTGTTATGGTAATGGTTACATTGTTAATATGTAGTTACACATCTGCTCAATTTTCAGGAAAAATGAAGGTGGAGTGCGGTTACTTTTGCACTCTTTTATTTGAGTAGAGAGGATGGTTTTGGTGTTTCCCTCAATATTTTTGAATTTAGATCACTTTTGCCCAACCAAAAGCAAAAATTTGTTTCTGCTTTGTGGTTTTTGGCTATCTAGCAAAATTTTGGTGTTTTGATCAACTTTGTTCACTTTTTTGTTGCGGTCCCTTTTGGCAAAGTTGTTCCACTAGTTATCAAGAATGTACTGGTCAAATATCAACCTCAAATGTCAAATAGGTACATGGATTGTGATCCATGTTTGGAAGCACTCTATCATGGATTTTGTCCTATTGATCCTCACTCCTTGTAAAAGTAAAATATCACCCCCTTTTGAATTTGGAACACTAAAAGCTCAATCCCCCCAAATTTTACTAGATTTCCAAGGTTTTCTGCAGACTTGTCCAATTTCTTGATTTTGGATGTACTTTAGTAGTCTATTTATGGTCACACTTTGGATTCTGGTATCTGAGAGCAGGCTTTAGCAATGGGTGACAATTTCTAATCAATTGGTCACAGAGGTACATGAATTGCGATCCATGTTCCTCAACAAAACTGGAAAGAAATTGTTCAGTTTGTTTCCTACAAGATTGTTTATACCTTTTTGCAAGGTAATTTTGAGTTTGAATCAATTTTGATGCTTTGATCATCAAATTTGAGGTCTTTTGTACCAAAATATGGTTTCGGTTAGTTTTTACCCTCATTCCTTTAGCCCCATTTGATGGTTGAAGTTTTTATTTAACCTACTCCTATGAACTGAAATGAATCTATAAACAAAAACGAAATGGATGGCAGAACAATCCTTTCTAAGCATAGAGAAAACCAAAGAGTGAATTCCTTTTGTATCTCCCTTACAACTCTCTTTGCTCATAAAGAGTAGAATTGTCCAGTCCCCGACTCCAGTCTCTACCAAGCACTAAACCCTTGTCTAGCTGCTTTACTGCCTAAGTGTAAATGGAGGGTGTCAAAATCTTTAGAAAGGAGGCTTTTTCATATGACTAGGTCACTCACAACCTAAGGATTGACTCCTCGATCACGACGTCAATGTTAGTGTGTCACTCGACACATGGACGTCTGTAAGATATCTATCTGGCACTAACATAATGTCAATACTCAGGGAAATGACTTGAAATGGGACACAAATACTCTTTGAGATTGTCAATTTCAAGAAGCGAACCTACAAAACTACACAATTGACTACTATAAAAAATCTATCACTCTCTAGTACCTATGTCCAATCTCACCGCTCTAGGTCATCATGCTTTTTTGGCACCCAAAAATAGTCGAAATGCAACAAAATGTACGAAAAAGTATTACAACACCTAAGTGCACAATCCTACCAAGTTTTGTGGTCATTAGAGGAGGTACCAAAATCACGATCCATCCCAAAAAAATGTGCAAAAAATTGCAACTAAATTATTCAGAAAGATAGTTATATGGCTTAGAAACACTTATCCAAGGTCAAAACAAAATAACCATTCTAATACTCAAATCCGTGAATTTAGCTCACAAATAGGTTGTCATAAGCCACCACAAAACTGAGAATGATTACACTTAGATTCAATAGTAAGAGACAAGGAGCAAAATGCACTAATCAAAATCAATTTCTAATTACCAGACAAAGAGAAAGATTGATTACAAGTTGTAAATGAGTTGCAACTCACACTCAACGTCTAAAAACTCCTTACAAATAATGATAATGTTATCTTAGAAACTAAGGGTTTTGACTCAAACACTTCGGACTTTTTCCCACGGCCATTGTCCACTTTACAAGTCTTGTAGATTTTTAAACAGAATATAAAGAATGTTAAGCTTTGTGAGTACACTTCAAGAATCATCACTCTATAATCACAAGGTTTCTTCAAAAAAAGGTAGGATACAATGCAGTACTGTGGCTTGTCACCAGCTCTTTGGGTGCCTGTTCGATGTATCCTTTCAAACAACCTATCTCCTGTGAAAGGAGCCAGGCTATGTGTCTGGAGCTAGCTACCCCCCCAAGGTATTGAGGTATTTTTTACTTATTCCTTGGATGAAACACATGTTTAAAAGCAAGTCCAAAATTGAACTTCTCACATGGCACACCAATCATGGCTCAAATAATGGAATGATGCATGTCCTTGCCGATTCACGTGCATGGAGGTACATAGAGATTTAGTGGTGATAGTTTATACTAAAGCCTCAACACTCAAGGCTTGGGTTGTCAAGGAATGGGGTCAACCCCTTTGATGCTAAGTCTACATCATGGAGCACTTGGCCAGTGGTGATCATCAACTACAATATTCCACCTTGGGAGACATGGCAAAAAGGGAAATGTACTCCTTTCTTTGCTTGTGCCACAGAAGTACAAAGTGACAAATATTGATGTCTACCTTTAGCCCCTCATTAAGGAATTGGATAAGTTATGGTAGTGCATCTCTGTTTTGGATGTTTCACTTCTTGAGGAGAGGAGAGAGGACATTGTGAGGAATATCATTATGTGAACTATGCACCACTATCTTGGACTTGGAGAGAATTCTGGTAAGTTGTGTTCATTCTTCTCGCTCTTCATTATTTGAAGAGAAGAGATTTTCTCTAACGGTATGAGTGTAGGATTTTCCACATTGGGCCACAATGCTTGTCCTACTTGTAGACCATCATTACTGATGAAGCGGCTAGATGCCTTTCCTAAGGTAACTTATCCAAACAACCATGATTTTGTCATAGCATTTGGGAGTATTACTATAGCATTGAAACACCCCTGTCTACTCCACCAAAAGGTATATCAAGGTGCTCCATATTTTAAGTCTTCCATATTGGAGGCACTTAAATATTCAACACCTCTTAAATCACATGCACATATTCAAGAATGTTTCTCACACCCTATTGGGGGCGAGGAAGTATTTGAGGAAAGTACTGAAAATTTGCATTTCATTGTACATATAAAGCCGAGATACTTGAATAGCAAGTATATGAAGCTTTGTCTTCATGAGAGCCTAGGGAGAAGCTGTGGGGCTCAAGCTTGAGGATGAAGTAGCAATAGGAAATTTGTTTGAAGGTCATTGCATTCCAACATATAATACATTGGTAGGAAAACACTTGTACCATTGCATGGGGAGCCAATTTATTAGCGGGCATAAGAAATTTTAAAATACCCACATGTACCTTGTAATTGTTGGCTTGTGTTCACCTTGGTAATTGAGTCCAAATTTACTTTTTTACCCATTGTCATGCACATCAAAGGCTAAAAGTGGCAACTCTCTATGCACTTTCTTATTTGCCGCATTAATAAGAACATGCAGGTAGCTAGGTGTAGGTTTATTTTGAGGTGATAGAGTGCTCTTCAGTTTTGATTAGTGGGGTGCCTAGGTCTATGGCCCATTATTGCCTGTATGCCCTGACTTTGCGTTTTTTTCTGCACATGAGGTCAATTTTGGCCCAAATGTGATGAAACTTGGTGGCTAGCATGTAAAGGCTATTCAAAAAATGTGTGTGATGAGAGTTGTTGGGTTCTATGCCGATAAATACCCTTGAGACATCCTACACATAGGATGTCTCCTGATGCTTTTTTAATGGAAACTGCTACTGGTGCCTGCCCTTAGTTCCCCCAAGTCCCTTTTAAGCCTAATTTCAACAAAAAAGTCAAATGGATAAAAAGTAACTCCCTGTGTGGATTTCAGAGCCTCGGAGTCGTTTTCTGACTTTTGGTGTGCTTTTCGGCGATGAAATTTCTTGATGTTGGTCTCCATAGCTTCTCGATCCCTGGGGGATCCTTGCCTTATGGTTTTTGTCAACTTTGGCTTCACCGGAGCTCCATTTGGCAATTGGTCGCTCTAGAAGCACCCGTGGTTGCGTTTACATGTCTTCGATGACTTGTGGTGGTCTACCACCATAGGTCTTGATTGTTGATGGTCTAGGAAAGCCGCTCGTGAAGTTTGGTGGCAAACGGACATGCGGTTTGACGGCGAGAGCTATTTGATGCTTTGTGTGTCTGATGCCGTTTCTGAAGTTTAGTGCCGCTTCGGGTCACCTTTTGGTCATGTGGGCTACATAGACTTGTCGAGCATGTCGAGATGCACCTACCCATGAATTTTGGTAGCTAGGAGTTAGGGTTTTTCCTGATGGTTTTCTACTGCCTTTGGACATCCAAGACTGGTCTCCTATGCTAGGGTAAGCTGCCGATGAAGTCTCATTGCTTTTGGGTTAGCCGTTAGGTGGTCACTTCTACTTGTAGGTCTCTATTGTCCGCTTTCTGTGTGAACCAAGCTGCCAATGAAGTCTCATTGCTTTTGGGTTAGCCGTTAGGTGGTCACTTCTACTTGTAGGTCTCTACTGCCCGCTTTCTGTGTGAAACCTACGCTAGTTTTTGCGACAAAACGACAAACATGCGCGAAAAGCTCAAGGTGGTGAGCCTACCTCTCATGTCTAAAGCCCGTCGGATAGTTGTGCGTGTCGTAGAAGCTGCTGGAAGTTTCATTCGCTCTAGGTGGCAGAAGCTCTCTCTCAAAGGTAAATAGTGGAAATGAGCTAAAAATGAAGTGAAAATTTCTTATAATGGAGGCCCCCGGACCACTTTTCATGAAATTTGACATGTGCTCCCAACTTCTTGTGAGATGCGGTTTAGGCTAAAAAATTTCTTAATTTGGACTCCATTTGCCCAGTTTACAAGAAATTTGACGTTTCGGTCAAAATCTGGCCAAATCACGCTTTCCGCTCCAGTCTCATAACTGCACCCCCAATGTACCATAGGTTGTCCTATAGTCACTGATCATCTCCATATTTTTTGTTTTTCATTATGATCGTTTTTCACCTGCTTTTTGTATTTTTGAAGTTTTTTTGTAGAAAATTAGCAAAATTAGAAGGAAAATAGCAAATCAAACCGAGAAAATCCCCAAAAATCATAAAAAATAAAAAGCATCACCGCAAAACATTATATACACTCACATGCAATTTTTATAGCCGGATT
The DNA here is from genome assembly GCF_014529385.1 of Adiantum capillus-veneris. NCBI lineage: Eukaryota > Viridiplantae > Streptophyta > Polypodiopsida > Polypodiales > Pteridaceae > Adiantum > Adiantum capillus-veneris. The sequence continues at coordinate 20,530,253 of NC_140935.1, forward strand.
TCTCCATTTTACCAATATTTTGCCCGAAAAATGGTTATTTTTACTTATATACACACACCTAGGGGCTTGATTTGGCGTTTGACCCCATATACCTGTAGATTCACGTTGTATAAGGGCATATGTACTTGTGTTAGTCCAAAAAATTTTACAATCAAACAACAACCCTTAAAATAGTCGAAAAACATGCCCTTTTTTGCTCTTTCTGCTATTGGGTGTGCATTTGAGGATGCCTCCCCCCCTCCTAGCCGGAGTCCTCCCGGACGACAAGGTATCTCCTCGGAGTGTGTGCCATATATGGGTTGACAAAATTGTGCTAATGCTTGGCCTTTTAATGTGGCCCTATGTTATGCATACTCGGTCAATGCATGGAAAAATTGATGCTGTGCAAGAGAAGGGTATAAGCAAGATGCTTATTGGCATTTGCCCTCGAGGTTTCCTGTTTTCTTTGCAAGTAAAAGCTGTAACTCTATTGCTCTTTGTTTGATTGTCTTCCTTGCAAAAGTCGCTTGCTTTGCCGCTACTGTTGATATGGCCGTAGTTGTCTCCTTGGAGAGAATTTTCGTGGCCGAATTGGCCGTAGACCTTATCTCTTTTGCTTGCCATTTGTATCTTTGTGTGGCCGGTCTTTGTAGGTTTATTGCTATTGCCGTGGTTTCTATTGTTTTGTTGCTGATGGGCATCCACATAAAGCGGTTTATTGGTTTCATATGCAGTTGTTTGCCTTCCGATGTTGCTTCTACTGAAGGGAGTTCCTTTTGCCTCGGTTTCAATATCCAGATGCGAGTCGTATTTGAGTTGTTGCTGAGCATTTTCTTTAGGATCCATATCAGTTTTATTCCCTTGGTTTTTGGTTTAACTATTTGTTGTTGTTGAATTCTTATGTTGTATTGTGGTTTGTCATCCATGTCATTTCTATCGTTCCGCACCCAAACTTGTTTTTCTCGTGTTGGTAACTCTGATCTTTGCACTGCGGTCGATGACTTCTTATACATGTTGTGAGCATGGTTGGCAGTTCTCGGTTTGTTTTTTAGTGTCACCCTGCCTTTTGGTGCTTTATCCAATGATTGCATGGCTGGCGGCTGATGATTCCAGGGTTGTTGAGCAAAGGCTACTACCTGTTGTTCTTGTGCATGCTGAATCTTGACTGCATTCGCATTCCAATCTATGTGCACATTATACTCTTTTTGCCAAGGTTGTCCCAACAACATGGAGTGTTGTGTGCTTTCATTCTCAACCACATAAAACTTGTGTGGGTAAATATATTGATGTACTTGTACATGCAATACATTCCAGCCCAATGTTTTTAGCGAATGTGATGTACTACTTTCCAGCACTTGTGGAGTAGGATGAAGTTGACCTGTGGGCTTGAGCTGTTTGTATAATCTGTAAGAGATCAAATTTGCTTGAGCTCTCGAATCAAGCAATGCCGTCGATTCGATTCGATTGCTACCCACTTTAATTGCAATTATTGGCTCCACTGCGTCTTCATCAAAATTCGTTGGTCGAATGGCATTGATTCGCAACGGTGATCCACACTGTTGTTGTTGTCGCATAAGTCTTCTTTTTGCAATGCATTCTTGTGCTTCTGCTTGAGCTTCTTCTTGTACCCTTTGTTTCTCCTTCATTCATTGTTTTCCTTGATGGATTTGTTGATGCATATCCTGTGTTAGTGGTAAATAATATTTCTTCAATCGACACCCACTAATCCAGTTTGGCATTTCTTCACCTGTTAATGTAGCAAGCTTGACAGCTCCGCTTTGTGATAGGTCACTAATCACAAAGGGTCCCATCCCTCGCTTTTAAAGTTTCTTGGCATGTTGTTTCAAGGTATAAACAAGTACATAATCACCAGTTTTGAACTCTTTCGTGCGCACATGCTTGTCAAAAAACTCCTTTTGTCTTCTTTTTTTAGCATAGATCGAAGCTACAGCTCTCAAGAGAAGTTCATCTAGCTTTTCAAGATCATCTATTCTTGAAGAGAGCTCATGCCCTGTCCATTCTAAGCGTTTCGCTACTCATAGAGTTGGAATTAAAAAATCTATGGGTAATATAGCATTTAGGCCAAACACTATGTTGTACGGTGTCGTTCCTATCGATGTTTTGTAAGCTACCCTATATGCCCATAGTGTTGAGTGTAGCTGCTGATCCCAATCTGTTCTTGACTCTGATACAATTTTAGTTTGCATAGTGTTTTATTTGTGGCCTCTGCTTGTCCATTTACCTGTGGATGATATGGAGTAGATTTTCTATGTATGACCATGAATTCCTCGAGTAGGTATTCAATTACTTCATTAAGAAAATGTGTTTCTCGATCACTGACAATTTCTATTGGTAAACCGTATCATACAAAGACATTCTCATACAAAAATTGTGCAGTGGTTCGTGCATCTGTTTTTTGTGTTGCCTTGGCTTCCGCCCATTTCGTGAGATAGTCCGTAGCCACAATGATATATTCGGTATGGGTGCGATATGCAGGGGGTGAAATAGGCCCCACAAAATCAATGCCCCATTTTGCAAATTCCCTTGCTCCCATCATTGGCCGTAGTGGCATCTCATCTCTCTTTATCGGCACCTAGGTGCGTTGACAAGCGTCACAACACTTTACAAACTCGTCAGTATCCATATGCAATGTAGGCCACCATATTCCTGCGGTTAAGACAATTTTTTCCGTCTTATCACTTGAATAATGGCCTCCACTTATTCCGCCATGTGCGTGTTCTAGAATCAGTAGGTATTCACTTTCACTTGCACAGATTCTAAGTTGATTGTCCTTTCATCGCTTATAGTGTTAGTTCCCAATTAACTGAAAGTCACGAGCCTCCAGCTCTATAGCCCTTTTTCGTACTGTTGTTATGTTTTCAGGAAACGTCCATGTGGTTAAGAAATCAATGATATATTGACTCCATGCAGGTGCAATGTTTACCTGAAACAATGTCGCGTGATCCACTGGTCGTTTGGCACTACATATAGTACAATTGGTGACATAAGCATGTGTGTCTGCGTACATAGTTGGCCAATAAACCCCTAATTGTTTCAGTCTCTGGTGTGTTTTCACTGTTGAACAATGAAATGCACAATCCTGGACATGCGCTTCTTCAAGATAACACTCGCATTCTTTCGAATTTATACATAATCGTAGAATTTGGTCCGATCCTAGATGATACAGCCGTCCTGCAATCAACTGGAAGTTTTTTGTTTGTCGAATTGTTTGTTGTTTGGATCTGTCTTCTGTGTTATCAAACCTACCTCCAAAAGAAAGAATGCTAACAATTTCTTGAGACCATTTGGGTATCATTTCAATATTGAAAAGATAAGCATCTGGTATGTCATCATCTACTCCTTCAGGAGCTTCCCCGTTGTGTATCCTTGAAAGATGATCAGCCCGTAGATGAGTTTTACCCTTTTTGACTACCACTGTGAAATCAAACTCTAGCAATATAATAAACCAACGTACAATCCTCCCGGTATTGCATGGATTATTCACTAGATACAAAAGAGCTTGATGGTCTGTAAAGAACACAAATTTTTTTACGAGCAAATAATGTCAAAATTTCTTTACATCATAAATCATTCCTAACCCCTCCCTTTTGGTGGTTGTGTAGTTCTTTTCCGCACTGTTTAACTGTCGGCTTGCATAACAAACTAAAAAATCCATTGTTCTGTCTCCAGGTTGAGCCAGAATACTCCCAATTGCATATGCAGATGCATCAATGTGAACATGGAATATCTTTTCCCAATCCGGTGCTTTAAGTACAGGTGATGATACAAGGTTTTCCTTTAGCTTTTGGAATGAAGTTTCACACTCCTCGGTCCAGTCGAAACTGACTAACAAATGATACAGAGGCTGTGCGATGACTACATACATATATATGAATCTTTAATAATATCTGTAGTGTCACATGAAGGATTGCACTTGTTTTGCATTAGTAGGTCTGGGCATGTCTACTATGACTTTGATTTTGTCTAGGTCAGTGGTTATGCCATTTCTTGAGACAATGTGTCCTAAGATGCAGCCCTGCCTAACCATAAAAATGCACTTTTCTGGGTTAAGACAGATTTGATATGTTTTGCATTTTTCAAATACCTTTTGCAAATGGTCAATATGTTCCTCTCGTAGAAGAGAGTGTACACAAAGATCATCCATGTATATTTCTAAGAATATTCTCAGGTATTCTTTGACCGCATGCGTCATTAACCTTTGAAAGTTGGCTGGGGCATTAGTTAAGCCAAAAGGCATAACTCGATACGCATAAATTCCCCATTGTGTGGCAAACACGTTTTGTGTTGATCCTCTATTACAATTGCCAGTTGGTTGTATCCTGAAAACCCATCTAGAAAGGAATAAGCCCGTTTCCCGACCACCCTCTCAAGTACATGTTCTGTGATCGGCAAGGGATAATTATCCCTTATGGTGGCCGCATTTACCTTTTTGAGGTTTACACACACTCTCAGTTTTCCGTTCTTCTTGGGGACTACCACAATGGGTGACACCCAATGTGTATGTTTGATTTCATAGATGAATTCAGCATCCATCAGCTTGTCAATCTCCTCTTTGATTCGTTTAGCAAATGTGTCATTGTATGTATAAGGACGCTGTTTGCTATGTTTTGCATCTGATTTTAAAGAAATTGTATGTTGGCATATCGATGGATCAACTCCTTTGAGGTCTTTGTAGGATCATGCAAACACATCTTTATATTTCTTGAGAAGTTGTGTTAGCAGTTCTTCTTCTTCATGCTCTAAATCAGTTGCTATATAGACCGGCTGAGGCTCTTCACCTGGTTCAGGGAGGTCCATCCGTTTAGCATTTTTCGGCCCATCATAAGATTCCTGGTTTGTTCTTTCCCTGACTGGTGGTGTCATTATGATTTTTCTGTCCTGGATGGTGAATTTCCAATAGTGTGATGGTACATTCATGTTTCCTTTTTCTGACTCTCCTTTTCCATCACTATCTCCCTCAGTAGTCCATTCCTCTCGGAAAGACCGTTTCAGGTATTGGTATTTCTGTTTACGCTCTAGTTTGGTCCACTCTGGGTCTTTTGTTGTTTTTGTTTTTGTTTTTTGAGATTTTTGTGATTTTTGTGATTTTGTTTTGGTTTTAACTTTTGGTACTTGTTTTATTTCCTCTCGCGTTCTTTCCCTTTGAACTTTTGAGAATCTTCCTGATATTTGATCTTTTACACAATCCTCTGCTTTTACAAGCATTAGATAGTGAGTTTTATCTTTTATCCTGGGTGTCAGGTTCTCTCTCGCTTTGTTTCCTGCTCGTTTTTTCCTATAGCGTTCTTGGCGTCTAGGGTGCTGATTAGCAAAATCATAAAACTTGATATTCTCTGTTTTCTCCCCACGCTCACTTGAGTTGTCTGACACTCATTATCTGCATCGCTATTTACCTCCAGATGTTCAGAGGAGTTATAAAACTCTTCTTGTTCTGGTGGTTCTACCATCTCATCTCCTCCCGGTATAAGTCTTACCATGTAATAGGGTAGCACATCATAGCCATTCTTGTCGCAAAATTTTGTTGTTGGACTATCTGTAATGGTACAGACATCCAATGTTGCTAGTATGTGTTCCCATTCCAGAGGTTCTAAGGCATCTTCAGAAAAAGGTTCCGGAATATAATCTTTGTCCTCAATCGCTCTTTCTAAGACACATTCCTCTCGTTTTAAGCTCCCACAATGTGAAGCTCCGCACATCCATAGCTCTTTTTGTTGCCCTAACCATGCTGGGACTTCCGATCCTGCCCATGTAGCTGAATCAAACTCTTCCACTGGTGTCTGGTTCACATCCTTGTAACTATGGTCTTTCAGGTGTATTTTGATTGTTGTCTCGCCATGTCTGAGGTATATGTGGTCGTAACCCCAATCTTGGACCATCTTTAATTGTCTCATGAATGGTCTTCCTAAGATGATCTCATAATTGTTCTCTTTGTTGAAATCGACTATTGCAAATGTATGCTCATACTCGATTCCGCATGAAGTGACAATCACTTTTTCTAAGAGTCCTAGAGGCTTCTCCATGAACCCATCAGCCAATTGCAATTTCATTCTGGTAGCTCTCAAAGCTGGTTTTTCCCATTTTTTTCAGATTTCCTTGGTGGCGATAGCAACTCTTGCTCTACTGTCAAGAATAGCCTTGGAAACTACTCCTTGGAATTCTACTAGTAGCATGGTGTTTCTATCTTCTCCCTCACAATACTCTCCAACCTTGTTTAAAGGTACTGGCCTAGTGTTTAGTTGAGGCCTGTCCAATTCTCTGATCCCTTCCTGAAGCTTTGAGGTGGGGTCTTTCACTCCAAATTTTTCTAGGCATTTTCCTACTGTGGTCCACATGTTTGGTCGTAACCTCAGGAGTTCGGCTAATGTGATTGTGCATGCTACAGGAGTGGACAATAACTCAATCAACCCTTGTGAATCCATCACTTTGTTAGAAGGAAGTCTTTGAGATGGGATTGCTCTCACCTCAGACTTGGCTTCATACTCTCCTAGGTAAGAGGGTAGAGTTTTTAGCGAGTCTGGTTGGCTGTGCCCCGAACTAATTGACCCCTGGTCTCCCCCTTGTGAATGTATATCAAAGTTCATTTGTGATCTTGCCTCCTCAAATTCTTCAATAGGAGGTAAGATCTCATTTTTCTCTTTTTTCATGCTGTTCATGTGGTAACTCACCCTGTTAGCTTCGTTGGCCTCACGGATTTGCTTCCACAGATCCTCTAGACCGTTACAATCCTTACCCATTTCTGCCAATGTTTTAGGCTGGAACCCGTCACTTGCCTCATCTGTTGTATTTGGCACTATGATAGGCTCTCCCCTAAACTCATAGGCATTTGTGAGTCTTTCCTTCGTTTCTACTTGTTCCTCTAAAGCTGGTTTGATAGGGGTTGGAGCTGGTACTTCATGCCCATTTGCAGGTTTACCAAGCGGGTTTTCTATCAAAGATTGAGATGTTTCAATCATGTTTCTACACATTTCCAACCTCTGTTTTCCTATTTCAGTATATGGATAAGTCATCCATCTTTGCTCTTGGGTTTGGTTCTTTTTGAGTCTGGCTTCGTAAGCTTTTAAAAGTGCATTTAACTGCTCATTTACCTTGTCTGCCAGTACTGATCCTCCTGATCCTGCACTTTTGGGTTCTGCTATTTCCTTGGGTGCTATGGTTTCCGCGGTGTGTGAGCTTAGGCTAGCTAGATCCTCTAACCACTCTAATCTATCCTTTGTGTGTTTTGACTTCTCGGATAGAGCAGTTTGCTCTCGTTCTTTCTTGGCTTTCATACGCGCCTTTCTAGCCTTCCAAGTGCTTCTCTGATTTTTCGTTTCTGAACTTGGGGCATCGGTTTTTGGCTCTTCAATTATGGGCTCATTCATCATTCTTTGAGCTTGGGCTTGTGTCACTGCCTGAATAGGTATGATTGTCTCGTTTTCTGACCCTCCACTGGAAGGCAACGCTTCTAGCATGTTCAAGGTAGTTTTCGCTCCTTCGCTCGGGTTCTTTGGGCAATCAGGAATCAAATGAGTAACTCCACAATCGGTGCAATATGCGTTGACTCTAATGATTTAATCATGAAGACAGTATCTTAGCCAATGCTCTCCACCACACTTGTAGCAGGGTCCTTTAGGCTGTTGAGGTGCTCCTTGAGCTCCCCTTTGTTGGTATGCATGTCTCTGTCCGCCCATGCCTCCGTTGGCTATGAACAACAATGTTCGTTCATCCAAGCTATATCTTCCTTGTCCTACTGCCTGTGCAGCTGTTGGTGGTCCTGCACCTCCCATCATGCTCCATGGTTATGGTGTCGAGGGTTCTTCAGGTGGATAATAGGCAAGATTTGCCGCATATCCTTTGGGATGTTCATAATATGCATGCATAGGTACCAAAGCCTTCTCTTTGGATTCGGTTACTGTTGGTGTGTATCTTATGCCAACTGGTCGTAATCTTGGTAGGGGTGGTTGTTGCCCCAACACTAGTTGTGGTCTTTCGACACCTACAGGTCCTGGTAGATTGTCTGCTTCATACCTAGGCATCGGTGGAACTTGAGGAGGTGCTACTTGAGCTTCAGGAGCGTAAGGTCTCTCTCTCACATATCCCTTGTTATAATAACATTCCTCCGTCCCATGGTTTGTCCATTTTTGTTCAATAGCACACCACTTGGGCTGTTTAGCCTGGGGTTTGGCGTACAAGTTAATCTTTTTTAGCACTTCCTCTACAGGCTGCTCCTGGTTTACAACTACTTCTCCTTTTGGTGCTGTCTTAGAAGACTTGCTTCCGCTTTGTTGTGAGGATGAATCATCGTCAAGATCCTTGAACTCACCCTCTTTGTAGACCGCACAATTGTCCACAAGGTAAAGAGCCTCTTTAGTTAACTCATTCAACGTCGTGCTCCTTTTCATATGTAAGTCCTTCTGGAGATTTGCATTCCTTAGTCCTTGGATAAATATAATCATAAGTCTGGACTGAGTTGGCAGTTCTTCCACAGGGCATAACTTAACATATCTTTCTAATCGTAGGGCTGCCTTATGCACAGATTCCCCGTCTTTCTGTTTGAATTTATGGATTTGTGAGACCGTATTATGAGCTATCCCCCTTTGTGAGAATTCCTCGACAAACTCGTTAAACACCTCCTCCATAGACTCAAAGTCTCTACGCTCCACAAAGTCAAACCACGTAGCAACGTCATCCTCTAGGGTTAGTCCAAATCCTACAAATTGGGTAGGGAAGGCTAACACCTCTTCCGCTCTAATTACACGCACAAAGGCTGCTACATGATCTCTCAAATCTTTGTTTCTCGTGTATTTCTTGTTTACCCATTTTTGCACTTGAGAAGGTCTGATTCTACGATGGTCTACAAATCTCATCATTGGATCTCCTCGCCCCATTCTATATATATCCTTTGGTCTTCTGTAGTAGGCTGGTTCCTCTCCCAATGGTGCTCCTAAGCCATAATTTCTAACATGTCTTGCAAGAGATGGTTCATCTCTTCGAACTCGTTCTATGGGTGGTCTTCCAGGCTCTGTTGACCCTTGTGTCTTTGGCTTACTCTCTCCTTGATGCCATGAATAGAGTGGTGATTCTTGTAAATCCCTTAGCCCTCGTGTGGCTTGATAAAGCCATGTCAAAGCCATGCTTGCAATGATTGCACTCTGTCAAAGCCATGCTTGCAATGATGGCTAAGTTGCTGGTTGGTTTTGGTTGTTGAGTGTCTGCAGTCGGGTAGAATGTGAGGTTGCGTCATACTCCTGTGAAAAGGGATTTGTCGACTTGCTAGGGGTGTAGGTGGCTCTTGGCACTTCATCGGGGGCATATGTTGATGCTCCTGGAACTGTTGCCCTTTCTACCTCCTCTGGGAGAATACGTTGGTATTCTTGCCCGTACCTATCAACAAAAACTATCTCCTTCCCCATTGCAATTTGATAAGAGAATAAATAAAGAACCTTGTCTTTGCTTAACACGTTTGGGTATGGTTCTTTGCAACGAAAGTAAGAGACTATTCCCTCGCTCTCATGCTTGTAAATTCCCACATTCTCATTATAAGTTGAAACCCTGGTTGTTTTCTTATCATACATAAAAATTGCTCCAGGTCGATCAATGTTTGGAGGCGGTTCTTGAGTTTCTGAAACCATTTTCCCCTTCGCCATGTTATCTCCGTATTTGTTGTAATCTTCAGGGTTACTAACTATCAGATAGTGGTTCCCCTTTTCGTCTCGGAATCTATCTCCATCATCATAGACTCAAACTATCTCCAGTCTTTGAGCCGGTCTTTCTTCAATACAAATACACTTACGTCCTCGATAGTCAGAATAAACTAGGGCTCCCCTTGAGTTTGTTCCTTCTAAGAAGATCACAGTGAACTTGGAATCATTCAAAGGATTAAATGAGGTGCTTCCTCCTGGCATTGGTCCGTCATAGGTGAAACCTCCTGGCTGTTGACTACCCATCATGAAGAAAGATTTGTTTGATGAAGTGTCAATATCACTACCCTCCTCAATAATCGATGCTAGTGGATCTAGTCTTGCCTCAGTTACACTCTCCTCGGTGGACACTAAGCTACCTTGGTCACTTGCCACCTTTTGGTCTCTAAAAATGTATCTTCCTGATCTTAAATTCATCGAAGTTAGCAATGAAACTTATCACAATTCCAACCACTCACCTGGCAAAGGATTAGTCTCCGCACAACTTCTTGCTTTGCTGCTGAATATACCTGTACACAAGCGTTTAATTTTGGCAATCGAATCAAAGCATTTAACTGCTAGAGGTTATCTTAGTAATGATTGGTATAACTGGAGAGTTAACCTCAATCACTATTGTATTTTATATACTGCTGATGTTTAGGATTAGGTCTGCTAATTTGGAACTGTACTTCCCTCGGATGTTGGTTAATTTACGTGAAAAGTCTGAATTCAGTCTTTGGTCCATCAAAAGGTCAAACAAGGTCCAAATTCACTTCTGAAGAAGTTCTGGAACCCTTAAGCCAAATGGAACCTCACTGTATAAGCTTAGTCAAATTTTTTTCTTCACTAAGTCCCAGTAGACATCCTACGTGTAGGATGTCTCCTGCTCTGTTTTGCCTGGATTCTTGCACTATGGATTCCCCTTGATGTACTGAGTCCACAATTGTTTTTACTTTTTGATTTGGACACCTATAAGCTGGTCAATGGATCAGAAATCTGTTTTGACAGCCTGCTGGTGGTCTTGATCAGTCAAATCAACCCCAATTTGGACCAAAATTGACTAGGAGGCTTGCCTCAGGCTATACAACACCTTGCTCTGTCCACAGTCAGTGTCTGGCTTCAATTTCTTGCTTTAAACATCCTACACGTAGGATGTCTTTTTCATCAGATTAGCTTCAAATGCAAAGCACAGACTCTCCTTGAGATGCTGACCACTTTGGTATGCTCAAAATTAGGTTTGGAGTGCAAAATCACACAGATGACATCCTACGTGTAGGATGTCTTTTTGTTTTGTTTGACCCCTGGCTTGACCCACAGCTTCCCCTTGATGTCAGCAACCCAGTGGTATGATTAGATTTTGGTTTGGATTTCAAAAGTCTCCAATTTTAGCTGTTCTAGCCTTTTTCAGTCAAAAGTGCTAAAATCTGCTTAGAACCCAATTTTATCACCCAAATGGGATGAAACCTCTCTCAGTCACTCAATATATCATGCAGATCATGTTCATGCAGCCATCCTATGGTTTTGGTCTTAAAATAATACCTTGGCACAATTTGGGTAGGATGTCTTGCAATTTCAGTCTATCTGGCCTTATCCTGTCAAGATATGGTCAAATTTTCACTTTCCAGGTGAAAATAGGGTAAAACCTACATTCTGAACACACCGGTCAACTCAAAATTCCAAAATTCCCCCTAGATTGGCCTGTAGACATCCTACGCGTAGGATGTCTCCTGGCTTAAAATTAATTTTTTTCCTGACAGAAATGCTCTTAATGCTCTGCAGCCCTATCAGAAACACTCACAGTAACTTTTGGACTGCAGGTTTCAAACGCACTTTTGCGTCTTTTACAACCTTGTGATGACTCTAACAAGCAAGTATACATGCATGAAGTGCTCTAGATCCTGAATCATGATGTCCTACTTACTCTACTCCTACTCCTCATGTGAAATGGTGATAATGGTGTTTTGGTTGCTTTTTGGCCTCTCCGGACTCTCAAGCTCTCCTTTCACTGCTTCTACCACTCCAACTCCTACTCTCTACTCAACTAATACCTAAGTCTACCTAAAAATACCTAAGTCGAAGGATCTAGGCCACACACACGCTCCCTAGACTCCCTCTAAGACCTAGAGAGTCCTCCACCCTCTGATCCTATCTAAATGTAAAACGAGACTCTTGGCAAGCCAAAGAGTCCCTATCCTCAAGGACTAGTCTCGATCACCTACCTAAGGTTTTCGTCCCCGACAGCGGCGCCAATGTTGGACGGATACTCCACAACGGACGTTAGCACAGCGAGAACTCACCTAACAAGATTTGTCAGCTAAGGACGAAGCTCGACCCGCAGGCACGCGGAAGCAAGCATAGGGTGTCAACCTACACTTGACCAACTCCTAACTAATTACTATAGAGGTATCTACCCAATGTCTAAGTCACAGCCTTCAAGAGTGCATAAGAGGAAACTTCCTACAACGCTTTCTAGAGCCGAACACCCATCAAACAATCTCGAAACACCACAGAACTTGAAGGATACCCTACTAACACCAATAGGTTTCTCTCCCTAAGGTCTATGAACCAAAACCCCAACCCAAAGCACCTGGTGCAGAATCACGTAGGATATCTGGCCGAAATTTGTAGGTCATTGTTTCCGAAATCTAAAGTGCCTAATGTGTATCTCTACTCAATGCGAACGCATAAATATGCTGCAATGCAAAATCGGACAACGTATGCTCACCGAATCACCAGATGAAGCTCGTAGATGGAGCTCGCAAAACCGGACCGTACGCACGCAATGTAGGTATTGGCATGTAGCTCTCATCGGGGGCAACACGCTGCACTTCTCCACACTCGATTCCGACCACCGGTGCGCGCGTAGCGTCAAGATGAAGCTCTCACTCTCTCTCGTACACAGTACGCTCACTCACAGACTTCAAAACTTTTTTAAAATGACAAAAGGTTTTTCATTAAGGTCAAGAAGTGGTATAAATACCTTACAATTCTCAAACCCTAATGTTCCAATTTAACCATCTACTCAATATAAATGTCAAAATTGGGATACAATCCGAAAACTTCTGTAAGCCCCAATATTTACAAGGTGAAATGTCGGGTTTTTCTCAATGAATGAATAATCACAAAAAATCATAATTTGTCGAGCAGTCAATTTCCATAGGGTGTGTCCAGTTTCTAACAATATGTCAGAAGGCTATCACTTATACTACTTAACTCTCATTGGCTAAGCTAGGAGAGGTCCAATGAGGTGCTAGCAAGAGAAAATAGCAAGAGGGATCGACGGAGAGAGAGAGAGGGGGCTGAATTTTACAAGGCATTATTGCATACACACTCACACAATCTCATGTGTGGAGCAATAATGGACTCTCTCTCCTCTCAAGCTTTAATGGAAAGCTTATCACCTACTCCATGCCTGTGAGAAGGGAGGCCTACAACAACAACTCTTGGTTTTGTGATGCAAATCCAACCAAGAGCCAAGATTCAATGCATGCTCATCTCCTCCACCATGCTAATTACTAAGCTAAGCTATGCTAATATGAGTGATTATGTGAGGAGATGTACATCTTTCTCGTAAGACTACTCCTTCCTCTCAATCTACTCTCATACCCCACTAGCTCTCACCATCTTCAAAGGTGTGTGAGGTCTTGGGTCTGAGACCGTGAGGGAATTGATGTTGTGTTTTATAAATGTTTTTCTTAGTGCTTGAATCTTCCATCTTCATTGCACTAGCTAGTATTGAAGGAACACAAAGGATTGTATTGTAAAATGTCTCTCTTGATGGGAGAAACCATAATACAAAGCCTTTTGGAGGGGGGACCGGCTCTATGTAAATCTGGCCCTCAACTATTGTCAATAGCTTAATTTCTCTCTCTTTTGAAGTATTGTTCATGCTATCTAATTAGATATCATACTTTTTGTTGCTCTCTCCACCCAAGCACTCTTGTTATTCTCATTAGGAATCTATTCTAATGAAATGCTCACTATGTTCATTCTATTTTCCACTACACACAAGTTACTAGGCCCTTAAATGTTACATTGGTATCAAAGCACAAGGTTTCTCTTTTCTTGCTCAAGAAGGGAGGTCCTCAAGCTAGCTATAAATGGTTGGTACTATTAATTGAATTTGAGTAAGTAGAATACAAAATTTTCAGCCTTGTAGTGCGCCTGTCTTTGTGTAGATAACGAGGCATCACCGTTGAGAGCTATGGTCTTAATAGTGGAGTCCTACGGGGCTTGCCTACGGCTTAACCACTATTGATCTATTAGAAGCTTGATAGGGGCCGGTGCTATTTTGGTGTTGAAAGACCCTCTCTTCTATTCCTTGCAATTAATGGTATTCGAGACACAGGTACAGTAGCTTGAGTGTTTTTCTAAAGGGTTAAAGAGGAGTAGCAACTAGGGCTTGAAGTGCCAAAAGTACACCTAAAATTTTTTAGAATGTCTGACAATCGTAAAGAGAATTAATGTTAATAGCTTTGATTTTGCTAATGAGCAGGTTACTAATGATGCCCCTATGCTTGTTAACTACCTCATTTCTAGGCTTCAGCAAGGCATGGGTAATCCATCCCTCCAAAGTGAAGTGCAATGGCAGCTTTGTGCTCATGGGATTCTCCAAGCTCCCCACCATGATGAGAGAGTACCTAGGAAGCCTCCTTGTGAGACTCCCAAAAGAGGCCTCTCTCCGATTCCGGGAGAGAAGAGGATCTATACGAAAGGCTCAAAATTTTGCTTCTTGATGACGCATATCCTTCTCAAAGGCGAACTATAGAGCTTCCACCAAAGGAACGAGAAAGAAGTGAGTCTCCTACCACCTCAACAGAGATGGCTCCACAAAGACGGCGGGCTAAACTCTCTCCATCACCTCCAAAATGGAGAAGACCATCACACAATTCTCCACACCATAATTCAAAGAGGGATGAAAAAAATCAAGAGAATAAAAAGGCGAGAAAGAGGATATCCTCTTCCTTATCTTCTTCATCCTCTTCCTCTTATGAAAGTGATGGTGCAGACAAAGAAGATCAAGGCAAGAAAAAGGGGAGAAAGAGGTCACCCTCTTCTCCATCTTCCTCAAATTCTTCATCTTTTGAAGAAAGTGATGGTGCAACTTTTGAACCACAAAAAGAAGAGTCCATACGAAATCCTATGCAGTATGGAAGAGGTCGTCCAAGCTCAAGAAGTTCAAAGAGGGAGGAAAGAGCATCTCTTTCCTTACCTATGATGGAACCTTTGGTACTACGAACAAAGTCTTGGCCTTTATCCAACAATTCAATGCGACGTTTGGAGATGAGGGCTTCACGGAGTCCTCTAAGCTACACCATGTAGCTATGCACTTTCAAAAGATTGACACGCAATGGTGGTCTAGCCTATGGGCCAACGTGAAGCTCCACAAAATGAAAAGCTTTAAGAGATTCCATTATGAAGCAGTTTTTGGCCACCGATGCCAAAGAAAAAGTACTCACCGAATGGCAAAGCTTGAAGCTCTCTCCGTACGAATCCATTCACAAATATGTAGACAAGGTTTGGGACTTACATCTCAAAGCCACTGTCTTCAAAAAGATGGATTTTGGAGAGCAAAAGCAAAAATTTTGCGCAGGCTTAATTGAATAAATAGTGGAGTATGTCAACTCGATCCCAAAGGCCACACACCATATCGGTGGTTATACACCATACTATAGTGGCTTCTCGAATCAATTTCCAAACATGGGCTAAAGGAAATTATAAGCCCACAAAAAACAAGGGTTCCAATGAGCCTAAGGAAAAGGACAATGTCCAAAAGGAGAAGGGACTTTACAAAGGCAAAAAAAAACTCTCTCCTGAAGAGCTTGAGCGTTATCTCAAGGATGACCACTGTGTCAAGTGCGGCGAGCAAGTGAATGCATACCGTGCTTGTTCCCAAAAAAACACCCGCCATGAACCTCCTAGAGCTACCTTGGTTGAAATCCAAGAAGAGGAAGCTCACCACAAAGGGTCTCCTCTATGCAATGCTTGGGGAAAGGTAAGAGAACGTGATGCTTTTATTCTCTTTGACCTTGGTTCTACTCACAATTTCATATCGATAGGGTTGGCCACCAAACTAGGCATCCAAGCCTATGAGATGGGAGATGTCCTACCCGCAGATGGTGCTTTCAAGGGGCAAGAAGCTTCAGTCACTCCCTTAATTGAGAAATTGAGGCTCCATGTCCAAAGCTATGTGGACAAAGAGGACTTCTTTATCTCTCCTCTCAAGCACGAGGATGTAATCCTTGGGGCACCATGGTTTGATCGCATGGATGCCAATGTTAAACTCCCTAAAAGAAAAATCTACTTTAGATACAGGAAAAAAGATATGTACATAGATGCTAAGCAAATGGGTAACACCATACCCATTGTACATAGGCAAGCTTTCAATAAGTCAATAAAGGGCTCTATTTTCGAGTACATGATTTTTGTTAAAGATTATCAAAATGAACCTAATGCTTTAGCAAAAGAAAATATAAAAAATCACAAGGAATTAGAGTTATCCAATTTTCTCAAGGGGTTTCAAGATGTCTTTATTGAAGACATCCCTTGTGAGCTACCTCCTAAACAAGGCAATGATGACCATGCAATTGAGCTTCTTCCAGGAAGTTCACCACCTAATAAACCTCCTTATAGAGTTTCTCAGGCTCAACAAAAGGAGATTATGTGGCAAGTGCATGAGTTAGTTGAGAAGGGCATGGTTAGGCCTAGCTCATCTTCATTTTGCTTACCTATGCTATTAGTGCAAAAGAAAGATGGCACATATCGTATGTGTGTCAACTATAGAGCACTAAATAGGATCACTATCAAAAATAGGTTTCCCATTACATGGGTAGAAGACCTATTTGATAAGCTACAAGGGTCCACCTACTTCAGTAGAATTGATCTAAAAAGTGGCTATCATCAAATAAGGATAGTTGATCAAGACATTATAAAGACTGCTTTTTGCACTACGTTTGGTCTTTAGGAATATATTGTCATGCCTTTTGGCTTGACCGATGCACCAACCACATTCAACCACTTGGAGAAGCTATTCAGGCCTCACAAAACCTTTATTGGAGTGTTCTTCGATGATATTATCATCTATTCTAATTCACTAGATGAATATAAGCAACACCTCCAGGTAATAATTTCAAGTTCTAAGAGAGAATAAACTTTATGTTAACCGAAAGAGAAGTGAATTTTTCTTGCAAGAGATTCAGTATGTAGGTCACATTATCTCTCAAGATGGCCTCCAAATGGATCCCTCAAAGTTAGAGGTAATAAAAGGATGGCCTAAACCAAGGAATCTTCATGAACTAAGAAGCTTTATAGGTATGTGTGCATACTATAGACGCTTCATAGAAAAGTTTGCACTAATAGCAGGACCATTACATGACCTAACAAAGAAAAATGTTAGGTATACATGGTCTACCAAGGAGAACAATGCTTTTGAAAAGCTTAAAGAAAAGATTATCTCTCAACCTGTTCTTACACTGCCAGATCTCTCAAAGCTATTTGAGGTCCAATGTGATGCTTGTGGTGATTGCCTTGGAGCTGTTTTGCTTCAAGAAGGACACACCATACCCTATAAAAGTCAAAGGCTCGACCCTGTTGAGAAAGCTCTAGGCATATATGAAACAAAACTCCTTGCAGTTCTACATGCCTTAGACTCATGGAAGCACTATTTATTGGAGACTCCTTTCATTCTGCTAACAAATCACCAAAGTCTTAAGTACTTCATGATGCAGACCAAGCTCTTCGACAAACAAATGACGTGAGCAAACTTCCTTTTGCAATTTCATTTTCATATCGCTCACATTGCTAGCAAGCATAATCAAGTAGCTGATGCACTCTCAAGACGTCCAAGAGTGAATGCAGTTACCATAGCAACTCACAATGATCTATCTTCTATGACAGATGAGTATGCTATTGATCCCGATTTAAAGATGTGATTTCAGCCCTTGCACTAGGGAAGAAAGAGGAACCATTTACCTTACAAGATGGTTATCTTCTCTATGGCAATAGACTATGCGTTACTAACTCACTACGTGAGAAAGTAATGTATGAATCTCATGCTACTCCTTATGGGGGGACATAGAGGGATTCAGTCTACCCTAAAGGGGATTGAAACATATTTCTATTGGCCTACCATGAAAGAAAACATACAAGAGTATGTTTCTAAATGTGTGGTATGCCAAAAGATGAAGTTTGATAGAGGGAAGCAACCTGGATTGCTTTAACCTTTGCCAATACCTAAATCACCATGGGAGAGCATATCCATGGATTTTATCTTTGGATTGCGTAAGTCTATCCATGGGAATACGAGAATATGGACGATAGTAGACAGGTTCAATAAACAAGCTCATTTTTAACGTGTCAAAAAGACTATTAAAGCCCATCAAATGGCAACTCTCTTCATTTCACAAATCTTCAAGTACCATGGCTTGCCAATTTCCATAGTGTTGGATAGAGATCCTAGAATGACCAATAATTTTTGGAAGGGTCTCTTTGAGAATTTAGGGACAAAGCTAAACTTCTCTTCGGCCTATCACCCGCAAATGGATGGCCAAAGCAAAATAGCTAACCTAAAAATTCTTGATATACTAAAAGCCTATGTAACGGAAGTAGATTAAAGGTCCCAATGGGAGAAGTACTTAACCTTAGTGGAGTATGCCTACAATAACACTGTACATACTTCCACACAAAAAGCACCTTTTGAGGTAATTGAGGGAAGATCAAAAAGTCCCCTTCTACTTAAGGTAGATGGAAGATCTTCGCTGGCAAATGAGTATAGCCAAGACCTACAAAAATCTTTCCAAAAGATTAAGGATGCTATCTCTATCTCACAACAAAGGCAAAAGGATACTACTGATAATAAGCACAGAAGAGCTTAAGCCTTTAAAGAAAATGATTGGGTCTTACTTAAATATCCTAAGGCTCGATTAAGTCACATGACGGGCTAGAATCCTACGGGACACCAAAAGTACTATGCTAAGTTAGCAAAAAGGTACTATGGTCCCTTCCAAATTCTTAGGCCAATCAATGGGATGGCCTATCAACTCAAGTTTCCCAATCATTGGCTCATACAAAATGCTTTCCATGTGAGCCTACTAAAGCCTTACAAAGGAGAGCCACCTCAAGAACCAACCATTGAAGACCCACCGAAGATCAAGGACCAAGAAGAGGTGCCGCAACCCAAGTCCATTCTCCGACATGAAGACAAGGTACTAAGATGCGGTAAGACTATCCAATGATATCTTATTAAGTTTAAGAATTATCCTTTTGAAGATGCTAGATGGATGCAAGGAATACAATTAAAGGATAACCTAAACCTTGTCAATGCTTACAATGCTTCCCTAGAGTAAGCAAATGTACAAATGTTAAAAATGAACAAAGTTTTTGTCTTATAAGACTCTCTTTTCCTTTAACATGCATGCCTAGATCAAGTTTGCGGAGACGACGTCTCCCAAACACCAAGTAGAGCTTGTCACTCTACTATGGAAGATTGATAGGACTAATGTGCAGACATGCTTGCGGTAGCTTAGGCTCTCAAGCACCAAATGGACTAGTCATCCATTGTGGAATGATGTCGTAGGGTAACATAGGGATCCTCTACCCGCTAGAAAAAGGACTAATGAATATGCTTTATCTTCTGTACCCCAGTCAAGGACGATTATGATTTCAAGAGAGAGGTAATGTCATAATAACTAATATCTAATTCTCCTAAATGATTTTCTCATGTTAAAATTCTCATTTAGTACGGGGAAGTGCCAGGGGAAAAAAAAGTTAGAATATTGATTAAGCTGGCAGACCGGCCATAGTAGATATCCCCAGGAGGGAAAATAGGGATCCAAATGGGAGGCCCTCTGCAAAAGAGCAATGTGCAACAATGAGCTTTAAAGACACTAAAATTCAGCCCATTAAGACTTCCAAAATGTTAAGGTTCCAAAATTCAAAGGTTGTGTCCAAAGGTCAAAGCGTAGGAAATAGGATGCTTTGTGTGTGTACCAAAAAAGCCTTCTAAACTCCTATGAAGGAGGGGGCGAGCCTTTGTTAGCAGCAAGCTAACAAAAATACCACGAATACCATTTTTCAAAGCTCTCAGTGTAAAACACTTATCAATCAAGAATAATGTAACTCCTATTTTTTGGATAAACCTTGTAATTGATGAGCTGGGACTACAAGCTTCTAGATTGTATCAACCTGTCATTTCCTATCTTTAGTTAGAGCTCCCAAATTATTAGTTTTGACCACCAAAAACCTTGGCTAAGCTATAAAAGAAAATTTTTGTAAGTTAGTTGTAAGTTTTGGATAATGAAATACACAGCGTGAGCTAACAGCGCTCACTTCTCTCCTTCTCGCGCTTCCTACTCCCTCCCCAATTCTCACATTGTAGTCCTGTTTGTTGCATTGCAACCATGGGTAAGAGCTCTACACATTGACATAAACACATCAAAATAATTTGTAGCCTTTGGTGTCGCCGACCCGCGGAATTATTTCATCATAAGTAAGAATTTACACTTCAAAATAAAAAACTAAGCATAGGTGGGGTATTGGAGCATCATTGCTAAGCATTTAGGTGCATTTTGGATCGAAAACGACTAGGTCAAAAATCCATTGCTGTTAGTAATCGTGATTTTGGCACTTGACCTAAAGTGGGGTTTGGGATCATAAGTATGTATGCTTAGATCTTATAAACTTTTCCTAGAAGTTTCATTATGTTTGGATGTCATTTGATGCAGTAAAGGATGTGATTTGCTTGCCGATGAGCGGTTGGCTTTTGGTGATTTCAGTCACTTGAGTGTAGCTTGAGTTAGATTTGAGCTGTTTGTTGTTTTTCAAGAGATTGACAACCACTTGTAGCCTCTATGTACTAGTCGAGTCAGCTTCGTCCCATGGATTGACAATTTAATCGTGGTTCTTGCTAAAACTGCAATAAGATAGGATATTGAGGTTAGACTACCATCCCACATTTGGCGCCACTGTCGGGGATAAAAGAGACCTAAACTAGAAAAAAACACGAGTGTCTTGTGAAGTTATCCTTTAACTTCCTCTAGGATCTCCTAGAGTCAAAAACTTTCTTTTAGAAAGCACATAGCCTAAGATTGTCGTCTTTTGCTGTGTAGAGGTAGCTTGGAGGTAAGTTGTACTTGTCGAGTGTCTTTAGGATTTTAGTATTGTAGAGCTAGATTAGGATTTTGAGAATGATTGATAGACGAGACAATTCTTAAGATCAAAGCTCATAAAACCATTATAAACAAGAAAACGAGTGTTTGTGGACACTTTCCACAACCCCATTGCATACGAACCTAGGAGTAGGCTAAGTAGGATCCGAGGTGGATTTCAAAACATTTCTCTCTCCGAAAGAATCATTGTGAGTGGCATTTGAAGTTGCAAAATTGCAGGTCTACGGCTAGAAATAGCACGAAAATACTCCAAACCATCAATCCAACTGGAGAGTAAGCTTAAAAGTTGTATGAACCAGTGAGTAAGCTCAAGGACACTTTGAGGTAAAAATTTCAAGAGTTGGCCAAAACTCAGATTATTTTCTTTTTCTTGACAATTTAGGCCAAATTAAGTTTTGACTTGATTCGTAGGCTTAAAATAACTCATGAAATGTTTATCCTCGGAAAAAGTACAAAGATTGGTCATTTCAAGCATGAAGTAAATAATTGCAATTATTTACTTTCAGCTCAGATTTGACCAAGGTTGATACCAGTGACTCATTGCATATGTACAAATAACTTTTGTATAGGCACATTGGGTTTGGATCACTAAATTGGCAAAAAACTGGGTAAAAACTAAAGTTTGTACTGACTTTTGAACACTTGAGTGTAAAATTGGAAAAAAGTAGTCCAAACTTGATGAAATTTGATTCATAGGCTTGTATTGATGTGATAGACATGTGTACATGCTCAATTGACCAAAAAGATGTAAAAATTTACCAGAAGTAAATAATTATGATTATTTACTACTGCTCCATTTTTGTCATTAAATATCTAATATCTAACCAACCCAAATGATTTTCTCATATTAAACTGATCATTTAATGTGGGATAATAACCGGGAACAAGGGTTAGAATATAGACATGTGCTTACGGATCTATCTCAACATGGGGCCAATGGAAAAGGGGCCCAAATGAGAGATGGTCTGTCAAAGAGCAAGGTTAACTAATGGAGCTTAAAATACTCTAGGGTTAGCTTCATTAAAGACCTCCAATGGTTAGTGTTAAAAGTCCTTTGACCTTAAGCAAGCTAGGTCTTAGCTTGAGGTGGGAACCCGACCTAAACTTGTCTTTGACCTTAAGCAAGCTAGGACTGTGCTTGAGATGGGAACCCGACCTAAACTTGCCTTTGACCTTAGGCAAGCTAGGGATGAGCTTGAGGTGGGAACTCCACCTAAGGTGCTTGTCATGCTTGATGACTAAGGTACTTGAGGTATTTGTCATACTTAATGAGGAAGCTGCTTGAGAAGCTTCCTATGCATGGGGGGTAAGATGCTTGAGTCAAAAAGAGACCCTACACACTTAATGAGAAAGTTTCTTGAGAATCTTCCTATGCATGGGGGGTAAGATGCTTGAGTCAAAAAGAGACCCTACACACTTAATGAGGAAGTTGCTTGAGAAGCTTCCTATGCATGGGGCATACGATGCTTGAGTCAAAAAGAGACCTTACACAATTAATGATGAAGTTGCTTGAGAAGCTTCCTATGCAAAAAAGTCCCAAAGTTAGGGGAATCTTTGACGTAACCTTCCACACCCAAGGGGCACCCCTTTTCTAAAATGGCACATGGGACACATGTCAGAATCTCACTAAGCTTAACCACATGGGGTGCTTGAATGCTATTGGTTGGGCTAAAGAGGTGTCCAATGAGCTTCTACTTCCATCCAAAAAATATCTAGATATTTTCAAGCTCTCTCTCTCTAAGGGGTAAGGAGGACACTTGTCAAAAGACTACCCATGTACTTGACTGCATGCTGCATGTGATTGGCTAGGGGAAGAGGGGTCCGATGAGATTGAAGCATGTGGAAAAGATACCACTCACCCAAATCAAGGAGGGGGGGGTGCTAGGGGGATATACTCCACACACACGCTCATTTTGGCAGAGCATTCTCACTTGGTGAAAGTTGAGGAACACCACCTCCTTCTCCAAGCTTGTGAGAAGTGAGAGCCTACATCAACACTCTTGGCTATGGAATGCAAAATCAACCAAGAGCCATGCTTCAATGCTTAAGATTTCCATCTTATCCATGTCCATTACTATGCTATTATGTATGCTAGCAAGAAGAGTATTGATAAGTGAGGAACTATTTCTTTCTCCTATGGAATGTTTTTTCCTCCTCTTCCCTACCCTCATTCTCCACTGGCTCTCTCCAACTTCGAAGGTGTTTGAGGCCTTGGGACTGAGGCTTGGGATAGTTAATGCTTTCTACAAGTTTATGTTATGCTTGTGATGCATGAAGATTTCCATCTTCATTGCATCACGTAGGTCACAAGGAACACAAAGATTGTATGTTACCAATTCTCTCTTGATGGGAGAAACTATAATACAAATGCCTAATGGAGGGGGGACCGGATCCATATGAATCTAGTCCTCAACTATTGTCATGTTCTCTAAACTCTCTCTCTTGGAAAAGTATTGTTCATGCCAAGTTAACTAAGTACCATGTTTATGTTGCTACCGTCAATTAAAGTCACCCGCTATGCTCACAAAGTAGTCTCTCAAAAATGCTTCATTTAATTTCCTAATTCTGCTACTCTCAAAGTTCTTAGGCCATATACATTACATTGGTATTAGAGCATTTGGTTTCTCTTTTCTTGCTTAAAAAGAGGGGTCTTTAAGTAGCCTATTAATGGTTGTTTTTGTTAATTATATTAGGATAAGTGGGTTTGGGTTCTATTATTGGTTTTTTTGAGCCTACTATGTGGGATACGGTGCACACCTCGGGAGCTTTGGTTTTAATAATGGAGTCTTTTTAGAATTTCCTACGGCTTTACCATTATTGAGCCATAAGAAGTCCAAAAGGAGCTATCCCTTGGCAACTTCGCTATGTTAGACTCACTCCACTACTCTCTATAATTAACCAATTCGAGCCGTGGGTGTAGATACTTAAGTGCCTATTTTCAAAGGCTAAGAGGAGTAGCAACTAAGGTTTTGAATTTCCAAAGCATACACTAAGTAAATATATAAGTTTAATTAACATGGTTGACAATAACCAAGAGAGTAGAATGAACATTGAGAACTTTGATTTTGCACATGAAGGTGCCAATGATGATGCCCCATGTTTGTTAATTATCTTGTCACTAGGTTGCAACAAGCTATGGGAAACCCCACTTTGCACGCCGAAGTTACTTAACAACTTTGTGCTTATGGGGATTCCTTTCCTCCCCAAGAGGAGAGAGAGCTTACGAGGCCTCTTCAAGAGATCCCCAAAAGAAGACTCTCTCCCATACGAGAGGAGGAATCCAAAGATCAAGAAAGAAATGAATCCCGAAATTCCTCCAAAGATGTGGCTTCACGAAGAAGGCGTACTAAAAGATCGCCAACTCCTCCCAAGAGGAAACGGTTAACCCATAGTCCTTGTCCTCGTCACTCCAGAAGGGAAGAGAGGAAACCAAGGAAGAAAAGGGCAAGAAAGAGGTCACCCTCTTCTCCTTCTTCTTCACCTTCCTCCTCTACCGATGAAATCTATGGCTATTCTCCTAGAGAATATAAGAGGGGAGGACATTGCAAATCTTACCCTGCATGGCGAAGGTCACAAAAGCTCAAGAAGTTCAAAGAGGGAGGAGAGAGTATCTCTTTTCTCACCTATGATGGCACCTTTGGTGCTACCGACAAAGTATTGGCCTTCATCCACAACAATTTGATGCGGCCTTTGGAGACGAGGGCTTCACGGAGTCCTCCAAGCTACACCATGTAGCTATGCACTGCCAAAAATCGGCTCGTCAATGGTGGGCTAGCCTTCATGGCCATGGCAAAACCCCAAAGACATGGAAAACTCTACGAGTTTCCATCATGAAGTAATTCCTTGCAAGCGATGCAAAGGACAAAGTGCTCACCAAATGGTGGATTTTAAGGCTTCTCTCTCATGAGTCTATCCACAAATATATAGACAAATTTTGGTATTTACATCTCAAGGCTACTGTCTTTCAAAAGATAGACCTTGCTAAGCAAAAACAACAATTCTATGCAAGATTACCTAAAGAGATGGCCGAGTATGTCAACTCTCAATGGACTGACTCTATCAACAAAGTAATCCAGCATACCATGGTTGCTTCAGGCATCAATTTTGAACAAGGGGTTAGACGGAATGTCAAACCCATGGAAAATAAAGACAAAAGTGATGCAAAAGGAAACATTAATGCCCAAAATTTTTCCCACAGCCATTCCAACAACAACAACAACAATCGGTCCAAGGAGAAAGGAGTTTACAAAGGTAAAAATAAACTCTCTCTTGAAGAGCTTGAAACTTTTCGCAAGGATCACAAATGTTTTAAGTGTGGGGAGCAAGGACATGGCTATCATTCTTGCCCCAAAAGAAATGCTCACAATGAGACTCCAAGAGCTTCCGCTATCAAAGCTCCAAAAGAGGATACTCATTGCAAAGGATCACCTCTCTCCTATGCTTGGGGAAAGGTAAGGGAGCATGATGATTTCATCTTGTTTGACCGTGGTTCTGCTCTCAACTTCATATCAATGGAGTTGGCCACCAAGTTGGGCATTCAAGCTTTTGAGAGGGGAGATTGCTGTAACTGCCGATGCCGCTTTCAAGGGATAGCAAGCCTTCATTACTCCCTTGATTGGGAAGTTGAGGCTTCATGTCCAAAGCTATGTCAACAAAGAAGACTTCTTTATCCCTCCTCTCCAACATGAGGATGCTATCCTAGGGATACCATGGTTCAACTGCATGGCTGCCAACATGAAGTTCCCTGAAAGGAGAATCTACTTTGCCTACAGGGGAAAGAATATGTATATAGATGCTAATGAGTCTGGTCGTATTATACCACTTGGAAATCCTCTCGCCCTTGATAAATCAATGAAAAGCTCAGTTTCCGCATACATGATTAGTGTCAAAAAATCTCTAAAAGGTCCTAATGTTTCATCAAAGATGAATGGTAGGAATCAAGAAGAGTTAGACTTGTCTAACTTTCTAAAAGGATTCCAAGATGTGTTCATTGATGATCCCTATGGACTTACCTCCAAAACGAGGGGATGATGACCATCAAATTGAGCTCCTATGAGGAAGCTCACCGCCTAACAAACTTCCCTATCGAGTTTCACAAGCTCAACAAGAGGAGATCATGAGGCAAGTACATGAATTGGTAGACAAAGGAATGGTGAGGCCTAGCTCCTCTTCCTTTTGCTCTCTAGTCCTTTTAGTGCAAAAGAAAGATGGTACCTACCGCATGTTTGTGGAGTAACGTACACTAAACCATATGACTATCAAAAACAAATTTCCCGCACCTCAGGTAGAAGATCTGTTTGATAAGCTATAAGGCTCTACCTACTTCAATAGGATTGACCTTAACAGTGGCTACCATCAAATAAGGATAGTGAATGAAGATATCCTAAAGACCGTGTTTCATACAATGTTTGGCCTTTATGAATATCTAGTCATACCTTTTGGCTTGAATAATGCACTAGCTACATTCAATCGATTAATGGAGAAAATTTTTAGACCCTACTGTAAATTCACTGGAGTGTTCTTTGATGATATCATCATCTACTCCAATTCCTTGGAGGAACACAAGCAAACATCTCCAAGTGATTTTTCAAGCATTAATGGAGAATAAGCTTTTTCTCAATTAACAGAAAAGAAAATTTTTCCTTCAAGAGATTCAATACTTAGGTCACATTTTCTCTCGAGATGGTATCCGTATGGATCCATCAAAGTTGGAGGTAATAAAAGCATGTCCTGATCCAAGGAGTCTACATGAGCTAAGAAGCTTTATTGGTATGTGTGCATACTATAGACGCTTCATAGCAAAATTCTCTCAAATAGTAGGACCATTACATGAATTAACAAAGAAAAATGTTAAGTATTCATGGACTGCTAAGGAGCAAAGTGCTTTTGACAAGCTCAAAGAGAAGCTTATCTTCCAACTAGTCCTTATGCTTCTAGATCTCTCAAAGCCATTTGAGGTCCAATGTGATGCTTGTGGTGATTGCCTTGGAGTAGTCTTGCTTCAAGAAGGGCATGCCATAGCATATGAGAGCCGAAGGCTCAACACAGATGAACGGGTCTTAGGCATTTATGAGAAAGAGCTGTTAACTGTTCTACATGCCCTAGACACATGGAAGCACTATCTATTGGGGACTCCATTCATCTTATGAATAGACCATCAAAGTCTCAAGTACTTCATGACACAAACAAAGCTTCCTGACAAACAAAATGAGGTGGGAAAATTTTCTTTCACAATTTAATTTCCACATTGCTCATATTGCTGGTAAGCACAATCAAGTGGCTGATGCACTTTCACAACAATCAAAAGTTAATTTTGTGTCAATAACAACTCATAATGATCTATCTTCTATGATAGATGAGTATGCTACTGACCCTGACTTTAAAGACATAATGTCAGCTCTTGATTTGGGGAAGAAAGAGGAACCATTCACCTTGCAAGATGGTTATCTTCTCCATGACAATAGGCTATGTGTTACCCACTCCCTTAGTGAGAAAGTCATGTATGAATCCCATGCTCCTTCCTATTGTGAGGCATAGAGGGATTCAACCTACTCTTCAAGGAGTAGAGATGTAATTTTATTGGCCTCCCATGAAAGTGGACATACAAGAGTATGTTTCAAAATGTGTAGTATGCCAAAAGACCAAGGGTGATAGAGGAAAGCAACCTGGATTACTCCAGCCATTGCCAATTCCCAATTCACCATGGGAGAGTATATCCATGAATTTTATCTTTGGATTACTAAAATCTATCCATGGGAATACGGGAATATGGACAATAGTCGACAGGTTTAGCAAGCAAGCACACTTTTTCCCTGCCAAGAAGACTATTAAGGCACACCAAATGGAAACTTTCTTCATATCACAGATTTTCAGACACCATGGATTGCCAACATCCGTCGTGTCAGATAGAGATCCTAGAATGAAGAGTAATTTTTGGAAAGGTATATTCAAAAAATCTAGGTATAAGATTGAATTCCTCTTTGGCCTATCACCCACAAACGGATGGCCAAAGTGAGATAGCCAATCTTACGATTCTTGATCTACTAAATAACTATGTTACAGAAGTAGATCAACACTCACAATTACATCTTGTAGAGTATGCATATAATAATACTATCCATACTTCTACAGGAAAATCACCTTTTGAAATCATAGAGGGAAGACCTAAAAGTCTCTTGCTTGGGAAGATCTTCACTGCCGATGAGTATAGCCGTGACCTGCAAGCATCTTTTCAAAAGATTAAGGAGGCTATATCCATCTCCCAACTAAGGCAAAAAGCTGCTGCTCACAAGCACAGAAGTGCCTTAACATTCAAAGAAAATGATTGGGTCTTACTTAAGTTTTCTAATGCTCGATTGAGGCAAACAACAGGCAAAAATCCCACGGGCCATCAAAAGTATTATGCTAAACTAGCAAAAAAATATTATGGTCATTTTCAAATTTTGAAGCCAATCAATGAGCTGGCTTATCAACTCAAGTTGCCTAACCATTGGCTCATACACAATGCTTTTCATGTGAGCCTACTCAAGCCCTACAAAGGAGAGCCTCCAAATGAACCAATTATTGAAGACCCTCCCAAAATCGAAGATCAAGAAGAGGTACTACAACCTGAAGCTATCCTTCGGCATGAAGACAAGGTACTATGACATGGTAAGATTATCCGATGGTATCTTATTACTTTCAAAAATTATCCTTTTGAAGATGCTAGATGGATGCAAGGAATCCAGCTTAAGGATAGTATGAACCTTGTCAACACTTACAATGCTACATTAGAGTAAGCAAATGTACATGTTTCTTTTAATGATCAATGTTTTGTCTTATAAGACTAATTATCTCTTTATTGTTCACAAATTAAAGTAATATGGATACTAAGAATCATGTTTGGGATGAGGATGTCTCTCAAACACCATGTAGAATCTGTTACTCTACTTGGGAAGATGAAATGGACTAAAGAGCAGACATGCTTGCGGTGTGAGCGGGATGGAAACACACAAAACGCCTCTATAACAACCCGATATACACTCTTGGGAAGATACACACACACACTATGGGACACCACTCGGCTTACACAACCCGCCTGGCCGAGACAGGAAACACACACAAGGAGCGAGAAGAGAGAGATTTCTCACTTGCCCACTCACCACTCACATACACACACTCACACAAACACTCTCAATTCAGCTCAAAGGAGGCAAATTTCTATTGTTTAGACTCAATGAAGCTCAGCCCAACACCAATGGGACAAATAGGTTACACAGTATTGAGGAAATACACTAGATACAACCACAAAGTTAAGCAGAGGCTTCACTCCCCGGAGAAGATTACACAGAAAAACAACATAAAATTTGTGAGGAATTTGGAAAAATGGACAGCGGGATGGAAACACACAGAACGCCTCTATAACAACCTGATACACACTCTTGGGAAGATACACACACACACACACACACTATGGGGCACCACTCGGCTTACACAACCCGCCTGGCCGAGACAGGAAACACACACACGGAGCGAGAAGAGAGAGATTTTCCACTTGCCCACTCACCACTCACATACACACACTCTCAATTCAGCTCAAAGGAGGAAAATTTCTGTTGTTTAGACTCAATGAAGCTCAGCCCAACACCAATGGGACAAAAGTATTGAGGAAATACACCAGATACAACCACAAAGTTAAGCAGAGGCTTCACTCCCCGGAAAAGATTACACAGAAAAACAGCAGAAAATTTGTGAGGAATTTGGCAAAATGGACAGCGCTATTGCGTCCGGAACGGCCAAAAACCCCACCCTACAATGTCACAACGCTCAAATCTGACCTCGGATGAGCAGTTTAGGGCCAAAAAATGCTCCAAAATGAGCAAAAAAAACAGTTGCGGCTGTTCCTCCTCTCTTCTCCACGTTTTTTATGGTCTTCTCTCAGTTTTTTCAATTCCCACACTTAGATTTATTAGTTGGGCACCCTTGGCCTTTTAGATGACCTCAAACGGACCCCGAACATGCCAAAAACTGACTTCGCAGTGCATAGTTGTCACCTTTTTGCATCCATCCGCAGACTTGGCACTCAGCTTTTTCAAATAATGCATCCCGCCACCACATGAAGTGGCCCCAAAATATGGTCCTCATGATGACCTTTCTGCATAATTATCACAAGAAAACATCCACGTTGTGTCCGTACTCATCCACGTGCAAGTAATGACCCCATTCGACCCTCCTGACGCCACTAGATGCCATCTGACGCACCCGCTTACCTCATGTCATCGGCTCGGCCCGCCGATAGATTTCTCGATAAGTTTTACGCGCTACCAACTTCTCATTATTGTAGAAAACACACACTGGTACTGGTAATAGTGAAAATCCACGCACTGTGTACACCCTGTCCTACCTGTACACATGTGGGCCCCACGTAACCACCTGGCTCTGGAAAATGGGCAATCCTTTATTTGATGCACCATGCATGGGTATGTACATATGCGCAATCCCTTGCTCCAAAAAACTCCTGACAGCGGCAGCTATCTCTCCCAAGAACCAAATGGATTAGTCATCCATCTTGGAATTATGTCGTAGGGTAAAAAGGGATCCTGTTCCCACTAAGACAAATTGACTAATGACTATGACTTTATCTCTTTTACCTCATAGTCGAGGATGCCTATGATTTCAAGAGAGAGGTAATGTCATTAAATATATAATATCTAACCAACCCAAATGATTTTCTCATATTAAACTGATCATTTAATGTAGGATAATAAACGGGAACAAGGATTAGAATATAGACATGTGCTTACAGATCTATCGCAACACGGGGCCAATGGAAAAGGGTCCCAAATGAGAGATGGTCTATCAAAGAGCAAGGTTCACTAATGGAGCTTAGAAGACCTTAGGGTTAGCTTTTTAAAAGACCTCCAATGGTTAGTGTTAAAAGTCCTTTGACCTTAAGCAAGCTAGGTCTTAGCTTGAGGTGGGAACCCGACCTAAAATTTTCTTTGACCTTAAGCAAACTAGGGTTGTGCTTGAGGTGGGAACCCGACCTAAACTTGCCTTTGACCTTAGGCAAGCTACGACTGAGCTTGAGGTGGGAGCTCCACCTAAGGTGCTTGCCATGCTTGATGACTAAGGTAGTTGAGGTATTTGTCATACTTAATAAGGAAGTTTCTTGAGAAGCTTCCTATGCATGGGGTATAAGATGCTTGAGTCAAAAAGATACCCTACACACTTAATGAGGGAGTTTCCTATGCATGGGAGATAAGATGCTTGAGTAAAAAAGAGACCCTACACACTTAATGAGGAAGTTGCTTGAGAAGCTTCCTATGCATGGGGGGTAATATGCTTGAGTAAAAAAGAGACCCTACACACTTAATGAGGAATTTGCTTGAGAAGCTTCCTATGCATAAAAGTCCCAAAGTTAGGGGAATCTTTGACCTAACCTTCCACTCACCCAAGGGGCACCCCTTTTCTAAAAGAGCACATGGGACACATGTCAGACTCTCACTAAGCTTAACCACATGGGGTTCTTGAATGCTATTGGTTGGGCTAAAGAGGGGTCCAATGAGCTTCTACTTCTGTCTAGCAAATATCTAGATATTTTCAAGCTCTCTCTCTGTAAGGGGTAAGGAGGACACTTGTCAAAAGACTACCCATGTACTTGACTGCATGTTGCATGTGATTGGCTAGGGGGAGAGGGGTCCGATGAGATTGAAGCATGTGGAAAAGCTACCACTCGCCCAAAGCAAGGAGGGGGGGTGCTAGGGGGATATACTCCACACACACGCTCATTTTGGAAGAGCATTCTCACTTGGTGAAAGTTGAGGAACACCACCTCCTTCTCCAAGCTTGTGAGAAGTGAGAGCCTACATCAACACTCTTGGCTATGGAATGCAAAATCAACCAAGAGCCATGCTTCAATGCTTAAGCTTTCCATCTTATCCATGTCCATTACTATGCTATTATGTATGCTAGCAAGAAGAGTATTGATAAGTGAGGAACTATTTCTTTCTCCTATGGAATGTTTCTTCTTCCTCTTCCCTACCCTCATTCCCCGCTAGCTCTCTCCAACTTCGAAGGTGTTTGAGGCCTTGGGACTGAGGCTTGGGATAGTTAATGATTTCTACAAGTTTATGTTATGCTTGTGATGCATGAAGCTTTCCATCTTCATTGCATCATGTAGGTCACAAGGAACACAAAGATTGTATTGTACCAAGTCGCTCTTGATGGGAGAAACTATAATACAAATGCCTATTGGAGGGGGGACCGGCTCCATATGAATCTGGTCCTCAACTATTGTCATGTTCTCTAAACTCTCTCTCTTGCAAAAGTATTGTTCATGCCAAGCTAACTAAGTACCATATTTGTGTTGCTACCATCAATTAAGTTCACTCGCTATGCTCACAAAGTAATCTCTCAAAAATGCTTCATCTAATTTCCTACTCTCAAAGTTCTTAGGCCATTTACCTTACACTTTTTCAATTATTTTGACCAAGTTACCATCATACCACTAGTTTTACATGTTGTCATAAGCCCACAAACCAAAATTGGTGAGATTTGGATATTTGGATTGAAAATTGTAACTAAATTTACAAAGTTAGTCTGCAGACAGAAAACTGATGACCATTTGACCAAAAAATTGTCCAAACTTATTGAAACTTGGCTAGAGACCTTAAGTAGAGGTGCTTAACAGACCTGTGTCAAGGTTGGGACAAAAACTTACCAAAAATTAGCTAAAGTAAATAATCGTGATTATTTACATGTGCTCCAAAAATTGACAATCTTGCATATCTGAGCATATCACGACGTCAAGCATAGCAACTAGACCTCACAAATCAGTTTTGGTGAAATTTGGATCATAAAAGTGAGACTTAAGCCAGATTCTTGAAATCAGAGTCCGCGGACACGAAACAGTTGATAAACTTGAACAGATATTGTCTAAACTTGTTGAAACTTGTCCAAGGACCTTAACATGTTGTATACTTGGCAAACCAAGCCAGAAAGTATAAAAAGCTGACAAAAGTAAATAATTGCGATTATTTACTACTGCTACACAGAGCCACCATTTTTGACTTTTTAACTTGTACAGTGTTAGACCATCATAATACAAAGCCACCGGACAATTTTGGATTCAATCGGATCCAGATTGTTACTTGTTCACTCAGTTTTCACGTTGCAGATTAATCCTTTGATTTTTGCTAAAGTCGACTTTGAAAATGTCAACTGCTGACTAAATTAGCTCTATTTGAAGTGATACACATAGACCAATAATAATATTTAGAAAAATTATATTGTCTTTGTGAAAGAATAGCTTATAAGACTAATCTCGCCATGGAGCCCAAGTTTACCTGGATCCTAACGAAGAGTACACTATTCGCATTGATGATCATGGTATTGAGTTCAAAGAGGAAATCAGGGCAAATAAACAAGGAAATATATACATAGATCGAAACGAAACTCAATATTTACAAGTTGAAAACCTTGATGTGATAGACAAATGGGGATTAGAAGTAAATACCATAATTCCATATATGGCTGCAAAAGAAGGATCACCAACCTTAGAATTTGAGGGATATGATCAAGTTGATTTGAAGCCTTTGAAACGGCTTAGTACGGATAATCCTAGGATCGGAGTCTATTGTTGGCATGATAGAAACGTAAAAGATCTCCTACGGGCTTTGCATGCCAAATCAGGACAACTAACACCCATGAAGATCATCTTTATCTTCAAGATCAAAGAAAAGGGGCAAGCAAATCTACCAACCTACCTGTTTAGGGATTGTTATAACATCAACTTTGTTATGATGACTCCTGAGGAGTTGGAACAAACCAAATATCAAGGATATTCCATAAGGGATTGGATCTTAAGGCAAGGACCAGAAACTATTCCAAAGAGATGACCATCGTGAGAGATCTTCTGAGAGTAATGTTAAGAAACCAAAAACCACCTCACTAACGCAAAAAACTGGGTGACACTAAGGCCAATCCAGGGCTACATGAGTAGCTATTTCCAACAGAATGATTTGAAGGACTTGGAACCGGACCAACTGCCAGAAGACTGGGAGCTAAACCAAATAGACGTGTCAAACCAGCTGATTTTTAGAAACGAGTCAGAAAATCTAGTGGATATGGGGATCCATATGAACACTTAGCAATCTTTAAGCAAGTGCTAAGAGCATTGACATGGTTCCAAAACATTCCACCAAGGTCAATCATAGACTTGAACACATTAGCTCAAGGTTTTGTAGCTGCTTGTTCCAAAACGGGGATCAAACACATTACTGTAGCTCAAATATACAGCTTTAAACAGAAACAAGGTAAGTCTGTTAGGGATTGTGCAACTCGAATGAAACAATACATTGCCAGATGCCCAAAGCTAGAGATACCTACAGAAGAATGACTAGTATCATTGTTTCTAGAGGGACTGCTAAACAAAGAACTTCATTCTATACTGTATAGCAAGAAGCATACAACCCTAGAAGCGTGTGTATCAGATGCTATTGACTTAGGAGACAATTGTGATATTTTCAACAAAGAAGATGTCCCTAAAGATTAGCAAAGTGAGAAAACAACATCCACTAAACCAGCACAAGTGAGAACGACTACTGCAGCACCACTTTCAGCCATAGAAGACATGCTTAAAAGGATGAACGACATGATGAATAACATGCAAAAAGCACCTATGAGGGGACCAAGGCAAGGGATACCTCAACAAGGCCAATCAATTAGACCACAGAAATGGTGTGCAATAGATGGAAAATGGACCAACAATGAGACCAATGAGTGCTACTACCGACCAAAGTATGATGGGAATGTTCAGTACATTCCCATGAGGCCCCAAGGACAACCCATGTACATATACCAACCTAACATGGCACCAGCTCAAAGACCACCGATGGGTATGGAAAGACCTCAATCCGTGTTGGGTCAACGACCTCCATATCCAAGACATAATGAAGTGCCTATAAAGTACATGCATTTAAAAGGAATTATAGATGAACAAGCACTAGTACCTGTTACACCCTATGCTGAGCCTAGTCCATCTACAGTAATGGTAGAAGGAGATTGGTATAATTCACATCCACCGCCAATGGAAGAACCTATGACTTATGCTCCACCAGAGCTCACAACAATGTATTATGTAGCTAATCAAGGTGTTAGACCTCCTATGGTAAGACCCATGATTAAGCCAAGAAAAAAAACTATCACCATTGTAGTGCAAATGATTATTAGAAAAATGAATGCCCAGAGCCAGACAAAAACCTCAAGCTGGTTGAAGCTTAATGCATACAATGTTGCAAAAAGGGAGGACACTTCCCAGAAGATTGTCCTAAAAATCCTTTAAACAAGGGCAAAATAGTAGTAAATGTAGTCCAAGTGATACCTAGTAGCTCATCTTAGAGTGAACCGATTGTTCCAATCAAAGTAATCACTAGAGCCCAAGCTAAGAAAAAGAAACATAACTCCTCTAATGATTTGGAGAATACAAGAGTTGCCTCTCAAAAGACCAAAAGAAGTAGAAGCAAAAGGTATGAGTTGAGAAAACAGAAACAACAAGTTGAAATCGAGGAGAAAGCAAAAAAGCTATTCCAGGAAAAGGTAAAAGAACCTGGAAGTGAAATCAAAGAAACAACCATGAAATTTGGAGGATCAATTTTGGTTGATAAATTTTTTGAGCCTATTAATGCAGCCTTGGAAGCTTACCAAGCAAGACTTAAAGCTGGCCAAAACATGGAAAACAAATGGAAAAACTATCCTTCTCCAAACATGGAAGAAGCTAAGCTTGAAGCTTATCAAAATTTGGTAAGAATCACGTAAGAGATGCTGGAAAAACAAAAACCCAAGCTCGAAAGTATGGAAAAATTTGAGGAGCTTGTGGTAAGAGACAATCAAGAAAAATCCAAAGTGGTGGTAGAATCCACTTGAAACCAAAAGAGTCAGAACTTATAGTACCGGACAATGAAGATGCCTTAGACGAGATTCTATTTGGAGAGGAAGACTGTCCAGAACATTTATGGAAAAAAGTTCGAGAGATCAATGATGGGAGCCTAACTCTAAAGTCAGCTCCTATAGAGCAAGTTTGGTTAGACAACCTACCTCCTGATATGGACATGGATGTACAATCCTTGTATGGAGATTGCGGATTTAAAGATTCAGGAATGTCTAAACCATTGACCTTGAAAACATTACCCTCTTACTTGGGAGATAATGAAGATGAATACATAGTGTGTAAGACCACTCAAGTAAAAAGAGCGGAACAGACCGTGGAAGTAGGCAATATTCATTCAATCATGTCTATACCCATCCAATGCACTCTCATTTTGGGAGAACTGTTAAAAATCAAACCATATTTATGGAATGACCTACAAAAAACCCTAAAGAGGGTGGGGATAACGAGGTTCATCATAATTTTTTTGGAAAGATTGAAACACGGAATGGATAACAAAGAGATTCCATATGTTCCAATGAACAAATTTAGAGAATATTATGAAGGGGAAGAAGCAAACACCACCCTTCCAGTGAAATATAACGACATTGAAACCATGGCAATATTGGATAGTGGGGCAGGCATAGCCATAGCCACAAAAGCAGTATGGGAATCCTGGGGACAACCAGCCATTAGACAAACTCAAATGAAATTGCAATTGGCTGATGGACATATTGAAAGACCCTTAGGACTTCTAGAAAAAGTGACATTTAATTCCTATGGGATTGAATATCAACACACTTTTGCCATAGTAGAATTTGGGAAGAAACTCAATTACAAAATCATATTGGGAAGACCTTTCATGCGACAGGTACAACTTATCCAAGATTGGGGAAACAACTATTTGTACTTGAAGCAAGTGGTATCTATAACAAGGCTTAATTTAAAAGATCACACTTATAGAGATGCCATGAAAACGCCCATACAAGAGTTTGATTCAGTCTCTTTGGTTGAAACTAAGCTTCCCTTGTGGTTAAACAAAGACACTCCTATTTGGATGTGCAAAGCTTCAAAAAATGGGAGCTTAAAAAGAGAAGAATGTACCTTAGAAAGGGATTGCACAGACGAAGCCTATGTACCTGAATCCTTTTCAAAACATTTGTTTGAGCCATTTGAGTGGACTCAAATTTTAGCGATAATGGATGTTTGTACGAATACGTCTATGCCTAGTCAATTTTGCAATGAGGATGGCTACGGCATAATTCATATCCAAATGATTTCAACCCTCCACATTGAAGATGAAATTGAGGAACCCAAGGACCTGATGAAAGCTCAACAAGTCTTTTCAGACCTCTACTACGATGCAACAGATGAGTTAGGAGAACACTCAGCTACCTCAGAAGATTCGGGGTCAGGAAAAGAACATGTGAGATCTAAGCTACTCTTGAAAGGAGGGAAGGAATTTTTTTTGACTTTCCTAACCAGAAATCGAGAAGACACAAATGATATAGACGGAAAAGAGACACCAGAAACGTGAAAACAAGACCTATGCCATCAGTCTCCAGTAGAACACAGTTCCTGATGCAGATAGAGGAAGATATCCTTCAAAAAAAATCCAAAAACGTCAAAAACATTGAGAAAAACAAGGAAGGATACTCAAGCAAAGCCAAACAAACAGGACAAGGAGCCAACCATGACACGAGTTGAGCGGAAAAAGAAATATCAAGAGCTAAACAAAGCTCTAAAGGAGATATATACAACCAAAATGGAAACCACAGAAGAGGATGGTAAAGATTTAATGAGTGTTCCATCCCATTACAAAAAATATACTCTCCAAGACAGAAAAATGATAGTAGAACAACCTGTTAGAGAACTATGAAAACAAGGCGAGTCCTACGAAGGGTCTAAAAACGTGAAAAAGATAGGTTTGACTGAACCAGGAGAAGAGCCTAGGCCTACCTACATTGCAAATGACCTAACAGAAGAAGAAAAAGAGCTTTTGCTAAGCTTACTAAAAGAACACCGAGATATCTTCGCTTAGTCTTACAAGGATCTCAAGGGTGTTGATCCAGAAATCTATCAATATACCATACCCATGAGAGACGATGCGAAACCAAGTAGAGAAAGGCCATACAATACAATGAAACATTTGCCAGGAAGATCAAAGAAGAGATTGAGAAACTAAAGGAAGC
Source organism: Adiantum capillus-veneris (assembly GCF_014529385.1). NCBI lineage: Eukaryota > Viridiplantae > Streptophyta > Polypodiopsida > Polypodiales > Pteridaceae > Adiantum > Adiantum capillus-veneris. The sequence goes on from NC_140935.1 coordinate 20,568,174, forward strand.
CAAATTCATTTATAAAATTGAATACACAAATTGGGTGTCTCCAATTACCCAAGAAGAATGGAAAATTACGAGTGTGTGTCAACCTCAAGAAAGTGAATGCAGCTACCATTAGAGACAACTTTCCTCTTCCAATCACCGAGCATGCGTTAGAGAGTTGTAGAAACAGAATCTTACAGCTTCTTAGATGGCTTTTCGGGATACAACCAACTTTTGGTTGACCCAAAAGATCATCATAAAATTGCTTTTGCAACAGAATCAGATAATTTTGCCTATCAGGTTATGCCCTTTGGGTTAACTAATGCTCCTACCACATTTCAAAGATTGATGAGTCAAGCTTTTAAGGAATATCTAAGGAAATTCTTAGAAGTATATATGGATGATCTATGCGTACATTCATCAATCCAGGCTGATCATTTTGAACACCTCAAAAAGATATTTGAAAAATATAGACTTTATAAGATTTGCTTAAATCCTGAAAAGTGCACATTCATGGGTAGACAAGGAAAAATTCTTGGACATATAGAGTCTAAAAATGGCATTGCTACTGATATGGATAAAATTCATGCTATTGCTGATTTGCATAGACCAACAATAGTCAAGGGGGTTCAAGCCTTCATGGGACATTGTGGATATTACAGACCATTCATTTACATGTACCTATAAAACCATGTATAGCTTGATTACACACTTTGAATGGCGTGAAGAATCCTTCATGAAGCTTAAGAAAGCTCTCACCTTAGCTCCAGTATTGAAAGAATCAAATTGGAATAAGATATTCCACATGATAGCGGGAAAAAGAGCAGTGCAATCGGGTGGCCTCTGTACTCGTGCACACTCCACAAACCACGCCTCATGCAAACAAGCAAAGAACAAAACAAAGGGGGCACCACCCTAAATTAAGAGGTTTAGGGACCTCACACATAGTGCACATAGGCAAGTGAGACTTCTGGCATTATGATGGCATCAAAACATATGGCAAAACACATAGAAATGAAGCTTAGGGACCTTATGTAGCATATATATACACAAGACATCAGCTTAACAATACAACGGCATCTGATCATACATAACAAGGATATAGAGAAGCAAGCCAAGGATGGCATAATCCCTTGTCAAAAACAATCAACCCAGCAAGTAGGTATGATCCTACTAGCAACACATCAATACCTTAGAGAATGATGGCGAGGATGGTGGCCATGGAGCATGAGAGAAGACTCCTTATTTAGGTTTTAGGGCTAGTAATGTAGCATACTAGAGGGAGAGAAAGTAGAGGGAGAGAGAGTAGAGCTCCATCCATAGCTCCTCGTTGTGAGCAATGTCGTCATAGCTTCATTGCTTGGTGAAGTGGGTGAAGTGTTGTCGTTTTGAGTGAGAGAAGGCCTCCTTATATAGGTTTCTGAGAGGGTTTAGGATTAGGGATAAACATGCTTAAATCCACTGATTGGGGTTACTTTTTGCTTAGGGTGGTCAACAGATTGAGGTCACCTGATATGTCACCATCAAGATATTCTCTAGAGTGATGTGAGAGGGGAGGGTAAATGCTGATTTTTCTGATTGTGACACATGGGGATAAGGACTTGACCAGCATTTAAGAGCAGGTAGGTGGCTGTTGAAACTGAAGGTTCTGCACATGTCAGGGGGGGACCTGCTGGGTCCTCCTGAATATCAAATTCTCAAAAAATCCTCAACCATGGCTTCTTTTGACATGTGTTCTTTGAAAAAATCAGCATGTCTCTTTTCAGCTCAAAAGTCTTTATCCCTGTTGACTCACCTTTACCATAAGATTTTCCCCTTTTCTCCTCCTGTAACTGCATTGTTGATGCCCAATCACTGCTTCTAGTAACAGTGAACTGTTACCTACCAAATACTTATGGTGTAGTAAAAAATATTTACCATGGGTAAAAAAAGTTACTGTAGGTAAAAAGTGATTTGTATTTACCATGTAGGTGAAAAATATTTACTGTAGGTAAAAAATATTTACTGTGGTAAAAAATATTTACTGTCGGTAAAAAAGTGAAAACGGAGTATGCTGTGCTGTGAGTCCACACGAACATCCTCGTGTAAATTTCACTAGAAATTCACACCTAGAATGGGCTATTCTGTAAGATATAGGTTGTAGGCATGCATAAGAGCTCGTTCCCACGTATCTTCTGTCCATGGCACTTTTCACTCTTTGGTGCTTGTGAAGTAGATTTTTCTTCTCTCTCGAGATCCCTTGGACTAGAGTATCCTCATCTCCCCAACAACTGACTGTGCCTTTATTGCATCTTCAGAAGGGGTCCTAAAAACCATGCATCACCACATACATGTAGATGCTTCAAATTTTTCCATAGGGTGTATACTAGCTCAACCAGGAGACGAGAAAATTGATTTCTTATGCTAGCTGCCAATTGAACATGGCAGAAAAGAATTATACCCCCACGGAAAGGGAAGGATTAGGAATGATCTATGCCGTAAAAAAGTATAGACATTACCTATTAGCAAACAAATTTGTGTTCTTTGTGGACCACCAAACCTTATTGTACTTGGTCAACAAGCCATGAAGCACAGGAAGAATCTTTTGGAATTTGATTTCAGTGTAGTTGTAAAAAAGGGCACTACTCATCAAAGAGAAGATCATTTATCTACGATTGTTTCAGGAGAACCTCGTTTAGGAGTAGATGATGATCTTCCATATGCACATCTATTCTCCATGGAAATGATACCTTGATGGTCAGAAAATATGGTATCATTGATGACCATAGCTCAAGTGGATTTGCAAATACCACTTCCTATTACCATCAAGTTAATTGAGCAATTGGCTATGAATCAATCACTAGCTGGTAGGCTATACAAAAGAAACCAAGATTGAATATTTCTCTTATGCATTAATCCTCAAAAGAAAAACCAATACCTAAGGCAAGAACATGTACCATAGTAGGACTTCACTTTGCAGAAGATCAAACTATGCAAAGGATCTTGAGACTTGAGTATTTTGGCCAACTATGATGACTGATGTTCGCTCTTTTGTAAAGGACTATACTCAATGTCAAAAATAACAACCCATACCTCACATAACATTGTTTCAAATGTCACTTGTTCCTAAGTGGAGTAACTATCTAGTTACTTACTTATCGAGCTGAACATTTCTTGAGGATATGAGTAAACGCCGTCAAAGAGCAATTGAAACTGAAGCAAGAGAATATGCTCTTATTGGAAACCAATTGTATCGGAGAGGTAAGGATCAACATCTGCGTCTTTGTGAAAATGAAGATGAATATATTCCGATTATAGAACAAGCACATGTCGAATTAGCTGGAGGTCACTTTTCTAGTGAGACCACTACAAGAGCAATCATGATGGCAGGCATATGGTGGCCAACACTTTTTGCTAATGCCAAAGAATATGTTTGAAGATGTGATGCTTGTCAATGAGCAAAAATGCCAACACGAGTGGATAGCATGCCCTTAAAACCAATGATGGGAGATAGAGCTTTCGCAAAATGGGGTATAGACTTTGTTGGGCCAATACAACCACCTGCCTATAGAATTCAAGCTCAATATATTATTGTAGCTACGGATTATTTGACTAAGTGGCCGAGGCTAAAGCAAATCAAAAGAATGATGCTAGAACCACTACCACATTCTTATATGAGTATGTGTTCACAAGATAGGGATTTCCAATAGAGATTGTCCGTGATAGGGGAACTTGTTTCCTCAATGAGGTAATTGAGTATTTGCTTAATGAATTTATAGTCATCCATAACAAGTCAGCTCCCTATCACCCACAAGAAAATGAACAAGCTGAGCATACAAATAAGATTCTTAGCTCGGTGTTGACTAAAGTGGTTAGTTCAAGAAGGACAGACTGGGAAATGAATCTCCATGTTGCTCTATGGGTTTATCAGGTTTCGTTCAAAAGAGCTTTAAATGCTACACCCTTTAACCTTGTTTATGGTCTTGATGCCATACTACCAATATAATTTCTATTGCCGACACTAACTGTAGCAAAGAATCTTGAGTGGGCTGGACATGAATTATCAGAAATACTTGAAGATTTAGAGAAGCTAGATGAGCAAAGGCTAACTGCTGTAGCTCACATCTATGCACAAAAGCGGAAACAAAAACAGTTTTTTGATTCCCATCTCATTACAAAAATCTTCAAGAAAGGGGACTTAGTTTTAGTCTATTCCCTTAAGCAACACATTCCAAAGTTTAAGAAAAAGGAAAACGGACCATTTATCATTGATGATGTATCTCCAAGTGGAGCAATTAAGTTGTCCACCCTAGATGGTGAACCAATGGCTAATTGGATTAGCGGGTGTCGTTTAAAGAAGTTCAATTTGCCGCTAACCAATGAATTGCTAGAAAGAATGCATGCAGCCAAGCAAAGGAGGATAAAACGACATTAGGTTATTGATGAAGCCCAAGAAGAAGCTTGGCTTCAGGTGCTCAAAAGTAAAGCTACTCGCAAGAATCAACAAATACCTATTCTCATCAACACACTGGAAATAGATGACCGACAATGGGAATTATCGAAAGATGCAGTGTCAACATATGATGAATGGCTAGATGGAATGGACCTTTGCATCAAAGTATAGCTCAACAATCAGTGGCACAAATGCTTTGGTCGATACAGGAGCTAGAGTAAATGCAGTCAGTTATTCCATGTACAAGAAAGCAACAACTCAGTCATTGACAGCAGGAATAGGGACTATCAAAGGATGCAACAAGAACCCAACACCAACATTGGGAGTAGTCACCTTCAACGTGATAGTACATGGATGTTTGTATCCTCATCACTTTGTATGCTTTTTTTAGATGAACACGTGAATGAGACGATGATACTTGGAATTCTCTGGATGCGAACATACAAAGCAATACCAGATTGGGATACAAATCAGCTCAAGCTATCACCTAAAGGTGGGCAACTCATTGTTCCAATTGCACCAAGCAAGGAGGAATGGAAAGGCAATTATCAGCAAAGCAAACCACAAAGTAATAAATCTTCTCCATCCTCTCGACAAGAAAATGCTACAGGTAGCATGCAAGGAGTCAGGCAAATTTGGGTACAAAAAGCACAGCGTAAGGACAAACCAATTCAAATCTGGGTACCCAAAACATCATCGACAAAACCAAAGACGGTTCCACAAGTCAAAACATAGAGACACATTTCTTCGAGAAGGGAACCTAACACGAAATTAATTTGGAAGAAAAAGGAGCACTTAATGTCTCCGCAAACTGCAAAACCAATCAAGCAATGGAGAGTTAAGCCTCAGAAACCTCAACCACACCATTTTGACAAAGACAAACCAAGATATCAATGGTGAGTAAAATCTCAAAAACAGTCATTATTGGTACCAAAAGCTCAAGAAATTAGCGTGCTAAAACATCTTGATGGTACAATCAAGCAAAGAGCACACAAGCTACAAGATTTGCTCTTTGGAAGACAGCCTCGACATTAGAAATCCTTGAGTTAATCTCTCAAGACCCACCTCTTGCACAACATAATGGTTTGAACTACATTGATCTTCAAAGCATGGTAGAGCCAACCACGGCTATGCATAGACGCCATTGTTCAACCCATACACACAGTCGTCCCGGAGTACGCCATCTAGGAGGGGTGGAAGAGTACAAAAGTGATTAAGGGCAATGTTTGAAGAGGGAGGAAAAAAGTTTCATGTTACTGCGTGATTCTTTTACAAAATTAACTAATAATGGCCTTATATATCATCAACATCAGAATTTAACCGATAATATCTTAGCGATGAGTGTAAATAATGTATATACTATCTAAAAATTAACAAAAAATAGTCCTTTTTGGTTAATTTTTATCACTTTTCTTGATGTTGAGACTTTAAAATGGAGAAATCCAACAAACAAAAATAAAACTGTGTTTTTTAATGGATTTTCTTAATTATTGAATTTTCACTTTGCTTTTTAGTGCATTTTGTTATTTTCTTTGATTTTTTCAATAAACAAGTCAATAATTAATAATAGATAATAGTAACGGAGCTCAGATGGAAAAATTGAAGACATGGTGTTGATCAGAAAGACAAGGCGGATGAGCATAAAAAAATTCAATCAGATCGGCAGATGGAAGCGGGAAGCCTAAATTAGGCAGCCAAACCTACTTTTGCAAAATTCTTGCAAAATGAGCTATAGGGATCCGATTGGGGAAATTTTTGAGTCTAACATAGATTTCACAGCTTAGTAGGACTAATAGGGGAATTTGACAAAAATTGGTTCGGGAAGTCCGAGTATAGATACCCAAGGTAGGCTAAAATCACCTCATTTCCACTTGTTGCCTTTGGAGAGAGAGCATTTCGACTTCTTCGTGTGTACTTTCCGGAGTCTATAGTTGTCTGTTTTCAACACCGTTTCCCACGAGACATGAGGGATAAGTTCTTTACTCATCAATGATCCATTTTGTACGGCCGGTAGCTAGTCTAAACCCCTAGAAAAAACCCCCTAGAATCCGAGCAGTGCACAAAGACCTACGACCAAAAATCGACCATAGTGGCCTATCAGCTCAACCAAATCGGATGTGATTTGAACTATAGCATGCACCAACATATTAGAACACTTCTATATCAACAGTTGACCATTCAACAAGGGTCAAGGGGGTCCCAAGTAGAAAAGCTATGTTTTTGGCAAATGCCAGAATTGGGTTCTGACTCCACATACAGCTTATCTACGAGGTCTATACACAATGTATATGATTGGTTTCGTGAAATCAATCAAGCAAAGACCTCAAAAAGCAGAAAATGGCTCAAAGTCCACAAAGCGTCAAATTCGATATACGGGGTCAAACTGACTCCAAATGGGCCAAAATGGGATAAGTTGCTTCATGACTATGTTGCGGACAAGTCCATAGCCTTAAAAGTGACTAACCAACTCAGTAGGCAGTGTAGTCACAAAAATCATAGATTTTAGAGTCGACAAAGCACAAAGTGATGCCAGCAAGACCAAACTTTACCAAATTCAATTTAGGAATTGTTTTAGGTGTATAGAATGTGTTTAGGTCAAAAATTTTAAGTTTTACAAGAAAATTATGATTGCTGTAAATTATTACGATTATTTACTTTTGCACTATTTTGGCTTGAAAGTTGCATCATCACATCACCTATCACTTGTACACACCTAATACATGCCAAAATTCAAGTATGAGCCAAATGATCACATATAACTTGGAAAATTGCCAAAAAAACGCAAAGAAGTCTTTGCAAGCCAGATTCTGAGTTATGAGCCACATTTCTTGATTCAAATCACCTCATATCACATACACAAGGTCTATACAATGCTCAGAACCAAGTTGTACTCAGAAAAGTTTATTTTGGTAGAAAAGTTAATAATCGTAATTATTTACTTTTTGGTCAAAATGGTAGAAATTTGCAATTTTGCCATCGCAGATCCAAAGTACACGATGTTCTAAGCCCACTAGCCAAGTTTGAACAAATTTGGAGCTCAGAATCTCAAAATATTTTTACATCTACTGTTTCAGAGACCTAAAGACTAAATCTGGCACCATTTTTATCCTATGCATCCAAATGAGCCCATATTTCACTCAGAGTATCTATTTGGTATATGCTTCAAGCCTGTAATGTCAAATTTGCAAAAAGTTGAAAAAATTAATCAGCTATAAATAGTTGTTGCGATTATTTACTTTTGTTTCATTCTTTTGTTTTTACATGTTTTTATGCATATATGCATGTTGAAAAATTGATTTGAAGCAAATTGGACCAAATTTGTCAGCATTTCAGATTGAAGGACACTTCAGAGAAAAATCTGCCAAGTTTGCTAACTTTGACACTCTATTCACTGAACAGGAGCCATGCAAACAACAGAGAAGGCCAAGAAGAAGCTCAACCAAAAAGAAAAGTTGCAAGAGCTACCAGCATACCAACTGGACCCCGATTCAATCAAAACCGCCAAAGCAACCTATCTGTCAAGAGAACAACTAGAAGAGCATAACACCACAGTGTTCACCGGAAGATTCAAGAGCAAAGAGGGACACCAGGTAGAGCTTCAACTTCTACCAAAAGAAGTATATGATGTCACTGCAAAGCCCCATACCAAAGAAGCCATTATGAGGCTTGGTCTCAGAGAATTTTATGAACAAGAGCCGTGTGGAGTGGACTTCCAAAAAGCTTATGATCTTTTGTCCACGATCAAAGAATATGGAACCGCTCAGATCTCAGACCCACAAGGGAATAAAGTTGAAGTGGTAATTACCAAGGAGATAATGGCAGAGGCACTCAAACTGCGTACATAAGGAATGACAATGAGGGCAGGAGATAGAAAGACGGCAGGTACTTTCACCAAGGAGACCGCTGTTGCGACATTTACCGACCTCATTCAAAAGTAGGTGGAAGAGCCCGCAAGGTTGTACCACGAGCATTTCCACTTCCTTGCCAAAAGATTGCCAAGGTATACAACACCAAATCATGTGGTTTCCACGACCTTTATTCAAGTTCTCAAATCAACAACCAGGCAACCAATTGACCATGCACAACATGTTTTGTCCACATTGAAAGGGACAAAGAAAGAAGGGAAAATCATACATTTGGGTGCACCAGAGGTTTTGACAAGGATTGCTTACCATGCCATTGACATGGCCAACAACTTGCCACCTGCCCCAGATCAGAAAACTTGGATAGTGTCAGCACAACCTTCTCCTTGAGCTACAAGATATGCCAAGAGATCATATAAGTAAGATGAAGAGTCTATTGAGAGCTTTCCAGAATGCATAGTAGTGAAAGTTGGATAACAAGGAAAGGAGAGCTTGAATTGAAGAAATGAAGAGAAAAGCCGTGGTAGCACACCAGGAGGAACCTGTACAAAAGCAAGCCAAATTTGAAAGACAAAAGAAATCTTACAAACGCAACTGCCAAACACAAGGTAAGGACCCAGCAAAGTGGGTACCCATTGAGCTTAAAGGACCAAGAACCAAGCATCATACCAGGAAGCAGGCTAAAGATCCCACAGAATCCCTGGAAAAGATGTATGAAGAAGCATAAGCCTTGAAGCTGAGGGAAACCCAAGAAGTGGCAGAACAATAAAAGCAAGTAGAGGAAGCAACCGAATGGGAGCAACACAACATGATCAGGGTGAGGCATCTCCTCACCCTTCTTCACACATTTCTGAACAGCATAATCACCCCATGCCGAGCCCACCACCTTCACCAGAAGATAAAGCCAAAGAATCTGAGCCCACCAAGGAGATAGATCCTGAACAAAGAGAGGCATCTGAATCTACACAAGAGCTGCAAAAAGAGCACGAGAAAGAGCCAAGAAGGGCAGCAAGTCCTACTCCAACAGAGGACAACACGAAGTCTGAGCAACCAAGAGAATAGGAGGCCAAGGAAAAACCCTCTACCTCAACACAGCAAGAGAAGGCTGAGGCATCCACGAAGCCTCACAATGACAAAGCGAAAGAGGATCAACCACAGCCACAAGGGCAATAGCAAACAGCTACCATGACGTCGCCAAAAGATACACAAGAATCTACAAAAACATCAAGTCAGTTGGCACAAAATGAGGATTGGCAATCAAACGACTAAGTGATCCTGCAAGTTAATAGTATGCTAGGAAAATGTAGGACATGACTGAACGATTTTGCTCAGTAGCACTTAGTCGTAGCACAAGGGCCAAAGAATTAGAAATGGTGATTGACGCACTCCAAGGGGAGTTAGACGACCGACTCAACATCATCACCGATTTACAAAGGCAAGTGTAGGAGTTGAAAGTGGAAGTTGGATAACATCAGCTCGCAAGAGATAAAACAACAGAAAGAAATAGACGAGCTTCGTGATTTGCTTACAAAATTGTCAGATGCATGCAAAGCAAAAGATGAACAACTGACAGAAGTCACAAATGAACTTCTAACTACAACACTGTCAGTTCAGAAGATTCGGGTTCAGTTGGATGTAGCCAATGCCTCCCTATAGTACTAAGATCAAAGAATAAATGATCACGAAGTTTTCTTGCGGTAAATTAGAGAAAATCCCGCAGTGGCCTCGATCAAAGGAACATACAAGTTCTACAAGGCATTAGAGAAGAAGAAGAATAAAGACCTCAAGCTGGGATGTAAATTGGAGCAGTCTCAACGCAGAGACCTGGCTTTGAGGTGGGTTCAAAGAGAAGACAAGCTGCTGAAAGAAATAGCAGAACTTAAAAGAATCAACCAGCTATTGAGAAAGGGATGGCTGGAAACTCAAGAAGAGGCAGGCACTTTAGAGCAGACACAAGTAGAGATCCCCTTAGTTTCATTCCTCAGATGGAGACACAGCCAGCCAAAGAGCTAAGTGGCAAGGAAAAGTTTCAAATACACATAACTGAAGGAAAAAATTACACAAGAGGTAGATGAGCAGTGAAAGGCAGCAATGGATTGGGAGATGAGAGTTCTTAAGGAAAAAATTACACAAGAGGTAGATGAGCAGTGAAAGGCAGCAATGGATTGGGAGATGAGAGTTCTTCACTCCGTCAATGTTACACAACTCACTCCCAATCAAATCAATGCGCAATGGCACCAACAATCCCTGCCCTTTTCTCTGATGAAAGTGGAGTTGCTACAAGTAAAAGAAAGACTTTACACCGACATGCAAGTTGAGGACGTAGATCAAGACCACCCGAAGTGGAGGTTGAGTTGGTTGAACAAGAATCCAAGGTATTTGATTCTGTTCAAAAGAGCACCTGCGGCCCTGCAAAAGGATCCTATTTTTTGTCCTGTACAAAGAGTCAGGACTTGGCAAGCACATGAGGCACTAATAAAGAAGCGGCCAACTTGGCTGAATTACCCAAGATTGCCTGCTCCAAAAAAGGGACCACTGATAGAGGAGTACAAGGTGAAAACCCTAACGGGCGCCATGTGCTTCTTCAGAAGTCTACCAAATTTATCATGTACAATGTTATACAAAATCTGCCAAATGCTACTCACATGCATCGAAGTATTCCATGAGCCAAAGCAAGCAGGCACCCCGTGGATGTCATTCCTCGAGGGTAACAAAGGGTTGTGCTATGATCTCAGTGGGCAACCTTCCGAAGAAGTCCTCTATGGCTTCTACACCAGATGTGTGTTTCTTTACCTTCCCATAATATGATGGCATTTGAGGAAGCATTCTACACAGGGTTCTTCACTTGGCGAACGAAAATATTTGGGCCAGTGATCAGCAACCTGCCATCACGATTTGTAGGCTACTCAGCAGTAGTGGAGCTGAAAAAAAAGTCACCATGCAATTCTTGCCAGTGCCAAATAAAGGGAGGAAGATTAGACACCAAAAGGCACTCAATGCGCTTAAAAACCACCTCGCCATCCATCAACCCGAAGACTACTTTAGCCCATAAAACTGTGTCAAGGGACGACACAGGCAAAGAGGGGGGGAATGTTAGCATCAAGCTAACACAGATACCACGAATATCATTTTTTGGAGCTCTCATTGTAAAACACTTATTATTTTTGATAAATCAAGAATATTGAGAACTCCTATTTTCTGGATAAACCTTGTAATTGATGAGCGGGGGCTACAAGCTTCCAGATTCTATCAACCTGTCATTGCCTATCTTTACTTATAGCTCCCAAATTATTGGTTTCGACCACAAAAAACCTTGGCTACGATATAAAAGCCAATTTCTGTAAGTTATTTGTAAGTTCTGGATAATGAAATACATAGCGTGACCAAATGGCGCTCACTTCTCTCCTTCTCGCGCTTCCTACTCCCTCTCCGATTGTCACATTGCAGTCGTGTTTGTTGCATTGCAACCGCAGGTAAGGACTCTACGCATTGACGTAAACACATCACAATAATTCGTAGCTTTTGGCATCGTCGACCCGTGGCCTAATTTCATCATAAGTAGTATTTTACACTTCAAAATAAAAAACTAAGCATAGGCGGAGTATTGGGGCATCATTGCTAAGAATTTAGGTGCATTCTGGGTCGAAAATGATGTCGTGCCTCTCTGCTCCCATGACAAGAAAATGAGCAAAGGAACACCAATCAGGTTTATTTGAATCCTACATGATTAATCAGCGGTTATAAGGGCTTGCTAACAAGCCAATTTATAAGCTAAAAGTGTGCCAGATGCGGCTCTAAGGGCCAGAAGATGTCTTGGTAATGCTAAACAATGAGTATTCTTGGAGTGGTCATAGCTGGGATTTTATTAATCCAAGTTGAAGTACTCAAAAATCTCTACATGCTTGTCTTTACGGCTCGTCAATCCAAGCTACTGATAAGAAGTTATGACAATTTTAAGTTGAGTCTGTAGCAGATCCGTACCAAATTGGGCAAGTGGAGCTGAGGGGAAAAACCTAGAATGAATGCATCAGGCTGAAGTGCTCAATTTTTGGAGCGAGTCGGTCTTTTCAGATTGGTGATCGGGATTTCGGTTGGCAAGATATGGCCAATTTAAGTATCACCGGGGGCCGGGTTCGAACCTCCCTGATCGGCTCGATCGAAGTGCTATATGGGAATTTTTGACATTGACTAAGTTTCGGGACGTCATGCGGCGATGGTTTGGTTGATATCTTGTGCCTAACAAGGATATTCTTTATTGGAGTTTGCTTATAACAGGAAATTTCCGACACAGCTATGGCTTAAGCAGATGCGAAGTCGAAGGTTTTTGTCAAAAGTAATTACCTACACTTGCATCTTAATGGCTTGCAGGAAGGTCTGCAACACTAAAATGAGCAATAAAATTCACGATGATATTGTCATAAAAAACCAGATGTCGTGCTAGGCAGTGCTTTGGCTGGGGGATAAATATTGTGCTTGACTATGCCTTTGCCCGTATGTATGCCAAATGTAGTGCCCTACAAGGGCATAAAACCCTCCAAGCCAAAGCTGTAAACCGGTCGCCCAAAGCAAGGCCGGCCGCCCAAGGCCATAAGTCAAAGGCCTCCCACTTAGTAAGGGAAAAGGGGCAACCCTATTTTGAGAAAAGGGCTTAAGTGTGAAGGGAAGCGATGGCGTGAAGGCAGGCGACGAAATGCAGCGAGGATGTAGCTTTGATCGCTCGTGCAAGTCGCGTGCGAGCTCAGATGCCTTCGCTAGAGAGATGAAACCTGCTCAAGCCAGCATTGCGCTCATTTTTGGTGCTATATCCGCCGCAAACGGTGCTGTGCGATTCATCACTGCCACGTCATTAAGCAGCCTGTCTGTTAACCCTCACGGCACACGGACACCCATCACCTACGATGGACGCGTATTATGTATTTGGTAGAGTCAGGTACCGGGCTTGTCGGACCAATAGGGAAAGGTAGAGTGATCGCCGATGAGAGGCGCACTTTAACTTGGACATTCAAGGGATTAGTTGGTTAAGCATGGGCGCCCAAGTGTGAATGGGGTGAGCTCCTATAAAAGCCAACTAAACCTAATTTTTACTCATTCTCTCATTTGTGCAATTGAAGAGTGCTCTTGCTCCATCTCCATCTTCTTCTTCTTCACCTCCTTGTGTGTGTGTGTGTGTGTGAGAGAGAGAGAGGGAGAGTGTGTGTGCGATCGAGCATTGCGAAGGCACGACGGCGGCGAAGCGGTTGAGCGCGGCACGACTGCAGCTTCTTCTTCATCGCGGCGAGGAATCCACCACGAAGACGAGCGTAGAGCGGTGAGTGACACACCCTTTGTTTTCTTGAGCTTGCTAGTTTAGGCTTGTTGTGTGCTTGGAGCCGTTTGTGGCTCGCATACGGTGTATTGGCAAGTCCCTTGCTTCGACAGTGCGGCAAGGAGCGCACATTTTTGGCGCCGCTGCCGGGGATATGCCCTACACTAAGCTCGGTTAGCACTTTACGCTTCCTTGTGGTGCAATTTCTATCATAGGAAAGGCAGGGAAGGGGTGTGTGGAGATATCTGTTTTTTGCGTTTTCTGCAATTGCTGTCAAATTTCAATTTCTGCTATTGTCTGCGTTTTTCAATTTCTGCAATTTCAAGTTCGGCGTTTTCAATTTCTGTCAAGTTCTGCAATTTCTGCGATTTTTCTGCATTTTCTCGTTTTTCTGCATTTTCTGCATTTTTTTTTGCGGTTTTTCTGCATTTTCTGCATTTTTTGCGTTTTTCTGTCAGTTTTCTGCAATTTCTGCTTTTTTTGCGTTTTTCTGCATTTTTTTAATTGCTGTGTTTTTCTGCATGAAGAAAAAAAAAAAATAAAATTGAAAAAAAAAAGTCGGAAATTAAAAACGCGAGCGAGTGGGTGGCGAAATTTTTCGAAAATAAAAAACACGACTCTTAAAACGTACGGGTGGGTTTGTATAAAAGGTAGATCGGGATCATTTTCCCAAGCCCAAGCCCAAGCCCAAGCCCAGGCCCAGGCCTCAGTCCTCAGTCTTATGATATGTACTAGACTCACTCTTATATATATACCCTACTCCCTCAAGAGAGAATGAGAGCATGTGGGACAAGTCCTCCACTCTCCTCCTTTCTCTTCCCACTTGCACCCTTAGACTTTCTAGTTTGGGCCTAGTTCCCTACTGGAAATTGACAGTTTTAGGGATTCCGAGGGCATAGAGTGACCAAACGGAGGGCTGTAAAGCACGACACGACCCTCTGACCGATACGCTCGTTTTGAGCTATCACACGGCCCATTCCACGACACGCTCAAAAAAATCTAGCAAAAAAACAAACAAAAGACACGCTAAAAACTAGTCACAAGGCCTCCTAGAGCAGCTTTTTGACACCTTAGGGTATCAAAAGCACATGCACTTACGCTCTGGGCGGGTGCTAGAACACGAGCATATTGAGGGTGCCTCTGTTCATACGGACACCCATTACCCATCCACGATAAGCTCTAGACCCTCAGCGGGGACACAAGGTAGCACCACCCAAGACCCTAAAATAGCCGCTAGTGATTCCTCCTCCGACTCAGAAATCATGGAAGCATACCCTACCCAAAACACTGAGAGAGAAGGCCATGCACCTCCCGAATCTCCACAGCCTAGTACTAGTATGTTTAGCCGTTTCATGGAAACGTTAGGTAGAGCTACTCGCTCGGAACCTGATGCAAATGAAGCACACGAAGGGGGTGGGGAAGTGGAATCTCCTTTCACATCGCACGTGGACCCCACACCCCCAAAGAGTGTCCATGTGGATATCCTACCAACTTCTTACCAAGAAGGCCCTGTTGAGCTGCCTCCTTCAGAAGTTCCCTCTAGAGTACCGTTGGTGGCAAGTAAAACCACGGGGAGCAACATTGCTTCTACCTCACAAGAAACCGTTAACACGTCGACTCTAGAAGGATTGTTCATTAATGATCATTGGACATACGACCTCCACACTGAGGTGTTGACGGATCTACACTCTGGCCACGCCTACCATGTAGGATGGATAGAGATTGTACAATCCACCTCTAGTGCCACGAGCATCGAAGATCAACAGAAAATGATCTGTAATGTTATCCATGGCATTATTCAATTAGAAAGGCAAAACCGAGGGGTAAATATACTCTCAACTGGCCCCATGAGATTTCTGGATACGAGCAAGGCTCAACAGCCTACTCTATCTCAAATGGAGACTCCTCTAATGAGCCCCATGGACCCATCTTACGTCATTTCACCTGGGGTCTCTATGCAATCTGAGCCTCCGAGCGAAAACTTTAGCTTCCCTAACTTGGCTCAACCCTCTATTAAGGAAAACACAGTGCTCACTCCAGGGATAAGCCTGACAGAGAATGTACCGATGACATCTACGGTTAGCGCAGTGCCACTACCTAGTGTCGTAGTACCTAATATGGGGCCTCGACCATATGTGCCTCTAGCCCCTTATGCACACATGGCCCCCACACCTCCAATTGTACCACTTGCTTATGCTCCTCGAGTGCCGCTCCCTAGCCCTTATCCGAGTGGACCTATGCCCGGTTATGTTCCATATCCTGCATCATCCACACATATGCCAAGACCGGTACCTGTTCCTCTCCCACCTATGATTCCAAGAGTACCTCCACCGGCCCTGCCTCCTCACATAGGTGACTTGGCAGCGTTTGCTCAAACCATAGGTCGATCTATCGCGGAAAATATGCGTCATGCATCTGATAGAGAGCCTAGAAGTAAGGCAGTACAAATTGCCAAACTCACGCAAAAATTCAATGGGGACGAAGATGCTAGGAAACACATTGAAGTGTTTGAACAAGTATGTGATTCCTTAGGGGAACGCAACGAACTACATAAGTGCAATGCCTTAAGCTTGACATTAAGTGGGAAGGATGGAGATTGGTATAGGACCCTAAGGGTGGACGAGAAAACAATCTACCCTACCCTTCGAAGGTTGTTTCTAAAGGAGTACATACGAGAAGGTGTGCTTTGGGGTGTAGCATCTCAGCTACAGAAGGCCGAACGTAAGGAAGGAGAGTCAGTAAGGGACTTCATTAGTCGTCTAAAGCACTTAAACTCTCGTTGCCCTGTAAATGAGCGCTTCAACAATAACCAACTGCTTGATCGATTCATTCGAGGGTTGAGGAATGAAGGAATCTATAATGGACTAGTGATTAGAGGTATCACAACCTGGGAAGATGTCACTGCCAATGCAATCCAACTAGAGGACAACTTGATGATAGCAGGCATGAGGGTGTCTACTGACACGAGATCCACTAGCTCACAAGCCATTGAGTATGAACCCATGACTGCAAAGCCCATTGCCAATGAGCCAAAGGTATTTGAGACATTCTTGACAGACCTCACCAAGGCAATCCAAGAGTCTCTTAAGGATAATCGACCCCCTCAAAATAGTCACATGTATCCAAGAAGGGAGCAACAATGGTGTTCCATTTGCTTAGGTCCACATAGCACTAGTGAGTGCCCTACGTTTCGAGTAAAATTTAATGGAACTTGCAACGCATGTGGTAGGTATGGTCACCAAGCTAAAGATTGTTTAATGATCAAACGTATGATGGCAAATAGACCACCTGTAGCCTGGACGGATGCACCTCGAGCTCCTGTATTGATGCCTGCTCCACCTGTTGAGCAGCTACCACAACACATGGTCCCTAGACCTCAAAATGTTGTACAAGCTACGCCGTTACCACCTCCTGTGCTAGGACCGCAGCCCCCGCATCCAAGAGTCGCCCCTATGAACCAAGTGGGTTGCGAGCCATCTAATGCTTATGCAGATGGTTGTGAGGAGGAAATAGACACTAGTATTGCCTACGGACTTGATACATTGGAAGAGTGTCCTATATACTACATGGAAGATTGTTGGG
The DNA here is from genome assembly GCF_014529385.1 of Adiantum capillus-veneris. Lineage (NCBI taxonomy): Eukaryota > Viridiplantae > Streptophyta > Polypodiopsida > Polypodiales > Pteridaceae > Adiantum > Adiantum capillus-veneris. Next base: position 20,585,332 of record NC_140935.1, read on the forward strand.
GACAAGTCAAGCCGGTTTATCAAGCTGCTGCTCTCGCATCCAGAGGTCAAAACATCAACACCCAGGCTAGGAGGCCACCTCTTCAATGCTACGAGTGTGGTGGACCACATCGAGTAGCGGAGTGCCCTATTAGGCTGCAAAAGAATGCTGCACAGATGCAAGTGAATCAAGGGAGCACGTCTGCAATGCCAATACTCACATGTAATCGTTGTGGCATAGATCACTTGATTGCCCAATGCCCCTATAACCCAAATGCGCCTAAAATCACACCCCTAAATTTGGTCGAAATTGCTAGTGTGACATCGCCAATACCACCCGTCGCACCCGCTTATGCGATTACACGGTCCATGCTTCAAGGGCCAGGACATATCCTCGAAGAGAGAGATACCGCGTCAGTTATCCAAGCAAAGAAAAAGAAGACACGAAGGAAGAAGTCGCAGAATACGGAAAATTCAAAGCCAAGTTCCAAAACAAACATAGGAACAGGAGATGACCCCGTGTATATGAATGACCTCGAGGATGATTCAGATTCAGTCGAGACAATGGAGACTAGAACCAATACCACAAAGAGAAAGACCGACAAAGAAAACCGTAACATGGAACCAAATGAAAACCGAATGAGAGAAAACCATAAAGAGCCTCTGAAAACACCACAAGTGTTTCCAAATTCAATCCAAGACCCCCAAGAAAAACCGCAGGGGCAAAAAGGGAAGAATCGTAAAAAGAAGATTGGGACGTACCCAAACCCTGTAGACGAGATTGAGCAGGTGAAACATCTAAGAGGTTTAGTGGAGGAGACTCAAAGGAAACTAGAACCAGAACCCATGCAGGTCAAAATTCATGACACAGTGTTTCCCACGCAAGTTCATCCACCCCACATGAACCATAGACCGTTAGCCATATCTAGTATCATCCAAGAAGGGAGTGAGGACAGGACATCAGAAAGTGAGCATACACCCTTCTTGTTGGAAAGGATGTTTAACGAAGGAATACCTGATCCCATTGAGGAATATGAGATTCCATCCTCACCAGTTCCTAGTCAAGGACCTACACCCTGCAAAACGCCAATGAATGTTGCCAAACTAGTGGACTTCATGTCTTCTGAGGTCCGAACCACGATCATAGCAAAGCTGTATGGAGATCCTGAGTTATTCCTTGCACTTCGAGCATTCCTTAACGGAGAGCTACGAACGGGATTACCGCAGTTTGCGCAACCAAATAGGCCTGACTCGATTATGATTGATGAGGAAAATCATGTGCAATCACTTGACTTAGATGGACACGAGTCTGTGATCGAGGTACCCATTAACGAATTAGGGCAGTATTTTGAAGGCGACGAGTCTAATGCGACCCTACCCATCACTACCAAGGGATTAACTATAAAGGGAATTCTTGATGGTGGTGCGGGAGTTAGCATCGTTACAAAAGATTGTTGGGAATCCATGGAAAAACCCCGCCTCAGTGTTACTAACATTGTGGTAAAGATGGCAAATGGTACCATAGCCAAACCTATGGGGATGCTCAAGGATCTTAAGATCAAAGTTCTAGGATACAAGGTGCGACATACGTTCATTGTAATGGATTTCTCTAAACACCTTATGTCATATGAAATGATTTTAGGACGACCATTCATGAGGGAAGCACAAATGGTTCACGATTGGTCTAAAAATCATGTCTATTTGCAATTCCAAGACTCTGTCCTTAGAGTGGATTTGGTGACTGGTAAGGTACACCCCTTAGGGAGTAAAACCATTATTGATCATCGCTCTGACACCACAGTTCACTCGGCCCCACTACAATATTGTTACACTTGTAAGAAGGATACAGACATTGGCCAAGATTCTCCTTATATGGATATCCTACCTGGGATGACTGAGTCGGACAATGTGGATTGGGTACACCTAGCTGCAACCATAGATACCTGGGGAAATAGAGGAACCACTTGGGTCACACCAGAGGGGGAAGAGGTACCACAAATTGCACCTCTGAACATGATAAGTGCCATACATGCATCTTCTAAGGGCAAGGCAATTGTGGACCAATCTGACAGTGACACTGATAGCTCAATAGAAGACTTTGACCAACACGACTTGGACACTGACTCCCAGAGTGAAACGGATTCTGAATCTCATGAATTAGAGAGTGGAGCAAGTTCACAGTCAAAACATTCGGAAGGATCGAGCACATCAACCGATGATAGCTCCTCCGAGAGTGAAGAGGACACCAACGAGGACTCCTTTAGTGAGCCAGATCTAAATGCAAATCAAAAGCAGGTCTCAAATAAGAAAAAGAAAAACCTTAAGAGGCGTCGATATCGAGCCAATGTACGTGCTAGGATAAACAAGAAGAGATCCTCAGCAGAATGGCTCAGTTATATAGGAGCATGCGATGCTCATCGAAAATTGGTAGACAATTGGGGTGAATATCTCCAAAATGTTATGTGGTGTAGACCACGACCCCATGACATAGCCCAATTAGAGATCATAGACAAGCCAAAGTTGAGCCGCACTGCAAGGAGGCGTCAAAACCAAGAGTTAGCTCGACAACATAAGAAAGCAGAAATGGAAGCACAAACCAACGCGCAACCAGAATCCACAGACTTGCACCCTGCACCAGAACATTTCAAATCTTACACCACAGGGGAAGCAAAGGTTGTGTACACAAAAGCCCAAAGAATACCTATCGATGGGAATAATGGAATCTATGATGGTCCGGCAATAGTTAAAGAAATAGAATTAGCTGACCCCGGTGAAGAATCAAAACCTGTTTTTATTGCCCAAGACCTCACAGAAGTTGAAGAGGCGGTCCTCAAAGAGCTTCTCAAGGAATTCAAGGACGTATTCGCTTGGACATACCATGATATGAAAGGTGTTCCGCCTTCTGTGGTCCAACATACAATCCCTATGATTAGCACTGCGAAGCCCGTACAACAAAGACCCTACCCGATGAATCCTAAGTACGCAAAGATCATTCAAGAAGAACTAGAAAAGCTTATCAAATGTGGGTTCATATATCCTATTGAACACTCTGAATGGGTGTCGCCAATAGTTATCGTGCCAAAAAAGAATGGGAAACTCAGGGTGTGCGTGGACCTCAAAAAAGTTAATGCAGCTACTAGAAGAGACCATTACCCCCTACCATATTCCGAACATGTACTCGAAAGAGTTGCAGGCAAGGAAGCTTATAGCTTTCTAGATGGGTACTCAGGCTACAACCAAATCACGATAGCGCTAGAGGACCAAGCTAAAACTGCCTTCATCACAGAATTTGGCGTGTTTGCATTTCGTGTGATGGCTTTTGGCTTAACAAATGCCCCTGCTACATTCCAACGATTAATAAACACTGCTTTTAAAGAATATTTGAGAGAGTTTTGTGAAGCTTTCTTAGACGACCTTTGTGTTTACTCTTCTTGGAAAGAACATCTATCATGTTTGCGGAAGGTGTTTGAAAAATGTAGGTTATATCGTATCTCATTGAACCCGTTCAAATGCCAATTTTGGGTCAAGCATGGAGTTATTTTAGGGCATATAGTATCCAAGAATGGTATCTCAACCGATGAGAGCAAAATTAAAGTGATTCTAGAGTTACCACCACCAACCAATTACAAGGGAGTTCAAAGGTTCATGGGACACGTGGGTTATTATCGACGGTTTATTTTATTTTTCGCTGAGATAGCACGTCCTTTGTACAAGCTTCTCATTGAATTTAAATGGACTGAAGAGTGTGACCAGGCCTATGAACAATTGAAGAAAACACTAGCAAGTGCTCCGATTTTAAGGACACCTAACTGGGATGTCATTTTCCATGTGCATATTGATGCATCAAACTCTGCTATTGGGTGTGTTCTCACTCAACCAGGAGAACATAAATTGGACTATCCCATTAGCTTTGCAAGCCGTCAATTGAACGATGCTGAAAAGAACTACACCACTACAGAGCGAGAAGGTTTGGCAATGGTTTATGCAGTAAAGAAATTTCGCTACTACCTTCTGGCAAACAAGTTTGTATTTTATGTGGATCATCAAGCGTTGCTGTATCTGGTAAACAAGCCATGCTCCACAGGAAGAATCACACGATGGTTGTTAATTCTTCTTGAGTTTGATTTCACGATTGTAGTGAGACCCGGTAAAAGGCACGTCATGGCTGATCATTTGTCTCGCATACCCAATGGTGAAGCCCCTACAGGAGTTGATGATGAATTACCCGATACTTCCCTATTCATAGTTGAGACTATGCCTGAATGGAGTGAGAACATTGTTAACTTTTTAGTTAATGGTTTTCCACCCAAGGAACTTCGTAAGGATATCGCTCGAAGGCTAGTAAAAGAATGTGAATCCTATTGTTTGATTGCCGGAACCCTGTATAGATTAGGCAAGGACGATATTCTTAGGCGTTGTGCCCGCGAGGATGAATATTTGTATATCTTGCAAGAAGCACATATGGGCATAGCAGGAGGACATTTTTCAGGGGACCTGACTGCTAGAAAGGTGCTGCAATCAGGCTATTGGTGGCCAACTTTATTTAAGGATGCATCACTTTTTACAAAAGGGTGTGATGAGTGCCAACGTTACAAGACCACACAGCGCAAGGACAGAATGCCCTTACATCCTATTAAAGTAACCCAACCATTTGAAAAATGGGGCTTAGACTTTGTAGGTCCAATTAGTCCCGCAGCTCGCAACACTCAATCTCGATATATTCTAGTTGCTACGGACTATGTAACAAAGTGGGCTGAAGCTAAGGCTTCACAAAAAGTTGACGCGAGGACAACAGCTAAGTTTCTTTTTGAGAACATTATCACAAGATTTGGTTGCCCTTTTGAAATTGTTAGTGATAATGGTACCCATTTTATAAATGAGGTAATAAGAGAGCTTACCACGACCTTTATGATATCCCACCATAAGTCTACACCTTATTACCCGCAAGCTAATGGACAAGCCGAGAGCACCAACAAGACTCTAATCTCTATTTTAACCAAGACGGTCGAAGCTCATCGCACTGATTGGGATTTGAAGTTGACATCTGCTCTATGGGCTTATCGTACTGCTTATAAAGTGGCTATTAATTGTACGCCATTCAAAATGGTATACGGCCAAGAAGCGGTTATGCCTTGGGAGTTTGTCATTCCTAGTCTTAGGGTAGCTTCGCAAGAAGGATGGAATGGTAACCCCTTAACCGAGCGTTTGTTTATCTTAGAAAAACTAGACGAAGAGAGACAGTTGGCTGTGCAAAATGCTCTTGTGGAAAAGGATAGGAGAAAGAAGTGGTTTGATCGCCATGTGAAGGACAAGGATATCAAAGTTGGTGATAAAGTCCTTATGTATGGAGTACGTAAAGAGAAGAAAAAGTTGAAATATGCTGGTAAAGGACCATATAGAGTATGTGAAATTACCCCACAAGGTACCCTTCGTGTGGAAACTCTTGATGGAGTTGAAACCATTGGATTCCTCAATGGGAGTAAATTCAAAAGATATTATGATCCTTTAAGCCAAGAAGAACTACGGGCCATTCATCAAAAGAAGGCCGCCAAAGCACAAACCGAGTTAAACAAGCTACAAGCTCAAGCTGAGGCTAAGGAGCGACAACAACGTATAAGACAAAAACGAGAGGCTAACCTTGGGGTCACAAATGCATTCCACGTGGAAATCGAAGAGGATGGGTTGGACTCTGACACACCTCTACGATACCCCATTGAGTTAAATAGTGCCTATGGAAAAGTGCTATATAACGCCTTATTGGACACGGGTGCTAAATACAATCTGCTATCCTATGGGGTGTGGTGTCAGTTAGGGAAGCCACCTCTATCTGAGAGTATTATCCAAGTCAAGGGTGTCAACAAGAAAAAAACTACGGTTTTTGGAATCTGGCACACTTCTGTCAGTTATGACAATGGGGTGGTAGCTCAAGACTTTTTGGTCATGCCTACTGGAACTATGGAGGGTAATATAAACCTAGGCCGCACGTGGATGATAGCCACCAAATGCACTATTGATTGGGGGACTGGGGGTGTTACAACGCAAAAACCAACTCTTAGCCCTACCACTCAAACCATAGTCCCTGAGATATTGCCCAAGGAAATAAAACCCAAGACATTGCATGTCCAGGAGGTTGAACCATACGTCCCCATAGCCCAACTCTCTAGAGCTTCAACTAATGTAGTTGAAAGAAAGCTTGAGACACACAAGAACCATCCTAATATAACAGAGAAAACATACAATTGGGTCCCTAAAACCTCTGTAGTGAGCATGGTTGATGCAAAAAAACGGAAACCTAGTAAGAACCGTACCACTCGCTCCAAGAAAAGTAAGAAAATGTTGCGATGGATCCCTAAACGACTATTGGAAGCCCAAGGCTACTATCAAGGAAATGATCAAATCTGGGTGCCAAAACGTAGATTGTGCTCTTACCTGTCACCTGGCCCATGTAAACCCAATCCTGTGGCTCCAAAACAAATTGAAAATCGCGGAAAGGAAAAAATCATGGAATGTTACACACCCGTTCTAGAGCTAGTTTGGGTACCAAAGAAAGAACGATTTGTTCCACCTAGCTCAGGAACAGGGAAATCAAATGACGCTTCTTGCTCTTCATGTAGTTCCTATATGCAAATAGAAGCTTCGACACAACCTCCACCTACCACTGTACATATCCATCCAAGCACGAAAGAGTTTGCACCTTCCGGGGTAAGTTCACCACCTACAACAACGTTGCAAATAAAATCCTGGGAGAGTACCTTACCACCCTTACAACTTGACGAGGCACCTAGGGTAATAGAAAACTACTGGCAAAAATCCTCACCTATTACCAACTGGAACAATTGGTTTCAAAGGGTGACAAGCTCATTTCAAACGGTATGATCTACCCAAGGAAGGGGGGAGTGTTTGTGGACATCCATCATTCACTTGCTTCCCTCTCAACCTTTTTCCCTGACCTCTTAATCTCCGATCTTAGGGAATGTATATATATAGCCTTATACTCACAAAAAAACAAAAATAGTAAAGAGCAAGAGCGCCTAGCAATGAGAGAGCACCCTATCAGATCTTACATATAAGTCCAAATTCACCGTGTCAAGTCAAGCAACACACAAAAACAACTCTTATGTTTTAAAGGCCTAACCAAATCTATCTGTCTTGTCAGAAATGGCTACTTCACCAGAGGCATGCACTTCTATTTTTGATGAAAGGTACCCCTTGTCTTTTCAACAAGTGTTCTACGTATGCTACCCTATACTTTCTTGCGAATGGGATTTGATAGAGAGCCTTGCATGTGAGAGAAATTTTGAGGAGTTAGAATGGCTGATACGTCTATGGCTAACTAGTGATCCCTACCTAGTGGCGAATGTGTCTCCAATGGCACATGCTTATTCTTTTGCACAAGATGAGTATCCACGCATCACGAGGTTCTTGATTAGCATGCTTGCACAAGAGGATGATGAAGAGGAACTAATAGAGACCGAGGAAGACTATGGCCTCACGGACAACGATTTTATTTATCTAGATGATGAGGATAGAGGCCTAGCCTTAGGGTGGCCACCCGGTTTATATAATATCCTCTTTCCTTGATTCTAAAAGGGGTGACAGATAGGTAGGTTAGGGGTCTAGATTGTGTTTTGAGTTTGTTTTTTAGGAGTTTTAATTTTTCCCACTAATGTGCCTCCTAGAGGTATTGTTTGTGTTTCATAGTGTGTACAGGAGCGTGTTGCTATTGATAGGATTTGGACCTTCATGGAACCTTTCTCTCGTTCACACTTCAAATCAAGCGCGACCATCAACACAAACAGGTGTTTCTTGTCCATTAGCATTGCCCTTATCTTTTTTGCATCCATGTTTGTCTGCTTTGATTGTGATTGGTAGCATACTATTCAGCGCATTGGCTTAGTAACCAACATTTAATTCAATGTAATCTTTTGTCATAATCACTTGTTTAGGTGTAAAAATCAAGCAGTCCGACTAAGCTAGTTTGACCAAGTTAGGTGTTAGAAATCTTCTCTTAATACCATGGGGAATGCCTTCCTAATAAGCAATGGTTACTTAGGTTCTTAATCCGATTTAGGCAGCATTGTATGAAATGTACTAGGGCTTTCTAGTGGGCTTAACCCTATTGACCTTTAGCTTAAGTATTATAAAGGGAGTTTACTAATGTGATGAGCCTGGGGAGGGTAACAGTGTTATATGACCCCCCAAAGTTACAAAATTAAAATGATGAAAATGAACAAACAAAAAATCAAAGTGCCACAATGTAAAATTTTAAGCTGGAAGAGAAATCTCAGCTTGATTTGGTACTTCACTCACATGTATTGCCTATGGTACTAGAGCCCTAGAGGTTCCCAGTGTGGGCGCTTTTCCTTGAAAAGCAAAAAACCCAAGGCATACAAAATAAGCACACACATCATAATTGAATCAATGTGAAAAGACTTTGGGGGGTCAAAGAAAAAGTAATCAGCCAGGCGATGATTTCATGAGAAATTCCTTTTATGGTAGCTTAACTACAAGGTTTTCTAGATATAGCCTCTAGTCAGCCCTTGAACATGAATACTTGGCTCTCGCGATTAAACAACTTAATTGACCACAGAAAATTAAGAAGCTTACCCATGGTATTAATATTCGATCTCTAGTGCTTTTCGACCGTCAAATTAGCGACCCCAGACTTGTTTAATTTTTTGCCTTTACATCAGTTTATGCATTTGATTACATTGCAATTTAATGTTCATTGCTGACAAATTGTTTGAAATTCTTTTTCCAATCAATGTGTCTACCTAAAACTGCATATGCTTTTTAAGAGAATGCCATTACTGTGCCAATGTTGTTTGATTTTGCAGTGACTGAAGAAGGCTAAGGACATTCATCTCAAATGCTCTTCCACCTCGACGAACCAGCTTCAACTCAATAGCTTCCGAGGACGGAATCTACATCAGGAAGGGGGGCATGTTAACCCTCACGGCACACGGACACCCATCACCTACGATGGACGCGTATTATGTATTTGGTAGAGTCAGGTACCGGGCTTGTCGGACCAATAGGGAAAGGTAGAGTGATCGCCGATGAGAGGCGCACTTTAACTTGGACATTCAAGGGATTAGTTGGTTAAGCATGGGCGCCCAAGTGTGAATGGGGTGAGCTCCTATAAAAGCCAACTAAACCTAATTTTTACTCATTCTCTCATTTGTGCAATTGAAGAGTGCTCTTGCTCCATCTCCATCTTCTTCTTCTTCACCTCCTTGTGTGTGTGTGTGTGTGAGAGAGAGAGAGAGGGAGAGTGTGTGTGCGATCGAGCATTGCGAAGGCACGACGGCGGCGAAGCGGTTGAGCGCGGCACGACTGCAGCTTCTTCTTCATCGCGGCGAGGAATCCACCACGAAGACGAGCGTAGAGCGGTGAGTGACACACCCTTTGTTTTCTTGAGCTTGCTAGTTTAGGCTTGTTGTGTGCTTGGAGCCGTTTGTGGCTCGCATACGGTGTATTGGCAAGTCCCTTGCTTCGACAGTGCGGCAAGGAGCGCACACTGTCCCATTAGCGTTATCGCTAATGGGACGGCTAAAATTAGAAGGCCCATGCAAAAAAAGAAGGGGACGGCTCTAGGGACTCATAGAGCATCATCTTGTTGGGGAATTCTCTCTCCAAAAGGGTAAGCCAAGGCTCATAAGCGGGCAAGCTCCTTAAGCTCTAGGGGTCTTCTCCTCATCATAGGCAAATCTCAGAAGCTCTTATCATCATCGGCTTAACCTCACAAGTAAGCTCTCTCTATCTCTCTCCAGGAGAGGGAACCTAAGCTCTTATTAACATAAGCTCGATATTCTTAAGCTAAACCTTCACATAAGCTCAATGCTAAACCTCTCTAATCCCCTTAAGTAATCCTAATCTAAAGCTCTCAAGGCTAAGCTCTTTAATCGGAAGCTTAAGCAATTGAAGCCATCCTGATTTAAAGCTCTCTAGTTTAAGCTCTCTAATCAAATTTTTCTCAAACTCTCTAAGCCAAGCTTCTCGAACCTCAAGCCACGAGCCATCATAATCCTAATCTCACTATCATAATCCATAAACCTTAAGCCAAATCAAACAAGAATTGGAAAACGGAAGTTCCTGAGCCTTACCGGGAAGAAGTAGAAGGCGATACAAAGCAGGTCATTGATAATTGCTTGCTAGCACCCAGGTTTTATCTTGTAAGGAGCATTAAGCCTCCATTAACGATTGATAAATGATGAGTACTGTGGATTAACTGGAATTAAGAGTACTGTTTGTTTTAAGCTCTGTATTGTTAATTGTGCATGCTGCATCTCTTTTCCCCACACCTCTCATAGCAGGGGCCTGGTGCCTTCCCGGCTCACCTTTCTCACAATTATCCCCCGACATTCTTGGTGAACCCGACGCAAAACGAGCCGGGGTGGGAGGTCAGGATGGAGATTCCTGAAGTCGCGGAGCGGAGCGTGGATCGAATCACACACAGAGATACACAGAGATCTTACACAGTACGCAGAGAATTCGTTTTGAAGGGTTATCTCCCAAAACCTTATTATCCACAAAAGTATAAGTGAGTATATACAAAGAGTTAGTGAAAAGTGAGTTAGGCGGGCAGTCGGCCATATCCGTATAAGAGGCCACTTGGGCTTTAAACCCAACAACCTCCCACTTAAAGTCCAATGTGGCACTTTAAGTAACTGTAAATCTATGAACATAAATGTACAAATATTTACATGGTTTCCATCTATCCAATGCCCAATAACTCACGACAATTCACAAAGCCCTCTCCTGGAAGTCCCTTTGTGAGTAGATCAACAGGATTGTCCTTGGTGTGGATCTTCAGCAGTTGTATCTGCTTGTCTTCAAGTACTTCCCTAATGAAGTGATATTTCACATCAATATGCTTAGTCTTCGAATGGAACACTGGATTCTTTGCCAATTGTATAGCACTTTGACTATCACAATATAACTCTGGCATATCTACTTTGATTCCCAAGTATGCTACCAATCTACCAAGCCAAATAGCTTCTTTGCATGCCTCATTTGCTGCAACATACTTAGCTTCTGCAGTAGACTGCGTAACACAATCTTGTAATCGAGATCGCCATGATATAGCACCTCCAGCCAATGTAAAGACATAGCCTGATGTAGATCTCCTCTTATCCAAGTCTCCTGCATAATCTGAGTCAGTGTATCCTCTGACACTCAAATCCTGACTACCATAGCATATGCGCATACTCTTTGTATGTTTTAAGTATCTCATGATACCTTTCACTGCCTCCCAATGTTTCTTTCTGGGATTTGACATATATATGCTAACCACTCCCACTGCAAATGCAATATTCGGACGTGTAGCAATCATTGCATACATCAAACTACCCACTGCAGATGCATATGGAATCTTATCCATTTCAGCCTTTTCTTCCTCAGACACATGAAAATCTTGTTTGCTAAGTTTCACATATGGTGGCAATGGAACACTCAATGCCTTTCCCTTCTCCATGTTGAAACGTTGCAAAACCTTGTCAATATACTGTGTTTGAGATAACCAAATCAACTTCTTTGATCTGTCACCAAGTATATGACTTGCCTCACCTATGTCTTTCATGTCAAACGATTTTGCCATCTTTGACTTCAAAGCTGAAATTTCTTCCAAGTGTTTGCCAGCAATCAACATGTCATCCACATACAAAATAAGGATCAGCCAACTGCCATCCTTAGCCTTCTTTGTATACAGACAGTGATCGAACTCACTACGTTTGTAGCCTTGAGAAAGCATAAACTGGTGGAACTTATGGTACCATGCCCTCGGTGATTGTTTTAAGCCATAAAGACTTTTTAACAACCGGAATACCAAATCTTCCTTGCCTTTCTCAACAAACCCTTCTGGCTGCTGCATGTAAATTTCCACATCTAAATCACCATGCAAGAACGATGTCTTGACATCCATTTGGTGCAACACCAAATCCAATATAGCAACCAATGCAAGAAAGCATCTCAATGTAGTCATCTTGACCATTGGAGAGAAGACTTCATCAAAGTCAATGCCTTGTTCTTGCTTAAAGCCCTTGGCAACAAGCCTTGCTTTGTACTTTGGCTGACTATCATGAGTGGTGATCTTATACCTGTAAACCCATTTACAAGGTAGAGCCTTTTTGCCCTGTGGTAATTTAACTAGCTTCCATGTCTGTTTTTTATGCAGAGCTATCATCTCTGACTGCATGGCCAACTGCCATTTTTTCGAGTCAACCACTTGTAATGCTTCCTTGTAACAAGATGGTTCTCCGCAATCTGTGAGCATGACATAATTTAGAGATGGCACATAGCGATCAGGTGGTTTGGAGACACGCTCAGAACGTCTCACCACAACTGATTCTGCCTCTCTAGCCACTATAGGCTATTTCTGAGCCTGACCATGCTGTCTTGATGTGCTAGCACTAGGTCCATCTTCCCTGAAGACAACTCTTCTGATCTCCTCTATCTTCTCTGGCTTAGCGTGAAACTTGGCTTCTTTGAAATGCACATCATTGCTAAGAATAAGCTTTCTAGACTCAGGATCCCAAGCCGGTAACCCATCTCGCCCGATTCTCCGTAGCCAAGAAATATACACTTCTTGCTCTTTGGTTCTAACTTATTCCTGAACTCCTTAGGAATATGGCTATAAGCTTCACAACCAAAGACTCTGATATGCTTATACGAAGGTGCCTTGCCTGTCCATAGCATCTTGGCCACTGCACTCTTATCCAGAACCCTACTAGGAGACCTGTTGATCAAATGGACTGCTGTAGCCACTGCTTTCGCCCAAAATCCATCAGGCAACTGAGCATTTGACAACATGCTTCTGACCTTCTCTTGTATGGTCCTATTCATACGTTCTACAACTCCATTTTGTGAAGGATTGTATGGTGCACTAAGTTACCGCTTAATCCCTTTTGGTTCACAAAAGTCTTGAAAAGCTTTGGAAACGTACTCTCCACCATTGTCATTTCTCAAGCACTTTAGCTTCTGACCACTTTGATTCTCCACAAGCTGCAAGAATGTCTTAAAGACCTTGAGCACCTCATCCTTGTGCTTCAAGAAGTAAACCCATACTTTGCGAGAATAGTCATCTATGAATGTACAAAAGTACGCTGCTCCCCCTAGTGACAAACTAGGCATTGGTCCGCATAGATCACTGCGCACAAGAGCTAACCGTTCGTCCCTACGATTCCTCTTTGATCTGTGCGGTTCCTGTGTTTGCTTACCATAAACACAATGCTCACAAAACTCAAAATCTTGAAATGAAAAGCGAGGAAAATAACCAAAATGAGAAAGTATTTCCATTCTTCTTTTTGACATATGTCCCAGCCTACGATGCCACAGTGACACACTTGGCTGCTCAATCATATTAATTACATGGTTTTTAACCTCTGAAACATGTAAAGTGTACAGAGTTCCTGACTTGCTGCCATGTGCTACAGTCATCGAACCTTTGGAGATCTTCCAAGCGTTGTTCCCAAAAACTGTCACATAACCCGCATCATCCAGCTTCCCTGTACTGATCAAGCTCTTCGGATTGCTGGAACATGTCTGACATTCTTGAGCCATAAAGAAGAGCCATTCTAAAACTTCAATTGCACATCTCCCACTCCAAGTATGTCACAAACGTGCTCATTTCCAAGTCTGACATAATCTTTAGTAGTCACATATGATGTAAACCACTCTTTGTGCAGAGAAACATGTAAAGATGCCCCTGAGTCGATAATCCAATCACTCATAGCATGTCCGTCCTTTGCAGTCAAGAAAACAGAATCAAGATTTCTTGTGAGGAAGATGTCACCAGCTGCTATACCAGAATCACTGTCTGAACCAGATCCTGTGACATTCACCTCTTCAATCTTCATTGAACTCTTCTTTTCATCTTGCTTAGAACTCTTTGTTTTGCCTTTTTCTTGTTTCCACTTTGTACAATCTCTCTTCATGTGACCCTTCTTGCCACAATGGTAGCATTCTATGTCATCCTTTGACTTCGAGTCACGAGACTTACTTTGGTTTTGTGCCTTCTTACCCTTCTTCTCTTTAGACTGTTGTCTCCCTCGAACGACCAAAGCACTATTGCCTTTGCCTTTGTCAATGTTCTTCCTGTTCACTTCCTCTGTGAGCAAGCTGCCTTCTATATTGGAACTTGTAAGACCTTCTGACACGACAGAATTACTTAACGCTGTACGAAAAGTATCCCAACTTTCTGGCAAAGTGATTAAGAGAAACATAGCCTTCACTGAATCTGGAAAGACTATCTCCTGTGCTGTTAACTGGCTGAAAATTGTGTGAAATTCATTGAGATGATTTGACATAGCTGTCCCTTCCTTCATCTTCAAATCCACCAATTTCTTGAGCCAGTAAATCTGAGAAGCAGTACTTTGTTTCTGGTACATACCACATAGCTTTTTCCATACGCCATACGCTGTAGTCTCTTCTGCTACGTTGAAGTAAACATTTTCTACCAGTGTTAGCATGATTGTGGAACAAGCTAACTCGTCAAGCTCTTCCCACTCATCTTCAGCTATACCTTCTGGTCTCTCCCCTTTGAGCTTCAGTGGCTTCACTTGTTTTTTCTGCACCAAAACCTGCCAAATCTGCTTCTTTCAGAATGGAAAGTTTGTGCTGTCCAGCTTCTTTATGTTGTAAAGAGTCTCACTTTGAGAAGATGCCATATCTACCAAACTGTTTACTTCAGGAAAGAATTTGGCAGAGTTTCCCCTGTAAATTGGCCTTTGTACACAGTAAACAAGCTGTAAACAACAAGCTGAATGCTATTGGAATTAGGGTTGCAGAGAAACACACACAACTTGGAAAAGACGAAGGAAGCTCAAGGCACACAATGGAGAGTTTTTTACTAGGTGTGCAATGGAAAGATAGGTAGCCCTAGAGTGATGGGTGTATATACAATGCACGGGGGAAAAAACCTCCTAAAGAGGGAAAAAATGCCCCGGCGGTCCTAATGTGTTCACACACATCACTACCACATGTATATGGTAACAAATCCCCCTTGGAGTGATGCGGTGAACGAGGGCTGGCACATGAGTAAAGGGAAGTGCCATGCCCTGAGGACAGAATCAGTCCACAAAGGGGAGTAAGCCCAAAGCTTTGCGGAAAGCTTCAAGCTTCTCACGAGACAATGCCTTTGTGAAAAGATCTGCAAGGTTGTTCTGTGTTGGCAAATAAGCCAAGCTGATCTCTCTTGCTGAGAGCCTCTCCCTGACATAGTGGTAATGCACCTCAATGTGCTTTGTGCGAGCATGAAAAAGTGGGTTCCTTGCAACTGCCAATGCACTCTGACTGTCAGTGTAGATAGTGTTGGCAATGTCCTATCCAACACCCAAATCAGCCGTAAGGCGTCTGAGCCATACACACTCAACCGTAGCTGTGAAGACTGCCCTGTACTCAGCCTCACAACTCGAAGTGGCCACAATAGGTTGCTTCTTGCTCAACCATAATATACATGAACTGCCAAGCATGAAACAAAAACCACTTGTGGACACTCGCGTGTCAAAACGACCAGCCCAATCTAAGTCCAAAAAAGCATGTAAGTCTAGCGGCAATGATCCTCCGTTGGGATAAAACAAGCCAAGATGTAAAGTGCCACTAAGGTAGTGGAAAATCCTCTTGACAGCCTGCCAATGCTTAGACCCTGGGCTATGCATAAATCTGCTGACCTGTGAGACTGCAAATTGAATATCTGGCCTCGTGTTGCATACATAAATGAGGCAGCCAACAACAGTTTGGTAAAGAGTGACATCAGCAGGATTGCCAGCATCATGTAGACTCAACTTCAAACCTGTTTCCATGGGAGTGGCAATAGGTTTGCAATCCTCAAGTCCAAACTTACATATCAATGTCTCTATGTAACTTTTCTGACACAAGGCAATACCACCATCACACTGCTTAAACTGTATGCCCAAGTAATGATGCAACAGTCCCAAATCTTTCATCTTGAAAGTAGCATTCAAATCAGCCTTAAATTCAGCAATATGTCTCTCATTTGGTCCGGTGATCAGCAAATCATCAACATAAAGAACCACAATGAGAAATACATCATCCTCACGCTTTACATACAATGTGCTTTCTGTTGGATTGTTACAAAAGCCTCGTTTAACCAAATGAGTGTCAGCTTTCTCATACCAAGCACGAGGAGATTGCTTCAACCCATACAAAGCCTTCTTACATCTGCACACTTTGTCCTCTTGTCCTTTTATGACAAAACCGTGAGGCTGCGTTACATAAACTTCCTCAAATATGTCACCATTCAAGAAAGAAGTAACAATGTCTGATTGATGTACATCCCAACAAAAATGAGCTGCCAATGCACATAGAAAACGCACAGTAGTCATACGACAAGTGGGAGAAAAAGTCTATCATAATCTATACCTTTTTGCTATGCATAACCCTTTGCAACAAGTCCAGCCTTATGGCAATCGATCTCACCATCCGGCTTGCGTTTCAACTTGTAAACCCACTTCGTACCAGTGGCCTTTTTGCCAGGAGGCAAATCACATAAAGTCCATGTGTCATTTTCTATAAGTGCATCATATTCTGATTGCATGGCAGCCATCCAATTTTCTGAATTCTGTGCTTCATCAAAAGACAGAGGCTCCTCAACATCATGTAAACTAGACACAGCCAAAGCATAACAATGTGATGCATAAGATGCATGGCGAGAGCCTGAACGAGTACGACTAGACAAAGGTGCATCCAATTTACTGTCCCGCAAAGTGTGCACCAGCCATTTTGGCATACCTCTAGCCTGCTCATTTTCAGCCCTTTCCTCATCAAGTACATCATGTACATCTGCATCAGTAATAGGCTGATCTAAAACATTTTCAAAAACCCCCATAGGCTGTACATTTGCCTCATTGGAACTTACATTTGTATTTCCACCACTGAAAAGAGGCAACAAAGTGTCATAAATGTCCTGTGAGCTTACATTACTGTCTCTAGTACATGACAACAAGGGCTGAACAGAATCTTCCACAAACACTACATCCCGTGAAACCAGAATACGTTTTGTTTGCGGATGATACAACCTATAACCTTTGCTTTCAGCGCTATAACCAACAAAAATACATTTGACAGCCTTATCATCCAATTTTCTGCACTGCACTTGTGGCACCAAAGCATATGCCAAACAGCCAAAGACACGCATGTGCTCAATAGAAGGCTTTCTATCATGCCATGCTTCATATGGAGTAGTAGACTGCAAAGCTTTCGTAGGACACCTGTTAAGTACATAAGTGGCACAGATGATGGCCCCAAGCCAAAAAGAATGCGGCAAAGCTTGACTTTTGACCATGCATCGTGCCATTTCCGTTAGTGACCTATTTTTCCTCTCAGCAACACCATGTTGCTGAGGTGTATAAGGCAGTGTACATTGGTGATTTATCCCACGACTAGCGAGGAATGCATTAAATTCATGAGACATATACTCCCCCCCTCAATCGGAACGGAGGGTGCCCATAGAACATTTCGAGACATTTTCAGCCATAGCCAGAAATTGTTTGAAGGACATAAAAACCTCGCACTTCGCTTTAAGTGGAAATACCCATGCATGCCTGGAGTAATCATGAATGAAAGTCACGAAGTACAGGTAATTGCCCAAGGACAGAGTTTGCATGGGCCCACAAACATCACTATGCACAAGCTGCAACCTGCATGTGGTCCGAACTGAACCATCCTTTGGAAATTTAGAACGCTGCATCTTACCCAAAATACAGCCTTCACAAACATGTTTGACAGGTGCTTCAAGAGGTGGCAAAGAAGCAACCATATCAGATTTCTGCAAACGAAGCAAACTGGGAAAATTCAGATGACCAAAATGTGCATGCCAAAATTTTGCATCTGAAATAGCCCTTGAATCTGCAACAGCATTTGCAAAATTTTGTCCAAACTTGTCATACAAAGTGAGCTGATACAGACCACGGCACAAAAGCCCAGATGCAACAATTTCATCACCAAAACTGAGATCATGAACTGTACATCTGTCATCCACAAATTTGACTACAAGTCCAAGTCTAGAAAGTGCAGATACAGACAAGAGATTCTTCTTGATCCCAGGTACATAAAGTGCATCAACAAGTGTGAAGGATCTGCCATTAGCAGCAGTGAGCACAATCTTTCCAACTCCCTAAGCTGGATAAGAGGCATTGTTGGCACAAGTGACTGAATTCCCATGAGGGACAGACTTGAGAGAGGTAAACAATTCACGATGTGAGGTAATGTGCTTTGTAGCACCACTATCAAAATACCACACATGTGAATCTGCAGCAACTGACAAGCATGCATCATGGACAGCAAGATTGTAGGTGCACTCTGCGCTAAAAGCCCATTTTGCATCAACATCAGCATCACAATCTCCTTTTACAGAAGACTCAACAATGGATGCATTTGTAGTGGAACCAGCATTTGCAGTGGAACCACCCTCTTTCTTCTTAGCCTCTTTGGCCTTCAACTTAGGACACGACTTGATCAAGTGATCATTGGCTTTACAATAATGGCAACGCATATTCTTTTTGCCCTTATCACCAGAATTCCCAGACGAAGTGCTGCCAGCAGAAGCATTAGGAACAGAATTTTTGCCACTCGCAGTAGAACCATAAGAAGTGGCTGCATTGCTGTTACCACCCTTTCTTTGAGAATCAATAAAAGCATGTTCAACTGCACGCTGCCTAGTCCTGTTTTTTCTAGAAAGCGACTTTTGCAACAGCAATGTGCATAATGCATCAAACTTGACAACTTCAGGATTTCCTTGGGTCGTAAGTCTCCAAGTACTAGCAAAAGTCTGGTAAGGCAGCAAGAACAGTCTACACAAGGGAACTGTCTAAAATGACTTCACCTGCAAAAATAAGCTGCTCATTGATATCCTTGACACTAGCAAGGAAAGTGTCCATATCATCTTCCTCATGCATAATCTTCGACTCCAGCTCTTTACGCAGCAAAGCAATTTTAGCCTCATTGCGGCTTGCATAAAGACCTGCTAAAATATCCCAAGCCTGTTTTGTAGATTTTACTGAACGGATGTGAGGAACAATGGTGCGCTTCATAGACAACGCAATCAATGCATGAGCCTGCGCATCCTTAACATCCCAACGAGCTTGTTCTACCATAGGCAAAACAACTCTAACAGCTGCAATCCTTGCAGCAAAACCTGCAACATCCTTAACATTGCCTACATCCTTAGAACCAGGACGTACATCAATGCCCTGCACAATGTTCCAGACTCCCTTTGACACAAGAACATGTTGCATCATATAAGCCCACATAGGGTAGTTGTCCCCATCCAACCTGTCCTCAGCAGCAAACATCTTGAACACGTCTATGCTGTTGGTATCAGCCATGGCAGCCTGATGTGAAAACTGCCGAAAAATAGGAGAAACGGAGTGAGAACAACCTGTGCTATATAGCACAAACCGTAGAAGACTATAAGGCACCTGTTATGCAGAAAACGACACTCACGGAAATTCTGCACAAAATGACGAAATAGCCTGTGCAGTAGTAGCCTGTAGTGGAAACGAAGGCCAAAATGAGCCCAAAATATTTGTCGACCTACGAACGCTCGCCAAAGCTCACTGAAATCGGAGAAAGTGAGCAGGCATGTGCTGGAGCAACTGACAACTAAGCCCGGGAGGACGTGACCTGCTCTGATACCAATTGTTGGAATTAGGGTTGCAGAGAAACACACACAGCTTTGAGAAGACGAAGGAAGCTCAAGGCACACAATAGAGAGTTTTTTACTAGGTGTGCAATGGAAAGATAGGTAGCCCTAGAGTGATGGGCGTATATACAATGCACGGGGGAAAAAACCTCCTAAAGAGGGAAAAGTACCCCGGCGGTCCTAATGTGTTCACACACATCACTACCACATGTATATGGTAACAAACACCTCTCCTTAGGAACTGTCAGTATTTTAAATGTTTGACAGAGTCTTCCCTGTAAACTGAGCTCTGGAAACCAAAAGATAGCTCAAAAAACAACCATAAATAGCTGACCAGTGACAAATCTGAAAATCTCTGTAATATGCTATCCTGTAAGCATGCACTGTCTCCTGTCTGGGCGATGATAGAACCTGTATATGTCTCAAGACTAAACCCTGAACAATGCCTCAACGGCCTGACGCATAAGATGCAATCGAGTGTCTACACAAAGTCATACATCCTATGGGATAAAATTCACCGAAGAGGATGCGTGTAGAGGGGAACTCTAGCAACCTAATCCACCTCACACTGGGTAACCCAGACCCCAGTGCTTGGCTTCAAAAAACCTCACACACGACCCTCACAGATGGCTCAACAAACTGCCCAGAACTAGCATACACCCTACAATAGACCAATCACTGTCCTATGACCGCTGCGGTGGTCTGTCTGCTAGCGTGACTCACAACTAGCAGACCCACAATCAGAGTACATCAATCTGCAATACATGCCAGTGGTGTCAAGCCGTCGTATGGCCACACCTCCCCTGGAACCTGGCAAGCACAAGAAGTAGCAATGCAAACTGCAATATATATATATGATGATATATATGTGTACCTGGTCTACAGATGATGTTTTGAAGACGAATGAGTGATGTATGTCGATGCCGATATTGATGCCGACCACCTGTTGCTTGCCAATCTACACAAGACGGGTTTCTTTGTGGCTGAAACCTATCTTCTGATGTAGTGCTCAGAGTGAAATTCTGAGGGCATAAATGGATTCGAAAGGGGGGTAAAACCCTAGGTCACCTGTTGGAAATTCTCCCGGAACGCTGAGTGTGAATTTTCAAGCTCTGGATCCAGAATCTGCTTGAAAAGTGCGCGTGTGCATTACACAAAACCGCACTGAACCAAGCTCTGATACGAATTGAAGTCACGGATCGGAGCGTGGATCGACTCTGACACACACACATAGAGATACACAGAGGTCTTACACAGTACGCAGAGAATTTTTTTTGAAGGGTTATCTCTCAAAACCTTATTTTCCACAAAAGTATAAGTGACTATATACAAAGAGTTAGTGAAAAGTGAGTTAGGCGGGCGGCTGGCCATATCCCTATAAGAGGCCACTTGGGCTTTAAACCCAACAATTCCAGTAGAGCTAAAGCAGTTTATTGAAGATTACAACCTGAATAGATTTGATAAAAATCTAGCAACAGTAGGTCTGCCGAAAATGTTGGGCTTAGTTTAGAGATGCTTGCAAGAAGTAAAAGCTATGAAGATGAAAAAGCAACTTGATGATGCAGTGGAGATGGCACTTGATGTTGTGCATGAGCAGTATGGAATTTTTCAAGGACATGATCCAGATGGACTCCTTGCATGCTATCAAGCGGAGATGAAGAGCCGAGGAATTCAAGAAGATCAAATGATTTCAACCTTTGAAGAAGTTGTAACCTCCGAGTTTAAAGACAAGGTTCGAGAACTGGCAGAGACATACCCCACACAGTGGGATTATTTTGCAGAAGGGTTCGTTCATGAAAGCTCAAAAATTATCGAGTTAACAATGAAGGAGATTGATGAACGAAGCTATATTCTTTTCTATAAAGAAGAAGGGATCATATGTAGTTCCTTAATTATGATCAATTTTGGAACCATATTTCTGCAAGAAGTCAAGCCAAGGCAAATACAACTTTGAAAGTAGCAGATTCAACTTCAAAGGACCATATTTTGAGCAACCAAGCAAAGGTACATGATGGTTTTACTGCTGAAACACAAATGTATGAATTTTTTTTGAAGATTTCTCGCATGTAAGTTACTTTGAATAATGGTTCTTGTGAAGAGCCAGACTGTACAATTTTTTTTTTTCAAGCTACTAACCTTGGCATGTGATGCTCTCAACAAGTTTATCAAGAAGATGAGCCACTACAGGCTTCTAATGGTTCTATCGGCACTATAGCTGAGCAGGGCAGCAGAGTTATTACAGATGATTGCAGAAACAAATCTATTATACATGCGATAGATGATGAAGTGGCCGCCGAGACTGTGACCCTAACACAGGATGTACCTGATAATGCCAGTGAGCCTATGGTTGTTTCTGGCAATATGTTTGCCGATTCAATTATCTCAGAAGCAGATTCCATAATTGATGGGTTTTTGGCCCAATCTGAAGGAGAAGGTTATAGCAGTTTGGGAGAGCTTTGTGATGCATGTACCCCATCAGAGGGGGTGCCTGATGAACCTTTTGAAAGTAATAATGGCTTGCTAAGTAGCATGGATGCAGATGAGGAAGCATAGGGCGATATTGGAGATTGCCTATATCATGCTGATCGTGAACAGGATATAAACATGGATTCTACATCTATGCTTATATACGGGCTGCAAGAGGAGCCAACTCCTATAGTTTTGTTGAATGATGAGACTTCCAAAGGTGATTTTCCCACGGATGTTCTGGATGAAAATTTTCAGGACAAAGCTATTATTCATTATCAACCTCAAGAGCCAAGTAAAATCTTTCTGATGATAGAGGTCCAAAAAGTCCTAAGATTTTTCGTGATGGCTGTGAAGCTAGAGGGGGTGATGATGCTAAATCATCCCGGATACTGCATAAACTGCACATGATTTTTCATTTTCTCGGACAATGTGGCTAGGTTTGGATACTATTCCTAGTAATTCTTATGTCAATGATGTCCTGGCTACTAGTAAAAGGGAGTCAGAATTCTTACTCTTGCTGGTAACGACCTTAAGTTACCAAAAGTTTGTGAGATGTGGCTGCTGCACTATGCTTCAGGTGAAGCTCTAGTATATTGTGGAGGCCATCAATGCTATGTGATTTTAATGGTATTTGATCTTGGTGATTCGAAAGATCTTCAAAAGCAGGTACACTATGGATGGGTATTTTTGGGTCTACATGGTGGTTTCTTTCTGCTAGATCCTGGAATAGCATATTTGGAGCAAAAATTCTTGAAGTTTATTGATTCAAATTGTGTGTGCTTATGTGGATATTATGCTCCTCCACTATTGGGGCAATTCCTTATTATTCCATTTGATCCTGGGAGCTATTGAAGAGCAACTGCCAGATTCAAAGATTTCATTCATTTTCATGTAGTAGGTTACTTGGCAGTAGATTTGTTTTTGGATTTATGCTAAAACAGTCGTGTTTTTGGTTATATGATCAGTAAGATTCCATCGCTAGCTTCCAATTGGCATCTTGGACAATTGTTATAGTATCTTCACATCTTTTGAGATGGTTCTACTACCAGAACTTGAAGTAAAGGACTTGAGGACCATTCCATGTGCAGACAAAGTAAGGCATACTTGAGCTTGACAGGGTTCCTTAAAGAGAGCTGACGGTCAAGCCTTGTGCATAAGTAATTAGAGAACTTGAGTTTGGCGGGGTTCACTAAACATATTTTTTTTAATTGCAAGCTTGGAGATACGACCACTACGGTTCAAGGATTGTGATGAGACAGCTACCAGATAATTCAGCTAGACTATTGATGTTATGATTTACACCTTCTTTTTGTTTTACATACCCTATCACCTACGTGAGTTTGATGACAAGTAGCTTAAGGTACTTATAAAAGATGCAGCTTGAAGACCGGTTGGCACAGACCGGAGGCTGTGCAGGTTCAGAGGGGGTGAATGTCGTGCCACTCCGCTCCCATGACAAGAAAATGAGAAAAGGAATGCCAATTAAGTTTATTTGAATCCTACATGATTAATCGGCGGTTATAAGAGCTTGCTAACAAGCCAATTTATAAACTAAAAGTGTTCCAGATGCGGCTCTAAGGGCTAGAAGATATCTTGGTAATGCTAAACAGTGAGTATTCTTGGAGTGGTCATAGCTGGGATTTTATTAATCCAAGTTGAAGTATTCAAAAAGATCTACATGCCTGCCTTTACGGCTTGTCAATCGGAGCTACGGATAAGAAGTTATGACAATTTTAAGTTGAGTCTGTAGCAAATCCATACCGGATGGGGCAAGTGCAGCTGAGGGGACAAAACTAGAATGAATGCATCAGGCTGAAGTGCTCAATTTCTGGAGCAAGTTGGTCATTTCAGATTGGTGATCGGGATTTTGGTTGGCAAGATATGGCCAATTTAAGTATCACCGGGGGCCAGGTTCGAACCGCCCTGGTCGGCTCGGTCGAAGTGCTATCTGGGAAATTTTTGACATTGACTAAGTTTTGGGACGTCATGCGGCGATGGTTTGGTTGATATGTTGTGCCTAACAAGGATATTCTTTACTGGAGTTTTCTTATAACAGGAAATTTCCGACACAGCTATGGCTTAAGCAGATACGAAGTCGAAGGTTTTTGTCAAAAGTAATTACCTACACTTGCATCTTAATGGCTTGAGGCAAGGTCAGCAACACTAAAATGAGCAATAAAATTCACGATGATATTGTCATAAAAAAACCAGATGTCGTGCTTGACTATACCTTTGCCGATATGTATGAAAAATGTGGTGCCCTACAAGGGCATAAAACCCTCCAAGCCAAAGCTGTAAACCAGCCGCCCAAAGCAAGGCCGGCCGCCCAAGGCCATAAGTCAAAGGCCGCCCACTTAGTAAGGGAAAAGTGGCAACCCTATCTTAAAAAAAGGGCTTAACTGTGAAGGGAAGCGATGGCGTGAAGGCTAGGTAACGAACTGCAGCGAGGATGTAGCTTAGATTGATCGCGTAGGTCACGTGCCGACTCGGATGCCTTCGCCAGAGAGACAAAACCTGCTCAGACCAGCATTGCGCTCATTTTTGGTGCTATATCCGCCGCAAATGGCGCTGTGCGATTCATCATTGCCATGTCATTAAGCAGCCTGTCCCATTAGCGATATCGCTAATGGGATGGCTAAAATTAGAAGGCCCATGCAAAAAAAGAAGGGGACGGCTCTAGGGACTCACAAAGCATCATCTTGTTGGGGAATTCTCTCTCCAGAAGGGTAAGCCAAGACTCATAAGCGGGCAAGCTCCTTAAGCTATGGGGGCCTTCTCCTCATCATAGACAAATCTCGGAAGCTCTTATCATCATCGGCTTAACCTCACAAGTAAGCTCTCTACCTCACAAGTAAGCTCTCTCTATCTCTCTCCGGAAGAGGGAACCTAAGCTCTTATTAACATAAGCTCGATATCCTTAAGCTAAACCTCCTCATAAGCTCGATGCTAAACCTCTCTAATCCCCTTAAGTAATCCTAATCTAAAGCTCTCAAGGCTAAGCTCTTTAATCAGAAGCTTAAGCAATTGAAGCCATCCTGATCTAAAGCTCTCGAGTTTAAGCTCTCTAATCAAAGTTTTCTCAAACTCTCTAAGCCAAGCTTCTCGAACCTCAAGCCACGAGCCATCATAATCCTAATCTCGCTATCATAAGCCATAAACCTTAAGCCAATTCAGACGGGAATTGGAAAACGGAAGTTCTTGAGCCTTATCCGGAAGAAGCAGAAGGCGATACAAAGCAGGTCATTGATAATTTCTTGATAGCACCTGGACTAAGCCAGGTTTTATCTTGTAAGGAGCATTAAGCCTCCATTAACGATTGATTAATGATGACTACTGTGGATTAACTAGAATTAAGAGTACTGTTTGTTTTAAGCTCTGTATTGTTAATTGTGCCTGCTGCATCTCTTTTCCCTACACCTCTCACAGCCAGGGGCCCGGTGCCTTCCCGCTCACCTTTCGCACAATTATCCCCCGACAACGACTAGGTCAAAAATCATTGCTATTACTAATCGCAATTTAGGCACTTGACCTAAAGTGGGGTTTGGGACCATAAGCATGCATGCTTAGGTCTTATAAATTTGTCCTAGAAGTTTTGTTACGTTTGGATGTCATTTGATGCTGTAACCGATGTGATTTGTTTGCCGATGAGCGATTGGCTTTTGGTGAATTTAGTCACTTGAGTGTAGCTTGAGTTAGATTCAAGTTTTTTGTTGTTTTTCGAGAGATTGACAACCTCTTGTAGCCTTTTTGCACTAGTCGAGTCAGTTTCGTCCCATGGATTGACAAGTTAATCGTGGTTCTCGCAAAAAATGCAATAAGATAGGATAGTGAGGTTAGACTATCGTCCCATAGCCTTGCAAGTAGGGGAGGAGAGAGAAACACACACACACACACACACACACACACACACACACACACACACACACACACACACACACACACACACACACACACACACACACACACACACACACACACACACACACACACTCACAAGCCTCCTTTAACAAAGGGAATGAGGGACACATGTCAACTCCCTAGCCCAGATGCCCACAAGGTGTACTCAAATCCTATTGGATGGCCATGGAGGCGGACCAATGAGAATTTGGCTACAGTAAATATAGTTTAATTAATTAAAAAACACATAATTAAAGAACCAATAAGAATTAAGCTCTCTATAAGACTATTGGACAGTCTCCCAAGGGGTCCAATGAGCATTCAGCAACCCAATGGCTTGCCTGATTCCTATTGGCCAGGAGACAAAGGGGTCCAATGAGAGTTTAGTTGCATTAATTAATTACCTAAAGATCTCACAAAAGGGGAAAGGGGGACACATGTCAGAAGTCTATCACTTATGCTACTTAAATTTCATTGGCTAAGCTGGGAAAGGTCCAATGAGGTGCTGGCAAGAGCAAATAGCAAGAGGGGTCGACCAAGAGAGAGAGGGGAATGAATTTTACAAGGCATTATTGCATACACACTCACAAAATCTCATGTGTGGAGCAAGAAGACTCTCTCTCTCTCTCTCTCTCCTTCTCAAGCTTTAATGGAAAGCTTATCACCTACTCCAAGCTTGTAAGAAGGGAGGCCTACACCAACAACTATTGGCTTTGTGATGCAAATCCAACCAAGAGACAAGCTTCAATGCATGCTCATCTCCTCTACCATGCTAATTACTAAGCTAAGCTATGCTAATATGAGTGATTATGTGAGGATATGTACATCTTTCTTGCAAGACTACTCCTTCTTTCTCTCAATCTATTCTCATACCCCGCTAGCTCTCACCATCTTCGAAGGTGTGTGAAGTCTTGGGTCTAAGACCATGAGGGAATTAATGTTGTGTTTTATGAGTATTTTTCTTAGTGCTTGAGGCTTCCATCTTCATTGCACTAGCTAGTATTGAAGGAACACAAAGAATTGTATTGTAAAATGTCTCTCTTGATGGGAGAAACCATAATACAAAGCCTTTTGGAGGGGGGACTGGCTCCATGTAAATTCGGTCCTCAACTGTTGTCAATAGCTTAATTTCTCTCTCTTTCAAAGTATTGTTCATGCTATCTAACTAGGTGTTATACTTTTTGTTGCTCTCTCCACCAAGCACTCTTGTTATTCTCATTAGGACTCTATTCTAATGAAATGCTCACTATGTTCATGCTATTTTTCGCTACACACAAGTTACTAGGCCCTTAATTAAATGTTACAGGGCAAGTTTCCTCCTTACCCCTTTGAGAGAGAGAACTTGAAAATATCTAGATATTTGTTGAATTGAACTAGAAGCTCATTGGTCCCCTCTTTAGCCAAGCCAATAGGATTCAAGCACACCATGTGGCTAAGCATAGGGAGAGCTTGACATGTGTCCATGTGCCCCTTGAGAAAAAGGGTGACCTTTGGGTGAGTGGGAGGTTAAGTCAAAGATTCCCCTAGCTTTGGGGCTTTCCCGCTCCTTTGTAGGGTCTCTTTTTGACTCAAGCACCTTACCCCCCAAGCATGGCAAGCACCTTTTTTTAGGGTCTCTTTTTGACTCAAGCACCTTACCCCCCAAGCATGGCAAGCTTCTCAAACACCTTCCTCATCAAGCATGACAAGCACCCCAAGCACGACAAGCACCTCAAGCACCGTAGTCAGCAAGCATGACAAGCACATCAAGCACCTTACTCATCAAGCATGACAAGCACCTCAAGAACCTTAGCCACCAAGCATGACAAGCACCTCAAGCTTGGGCCGGGTTCCCATCTCAAGCACAACCCTAGCTAGCCTAAGGTCTAAGGACTTTTAACACTAATATTTGGACGTATTTAATGAAGCTAACCCTAAGGTATTTTAAGCTCCATTAGATGCACGTTTCTCTTTGATAAACTACCTCATTTTGGACCCCTATTGAGATGTAACCATCTCTCCTCTTGGTCCCCTTCTGAAATAAGTGTAGAAGAACTTATTGCACATTGCTCTTTGGTAGACTGTCTCCTTTTGGACCCCTATTGAGATGCAACCATCTCTCCTTTTGGTCCCCTACTAAGATAGTTCTAGAAGAACTTATTACACATTGCTCTTTGGTAGACCGTCTCCTATTGGACCCCTATTGAGATGCAACCACATTAGGCAAAATTTGGACTCACAAAGGGGCCCTTTAAGGAGTTTGACTTTACCTCTCTCTACCAAAACAAGCACATGGATAAATTTTTTGCAAACAAACTCCAAAGTTGGTGAAGGTTTGACAGTTAGAATGTCCTCTTCAAGCTCTATCTACTGATATATAGCACGCCATGAGATTCCTCATATTTTAGAAGATTCTTTTTTTGATTCACCATGTCGTGCTATATATCAGTAGATAGAGCTTGAAAAGGACATTCCAACTGTCAAACCTCCGCCAACTTTGGAGCTTGTTTGCAAAAAATTATCCATGCGCCCGTTTTGGTAGAGAGAGGTAAAGTCAAACTCCTTAAAGGGCCCCTTTGTGAGTCCAAATTTTGCCTAATGATCTCTCCTTTTGGTCCCCTACTGAGATAGGTCTAGAAGCACATGTCTCTATTCTAACTCTTGTTCCTGTTTATTCTTCCACATAAAATGTTCAGTTTAATATGAGAAAATTATTTGTGTTAGCTAATATTAGATTTTATGACATTAGCTCTCTCTTGAAATCATAGTCCTCCTTGACTATGAGGTAGAGAAGATAAAGCATAGTCATTAGTCCACATTTCTTAGTGGATAGAGGATCCCGTTTTATCCTACGACATCATTCCAAGACGGATGACTAATCCATTTGGTGCTTGGGAGACATAACTGACGCAAGAAAGTCTGCTCTTGAGTCCGTATCGTACTTCCAAAGTAGAGTGACAAGTTCTACCTGTTCTACCACAAACATGATCCTAAGCATGCAAACTTCTTAAATTTTTGCACAATAAAAGAAAGAGAATGAGTATTATAATACAAAAACATTTTTCATTTAAAATGTATTTTCATTGCTTACTCTAGTGCAGCACAAAGTCTTATGCCCGCTCCAAGGGTTGTTAGAGAGAGAGAGAGAGAGAGAGAGAGAGAGAGAGAGAGAGAGAGAGAGAGAGAGAGAGAGAGAGAGAGAGAGAGAGAGAGAGAGACCTACTACATGATGGTCTCCGGTTACACAATGGTTGTCGAGAATCAAAGGTGCAATAGATTTGTAGACGAGTTTGCAACCGAGTATGCTGGCTTTACAGGTTGACAGGTTGACAAAAAAAGGTAAAATAGTAACTATTTACTAGGTGAGCCCAATGTACCTTTTTCAATTCTATAGCTAGGAGGTGGCCCCTTGTCATGATCTAGGCCATTGACTGCCATTCTAATCACACGGCCAACAATGTCACTAAAAAGAAACTCATGTGGCTATCAAGAAAGATAGCAACGCTAAACAAGAAATCCATTGAGTCTGAAAAACAAGAAATCCACCTAAGAAAAACAATAGTGCTGAACAAGAAAGAATT
Source organism: Adiantum capillus-veneris (assembly GCF_014529385.1). Classification (NCBI taxonomy): domain Eukaryota; kingdom Viridiplantae; phylum Streptophyta; class Polypodiopsida; order Polypodiales; family Pteridaceae; genus Adiantum; species Adiantum capillus-veneris. The sequence goes on from NC_140935.1 coordinate 20,614,896, forward strand.
AAAAGACCACCATCATTAAAAAGCACATTATGTTTGTTTATAATGAGAACTAGTCTTGCTTGGTTGGCCTTGTTGTGGTTTAATTTTTTCAAGAAATAGTAAAATACTATTAGAGAATTTTTCAAAGAAAATAATATATCGTGATGAAGATAAAAGATCTTACAAAACATATTTTTATGTGAAAATTAGATTGTGATTGCTACATTACAATCAAATACTATTTTTTGTGTGTAAAGCACTCACCTTGTATTGTTTCACTTGAACAAGTATGCACTTCAAAAGTCTTGCCTTTGATGAACTACAAACAATAATTCAACTTTTTGTACCATGGATATTTTAAAACATAAAAAAAGTAGATAGTGCACCATCTACGTGAGTGCCATAGACAAGTATGGTGGAGAGTCGGAACTATGTCTCTCCAAAATTATAAGAAACAAAAGCTGTGCTCTACCCCATATTCCATTTTCTACTATATAGTCATGGTATTCAAGAACAAGATAACAAACCTGAAATTCTCTTTGGTAATTCAATAGTCACGTTTGTGCCACGTCCATGTCAATTTATCTATTATGATTTCATATTCAGGTCCTTGTCAGAGTAATAATAGGGAAATTATGTAATCAACATGCTCTAAGAGACCACATTTCAGATACAAAATGCTTCAGAACATTATTAAACCTTGAACCAACTTTGATTTTTGTGGTTGATGGCATTTTATAGAACGTTTCATTGGGATAGAAAGCACGTGTTTCTACTTATACACGGTCTTACCTGTAGCCAGAGCAATAGCCTAAAATGTTGTTGATCAAACTTTGGTGAGAGAAGTTTTGATGAAGTACTCAAGAATCTCAAGACCATAATATTAACCCATACCTCTTGATCCGTCTTGAAAACATATTTAGTATTTATTAGAAATCATACGTATGGAAATTTCTCACACATGCACAATCCCCAGGGGATTCACTCTATATACAAAAGAGGACGCCACCTGCGAGCAGACAACTTTGATAAAACCCCTATATATGACCCATATTAGGGAGTATGACCCCCCTTTCTACACTTATATAAAAATCAATGAAGAAAACTATCATACCCCTATCTTACATATAAAATTTAGGTCTCACATGATCTAATGGAGTAAAACTAGTCAAAGAGTGTGTAGCATAGTGACTGGCAATGTACTAAGGAGCCACTTCTATTAAATAATAACTAGATGTACCCTCAATGTGTCTTAGTTTGACTTTCAAACTATGTGCCCAATTAGCCTGCACTCTGGCTACTCTCCAATTCTGACCCATCCAAAGCTGGTGTAAATCAACCCTTCACCTGCTCAAAATCAGCCCTTATCTATGACCGGCTTGATGCAAAATTTGATGTGTGACCTGATAAAAAATTTCCCTAAATTCATGCGAGTTCTAGTGCACATCGGTGACCAATCATTACAAGTAATCAACCCGAATCGGGTCTCCCCCTCATAAATATGATACCGCCCTCCCTTATTTTTCATCTTGGGAGATAAATTATTGATGGCCTCTCCCTAACTTATACCCTTATGTAACTTGTAAAAAACCCCCCTCGCCTGCACTTACGTGGTGCTGTAAGTTTTCCATGGTGAATCTTCTGGGGCACAATCCCTTCCTTTTGATCACTAAAGCCCACAAGCAACACAAAGCACTTATTCCATGACATGTAAAATCCTACCTCCATTCATATTAAATAGATTAGGTTCATGTGGTCAATACCCTTTTAAAGAGCTAGGGTTTATTGTACCCGGACTCCTTCTGCTTTAGTCTCTACTATCATTATCATTGTCATTGTTAGTCTATTCATTGTATATATCCCTACAAGCATCATGATCTATGAGTCCTTTGATCATTGTATCCTTGTGGCTATGATCCCTTTTATATTCATCCTCTTAGTCATGCTCACCTTGTCTTTTGTACCTTCTCTCATGTTGATCATGTTTATCCTAATGTCCATCATCGTCTCTTCTTTGACTTTTGCACAAGTGACGACTTCCATGATTACTTCTATGATCATGTCTACCATCATCATAGCTATTTCGTGCTTCCTTTTGGCATCAATTGAAAACATTAAATATCTTAAGTGTTTGTGGTTGATCTTGTTTTTAAGAGCTAAGGTTTCTATTATGTGATTGCTCTTGCTTGGGTCTCTGCATTCATCATTGTAATCATTGTTAGCATACCCATTGTATCTATCTTTGCGATCATCATGCTCTTCTTGAGTCCTTTGATCATTTCATTTCTATGGATACAATCCCTTCTATATTAAACCTCTCTATGAAGATGTGAAGGTATCTATTTTTGGTGTTGAATGCTTGGTGGATTTCTCTATCATGATGGAGGCATAAGTTCATGCATATCCTATGTCTCTACGAGGATCATGGCTTATGGCCATGCATGCTAAGCAAGATGAAGAGAAAATAGTAATATAGTTTCCTTCTTATTCTTTTGTGACCGTAAACAAAGACATTGCATTTAGTAACCAAATTGAAAAACTACATATGGAGTGCCGGAGGGCTTCACTATAAGTAATGGAGAAATGTTGTCTGCATGCAACTAGATTAGAGAACCCCCTATGTATGGTCGCTTCCATACTAACCAACCCCTCTATATACAAACATCGTTGCAATAAATTAACTCCGTACCTTACATGTACTGATAATTTATAAAATTTTTGGTAGCATCCCTTTGCATAAGGATTAATTTCAAACCAAAAGATATGCCACTTTAGTCAGATTCCCATATAGAATTTAAGGTAACAAAAGTGAAAATTATAAAAATTCTTGAATAAAACATCACAAAAATTATTGAAAATGAATGACTATAAGAAGATTAAATCTCTATTAACATAAAAAACTTTAAAAAATCCACCACTTATAGAGTCACCACTCAACTACATCAACTATAGAATAATCGATTCAAAGAGTAGTGAGTATCAATCTACACAATAATAATTTGAATAAAGTTTGACAACAATGAATAAAAAAACAACGTTTGCAATCTTCCACTTTTCCATACAAACATTTCAAATTAAGAACACTTAGTACATAGAATTAAGATGCTAAATGAAATCTATGGCAATAATTGTTCAACATAACAAAATAGGTCTATTACTAACAATCTTCTATTATTGCAACTTCTGAGACACACACATTGTCTGGTAAATATCTAGACAAGCAAGGAAAAGAGGAAAAGTACCCAAAGACCCCCCCAGATACCCAACAAATATATTATAGAAAATACAACAGAAACCCCCAAAGCCCAAAGAGAAAGATAGAGAGGACCTAGACCAAATATAGTGTGCTAGATGTCTGTTGCCAAGTAGCGTTGGAGTGGTTGGAGTTTAGACAAAGACTCACAAATGAGAAACATAGTACGAGCACAAATATGGTGATGATTGTTAACAAAATGATGTAGAGAATGCTTAGACAAGTTGACCCAACAGAAATAGGTATAAATTGGCATTCGTATTATGATATATGAGTGCAAGATGCTTAATTATACAAATGATTGATTTGTTTTTTGGAGCAAGAGAGAGGAAACTTAGCTCAAAACTGTTGTGTGGAAAGTTAAAACTTGATGGCGAGGCTAAGAGGGATTATCACGACCCTCCAGGGTTGAATTTTACAAACAAAGCTTTAATATTTTTGATAAATTACAAATTTTAATAGAAGTTTGCTATGCGTGGCTATATGAAAGTGAAAGTGTGTGAAGCATGTGAATAGCTAGAGATAGAGCAACCTCCACTTTGGTATTGTCGTCGCACAATCGCTTTTGAGATTTGATAGCAGTCCCCATTTAGTGTCTGCCTTCATGGTGGCACTCAAAATCTACAAATGAAATTAAACTGAGCGAGACAACACCTCTTGCCGCTTGATAGTGAGCCACTCTCCCCCTGTCAGTTCGAATGCAACCTCACTACCTCTCTCACTCTCACTTTCCACTTGAATGCACTCTCTCTACTTCTCTCTCTCCAGCAAGAAGAAGGCATTGAAGAGGTCACTATTTGCAATGCGGTAATCATGCTTTTGTTGTATGCGGATGATGTAGTGCTTCTAGCACACACTTTAGAAGATGCACAAAAGCTTATGGTTGTCCTTGAGAACTTTTGCTTGCATAGTGGGCTGATTGTAAATGAATCCAAAACAAAGGTTATGCTTGTGAAAACCAACCATAAGGAGAAGCCATGCATTGTGTACAACAATGAGACACTTGAAGTTGTTGAGAGCTTTAAGTACCTTGGCCTTGAGGTTCCATCCAATCACAAGTGGCATGAATGTGCTATGCGTCATTTGGAAGCGGGAAAGAGAGCATATTATGCATTTGAGAACATGTGTAATGTAGGAAACATCAAATGTTGGGTTCTCAAGAAGTATCTTTTTGATGCATTGGTGACACCGGTTCTTCTTTATGGACTTGAAGTGTGGGGCGGGAGCATCTCAAAGTCTACTTGGAAAGAGTTTGAGAATGTCCAAAAACGTTTTCTTACAAACTTTCTCCAAGTTAAGACACAAACACCATATATGCTCCTACTTCTTGAGTCGGGATCTCTTCCAATTGAGGTTATGGGCATGGAAAGGGTTGTGGAGTACATGATAAAGATGCGTCAAAACCCCTCACATCAACTTCCTACAATTGCATGGGAAGCAAGCAAAAAAGTTCAAAAGACGCATAAAAGCAAGATCTTGAGCACGGGATGGATGCAAGACATAAAGAAGTGGTTTGGGAGATGGGATGCATTACACTTGCTACATGATGCTTCAATTGACTCTCAAGTGAATGAAGCTTTTCTACAACGCCAATGTATTACGGCTTGGGAGAAATCCGGTGGGTCATGCTTCATACATTACACCACCTATATTGCCCCCAACTACAAAAACATGTTTTTCGCTGAGAGAGGAAACCGTACTCACACTTACATGCTTGAGCCTATTCCCTTGTCCGCGATATGCACTATCGCAGCGATTCGGCTTAGCTCCCATTTCCTTCGATGCGAGATAGGGCGTTGGGGCAATGGAGAAGAGTCAAATCGATTGTGCACATTATGCTCACTGCAAGTTCGAGAGTCTGAGTACCACACACTACTAGAGTGCTCAGCTTTTGGTCACATCCGAACTTGCTTCTCTCACATTTTCAGCCATAACTTAGACCTACACACTTTCCTCTCCCAGCCAAAGTGTGGGCTCTCCATTGCGACTCTCATCACTACAATTTTGGAGCATCGAGAGTCACTCATCAGCCATACACATACTACATCACATGTAACTTTGGTCCCATAGGTTATATTTGTCCTCCGAGGACGATAATAAAATCTATCTCTCTCTCTCTCTCTCTCTCTCTCTCTCTCTCTCTATCTCTCTTCGTTCTCGATTTGTAACAGTGGCATCCTGTCGGGAAAACTAGCCTTCTAGAGTGAACCCAAAATCTCCGGCTAGACTGGTGCCTTATCCATTGGGCTACAGAATCATAAGAAAATGGCAAGGGTCAATAGTGAGGAAAGTGATATCAAAAGGTGTATAAGTCTACAAGTCATGGATAAGATGATGGAATCAAAAGTGGTAGGGTGGATGGTTTGCGAACTCCTAAGATGATTACATAACCCCTCTAGTCCCAAACATTTGAAATTTTGAAACATATCCCAAGGGTCATCATGGATGGACGAGGCTCGCACCAAGGGGCTATCAAAATTTTGGGTGAAAGATCTAGATAGGACCATCAAAGCAAGGGGAATGTGCAATACGATTCTGAGTGACGAGGCAAAAAGGTAAGGGTGGAAGAGGTAAAATGGGTGAAGAGGTCATGGGTGTGGCCATGAAACTGGTGTACCACAAGCTATGAATCTTCATAAATATGAACATATGCTGCTTCCAAAAGAAGTAGTGCTCTCTGCTACCATATACATGTGGTAGTGATGTGTGTGAACACACTAGGACCGCTGGGGCATTTTTTTCCCTCTTTAGGAGGTTTTTTCCCCCGAGCATTGTATATACGCCCATCACTCTAGGGCTATCCATCTTTCCATTGCACACTAAGTAACACACTCTCTATTGTGTGCCTTGAGCTTCCTTCATCTTCTCCAAGCTATGTGTGTTTCTCTGCAACCCTAATTCCAACAATTAGTATCAGAGCAGGTCACGTCCTCCTGGGCTTAGTCGCCAGCTGCTCCAGCACACACCTGCTCACTTTCTCCGATTTTAGTGAGCTTTGGCAAGCGTTCGCAGGTCGACAAATATTTTGATTTGGGCTCATTTCGGCCTCCGTTTCCACTACATGCAATACTGCACAGGCTATTTTGTCATTTTGTGCAAAATTTCTGTCAGTGTCGTTTTCTGCATAACAAGTGCCTTATAGTCTTCTACGGTTTGTGCTATATAGCACAGGTTGTTCCCGCTTCGTTTCTCCTATTTTCGGGTAGTTTTCACATCAGGTGCAACATTTACCATGGCCGACAACAACAACACAGATGTGTTCAAGATGTTTGCTGTTGAGGACAGGTTGGATGGGGACAACTACCCTATGTGGGCTTATATGATGCAACATGTTCTTGTGTCAAAGGGTGTCTAGAACATTGTGCAATGCATTGATGTACGTCCTAGTTCTGAGAATGTAGGCGATGTTGAGGATGCTGCAGGTCTTGTTGCAAGGATTGCAACTGTTAGAGTTGTTTTGCCTACAATAGAACAAGCTCGTTGGGATGTTAAGGATGCACAGGCTCATGCATTGATTGCGTTGTCTGTGAAGCGCACCATTGTTTCTCACATCCGTTCAGCAAAATCTGCAAAACAGGCTTGGGATATTCTAGCAGGTCTTTATGCAAGCCGCAAATGAGGCTAAAATTACTTTGCTGCATAAAGAACTGGAGTCAAATATTATGCATGAGGAAGATGATATGGACACTTTCCTTGCTAGTGTCAAGGATATCAATGAGCAACTTATTTCTGCAGGTGAAGTTATTTCAGAGAGTTCCCTTGTGCAGACTATTCTTGATGCCTTACCAGATTCTTACCAGACGTTTGCTATTACTTGGAGACTTACGACCCAAGGAAATCTAGAAGTTGTCAATTTTGATGCATTATGCACATTGTTGTTGCAAAAGTCACTTTCTAGAAAAACAGGACTAAACAGTGTGTAGTTGAACAGGCTTTTATTGCTTCTCAAAGAAAGGGTGGTAACAACAATGCAGCCACTTCTTATGGTTCTGTTGCGAGTGGTAAAAATTCTGTTCCTAATGCTTCTGCTGGCAGCAATTTGTCTGAAAATTCTCGTGAGAAGGGCAAAAAGAAGATGCATTGGCATTATTGTAAAGCCAATGATCACTTGATCAAGTCGTGTCCTAAGTTGAAGGCCAAAGAGGCTAAGAAGAAAGAGGGTGGTTCCACTGAAAATGCTGGCTCCACTACAAATACAGCCATTGTTGAGTCTTCTCTGAAAGGAGACTGTGTTGCTGATGTTGATGCAGAATGGGCTTTTAGCGTAGAGTGCACTTACAATCCTGCTGTCCATGATGCATGCTTGTCAGTTGCTGCAGATTCACATGTGTGGTATTTCGACAGTGGTGCTACAAAGCACATTACCTCACATCGTGAATTGTTTACCTCTCTCGAGTCTATCCCTCATGGAAATTCAGTCACTTGTGCCAACGCCTCTTATCCAGTTCAGGGACTTGGAAAGATTGTGATCACTGCTGCTAATGGCAGTTCCTTCACACTTGTTGATGCACTTTATGTACCTGGGATCAAGAAGAATCTCTTGTCTGTATCCGCACTTGCTAGACTTGGACTTGTAGTCAAATTTGTGGATGACAGATGTATAATTCATGATCTCAGTTTTGGTGATGAAATTGTTGCATCTGGGCTTTGTGCCGTGGACTGTATAAGCTCACTTTGTATGACAAGTGTGGACAAAATTTTGCAAATGCTGTTGCAAATTCAAGGGCTATTTCAGATGCAAAACTTTGGCATGTACGTTTTGGTCATCTGAATTTTGCCAGTTTGCTACGTTTGCAGAAATCTGATGTGGTTGCTTCTTTGCCGCCGCTTGAAGCACCTGTCAAACATGTTTGTGAAGGCTGTATTTTGGGTAAGATGCAGCGTTCTAAATTTCCAAAGGATGGTTCAGTTCGGGCCACATGCAGGTTGCAGCTAGTGCATAGTGATGTTTGTGGGCCCATGCAAACTCCGTCCTTGGGCAATTACTTGTACTTCGTGACTTTCATTGATGAATACTCCAGGCATGCATGGGAATTTCCGCTTAAAGCGAAGTCCGAAGCTTTTATGTGCTTCAAACAATTTCTGTCTATGGCGGAAAATGTCTCCAAATGTACTATGGGCACCCTCCGTTCCGATTGAGGGGGGGAGTATATGTCTCATGAATTTAATGCATTTCTGATGTACAGTGCCTTATACACCTCAACAAAATGGTGTTGCTGAGAGGAAAAACAGGTCACTGACGCAAATGGCACCATATATGGTAAAAAGTCAAGCTTTGCCGCATTCTCTTTGGCTTGAGGCCATCATGTGTGCCACTTATGTACTTAACAGGTGTCCTACGAAAGCTTTGCAATCCATTACTCCATATGAAGCATGGCATGATAGAAAGCCTTCTATTGAGAACATGCGTGATTTTGGCTGTTTGGCATATGCTTTGGTGCCACAAGTGCAGTGCAGAAAATTGGGTGATAAGGCTGTGAAATGTATTTTTGTTGGTTATAGTGCTGAAAGCAAAGGTTACAGGTTGTATCATCCACAAAAAAAGGTATTCTGGTTTCACTGGATGTAGTGTTTGTGGAAGATTCTGTTCAGCCCTTGCTGTCATGTACTAGAGATAGTAATGTAAGCTCACAGGACATTTATGACACTTTGTTGCCTCTTTTCAATGGTGGAAATACGAATGTAAGTTCCAATGAGGCACATGTACAACCTATGGGGGTTTTTGAAAATGTTACAGATCAGCCTATTACTGATGCAGATGTACATGATGTACTTGATGAGGAAAGGGCTGAAAATGAGCAGGCTAGAGGTATGCCAAAATGGCGGGTGCACACTTTGCGTGACAATAAATTGGATGCACCTTTGTCTAGTCGTACTGGTTTAGACTCTCGCCATGCATCTTATGCATCAGATTGTTATGCGTTGGCTTTGTCTAGCTTACATGATGTTGAGGAGCCTCTGTCTTTTGATGAAGCACAGAATTCAAAAAATTGGATGGCTGCCATGCAATCAGAATATGATGCACTTATAGAAAATGACACATGGACTTTATGTGATATGCCTCCTCGCAAAAAGGCCATTGGTATGAAGTGGGTTTACAAGTTAAAACACAAGGCGGATGGTGAGATCGATCGCCATAAGGCTCGACTTGTTGCAAAAGGTTATGCACAGCAAAAAGGCATAGATTATGAAGAGACTTTTGCCCCCACTTGTCGTATGACTACTGGATGTTTTCTATGTGCATTGGCTGCTCATTTTGGTTGGGATGTACATCAATCAGACATTGTTACTTCTTTCTTGAATGGTGACATATTTGAGGAAGGTTATGTAACGCAGCCTCGCGGTTTTGTCATAAAAGGACAAGAGGACAAAGTGTGCAGATGTAAGAAGGCTTTGTATGGGTTGAAGCAATCTCCTCGTGCTTGGTATGAGAAAGCTGAGACTCATTTGGTTAAACGAGGCTTTCGTAACAGCCCAACAGAAAGCACATTATATGTAAAGCGTGAGGGTGATGTACTTCTCATTGTGGTTCTTTATGTCGATGATTTGTTGATCACTGGACCAAATGAGAGACATATTGCTGAATTTAAGGCTGATTTGAATGGTACTTTCAAGATGAAAGATTTGGGGCTGTTGCATCATTACTTGGGTATACAGTTTAAGCAGTGTGATGGTGGTATTGCCTTGTGTCAGAAAAGTTACATAGAGACATTGCTATGTAAGTTTGGACTTGAGGATTGCAAACCTATTGCCACTCCCATGGAAACAGGTTTGATGTTGAGTCTACATGATGCTGGCGATCCTACTAATGCCACTCTTTAGTAAACTGTTGTTGGTTGCCTCATTTATGTATGCAACACGATGCCAGATATTCAATTTGCAGTCTCACAGGTCAGCAGTTTTATGCATAGCCCAGGGTCTAAGCATTGGCAGGCTGTCAAGAGGATTTTCTGCTACCTTTGTGGAACTTTACATCTTGGCTTGTTTTATCCCAAGGGGGGGATCATTGCCGCCAGACTTACATGCTTTTTCGGACTCAAATTGGGCTGGTTGTTTTGACACGCGAGTGTCCACAAGTGGTTTTTGTTTCATGCTTGGCAGTTCATGTATATCATGGTTGAGCAAGAAGCAACCTACTGTGGCCACTTCGAGTTGTGAGGCTGAGTACATGGTAGTCTTCACAGCTACGGTTGAGTGTGTATGGCTCAGACGCCTTATGGATGATTTGGGTGTTGGACATGACACTGCCTACACTATCTACACTGACAGTCAGAGCGCATTGGCAGTTGCGAGGAACCCACTGTTTCATGCTCGCACAAAGCACATTGAGGTGCATTACCACTATGTCAGGGAGAGGCTCTCAACAGGAGAGATCAACTTGGCTTATGTGCCAACACAGGACAACCTTGCATATATTTTCACAAAGGCATTGTCTCGTGAGAAGCTTGAAGCTTTCTGCAAAGCTTTGGGCTTACTCCCCTTTGTGGACTGATCATGTCCTCAAGGCATGGCACTTCCCTTTACTCATGTGCCAGCTCTCGTTCACCGCATCACTCCAGGGGGGATTTGCTACCATATACATGTGGTAGTGATGTGTGTGAACACACTAGGACCGCTGAGGAATTTTTTTCCCTCTTTAGGAGGTTTTTTCCCTCGAGCATTGTATATACGCCCATCACTCTAGGGCTATCCATCTTTCCATTGCACACTAAGTAACACACTCTCTATTGTGTGCCTTGAGCTTCCTTCATCTTCTCCAAGCTGTGTGTGTTTCTCTGCAACCCTAATTCCAACACTCTCAAACCAATCAAAAGTTCTTGATACTCTGCAATATTATTACTTAATTGATCCCCCAAAAGGAATCCAAAAAAATAGCATCCTCCTCGGGTGGGTATATGACAATACCACGACTTCCAACCTTCTTTTTGCCGCGACAAGCTCCATCAACGTAAAGAGACCAAAGAGAAGACTCACCACCATCATCTGCAACAAGGAACAAGATCACATCCAATAAGGTTTAATTTTATCAAAACTGGTTTTCGTGGGAAAACCATGTCCCATCCATTTTTGCAAGTTGGGCCTTGTTCCTAGGAAAGACTTTCACAATATGATAAGACCAGACCACACATTGCTCAAATTCTCGGGGAACAACTCATGACATGCATCATACAAGAGAACTAATTGCCCATCCTCAAAGTTGTAGGTTCTAGCCTTCTTTGATCTTTGTTTTGTTTGACGCTTCTTTGCTACCTCTTGGTGTAAATAGGGTCTCTACCTCCACTCATCTAGGTGCTCTAATGTCCTCAACATCTCTTTTAAACTCTCCTCCAAAGGCAAGGAATGTGCATACATAAAACGCAAAGTGGCAAGTTCATGCTCAAGTGGTAGCACATACTCTCAACCATAGACTAGAGAAAAGAGTGAAACATGTGGCCTCCTTAAAAGTAGTGTTATATGCCCACACATCCGCTGGTAGTTTCTCATCCCAATCCCTCTTATTCATATCCACTGATTTCCTCAAAATGATAACTAAAGTCTTATTGGTGCTCTCAACTTGCCCGTTGGTAGAAGGCTTATAAGGAGTGGTTTTATCATGTCTAATATTAAAATAAGAATTGAGATCCTCAAGAAAATCATTAAGAAAGTGTGTCCCCCTATTGGATACAAGTTCTAATGGTGCCATAAAATGACAAATAACATGATCAATCAAGAATGAAGCAGTAGTGTGTGCATCATCACTCCTCACCACTCTAGCCTCAAACCGCTTTGACAAGTAATCAGTTGCAGCAATGATGTAGGATTCCTAAGCTTAGATGTAGGAGTGATAGGCCCAACATAGTCAATGCCCCACTTCTCAAATGGTAATGTGGCCAGTATAGGGTTGTTAGGTCATAAATGATTCTCAAGGAGGGTGGATCTCTAGAAAACATCACACCTCTTACATCACTCAAACGAGTCCTTAAACACACTAGGCCACCAATACCCTGCTCTCAAAATCTTCAATGCAGTCAACTTCCCTACAAAATGCCTCCCACATGCACTATCATGACACTCTTTTAGAATACAAGGGATCTCTTCCTATGCAACACAACGATGATAAATGCCCTCAAACCCCTTTTGATATAAAGAACCATCAATGATAGAGAAATTTTGTGCATGGGTAACTAATCCTTTCTCTGCAGCTTTACTCGTGTCTCAGGGAAATTCTAGGGTAGACAAATAATGAGCAATTTGGTCTTACCACTCTCAAGAAGGCTTAATATGAAACAAATCAGGCTCAAGTACGACAGGCTCATCAGTACAGGGAGACACATCAGCCAAGCAATTCACAAGATTTTGTAATGTAGGAAATTTGGATTTAAGTACATAATCAAAGGTTTGCAACTCAACAAGCCAGCACATAATATGTTCAAGGGCTCCAGATTATTCATAATAAGATGTAATGAGTCCTTTGTAATGTATATAACAGAGTGCTGCATATATAAATATGTGCAAAACTTCCTGGCACTCTCAGCAATAGCTAAACAAGCCCGCTCTACCCAAGTGTAACGTGTCTCGGTATCTTTAAGCTTGCAACTATAATATGCAATGGAATGCCACTTTTTATCATAAAGTTGGGCAATACAACTAGATAAAACAGAATGCGAGCAAGCGGAAAATAAATGAAAAGGTGTGAAAGCATCTCGTGGCTTAAGAATAGGAGCCTTAGTAAATGCACTTTTAAGAGAATAAAAAGAGGTCTCTTGAGGTGTCCCCCAAATAAACTTTTGCTCAAACCTTCAAAGTGTATTAAGTGGTAAAATAAGATGAGCCATATCTTTAATAGAACAGCTATAATGCTTAGAAGCCCCAAGAAAGCCTCTAACTTGAGGAATGGTAGTAGGTGCAAATGTAAGGAGGGATTCAACCTTTATAGGGTCCATAGCTATCCTATGTGCACTAATAAGATGTCCCAATAAAATGCAATAGGAGACTCAAAACACACACTTACAAAAATTCAATGCAATGGACTTCTCTTGACACTTTTGAAACACATAATGGAGATCTTTAAGAAAATATTTTTCGTGTGGTTCCCACGCCTATGTCGTCCATAAATATTTTGAGAAAGTCTATAAGGTCATCACAAATACTCTCATGCTTATACTTTTGATAAGATGTCCCATAATTGCATAACCCAAATGGCATGACATGATATACAAATGTCCCAAAGATGGTGGTAAAAGTGGTTTTAAGCTTATCTTCATCAGCTATGACTATCTGGTTGTATCCTGAGAACCCATTCATAAATTCATAAATCTGCCTCCTAGCTGAAGCATCTAGAATCTGATCAATAAATTAAGGCAAAGGATAGTAGTATTTGATGGTAGCCTTATTAAGTTGTTTATAATCAACACATATATGAAGCTGCTTATTTTTCTTGGGTACAACAACAAAAGGGGAAACCCACTCAGTGTTATCCACGAGAAAAATTATCCCAGCCTCTAAAAGTTTTTTTATCTCCATATAGATCCCCTCTCTAAAATGTTGTGGAAATCTACCCTGATGTTAAATTACGGGAACAACACTTGGCTTAAGTGGAATGCGATGCACAACTAACTCGTGTGGGAAACCACTCTAGCTTGTAATAGAAGAAGGATAAGTTGGAAAAACCACTCGTGAAGATCCTCTACCCAACAACAACTGTCCTCTAGGGATATCAATAACACAGTCGGTCCGCCATATCCAAGGTCTCCTCTAAAGAAGATGGTACTGCCCGGGTCCCGGACTAAGCTGCAAAACATAACAATCAATCTCCACAGTTCGGCCCACCACAATAACATGCAAACCTTGGATGAAACCTTCAGCACTCACAGAACAATGATCACCCTTGCGTAACCCAGTAACAGGAATTCCATTAAAAGATATCCCAAGCTTGGCAAAGGTGGTGTAACTCAAAACATTGATGCCCGAGCCTCCATCAACTATAGTATGTGGGATCACAAGCTGGTGTCATGCACTCCACTCAGGGACACTCTCACTCAACAAGAAGGGAATCTACCTTTTGAACAACAGGAATAATAGGACTCACCCCCTTGGAAGAACCCAAAGCTCTGCAGTACATCCTCAAAAGGGCACAACTAGAAGGAGAAGTGACATGGTAAACTTCCTTCGATTAAAACAGAAACAAGGTCAAAAGAAGGTATAGGAGGGAATAAATTACTTGGGGTAGGGTGAGGACAAACATGAAGAGGTTGGGGCAAAGGGCCGGGAACGGGAACCAACATGGGTGGGTGGGTGGGTAGCAACATCAGGTGTAGGGTCTCTCTACTCAACAAATTTCTCTTTTCCCTTAAAGTTTCGTGTAATGGAATGCACAAGCAATGCATCATAATCAATCATATTAACTGATGGATTATTGGTTGTTGTGGGTGCCAAACTAGAAGAAGCCATGGTTGGAGAACTAGGAGACCCTCTTTGTTAAAGTGTCCAACTAGGGCCTGGAGGTCTCTCATTCTAGCTACGATGGGTTATGGGACCAAGTGGTGGTAATGTAGAGTTTCTATTCATCATGTGGTGCATCTTAATATAACTCTTTACCCAAACATCTCTCATAATTGCAGATGACCGTGGGAAAATATTTGAAAAGATGGTCGTGTACGCCACAAGATCGACACACAATCTTAGTGGGATTAGGCTCAAGGCGACGAGTGGACGACAAATTTTGTTGGCGTATCAAAAAGTACAATCTAGAGTAACAGCTTTCATGTTTTCATTTAACTGGTTCATGTAATTAGTCATCGTGTCTTTCAAGTCCCCAATCCTAGGTGCAGTTCTCTCATAACCATTCCCATCCTTGTGATGCATGGAAGGTGAAGTGGTAGAAGTAGATTGAGGATAAGTCACAAAAGGTTGGGGAGCATGAGAAATAGGTTCCAAGACACGGGGAGAGGTGGATAAAGATTAAGTGTTAATAGTGGGTGTGGGTGCTGAGAGCAAAATAGACTGTGGTGTAGCTTGAAGTTGGAGTGGGGTAACAGATGGTAATTGCAGAGGTGGTGTCAATTGTAATTGGGGTACATAACATGGGGCTTGTAAAGATAAACTAGGAGTAGACATGGGTAAATAGTGTGGCGCTAGCAACGAGTAGAATGATGGAGATGGCATCGCAACTAGTTGTGGTTCATAAGCACCCCTGTAGGAACTCTCCACATTAACAATAATCCTGATAGCAGTATTTAAATACTTTGGAGCTTGAGCCCTCACTCAAATTTGAATAGGAGGATGCAACCCCCTAGGAAATGATTCCATGATGGTAAGTGGATCAATGTTGAAAGTGGGAGTATAATGGTCGATAAAATTCTTGAACCTCGTGGTGGCTTGCACAATCCTTTCATGAGGATAATTTTGCTTAAAGGAGCGCAACCGCTCAAGAAATGATAAAAAGTTTGGAGGTTTGCGAAAAGCGGGTAACAATTTATGCTCAAAATCGGTAAAAGTAGGAATAGAGTTTCCTTGCAGCTTGGAAAACCAATGCGAAGCTTCACTTTTAAGTATGGTGCTAAAATAAGTCATTACTTGTCCCTCTTCGACAATGTGCCACGTCAAACAAGCGATTTTAAAATTGTTTACATGAGCTACAGGATCTTCCAAGGGCAACCCATGAAATGTTGGGAGTGGGATGAGTGGTGCATCAGGGCGAGCGATATTAGCTGGTTACACTAGGGGTGACTGGATTGCAAAAGGTTGAGCCATGATGAGAATATAAACAGAAAATGAGATACTCGATGGACTTTTTCCTGGTATTGGAATTTGTTGTTGTGAAGGAGTTGCAGGGATAGAATTCCCTTGTAATGATTTTTCCTTTTCCCTTCTATGATGTCTCTTGGTTCGCTCACTCTCCCTAAGATGTTCTCGCCACACTTTATCATTGTGCATACATCCCCTTTTCAGGTAGGTTCGTGTGGCAGAACCTCGACTAAGTCAAGGTCCCACCATGCGTTCCATTGTTTGATAAAATTCTAAACAATCAAGGGCCGCAAGGCAAAGAGCAAAGACCCCCCAGATACCCAACAAAGATAGTATAAAAAATGGAATAGAAACCCCCAAAGCCCAAAGAGAAAGATAAGGACCTAGAGAAAATATAGTGTGCCAGATGTCTACTGCCAAGTAGCACTGGAGTGGCTGGAGTATAGACAAACACTGGCGAATGACAAACACAGTACGAGCACAATATGGTGATGATTGATTGAAAAAATGATGTAGAGAATGCTTACACGAGCCGACAAAATGGAAATAGGTATAAATTGGTGTTTGTATTATGATATATGAGCGCAACCCACTTTTACAGATAATTGCTTTGTTTTTATATCAAGGTTCGAGCAAGAGAGAGAAAACTTAGCTCACAACTGCTGCGTCAAAAGTCAAAACTTGATGACAAGGCCTAGAGGGATTCTCACGACCCTCGAGGGTTGAATTTAACAAAGCTTCAATATTATTTATAAATTACAAACTCTAAAAGAAGTTTGCTACGAGTGGCTATATGAAAGCGAAAGTGCGTGAAGTGCGTGAATAGCTAGAGATAAAGCAACCTCTGAGGTTTGACGGTTGTCTTGGCTTCAGTGTGCCGTTGTGGTGGCACTCAAAATCTGCAAGCAAAATTAAACTGAGCAGGAGAGCACCTCTCGCCGTTTGATGGTGATCCGCTCTCTCTCTCCCTCAGTTTGAATGCAACCTCACTACCTCTCTCACTCTCACTTTCCACTTGAATGCACTCTCTCTACTTCTCTCTCTTCCAGTCAATGAGTGCTTCTCCCCCCCCCCCCCCCCCCCCCCCCCCCCTCTCTCTCTCTCTCTCTCTCTCTCTCTCTCTCTCTCTCTCGCGTCCCTAACCTTCACGCTAGTAGAACTACATAAGCTCCATGTGCCACCAGACGCAGCGCTGAGTGCTCGCTTGCTTGTATTATAAAAGGAGGGCTTCCTCCATGGTGGGAAGGAGGCATCGATAGTTAAGCCTTGAGTAGGTGACATGCGAGGTGGGGAGTAGCACCCGGGGGGTTCACCTCAAAATGTAAGTGTAGCACGTGAGTTCACCCAGAGAGGTTTTTTATATACCAAAGAGTTACAAAACTACATGTACAAGAGGGATTTGAAATTGGAAAATTGAAAAGAAGTTACAGGTTTATAAAGGAAGAGGGATCTTTTAATTTTGATGAAGTGTGTGTGTAGAGGGGTTAAAAAAATATCTCTTGAATGCACGTGCTATAGGTATTTTTAAAAGGTGCCCCCCCCCCCCAAACGAGTATATAGATGTAGTATGTTTGAAACCATGTAGTAATTGAAAGAGTACATAGATCAATGAGGCACAGTGGACTTAACCATTCTAAATTTGTTCAGTGACCATCCTCTCTTTAACTTTAGAGCTCCCAACTTACACTTACAAGAGACACAACCAAATGTATCCATTAGATTAAATTAGATGCCACTTTGGGAATGTAACCTCGTGTGTGTGTTTAAGCACCCACAAATCCACCTTAACAAGTAGGTGGATATAAAGGTATCTTTAGATTGTTCCCGCTAGTATATATAATATGGTGTGTGGTCTTGTACACTAGCTAGAGATGTGTAAAATAGTAGTTGTTAGTTGTTATAATAGTAGGATTATTATTACTTAACCATTTTCTAATTGTTTAATATTGTTATATTCAACAAAATTATTGTTGTTTAGCCACATAGTTCCACTATGCACACACGCTTATATTGTACTAGGAACATGCATTGTGTACATACTACAGGATTAGTGTTATTTAGCCACATAGTTCCACTATGCACACACGATTATATTGTATTGTGCATTATGCACACACAATTATCTTGTACTATACTTATGCACAATGCGCGCTCTCTCTCTCTCTCTCTCTCTCTCTCGGGGGATAAATATACGAGGTTTGTTCCTATGACTTCAAAATTGCCCATAATACTCATACTGGTAACTTTGTTATTATATTGCCTAGAATCGTCATAGATTCCATTGAGCCAATGGCTTGCCTTGCAATTCACCCTGCAATTCAGGCCTCAAATTTGAATGATAGGATAGGTATTCGAATTGGTACAGCCGCAAGTTAAATCTGCGATAGACCACTCATGCAAAGGCATGCTCTGTAGAGACCTTGTCAATTGTTCTTTTCATTTAAAAATGTGTTCGACCATGCCCTGGCCCTACCCCGGCGATCTCCATCACTGTTGTGCGAGCCCCGTCTTCTTGCGTCACTGTTGTCGTCGACTCCTCCGACGAGCCCCGTCCTACTACGGTGCTACCTGGCCCTGGTTGCCTCTGCCTCCCCTTTTGGCCTTCTGAGTTGGCACGCTTCTTTTTTGCTTTTCAGGCCAAAGGAGTATCTCCTGAAGATTCTAATCAAATAGATTTTTCTAGATGTGTACGACATACGTATCTCCTGAAGATTCTAATCAAATAGATTTTTCTACATGTGTACGACACACTCTTGTTCTTGAATCTTCTCTTGTGGACATGTCTACAGAAGGAGTTAAATGAGCAAGGTGGGGACGTGCCATTTCAACCTTCGCGCTGGTAAAACTACGTAGGCTCCACGTGCCACCAGACGCAGCGCTGCGTACTTGCTCGCTTGTATTATAAAAGGAGGAAGCCCGCCTCTGCAATTGTCGAATTGGCTAGAGCACATCTACACAATATACACTTATCACACAACAACGCCGAGAAAGGAGCGCCAGCACTGGCTGTAGCTGCGTAGACTTAATCCGCGGAAAGACACGATCGTTAAGATGTCGCTTTCTGAAGAGGCACAGGTAACTCTCTCCTTTCTGAAGAGAGGAGGTTTGTTGCAGCTGTACAAATGCATGTGAGATCATCTCAAGTTGGTTTTCATCCTGTGCTATGTGATTGAGTGAATGAAGGCTTGGTTGATGTGTGTTTTTGTAGCAACGCATCGTGGAGGGAGGGCGCAAGGGTGGGCAAGCGCGGGCGGAGCAGCTGGGCCACGAGGGATACCAGGAGATGGGGAGCAAGGGCGGCCAGGCACGCGCCCAGCAGATGGGCCGGGAGGGCTACCAGGAGATGGGTCGCAAGGGTGGTCTGGCCACCGACAACATGTCCGGCGGGGAAGCGGCCCAAGCCAAAGGCGTGGATATCGACGAGTCCAAATTCAGGACCAAATGAGTAGATATATAGCTGCTAAATAAATGTACAGTTCAGCTTGCGTAGCGAAATAGTATGTAGCACAGTAGCACTCACTAATTTTGGTTATGCAATCCAAATGCGACTAATTTTGGTTATGCAGTGCAAATGCGACACCTCTCTCTCTCTCTCATAAGAAAAATCTTCCTACGATGTTACTCTCCCCCCCCCCCCCCCCCCCTCCCCCCCCCTTCCTACGTTGTGAAAATCTTATCCTCTCTCTATTATAATCTTATGGTTTTGCGCGTTCAAAAACTTGATCCCATCTTGGTACACTCGTTCAAAAACTTGATCCCATCTTGGTACTCTAGTACACTAGTTTAACAGATGTGTAGAATACTAATCGGTTATTTAAACTAATTGCTAATTGCTAATATAGTACGATTATTGTTATATAGCCATTTAGTTGCACCTAATCTAATTGTTAATTGCTAATATAGTACGATTATTGTTATATAGCCATTTAGTTGCACCTGCATGTACACATGATTTTATTCTAGTTGTTAGCTATGCACATCTTATTATGATTTTGCATAATGCCATCTCTCATGTGCATGTTGTGCACAATAAACCACATCAAATCGGGGAGGACTGTTTGCCTTGCTCTAGCCATGAGCCTCCTAGAAACATAGGATAAACCACATCAAATCGGGGAGGACTGTTTGCCTTGCTCTAGCCATGAGCCTCCTAGAAACATAGGATATGCATAATGAACTCATGTCTCCATGATAGAAACGCTCCAGCAAGCACGATTATAATCGTGTACTAACGCACATCAAATCAGGAGGACTGTTTGCCTTGCTCTAGCCATGAGCCTCCTAGAAACACAGGATATGCATAATGAACTCATGTCTCCATGATAGAAACGCTCCAGCAAGCACGATTATAATCTTGTACTAACGCACAATGCCATCTCTCATGTTCATGTTGTGCACAATGATCCACATCAAATCGTACTAACGCACAATGCCATCTCATGTTCATGTTGTTCATGTTGTGCACAATGATCCACATAAAATCATACTAACGCAAATGCCATCTCGTGTTCATGTTGTGCACAATGATCCACATCATCATGCGAGAGAGCTCTTACTTGCTCTAGCCATGATCCTCCTCCTAGGAACATAGGATATGCATAATGAATATGTTTCATGTTGTGGATCATTTATGTTGTGCACAATGATCCACATCATCGAGAGAGCTCTTACTTGCTCTAGCCATGATCCTCCTCCTAGGAACATAGGATATGTATAATGAATATGTTTCCATGTACTAATGCACAATGCTATCTCTCATGTGCATGTTGTGCACAATGATCCACATCAAATCAAGGACTCTTCCTTCGACAAAAACAATCTAGAAAATACTCATCGTCATATCATGTTCATTGTACTAACGCACAATGCCATCTCATGTTCATGTTGTGCGCCCAATGCCATCTCTCGTGTTCATGTTGTGCACAATGATCCACATAATCTAGAAAATATTCATCGCCATCTCCTGTTCATTGTACTAACGCACAATGCCATCTCATGTTCATGTTGTGCCGATGCCATCTCTCGTGTTCATGTTGTGCACAATGATCCACATCATATCGAGAGAGCTCTTACTTGCTCTATCCACGATCCTTCTCCAGAAACATAGGATATGCATAATGAATATGTTTCCATGTACTAATGCACAATGTTCTCTCATGTGCACAACAATGATCCACATCAAATCGAGGACTCTTCCTTTGACAAAAACAATCTAGCAAACATTCACTGTCAAAATAAAAAGAATCCACCAAGATTTCACTGCCAAAAATAGAAATCAACCAAAGATGACCATGGCACATCGCGTTTTTGTGATTGGCCATCCTCGATTCTATCAATTTTGATCGAAATTTGAGCTCCAATCTCTTACATATTGGTAGTATCCATCATCTAACGTCTTCACTCCTCCATCCACATTCTTAAGAGTAAGGAACTTTTTTTTGTGCTTACATCTTTGACCATAATACCTTTTCGTACATAGGAAAAAGATGTGATACCACCTCCTTGTAGATGATAGAAACTTGTTGATTTTGTTTTGTGCTTACATCTTTGACCATAACCTCTTTAACTTGTCATTTACATAGCTAGGAGTTGATCATAGCAGATAGAAGCTTGCTGATTTTGAACATGTTCAACAGAGTTACTTACATGCCTTTTCGTACATAGGAAAAGGATGTGATACCACCTCCTTGTAGATGATAGAAACTTGTTGATTTTGAACATATTTAACAAAGTTGATTTTGAACATATTCAACAAAATTACTTACATGCCTTTACTTGTTGATTTTGAACATATCTAACAAATTATATTCTTCCATGCCTTGCCCTAACACGAAATAGGTGTGAAACTTCTTTGTTACTTTTCGGTTGATCTTCCACCTCTTTGCCCTTCCTTCTAGTGCACCTTTGGATCTTCATGAATTCGAAGACCCGCACTTGCGATGAAAATTTCACCTAATTAATATTCTAACTTACCTTAAGGCTTTTGAAAGTCATGTTATTATGATGGTGAATGTGTAATGCATGCAAATGATAGATCGGGGTACCTATATTTATTTATCTTAAACATTTCTCACAGAGAGCATGACCCTAGTTCACCTGATAACCTACATTTCTCTAGACCCTTTCAAAGGTCATGTCATTCTGATGGATATGCAACTAATGCATGCAAGTGATAAATGCAGGGGTGATCTTTTTTAAAAAAAGCAGCACCTTGGGCTTGCCATTTTAGACCAATGCATCCCCTTATATAACTCGCTTTTAAATTCTCTATAAAATTTTCGCTTTTAACCTGCTTGCTTAGCAAATAATATATAAACTCACTATTTTTGATTATGCAATCAAAATTCTCTCCCCCTCTCCCTCTCTCTCTCTCTCTCTCTCACACACACACACACACACACACACACACACACACACACATATGTACACAATTGTTGTGGAATAGTTCCTACAATGTCCCTACCCTCTCTCGCTGTGCCTCTAAAAATAAGAGTCTTGGACGACATCTCTCTCTCTCTACAATATTTATTTTTGTGTAACACCCATATGCACAATATTCCATAGTCACAAAATTTGTGACTCCCTCGAGATACTTGTGCACAATCCTCTCTCTCTCTCCCCTTTCTTTTTGTGTGCATGCTCTTGTACACTAGTGAACACCTGTAGAATACTAATTGGTAATTATTGTATTTAATAGGATTATTGTTATTTGCCTATATAGTTTCATTGGGTACTTACTATCATATCATGGCAAACATCATTGTTGCAACGACAGTATTAATACAATACAACTCCCAAAACAATGCTAGTGTTGGCCAATTTTTCAAGAAATCCAAATAAATTAGAGAATCCTTTAACTAGGAAGACTACTCATGCCAATCATCCTTATCGGTGGGTTTCAAAGAGGCTCGTGAATTGTTTTTATGTTTTGGAGAATTGTTTCATCTACACTTCACTACTACAATACTAAAAAATTTTAACAAAAGAATGCGAAAGTAGCCACTAATGGCAAAAACAAGCTATCTATAGAGCATGGAAAATATGTGTTGGTAGTTATACATCTCACACTCCAATGATGCAAGTCTTTTATTACATGAACATGGATATGGACAAGAGTCTTATGAAGACAAAAATCTTATCGCTGTTTAAATGGGATGCCCAACTGTTTAAATGACAACCTTGGGAGTTTTAAGTACTTTTGCCTTAAGAGCCTAGTTAAAATAAAACATTTATTGCAATTGGGAATTACAGTTTGATTTTTAAGGTTGTAGAGCCCTTGAATGCCATATTTGACCTTTCAAAGAAATTGATGATTTTCTAGGATTTTCCTTTGGAGGGATATATCAAAAAAAAAATCCCTTCTTGTGGAAGGGTTGTTAAAAGCAATATTTCTCTTGAAGGGCACTTCTTAGGTGCGTGGATTTAATTACAGTGAATTATTTGAATCTTGCAGATTGACATTTGATTTGGATCTTCAATGACAAAGATGGCAGAATACAAGACTTTGTGTTCTCCTAAGACATTGTCTGGATCTAGATGTGTGTGTTTCAAAAGTTGTAATATTGGTAGATTGGTAGTAAGAAGTTCATAAGACTATTTTGTTATGTTGAACAACCATTGCCATAGATTTTATTTAGCATCTCAATTCTTTGAACCAAGTGTTCTTAGTTTGACATGGATCTAGATGTGTGTGTTTCAAAAGTTGCAATAATGGTAGATTGGTAGTAAGGAGTTCATAAGACTATTTGTTATGTTGAACAACCATTGCCATAGAGTTTATTTAGCATCTCAATTCTATGTACTAAGTGTTCTTAGTTTGACATGTTGGTATAAAAAATAAAAGATTGTAACAATTTGTTTTTTCATTCATTGTTGTAAAAAAAATACAAACTATTAGAGTGGAGATTGATAATCACTACTCTTTCAATCAATTGTTTTGTACTTCAGTAGTTGAGTGGTGTCTCTATAAGCAGTGGATTTATAGTTTTTTATTTTAATAGAGCTTTAATCTTCTTATAGTCATTCATTTTCAATATTGTTTGTGATATTTATTCAAGGAATTTTTTTAAATTATCTTTTTTTTGCCTTAAATCCTATATGGGAATCCGCCTAAAGTGGCACATGGTTTGGTTTGAAATTGATCCTTATGCAAAGGGATGCTACCAAATATTTTACAAATTATCAATATATGTAAGATAGGGAGTTAGAATTTATTGCAACAATGTTTGTATATAGAGGGGATGGTTAGTATGGAATGGATTGTATATAGAAGTTTTCTCTAATATGGGTGCACACGCGCAACATACCTCCATTACTAATAGTGAATTCCTTGGCCACTCAATGTGGCATTTTAGTTTGGATTTGAGCCCCATGTCATTCGCTATAGAAATTTAATAAATAACATTGTTTTGATGAAAAACTCTTGAGCTTATTATGTTCAAGGGGTTAGCTATGGGTTGTTGTTTGTTAATGTTTCTTCAATCTTAGCATTAATGGGGATGTACGACTTGTTAGAGTGCCTTGTGGATTGTGCCTATAGGAGTATGATAGGTTCCATCCTCGTAATTGGTTATGCTGGTGGGGTAGGCAGAAAGAGTTGATATGTTTTGATAGCTCAAAAGGTAATATCAAGAAGTATGTGAATTTGCCAATAGGCATCATTCATTAAGTTGCTCCATTTATCATAAATAACGAGAGTTATGATTAGCTATAGGCTTTATATATGATCAAGTTGATGCTGATGTGAATGTCAAGGTGAAGGAATTGGTAATGCTAATGGGAGAAAGGCCAAGTAACTATGAAGAACAAGAGATCACCGAACAAGCTTTCGCTCGATGGTGGGAATTGAAACTTGCTAGGCAAGTAAATATTTGAAGACATGCATTTTTAATTCATGCAAGCCATGGGTGTTGACTTGCCTAATGGTGGGTGAAACAAGAAGACAAAGTGTAATGCACCTAGCTAAAAGTGGCAATGTCTATTCGAATCTTCTTGTGAAGCTATACATATTTTTGGTAAAGAGCGACAATCCTTTCAGTGGAGTTGTCCTCGAGTGTTTGTTCATACGTCGAACGAAGTGGACCCGCCAACCTACAAGATATATGAAGGACAAGGAATGATGTTAGTGTATGTGAGCTTCATGTGTTGAAAATTGTAGCACTGTGATTGCATGGAGACTACCCAAGCTAGGATTTTGAAAACAGGGGGAGATTGCCTAACATTTGACCAACTTGCTTGAAAAACACCAACTAGTTCAAACACGGTGTCTTCAAGAGGACCCAAGAATGCTCGCAAAACTGTGAAGCATTTCATCAAAGATCTTGGTGTACCACACAGTCACACAAAGCCTGATGTTCGCTCAGAGAGAGAGAGAGAGAGAGAGAGAGAGAGAGAGAGAGAGAGAGAGAGAGAGAGGTTGCACAATAATTTCTCCTTAAACAATGGTTGTTGAGAACCAAAGGTGCATGAACTATGACGAGGTGTAGTAGATTTGCAGACGCGTATGCTGGTTGAGAGGTTGACGGGTTGAAAAAAAAAGGTAAAATAGAGACTATTTACTTGGTGAGCCCAATGTACTTTTTTACATTCTACAGCTAGGAGTTGGCCTCTTGGCATGATCTAGGCCATTGTTCGCCATTCTAATCATACTGCCAACAACGTCACAAAAAAGTAACTCATGGAGCTACTAAGAAAGATAACGACACTAAACAAGAAAGCTTCTTCTGAAAAACAAGAAATCCTTCAAGATAATTGCCATTCAAACCCTCCCATTCTTCAAGATGGTACATATGCTTATACGATAAGAGGTTGCCCCCTATTATCTCATGGTTACACCATATGTATAATGGAGGGGGGAGAGAGGAAGGGGGGGGGGGGGGTATAAAGGGAGGGGTGAGTATTGAGGATTTTACATTTTTATTATTGAGGATGTTCTAGCTATACCAATTGGAAGTATAGATGTAACCTCACCTATTCCCATGTTTTTCGCCTTATTGATATGTACATACAGTTGCAAAAACCTAATTTCTATAAAATATTATGTGTGTGACATGAAACTGACTTAAAAGACAGATATATATATATATATATATATATATATATATATATATATATATATAATGAATATTTCTTTTCTTGGCTAAATTGTGTAAGCATGTTTAAGTATTAATAAAAATGGGATGCCCAACTGTTTAAATGACACAACCTTGAGAGTTTTAAGTACTTTTTCCTTAAGAGCCTAGTTTAAATGAAACATTTATTGCAATTGGGAATTAGAGTTTGGTTTTTAAGGTTGTAGAGCCCTTGAATTCCATATTTGACCTTTCAGAGAAATTGACAATTTTCTAGGATTTTCCTTTGAAGGGATATATCAAAAAAATTTCCTTCTTGTGGAAGGGCTAGTTAAAAGCAATATTGCTCTTGAAGGGCACTTTTTAGGTGAGTTAATTTAATTACAGCGAATTATTTGAATCTTGCAGATTGACATTTAATTTGGATCCTCAATGGCAAAGATGGGAGTACACAAGACATTGTGTGGATCTAGATGTGTGTCTCAAAAGTTGCAATAATGGTAGATTGGTAGTAAGGAGTTCATAAGACTATTTTATTATGTTGAACAACCATTGCCATAGATTTCATTTAGCATCTCAATTCTATGTACTAAGTGTTCTTAGTTTGACATGTTTGTATGAAAAATGAAAGATTGCTACAATTTGTTTTTTTATTCGTTTGTTACCATATACATGTGGTAGTGATGTGTGTGAACACACTAGGACCGCTGGGGCATTTTTTCCCTCTTTAGGAGTTTTTTCCCCCCGTGCATTGTATATACGCCCATCACTCTAGGGCTATAAATCTTTCCATTGCACACTAAGTTATACACTCTCCATTGTGTGCCTTGAGCTTCCTTTATCTTGTCTAAGCTGTGTGCGTTTCTCTACAACCCTAATTCCAACAATTGATATCAGAGCAGGTTTTCTTCCCGGGCTTAGTCGCCAACTGCTCTAGTACACGCCTGCTCACTTTCTTCGATTCCAGTGAGCTTTGGCGAGCGTTCGCAGGTAGACTAATATTTTGGGTAAGCTCGTAGAGCTTGGTCTGCTCAGATTTTTGATTTGGGCTCATTTCGGCCTCCGTTTCCACTACAGGCAGTACTGCACAGGCTATTTCGTCATTTTGTGCAGAATTTCTGTCAGTGCCCTTTTTTGCATAACAGGTACCTTATATTCTTCTACTATTTGTGCTATACAGCACGTGTTGTTCCCGCTCCGTTTCTCCTGTTTTCGGGCAGTTTTCACATCAAGTGCAGCATTTACCATGGCTGACAACAACAACACAGATTTGTTCAAGATGTTTGCTGCTGAGGACAGGTTTGATGGGGACAACTACCCTATGTGGGCTTATATGATGCAACATGTTCTTGTGTCAAAGGGCATCTGGAACATTGTTCAGGGCATTGATGTACGTCCTGGTTCTGAGGATGTAGGCGATGTTGAGGATGTTGCAGGTCTTGTGCAAGGATTGCTACTGTTAGAGTTGTTTTGCCTACGGTAGAACAAGCTCATTGGGATGTAAAGAATGTGTAGGCTCATGCATTAATTGCGTTGTCTATGAAGTGCACCATTGTTCCTCACATCCGCTCAGTGAAATTGTTGGAATTAGGGTTGCAGAGAAACACACACAACTTGGAGAAGACGAAGGAAGCTCAAGGCACACAATAGAGAGTGTGTTACTTAGTGTGCAATGGAAAGATAGATAGCCCTAGAGCGATGGGCGTACATACAATGCACGGGGGAGAAAACCTCCTAAAGAGGGAAAAAATGCCCCGACGGTCCTAGTGTGTTCACACACATCACTACCACATGTATATGATAACAAATCCCCCCTGGAGTGATGCGGTGAACGAGAGCTGGCACATGAGTAAAGGGAAGTGCCATGCCCTGAGGACAGGATCAGTCCACAAAGGGGAGTAAGCCCAAAGCTTTGCGGAAAGCTACAAGCTTCTCACGAGACAATGCCTTTGTGAAAAGATCTGCAAGGTTGTCCTGTGTTGGCACATAAGCCAAGCTGATCTCTCCTGCTGAGAGCCTCTCCCTGACATAGTGGTAATGCACCTCAATGTGCTTTGTGCGAGCATGAAAAACTGGGTTCCTCGCAACTGCCAATGCGCTCTGACTGTCAGTGTAGATAGTGTTGGCAGTGTCCTGTCCAACACCCAAGTCAGCCATAAGGCGTCTGAGCCATACACACTCAACCGTAGCTGTGAAGACTGCCCTGTACTTAGCCTCACAAATCGAAGTGGACACAGTAGGTTGCTTCTTACTCAACCATGATATACATGAACTGCCAAGCATGAAACAAAAACCACTTGTGGACACTCGCGTGTCAAAACAACCAGCCCAATCTGAGTCCGAAAAAGCATGTAAGTCTGGCGGCAATGATCCCCCCTTGGGATAAAACAAGCCAAGATGTAAAGTGCCACTAAGGTAGCGGAAAATCCTCTAGACAGCCTACCAATGCTTAGACCCTAGGCTATGCATAAATCTGCTGACCTGCGAGACTGCAAACTGAATATCTGGCCTCGTGTTGCATACATAAATGAGGCAGCCAACAGCAGTTTGGTAAAGAGTGACATCAGCAAGATCGCCAGCATCATGTAGACTCAACTTCAAACCTGTTTCCATGGGAGTGGCAATAGGTTTGCAATCCTCAAGTCCAAACTTACATAGCAATGTCTCTATGTAACTTTTCTGACACAAGGCAATACCACCATCACACTGCTTAAACTGTATACCCAAGTAATGATGCAACAGCCCCAAATCTTTCATCTTGAAAGTAGCATTCAAATCAGCCTTAAATTCAGCAATATGTCTCTCATTTGGTCCAGTGATCAGCAAATCATCAACATAAAGAACCACAATGAGAAATACATCATCCTCACGCTTTACATACAATGTGCTTTCTGTTGGACTGTTACGAATGCCTCGTTTAACCAAATGAGTGTCAGCTTTCTCATACCAAGCACGAGGAGATTGCTTCAACCCATACAAAGCCTTATTACATTTGCACACTTTGTCCTCTTGTCCTTTTATGACAAAACCGGGAGGCTGCGTTACATAAACTTCCTCAAATATGTCACCATTCAAGAAAGCAGTAACAATGTCTGATTGACGTACATCCCAACCAAAATGAGCTGCCAATGCACATAGAAAACGTACAGTAGTTATACGACAAGTGGGAGCAAAAGTCTCTTCATAATCTATGCCTTTTTGTTGTGCATAACCCTTTGCAACAAGTCGAGCCTTATGGCAATCGATCTCACCATCCGGCTTGCGTTTCAACTTGTAAACCCACTTCGTACCAATGGCCTTTTTGCCAGGAGGCAAATCACATAAAGTCCATGTGTCATTCTCTATAAGTGCATCATATTCTGATTTCATGGCAGCAATCCAATTTTCTGAATTCTGTGCTTCATCAAAAGACAGAGGCTCCTCAACATCATGTAAACTAGACACAGCCAAAGCATAACAATCTGATGCATAAGATGCATGGCGAGAGCCTGAACGAGTACGACTAGATAAAGGTGCATCCAATTTACTGTCACGCAAAGTGTGCACCAGCCATTTTGGCATACCTCTAGCCTGCTCATTTTCAGCCCTTTCCTCATCAAGTACATCATGTACATCTGCATCAGTAATAGGCTGTTCTAAAACATTTTTAGAAACCCCCATAGGCTGTATATTTGCCTCATTAGAACTTACATTCGTATTTCCACCACTGAAAAGAGGCAACAAAGTGTCATAAATGTCCTGTGAGCTTACATTACTGTCTCTAGTACATGACAGCAAGGGCTGAACAGAATCTTCCACAAACACTACATCCCGTGAAACCAGAATACGTTTTGTTTGCGGATGATACAACCTGTAACCTTTGCTTTCATCACTATAACCAACAAAAATACATTTGACAGCCTTATCATCCAATTTTCTGCGCTGCACTTGTGGCACCAAAGCATATGCCAAACAGCCAAAAACACGCACGTGCTCAATAGAAGGCTTTCTATCATGCCATGCTTCATATGGAGTAATAGACTGCAAAGCTTTCGTAGGACACCTGTTAAGTACATAAGTGGCACACATGATGGCCTCAAGCCAAAAAGAATGCGGCAAAGCTTGACTTTTTACCATACATCGTGCCATTTCCGTTAGTGACCTGTTTTCCCCCTCAGCAACACCATTTTGCTAAGGTGTATAAGGCACTGTACATTGGTGTTTTATCCCACGACTAGCCAGAAATGCATTAAATTCATGAGACATATACTCCCCCCCTCGATCGGAACGGAGGGTGCCCATAGTACATTTTGAGACATTTTCAGCCATAGCCAAAAATTGTTTGAAGCACATAAAAACTTCAGACTTCGCTTTAAGCGGAAATACCCATGCATGCCTGGAGTAATCATCAATGAAAGTCACGAAGTACAGGTAATTGCCCAAGGACGGAGTTTGCATGGGCCCACAAACATCACTATGCACAAGCTGCAACCTGCATGTGGCCCTAACTGAACCATCCTTTGGAAACTTAGAACGCTGCATTTTACCCGGAATACAGCCTTCACAAACATGTTTGACAGGTTCTTCAAGAGGCGGCAAAGAACCAACCATATCAGATTTCTGCAAACGCAGCAAACTGGCAAAATTCAGATGACCAAAACGTGCATGCCAAAGTTTTGCATCTGAAATAGCCCTTGAATCTGCAACATCATTTGCAAAATTTTGTCCACACTTGTCATACAAAGTGAGCTTATACAGCCCACGGCACAAAAGCCCAGATGCAACAATTTCATCACCAAAACTGAGATCATGAACTGTACATCTGTCATCCACAAATTTGACTACAAGTCCAAGTCTAGCAAGTGCGGATACAGACAAGAGATTCTTCTTGATCCCAGGTACATAAAGTGCATCAACAAGTGTGAAGGAACTGCCATTAGCAGCAGTGAGCAGAATCTTTCCAACTCCCTGAACTGGATAAGAGGCGTTGTTGGAACAAGTGACTGAATTCCCATGAGGGACAGACTCGAGAGAGGTAAACAATTCACGATGTGAGGTAATGTGCTTTGTAGCACCACTGTCGAAATACCACACATGTGAATCTGCAGCAACTGACAAGCATGCATCATGGACAGCAAGATTGTAGGTGCACTCTGCGCTAAAAGCCCATTCTGCATCAACATCAGCATCACAATCTCCTTTCACAGAAGACTCAACAATGGATGCATTTGTAGTGGAACCAGCATTTGCAGTGGAACCACCCTCTTTCTTCTTAGCCTCTTTGGCCTTCAACTTAGGACACGACTTGATGAAGTGATCATTGGCTTTACAATAATGGCAACGCATCTTCTTTTTGCCCTTATCACCAGAATTGCCAGACGAATTGCTTCCAGCAGAAGCATTAGGAACAGAATTTTTGCCAC
Organism: Adiantum capillus-veneris; assembly: GCF_014529385.1. Lineage (NCBI taxonomy): Eukaryota > Viridiplantae > Streptophyta > Polypodiopsida > Polypodiales > Pteridaceae > Adiantum > Adiantum capillus-veneris. Next base: position 20,646,326 of record NC_140935.1, read on the forward strand.
TCGCAGCAGAACCATAAGAAGTGGCTGCATTACTGTTACCACCCTTTCTTTGAGAAGCAATAAAAGCCTGTTCAACTGCACGCTGCCTAGTCCTGTTTTTTCTAGAAAGTGACTCTTGCAACAGCAATGTGCATAATGCATCAAACTTGACAACTTCAGGATTTCCTTGGGTCATGAGTCTCCAAGTACTAGCAAAAGTCTGGTAGGAATCTGGTAAGGCATCAAGAACAGTCTGCACAAGGGAACTGTCCGAAATGACTTCACGTGCAGAAATGAGTTGCTCATTGATATCCTTGACACTAGCAAGGAAAGTGTCCATATCATCTTCCTCATGCATAATCTTCGACTCTAGCTCTTTACGCAGCAAAGAAATTTTAGCCTCATTGCGGCTTGCATAAAGACCTGCTAGAATATCCCAAGCCTGTTTTGCAGATTTTGCTGAACGGATGTGAGGAATAATGGTGCGCTTCACAGACAACGCAATCAATGCATGAGCCTGCACATCCTTAACATCCCAACGAGCTTGTTCTGCCGTAGGCAAAACAACTCTAACAGCTGCAATCCTTGCAGCAAGACCTGCAACGTCCTCAACATCGCCTACATCTTCAGAACCAGGACGTACATCAATGCCCTGCACAATGTTCCAGACACCTTTTGACACAAGAACATATTGCATCATATAAGCCCACATAGGGTAGCTGTCCCCATCCAACCTGTCCTCAGCAGCAAACATCTTGAACACATCTGTGTTGTTGTTGTCAGCCATGGTAAATGCTGCACCTGATGTGAAAACTGCCCGAAAATAGGAGAAATGGAGCGGGAACAACTTGTGCTATATAGCACAAACCGTAGAAGACTATAAGGCACCTGTTATGTAGAAAACGGCACTGACAGAAAATCTGCACAAAATGACGTAATAGCCTGTGCAGTACTGCCCGTAGTGGAAACGGAGGCCGAAATGAGCCCAAATCAAAATTCTGAGCGAACGCTCGCCAAAGCTCACTGAAATCAGAGAAAGTGAGCAGGCGTGTGCTGGAGCAGCTGGCGACTAAGCCCGGGAGGACGTGACCTGCTCTGATACCAATTGTTGGAATTAGGGTTGCAGAGAAACACACACAGCTTGGAGAAGACGAAGGAAGCTCAAGGCACATAATAGAGAGTGTGTTACTTAGTGTGCAATGGAAAGATAGATAGCCCTAGAGCGATGGACGTACATACAATGCACGAGGGAAAAAACCTCCTAAAGAGGGAAAAAATGCGCCGGCGGTCCTAGTGTGTTCACACACATCACTACCACATGTATATGGTAACAGAAATCTGCAAAACATGCTTGGTATTTTGGCTGGTCTTTATGCAAGTCGCAATGAGGCTAAAATTGCTTTGTTGCGTAAAGATCTGGAGTCGAAGATTATGCATGAGGAAGATGATATGGACACTTTTCTTGCTAGTGTCAAGGATATCAATGAGCAACTTATTTATGCTAGAGAAGTCATTTCAGACAATTCCCTTGTGCAGACTGTCCTTGATGCCTTACCAGATTCTTGCCAGACTTTTTCTAGTACTTGGAGACTTATGACCCAAGGAAATCTAGAAGTTGTCAAGTTTGATGCATTATGCACATTGCTGTTGCAAGAGTCACTTTCCAGAAAAAATAGGACTAGACAGCGTGCAGTTGAACATGCTTTTATTGCTTCTCAAAGAAAGGGTGGTAACAGTAATGTAGCCACTTCTTATGGTTCTGCTGCGAGTGGCCAAAATTCTGTTCCTAATGCTTCTACAGCAGCACTTCGTCAGGCAATTCTGGTGACAAGGGCAAAAAGAAGATGCGTTGCCATTATTGTAAAGCTAATGATCACTTGATCAAGTCGTGTCCTAACTTGAAGGCCAAAGAGGTTAAGAAGAAAGAGGGTGGTTCCACTGCAAATGCTGGCTCCACTACAAATGCAGCCATTGTTGAGTCTTCTGTAAAAGGAGACTATAATGCTGATGTTGATGCAGAATGGGCTTTTAGCGCAGAGTGCACTTACAATCCTGCTGTCCATGATGCATGCTTGTCAATTGCTGCAGATTCACATGTGTGGTATTTCGACAGTGGTGCTACAAAGCACATTACCTCACATCGTGAATTGTTTACCTCTCTCGAGTCTGTCCCTCATGGGAATTCAGTCACTTGTGCCAACAACGCCTCTTATCCAGTTCAGGGAGTTGGAAAGATTGTGCTCACTGCTGCTAATGGCAGTTCCTTCACACTTGTTGATGCACTTTATGTACCTGGGATCAAGAAGAATCTCTTGTCTGTATCCGCACTTGCTAGACTTGGACTTGTAGTCAAATTTGTGGATGACAGATGTACAGTTCATGATCTCAGTTTTGGTGATGAAATTGTTGCATCTGGCCTTTTGTGCCGTGGGCTGTATAAGCTCATTTTGTATGACAAGTGTAGAATTTTTTTTTCAAATGCTGTTGCAAATTCAAGGGCTATTTCAGATGCAAAACTTTGGCATGCCCGTTTTGGTCATCTGAATTTTGCCAGTTTGCTGCGTTTGTAGAAATCTGATATGGTTTCTTCTGTGCCGCCTCTTGAAGCACCTGTCAAACATGTTTGTGAAGGCTGTATTTTGGGTAAGATGTAGCGTTCTAAGTTTCCAAAGGATGGTTCAGTTCGGGCCACATGCAAGTTGTAGCTTGTGCATAGTGATGTTTGTGGGCCCATGCAAACTTCGTCCTTGGGCAATTACCTGTACTTCGTGACTTTTATTGATGATTACTCCAAGCATGCATGGGTATTTTCGCTTAAAGCGAAGTCCGAAGTTTTTATGTGCTTCAAACAATTTTTGGCTATGGCTGAAAATGTCTCGAAATGTACTATGGGCACCCTCCGTTCCGATCGAGGGGGGGGAGTATATGTCTCATGAATTCAATGCATCTCTGGCTAGTTGTGGGATAAAACACCAATATACAGTGCCTTATACACCTTAGCAAAATGGTGTTGCTGAGAGGAGAAACATGTCACTTACGGAAATGGCATGATGTATGGTCAAAAGTCAAGCTTTACCGCATTCTTTTTGGCTTGAGGCCATCATGTGTGCCACTTATGTACTTAACAGGTGTCCTACGAAAGCTTTGCAATCCATTACTCCATATGAAGCATGGCATGATAGAAAGCCTTCTATTGAGAACATGCGTGATTTTGGCTGTTTGGCATATGCTTTGGTGCCACAAGTGCAGTGCAGAAAATTGGGTGATAAGGCTGTGAAATGTATTTTTGTTGGTTATAGTGCTGAAAGCAAAGGTTACAGGTTGTATCATCCACAAAAAAAGGTATTCTGGTTTCACTGGATGTAGTGTTTGTGGAAGATTCTGTTCAACCCTTGCTGTCATGTACTAGAGATAGTAATGTAAGCTCACAGGACATTTATGACACTTTGTTGCCTCTTTTCAATGGTGGAAATACGAATGTAAGTTCCAATGAGGCACATGTACAACCTATGGGGGTTTTTGAAAATGTTACAGATCAGCCTATTACTGATGCAGATGTACATGATGTACTTGATGAGGAAAGGGCTGAAAATGAGCAGGCTAGAGGTATGCCAAAATGGCTGGTGCACACTTTGCGTGACAGTAAATTGGATGCACCTTTGTCTAGTCGTACTCCTTCAGACTCTTGCCATGCAGCTTATGCATCAGATTGTTATGCTTTGGCTTTGTCTAGCTTATATGATGTTGATGAGCCTCTATCTTTTGATGAAGCACAGAATTCAAAAAATTGGATGGCTGCCATGCAATCAAAATATGATGCACTTATAGAAAATGACACATGGACTTTATGTGATTTGCCTCCTGGAAAAAAGGCCATTGGTACAAAGTGGGTTTACAAGTTGCAACGCAAGCCGGATGGTGAGATCGATCGCCATAAGGCTTGACTTGTTGCAAAGGGTTATGCACAACAAAAAGGCATAGATTATAAAGAGACTTTTGCTCCCACTTGTCATATGACTACTATGCATTTTCTATGTACATTGGCAGCTCATTTTGGTTGGGATGTACATCAATCAGACATTGTTACTGCTTTCTTGAATGGTGACATATTTGAGGAAGTTTATGTAATGCAGCCTCGCGGTTTTGTCATAAAAGGACAAGAGGACAAAGTGTGAAAATGTAAGAAGGCTTTGTATGGGTTGAAGCAATCTCCTCGTGCTTGGTATGAGAAAGCTGACACTCATTTGGTTAAACGAGGATTTTGTAATAGTCCAACAGAAAGCACATTTTATGTAAAGCGTGAAGGTGATGTACTTCTCATTGTGGTTCTTTATGTTGATGATTTGCTGATCACTGGACCAAATGAGAGACATATTGATGAATTTAAGGCTGATTTGAATGCTACTTTCAAGATGAAAGATTTGGGGCTGTTGCATCATTACTTGGGTATATAGTTTAAGCAGTCTGATGGTGGTATTGCCTTGTGTCAGAAAAGTTACATAGAGACATTGCTATGTGAGTTTGGACTTGAGGACTGAAAACCTATTGCCACTCCCATGGAAATAGGTTTGAAGTTGAGTCTACATGATGCTGGCGATCCTGTTGATGTCACTCTTTACCAAACTGCTGTTGGCTGCCTCATTTATGTATGCAACACGAGGCCAGATATTCAGTTTGCAGTCTCACAGGTCAGCAGATTTATGCATAGCCCAGGGTCTAAGCATTGGGGCCAGGCTGTCAAGAGGATTTTACGCTACCTTAGTGGCACTTTACATCTTGGCTTGTTTTATCCCAAGGGGGGATCATTGCCGCCAGACTTACATGCTTTTTCGGACTCAGATTAGGCTGGTTGTTTTGACACACGAGTGTCTACAAGTGGTTTTTGTTTCATGCCTGAAAGTTCATGTATATCATGGCTGAGCAAGAAGCAACCTACTATGGCCACTTCGAGTTGTGAGGCTGAGTACATGGCAGTCTTCACAGCTACGGTTGAGTGTGTATGGATCAGACACCTTATGGATGATTTGGGTGTTGGACAGGACACTGCCAACACTATCTACACAGACAGTCAGAGCGCATTGGCAGTTGTGAGGAACCCAGTTTTTCATGCTCCCACAAAGCACATTGAGGTGCATTACCACTATGTCAAGGAGAGGCTCTCAGCAGGAGAGATCAACTTGGCTTATGTGCCAACACAGGACAACCTTGCAGATATTTTCACAAAGGCATTGTCTCGTGAGAAGCTTGAAGCTTTCCGCAAAGATTTGGACTTACTCCCCTTTGTGGAATGATCATGTCCTCAGGGCATGCCACTTCCCTTTACTCATGTGCCAGCTCTCGTTCACCGCATCACTCCAGGGTGGATTTGTTACCATATACATGTGGTAGTGATGTGTGTGAACACACTAGGACCGCCGGGGCATGTTTTTTCTCTTGAGGAGGTTTTTTTCCCCGTGCATTGTATATACGCCCATCACTCTAGGGCTATCAATCTTTCCATTGCACACTAAGTTATACACTCTCCAGTGTGTGCCTTGAGCTTCCTTTGTCTTCTCCAAGATGTGTGCGTTTCTCTGCAACCCTAATTCCAACATCATTGTTGTCAAAAAAAAATCAAACTATTAGAGTGGCGGGGAGGCGGCCCAAGCCAAAGGCGTGGACATCGATGAGTCCAAATTCAGGACGAAATAAGTAGACATATAGCTGTGGAGCTGTTAAATAGATGCACAGTTTGAGCTCTCATCGTATGCACGTAGTTCATGTACCCGCTTGCGTAGCGAATAATATTTAGCACTCACTAATTTTGATGGTCATGCAGTCCAAATGCGACACACGTCTCTCTCTCTCTCTCTCAAAATTTTTCTCTGACGTTAAAGACTTCTTCCCTCTCTCTAAAATTTTATCTACGATGTTAAAAGCTTCTCCTCCCTCCCTCTCTCTCTAAAATCTTATGGTTTTTCCTTTTCAAAAACTGTCGAAGTTGATATTCATTAGATAGTCGATACTCACTCTCAAATTTTTCCTCTATATGTTAAAAACTTCTCACCTCTCTTTGAAATTTTATGTACGATGCTAAAAGCTTCTCCTCCCTCCCTCCCTCCCTCTCTAAAATCTTATGGTTTTTCCTGTTCAAAAACTCTCAGAGTCGAGAGTCGATAGTACATACTCATCGGATAGACTATGACACTCATCAATCAGTTTTACAAGAGCTTCTTTGAATTTATTCCTATTGGTATTTGTTGTGGCGGTTATGCCGCTAGCGGTGGCTATGATAGCGAGAACTCAACCACAAACAAGAATGTCAGATGAGGACGGAGCTTGACCCGCAGGCGCATGGAAACAAATACGTGGGTGTCAAATCACCTACTCGACCTTCTAATGACAATCACTACCAAGGAAATCAAATCTAAGTTCTCAAATACACAAGTGACTGAAATCCATACTACGAACAAATGCTATCCAAAACATGATCTAGAGTCATCGAATCAGCCTCAAACTCAAAGGGGGGTCTCTACACAAGGTAAGGATAATACCCTATGAATCTACAATACAATCTCAACCTGTAACCACTCCGTGCGGTAAACGCGTATGAAGATAGGCCGATAAATACAGGTGAACGCATCTCGACTCCGATGGTACTGATGTGTAGCTCTACTTGCTGCAGTTCTATAGATATATGGCACGCTCAATTCCGACACACAGGTAGGGAGAAAACTCACATAGAAGCTCGTGGGAGCTCACCTCGCGTAGAAGCCGAATGCACGCATGCTTGGTATCGGTGCGTAGCTCTCGCCGTTGCTAACACAATGGCGGTGTCGCTTCTCCAATGGCGGCTCCGTAGCTCGCGTAGCAAGAGGATAGACTCTCTCTCTCTCTCTCAGTCTCTCTTAGACACAGTCACGGAGCTCAAAAACTCACCTTGATTAATGATTCAAAATTGTATCCTTAGGTTTACAAAAATTGGCTCTTATATCTCAGCCTTGGAGGTGTGAAAAAATCTCAAATCTAATTACATAAGCAGGTGAAACTACTTGGCAAATACAAGCTGGAAACACAATTGAGTCCCGCTAATTACAATGAATCGGCTCCATGAAAAAAATGAAATGTTGGAAAGACATTTATTACAATAAGTGTTTACAAAAACATTAGTGTGAGCAAAAATGTATAGGTGTGGTCCTCCGCTCAACACTCCCCCCCTCCGCGTTCATGTCGTCCCTGACATGACATCCTTGCTTTGTCTTTAGTGGAGTCCTATCGATTTCAGCATCTAAAGATGTGACTCATATCTCAGGTTTCCAATGGTGAGTGTAGGGTCGAATATGTTACTTTCATGAGTAACGAAACCAATGTAGAATGCCTCCTCAAAGGCCTGCATGTGGAAGCTCTGCATAAACATGATTCTCTGATAAAAGAGGCGTAATACTTTTGGAGATGCCTGCAAGGCTAGATCATACATCATATCTGTCACTGTGTCGGCCGTTGACAACAATGTTGAGCTGTTAGCTTTATCCGGTGCGAACACTTCAATGCAAGCCAGTAATGTTCTGCAAATCTTTTTGAGCATTTGACATGAAAGGTCAGGAGAGCCAGTAAAGAGCTTAATGGTGTCCGTTAGGGTTTTCACCATGTAGGCCTTACTTATTCTCTCTCCCACCTTCGGTCCTGGTATCCTGGGGTAATTAAGCCAATTTGGCTTCTTTGCTGTGATTCTGCCATGCTCTTGCCAACTCATGACTCGTGGCGCTGGACAGAATGTTGCATCTTCTCTAACTTCCTTGGGTGCCACCACCAAATAGATTAGGTAGGTTGGGTACTTTGTCAACCGCCCTGTCCTCCATCTCGGCTGGGAGTCTACTATATTCTTTGATTCCTCCCCTTTTGTGATGTCGCCTTCGTATAGCGCGACATACTACTCCTCTTCTAGCCTTTTCTTTCTTTTCAGCACTTCAAACTTTAGTACAGGAAGGGGCAATGTAGGTTGCATCCACTGTTCTTGCAGCACCTTAGTATCCAACCCATGAAGTCCGATGGAGAACAGGAGTCTTCTTTCCCACGCCATGGATGCCTTTGCACTCTCCTCTGTTGCCTGATCTATCTGCTCATGCAATCTGTTTTGCTCCTCCTCGGTAAGTCTTGATGTTGTGGCCTCTTCTTGTGCTGGGGATGGATCTTCAATAGTTGTGGCTTCCCCAGTCTCTGGTAGCTCCACGGCTACCCCGCATGTTTCTTCTTGCTGAACCTCTGTATCTTTCATCATTTTGTCTTGCAGATCTTGGAGCTGCTTTCGGAGGGCCTCATTCTCCGCTCTCAGTGCTTGGTTCTTTGATGTAAGTAATTCTTTTGCAGCCAATGAGCCCTCTGCAATGTGCAATCTCTGCACTTGCTCTAGGCGCAATTCTCTTTGTAAGCTCCGAACTTGATCTTCCAGAACGGGGACTATTGCTCCCTTTGGCTCTACTCCTACTCTGCTAGCTCTTGGTGTGGAATTAAGCCTTAGGATTGTTCTCTCATACAGCTCCATCCTTTCTCGTAGCTCAATGAGCTCGTCCTTTGTAGCTTCCAATTCATCTTCAATTCTTTCTTTGGCTTCTTGTGCACTGGCCACCTCTCTTGAAGCATCAACAAGTTGGAGGATTAGTCCATCTCTTTCTTTTATGCTTCCGAGAGAGATGCCTTGAGGTACTCTTATTCTTTTAGTGCACTCTCATATTTTGTTTCAAGCTCATCTTCTCTCTTTTCCACTTCTTCTTTGCTGTCCCTCATTGGCTTTGATCGGCGGGCTTTGATCTGCTGCAATAGTTGATGCACTTTCTGGATATCTCTTTCATCCTCATCTTCAAGCTCAAGTGCTCTTTCTACTACAGTCTCCTTTAGCTTCAACTCATCCTTTGCCTTCTCAGGTACTAACCTCTGATCTCTGTCTAATCTTTTCTTGGTCCTCCTCTCTGTTCCTCTCCGTTCTTCTTGTGCTATGGCAATGCCATACACAACCTCAAGGGCCTCTTCTTGAGTATATCCTGTGCCTATAATTAGAGCATCATAGTGCTCTTTCTTCTCTTGAACTGGATCCATTGTCTTCTCCTCTTGCTGTATTTCGCACTTTTCTAGCACATCCACCTCAACTTCAGTAGTCGTCTCCTCCACTATCTTTTCCTTTCCTTTAGGACTTGGCTCCTCTACCTTGCCCTTGCCCTTCTCACCTCTTTTTAATTCAGCTTTAAGGTGCTGAACTTCTGCTTCAGTGTATGGCTCTACTGGTTGCTGCTCCAAGATAGCTTTTGATTCTTCATAAGCCTTGATATATTGATCGTACTGATCAATATTTGGTCTTGTTGAGCTGGCTCTGACTTTTGTTGGGTCTGGTACCCACTTTTTCTCAAAATCTCCTTTTAAAGCTCGCTCGGCTCTAAACTGCTCAATCAACCTCTCCATTTTGGCGGCTTTCTGGCTCTTAGTTTGCTTTGGAGTGGATTTCTTCTTGGTCTTCTTCTTGAGGGGCTCCTCTTCTTCTTCTTCTAGCTCGGAAACAATTTCTAGTTTCCGCCTTGCCCTTGTTGACACTCTCTTTGTGACCTCTGGCTGGTCTTCATCTTCATCTATCTCTTTTAGCCATTGGTTTTGTGAGGGAGCCTTTGGCCACTGGTCCCTTGCTCCGATAGCTTCATAAGCTATCTTAGTCAACACTTTGGCTCCTCTAGTGTACTTTGGCTTCTCGTTATGCAAAGCAATTACTTGCTCATGGATGTGCTAAGCATAATTGACTTCCTTCGGGATGTTGCTCTTTATTGCCCAAGTGATTGTTGTGGCAATAGCATGTGGTGGTGTGGTATACTTCTGTGGCCGTTTCGTGCATATGTGTAAAAACTGGTTGTAGAGCCGGCAAAGCTTTGCCGCTCTTGGATCTGCTATGTCTTCATAGGTGGCATTTTGATTCTTTGGCCCATACACTTCTATGGCTTCTCGTCTTTGTCTGACTGAGCATCCTTTGTTGTGCAGCTTCAGAGCATCTGCAATGAGCTGAGGAGTGATAATCACTTCAACCTTTTCCCCGTCCAAGGCTGTGAGTGTAGCCTTTCCGTCTATCTGTATGGTGGTTGCCAACTCATACACTCTTTGAGTGTCTACTCTTGATGGTCTGGAAGTGAAAAAACTGTGGAGATCTGCCCTTTCCAGGTATCTGCTTATATCCTCTATTTTGCTGTAGTCCACCAGTTCTTGGGGAATCATTGGGATATCCACTGTTTGTCCCCGTGGGTCTCTGAAAGTACCTTGGTATATCTTTATCCCCTGTTCTTCTAACACTGCTTCTTCTACCCAAGTCTTTGTGGGCTTGAGAGTCTCTGGGGGAATAGAAAATGGCTCGGCTTCTGCTATTGCTTCCTTGAGTGTCGGTCTCTTTCTCCTTGGTGACGACTTCCCCGAATCCATGGATCCTATAAGTCCAATTTTAGAAGTTAGCGTCTTTTTGAGTACTGAAAGCCGAATTAAGCTTTTAACTATCCAAATGACTTAAAAATTGAAACATAAGCTATTTAGGGCCTAAGGATGCAATGCATGTGGAGAAATTGCAATTTGGGTGCAAAATCATGCTGGAGACATCATACGCGTATGATGTCTTTTGTGTTAAAATGGCTTGGTATTAGTTGTGCTTGTAGCTGATAGTGCATACATCCATTCTATATGCCTGGATTTGAATTTGGGTCCCATTTGGTCAAGTTATGGCCATTTTAGTCCTGGTCAGGCTCTTTGCAAGGTATTGAGAGGGAATTGGATTTTGTGATCCAAATTGGATGAAACTTGATTGTTTGCTCTCAAATGGCATGTAGATCACTTCTGTGTGGTAGTTGCAACTCTGAAATGCAAAAATCAAGTAGGGAGACATCATACGCATATGATGTCTTTTTGGGTAAAATTGAACCATTTTGCATTGTAAGCTTGGATTTGGCTTTATATAGGCTTAGACAATGATTTTATGAAATTTGGGTACAGTTTGGACCAAAATTGGCTCTGGAGACATCATACGCATATGATGTCTTTTGTGTCATTTTTGCATGAGATTGATTCTGTGGGCTCCTCATATGATAGTAAAGGACTGTGTGTACTCAAATCTTGACTTGAAGTTGAGTATGATGAATTTTGGCAAGATTAGGCTTTAAATATAGTATTTTTCGCTAATTGGGCTAATGGAGTGATCCCCTTGACCAAATGGTACAAAACTTCATATGTGGCATGTATTTGATATATATAATGTATATATGATGAGAAATGATCAATTTTGGCTCTGTATGTGCAAAGTGACATCATACGCGTATGATGTCTTTTTGGCCAAAATGGTAATTTTTGGTTCCAGATAGCTTGTGCATGTGTTGAACAACAATCCTACAAAGTTTCATTGAGTTTGGAGCTATTTTGGCAAATTTAGGGCCATAAGTCGGTTTTATGCCCTACTTTGCGTCTTTTTAGTTTCCAATTGGTGTTTCAACTCCAAATCTCATGATACTTTGTACATTTGATGTTGTTAGCATATAGAAAGAGGCTATGCATTCATGTGTTCAAGATGATGTGAAAATCATGCTGTGAGACATCATACGCGTATGATGTCTATTCTTGATAAAAAGTGTTTTTTGTGCAAAGCATGGTTTGTGCTAGTGCCCTAAGCCCTGCTAACTAGTTTTCAACCTTAAAAATCATCAGTTTTGTTAAAAGGGCCCCTTTGCAGGCATTTCACTCTCCGAAGTCGTCTTTTGGTGTTGGAGTTGATTTTCCTCGATCTTTCCCCTCGAGAGTTGCATCCCGAGCTCATTTGAGGTGTTGGGAAGTCGTCTATGTGGTTGGACTCGACTTTGGTTCCTTCATTTCCACCTTTAGCTATTTGGTTGCCCGAAAGCGTCTTTTTCACCATTGGTAAGTGAAATGGCTTTCTCTTGGGTTTTGCTTGTACACATGTGTCATTGATGGCTATTTGAAGCTGCTTGTGAAGTTTCCTGGCAATCGGTCATCCATTTTGGCCGTTATGCCAAAATGACGCTTTGTGTGTCTGCCGCCGAATCGGTTGTTTTGACCCACTTTTGGTGGTCCAAACTTGGAGATACTCCATGGTTGCATTGTCCTCGATGCTGTTAAGATTCTTGTGAAGTTTTGTGTTGTTTCGACGACTTTTTCCTGTTTGTTGCTTACAGGCTCTATTGACCTGGGGTTTTTTCAGCTGGTCTTTCTCGTACTTTGAGAGTTAGGAACTCATCTTCTACACTAGGGTAAGCCACCTATCGGTTCTTGCATGGTTTGGTTAGGCAGTTGTGCCTCTACCTAGTATTCTACCCATTTCCCCGTCTGCTCTTGTTTCTTTGTTTTGGTTAGTTTTCGCGACAAAAGTTAGTGGTAAGCATCAAAATCTTATGGCAACGAGTCTACCTCTCATATCTGGAGTCCTCTGAGCTCTCGTAGCAGTCATAGAAGGCTGTAGAAGGTCGGATGCTCTTGTGTGCTCTTTGCTCTCTCCAAGTGGGTAATAGTGCAAATGAGCTTGTAAGTGAAGTAAAAAATACTTAACTTTGGACTTTCCGGCTCACTTGTTACCAAATTTGACATGTGCTCCTATTTCATCATGAAATGCACTTTAGGATTTGAAATTTCTCAATTTGGACTCCGTTTGACCTGTTTCTAAGAAATCTGTCCAGTTTGCCAAAATACTGCCATTTCGGGCTTTCCGCAACTTTTCTCGAATTGTACCCAATTTTTACCATGGGTTGCCCTTGTCGTCATTTAGGATCATCACCATCTATTCTTTTCTTTTTTCTGATCTCATTTCACCTGCTTTTTTATTTTTCTTTTACTTTTATTAAGAAAATCATAAAAAATAAAGAAAAATAGCAAATTGAAGCCAAAAAAATCCAAAAAAACACAATAATTAGCTGGTAACCCTGTGTATATGTATATACACTTATTTGTGGTTTCTCGGCTTGGATTACCACTGTTTTCCACTTTTTGGCTCCAAAAACACGCATATTTAGTCATATTTACAAACTTAGAGACTCAAATTCATCATTTGATCTCTTATTATTGCAAAACAAAGTGTATAAGGGCATAGAAATTATCAATATCCGCAATAAACATAAAAAAATTGAAATCATGTAAGACCTGTCCTTGTAATATCATTTTCTTTGTCCTTATGGCTTGTAGTTCTTGTATACCTGTATACCTCCCCCCCTCCTAGTCTGAGTCCTCCCGGACGACTATGAAGTGTCTGAGGGTGAAGCATTATATTTTTTGTGGTCATGCTTGGTCAATTCAATTGTAGAGTGATGAAATAGCAATATTTCCAATAATGTCGCTCTTTGTTTGATTGTCAGGTTTTTAGGCAATATTTGGGTTGTCTGTAGCACTTTTGTAGTAGAATCAGTATCTGGATTCTTCTTTACATTGTTATCCTTTTTGATAATCCAAATCTGCTTTTGATTGGCCTGTGCTTGCCACATTTTTTTTGCTACCCAAATTGCTTGACTTTAGGTTCTGATGTCTTCGTCCTTGAGTACTTAGGATTCTCTGTTGATTGTACTGGAGGGAGTTTCTGCTTACAAATCTTTGGAATCCAAATTTCCTTGCTATGGCTTTATGCTGTCATCAACTTCTTGGAATCCAGATTTGTTTCACTGAATTTGACTGTCTGAAATCACTCTGTTGTCTGGTGTTGAAGACTTTGTTTTCCACCTTTCTTCTCTTTGGCACAACCTTCTTTGGCCTCCATACCAACTTTGAGTCTGTCTTTATCCAAGGTTGAGCTGTGCTTTTATTTTCTGTCTTCTTTACCCATTTCTGAGAGTTCTTCGTTGAGGAGCATTCCTGTTTTGTATAAGTGGCTTTTGGTTGCCATTGCTCCTTCTTAATCTCTTTAGGTCGTTTACCCTTGTCATTGGATTCTTCGGCTTGCACCTGTACGTTTGCTTTGGAGAACGGAATTGATTGACTTTCCTCCTCATATTTGATGTTAACTGAATTAGAGCTCCAATTAATCATCGCATTGTATTGCTTTTGCCATGGTTGCCCTAGCAACAACGGATGTTGCGTAGCTTTGTCTTCAACCACATAAAACATATGTGGATACACATATTGATTTATCTGTACGTGTAGTATTGTGCATCCAATTGCTTTAATTGAGTGTTCTGAATAACTCTTCAGCTCCTGTTTGGTAGTTTGTAGCTTAGTGTCATGTTTCAATTGCTTGTACAAATTGACTAAAAGCATGTTAGCTTGTGCTCTTGAATCCAATAGTGCTCTGGCTTTAACCCGGTTTGTGCCCACTTTGACCTCGATGATGGGTTCTACTTTGTCTTCACCCATTTCAGAAACACTGACTGCGTTTATTCATAAGGCTCCTTCATTGCGCTGTCTTTGACGCAGTAGTCTTCTTTTCTCCATTCTTTCTTTTTCTTCCGCTTGCGCTTCCTCAACAATCTTTTTCTTTTTCTGAAGTCGTTGCTTATCTTGATGTGTTTTGAGAAGCATCTCTTGGGTTAGTGGAAAATGATACTTCTTCAATCTGCATCCACTAAGCTAGTTTGGCATTTCTTCTCCGTCTAATGTAGCAAGCTTGACGGCCCCACTTGGTGATAGATCTTTAATCACAAGAGGTCCCATCCCTCGCTTTTTAAGTTTTTTTGCATGCTATTTTAGAGTGTATACTAGGACAAAGTCCCCAATCTTAAACTCTTTAGTTCGCACATGCTTATCAAAGAACTCTTTTTGTCGCCTTTTCTGAGCGTAGATTGAAGCCATGGCTTTTAAGCGAAGCTCATCTAGCTTTTCAAGGTCGTCTATTCTATCTGAAAGCTCATGTCCTGTCCACTCTAATTACTTAGCTACTCTCAGTGTTGGAATTGAAAATTCTATTGGTAAAATAGCATTCAAACCAAAAACCATGTTGTATGGGGTCGTTCCTATGGATGTTTTATATGCTACCCTATATGCCCATAATGTCGAATGCAATTTTTGGTCCCAATTAGTTCTCGACTCAGATACTATCTTTGTAAGGACCGTGCATATGCTTTTGTTCGTCGCTTCAGCTTGTCCATTGGCTCGTGGATGATATGGAGCTGATTTGCGATGTATTACCATGAATTCATGTAGAAGGATCTCCATCACTTCATTTATGAAATGTGTGCCTCGATCACTCACAATTTCTATTGGTAATCCATATCGTACAAAGACGTATTCATACAGAAATTGTGCCGTGGTCCTGGCATCTGCTTTTTGAGTTGCTTTTGCCTCAACCCACTTTGTTGGATAGTCCGTCGCCACAATGATGTATTGTGCATGAGTCCTGTATGCAGGAGGTGAGATAGGTCCAACATAATCAATCCCCCATTTTGCAAAGGCTCTTGCTCCCATCATTGGTCTAAGCGGCATATCATCTCTTTTCAGTGGTACTTTTGTCCGCTGACAGTCATCACATCGTTTAACGTATTCCTCAGCGTCCATGTGTAATGTTGGCCACCATATTCCTGTAGCTAAGACAATTTTTGTTGTCTTATCACCTGAGAAATGGCCTCCACCTATTCCTCCATGAGCTTGCTCTAGGATTATCACATACTTTGACTCTGATGCGTAAATCCTAAGCTGGTTGTCTCTACCTCTCTTGTAGAGCTGATTTCCTATTAAAGCGTAATCTCGCGCTTCTGTCTCTACAGCTCTCTGACGCGATTTTGAGGTTCCCTCTAGAAAAGTTATATTTGTGAGATATTCAACAATATATTGACTCAATTTAGGAGCGATCATTATCTGATACAATGTTGAATACTCAGCTGGCGGTTTTGACGAACATGTAATACATACTGTGAGATATTCATGTACACTCTCTTTCATTCCTGGCCAGTAGACTCCCAATTGTAACAGATTCCTGTACGTTTTCCTTCTTGAACAATGAAATTCATATTCTTGAACGTGTGCTTCTCGCAGATATATGATATATTCTTCAGGATTGATGCATAACCTTAAAATGTTATCGGTTCCTAAGTGATACAACCTTCCTGCAATCAATTGAAGATTATTGGATTGCTGAATAGTAACTTGTTTTTCGTTGTATTCTTTTCTATCAAACTCTCCTCCATAGGTTAATAGAGTAACAACATCCTGAGACCACTTCGGTATCATTTCTATGTTGAATAAGTACGCATCTGGCATGTCGTCATCTACACCTCTAGGGTCTTCTCCATTCGTCAACCTTGAAAGGTGATCCGCTCTAAGATGTGTCTTTCCTTTCTTTACTACTACCATGAAGTCGAATTCTAATAAGATGATGAACCATCTCACTATCCGTCCCGTATTGCATGGTTTGTTCACTAGGTAGAGCAAGGCTTGATGATCTGTGAAAAACATAAACTTATTGGCTAGAAGATAATGCCGAGATTTCTTCACAGCATATATCATTCCTAATCCCTCTCGCTCTGTTGTGGTATAATTCTTTTCAGCATTGTTGAGCTGTCCACTATCATAACAGATTGGAAAATCCGTTGTTTCCTTCTTTTGGCTGAGCCATGATGCATCCTATTGCATATGCCGAAGCATCTATATGCAAATGGAATATATTCTCCCAATCTGGTGATTTCAAGACTGGAGCAGTAATGAGTGCCTCTTTCAGTTTCTTGAAGGATTCCTCACACTTCTCTGTCCATTCGAAATTCACTATTAGCTTGTAAAGTGGTTGGCCTATTATAGCGTACATGTAAATGAATCGTCTATAATATCCACAATGTCCCATAAAGCTCTGCACTTGTTTCACGTTGGTTTGTCTAGGCATATCCACTATTACTTTTATCTTTTCCATATCCGTGGATATTTCATTATGTGAGACAATATGTCCCAGAATTATGCCTTGTCGGACCATAAACACACACTTCTCAGGATTGAGACAAATGCAATATGTCCTACATTTCTCGAATACCTTTCTTAGGTTCTAGATGCTCATCTCTCACAAGAGAGTGTACACACAAATCATCCATGTATATTTCTGGAAACAACCTCAAGTACTCTTTGAAAGCATGCGTCATCAGCCTTTGGAATGTTGCGGGAGCATTAGTTAAACCAAACGGCATAACTTGATACGCATAAATTTCCCATTCCATTGCAAAAGCTGTTTTGTGTTGATCTTTTGGCGCAATGGCAAGATGATTATATCCTAAAAATCCATCTAGAAAGGAATATGCTCCTTTCCCCGATACACGTTCTTGAACATGATCAGTTATCGGCAAGGGATAATTGTTCCTGATTGTCGCAGCATTTGCTTTCTTCAAATTGACACACACTCGAAGTTTCTCGTTTTTCTTAGGCACTACCACAATCAGAGATACCCAGTCCGTATATTCAATCTCATATATGAATTCAGCTTCCATTAGCTTGTCTATTTCTTCTTTGATTCGCATTGCAAACGTGTCATTATATGTGTATGGTCTCTATCTCTTAGACTTAGCGTCTTGTTTCAAAGGAATTGTGTGTTGGTATATTGATGGATCGACTCCTTTCAAGGCCTTGTATGACCATGCAAACACATCCCTGTATTCTCTGAGAAGACTCAAAAGTCTCTCTTCTTCTTTCGGAGACAAATCTGTAGCTATGTATACCGGTCTCGGTTCCTCTCCCGGAGCTGCTAAATCAACCTTTTTAGCGTCCTCCGGTCCATCATAGGATTCGTTCTCCTTTCTTTCTCTGATAGGCTGGGTTAATATTACCTTCCTATCCTCTATCGTAAATTTCCTGTAGTGAGAGGGAACATCCATGTTTCCCTTGATATTGGCGTTTTCGTCCTCAGCACTCTCGATTTCAGTCATCCAAACTTCTTTCAGAGTTTTCTTTAACTCTCTGTACTTGTTCGGCGTTCTAATTTGGACTCTTTGTTTTCCTTGTTTCTCATGTTCTTTTCCGCTTTATCTGTTTTGGTTTTTGTTTCACTGGGTTGAACTCGATTTCTTGAGCTTTGTTTGTCTTTCCGTGAGCTCGTTTCCACATTTCCTCTTATTCTTCTAGAAATCTTGTCCTTGACACAATCTTCCACCTTTACTAGCATTAGGAATTGGTTTTTCCCTCTTATCCTAGGCATCGGATTGTTTCTAACCCCTTTCATTTTTCTCTTTTCTCTGTAGCGTTTCTGGCGTTTTTCAGTTTGATTTGGGAAGTCGTAGAATATGACATCCTTTATGGTTTCCTCGTTCTCGCTTGAGTTTTCCGTGGACTCATTGTCAGCTTCATTCCCCCATTCTGGATGATCGGGAATGTCGTGAAACATCTCCTCTTCATCTTCCTTGTCTAGTGTATCAATCTTTTCACTCTCCTTTTCGAGTACAGCTCTCATCATGAAGTACGGAACCACATCATATCCATCTTTATCACAGAACTTCGTTGTGGGACCATCTTGAATTGCACAAACATCTAGGGTTTCTAGAATGTGTGTCCATTCTAATGGTTCAAGTGCATCCTCTGGAAAGGGTTCACCTATATAAGTTTCGTCTTCAATTACCCTTTCTAAAACACATTCTTCGCGCTTCAGACTTCCACAGTTTGAAGCTCCACACATCCATAACTCTTTGGGTTTGCCTAACCAAGCTGGAAACTCTGATCCTGCCAAAGTAGCTGAATCAAACTCTTCAACTGGTGTTCGGTTCACATCCTTGTAGCTATGGTCTTTTAGGTTCACACGCTTAGTGGTTTCCATATGTCTCAGGTATATGTGGTCGTAACCCCAATCCTGGACCATTTTCAACTGTGTCATGAACGGTCTTCCAAGTATAATATCATAGTTATTCTCCTTGCCAAAGTCAACAATAGCAAAAGTATGCTCGTACTCAATTCCGCAAGAAGTCACTACGACTTTCTCTAATAGTCCCAAAGGTCTCTCCATATGTCCATCTGCTAGTTGGAGTTTCAACCTCGTTTTTCTTATCGCCGGTTTTCTCCATTTTTTCCAGATTTCTTTTGTAGCAATGGCTACCCCAGCCCCGCTGTCAAGTATTGCCATCGTGTTAACTCCCTGGAATTCAACTGGTAAGGTTGTATTCCCCTCTTTGCCTTTGCAATACTCTCCGACCTTGTTCAAAGGTACAAGCTTAGTGTTTTTTTGTGGCTTACTCAGCTCTCGTATGCCCTCTTGCAGTTTTGTAGTTGGGTCTTTTATCCCAAATTTCTCCAAGCATTTTCCTACAGTTGCCCACATGTTTGGTCGTAGTCTCAAAAGCTCAGCTAGGGTGATAGTGCATGTCACTGGTGTTGACAAAATCTCTATCAATCCTTGCGAGTCCATAACTTTTTCTGAAGAGATTCCTCGTGAGGGAAGCGCTCTAATCTTAGATTTTGCTTCATATTCTCCTAAGTATGAAGGTAAGGTATTCAGCGAATGAGGTTTACTCTACTATTCTAATAGAGCCTCCAGCTCCCCAGTAAGAATGCAGATCTAAGTCCACTTGAGATCTTGCCTCAAATTCCTCTATGGGAGGATTCCTGATGTCCTTTTCCCCATTAGTCTGATTAGCTTGACAACTCAGCTCTTTTGCAAAGTTTGCCTCTCTCACTTGTTTCCAAAACTCATTGTAATCCTCATCTCTTCCGTAAGACCTCTGTATCACAGGATGAAAACTCTCTATTTCTTGATCTGTTGTGTTCATCACTATACGTTCATCCCCGTGAAATTTTTTCAGGCTTTTGTGCACTGTTAGGATTTTCAACTACCCATGAGAGGATAGTCTCTTGATGAATTGGGTTTTCCACTCCACAATTCATTGGTTCTCTAGGTGGTTCTAACAAGGCTTGTGCAGTCTCGATCATTCTGTGACACATTTCGAGTCTCTGCTTTTCCAATCCTGCATTTGGATAAGTCAACCACAGTTGTTCTTGTGTTTGAGTATTCTTTAGTCTCGCTTCGTAAGCTCTCATCAGTGCATCCAATGGTTCATGTACTTTGTCGACTAACACTGATCCCCTGGAGCTCATACTCGTTGTCTCTTTGACGCTCTTCAGTTTTGACTTTTCAGAGTCCATTTTCCGTATTCCGTTTTGACTCTCAAGTTTCTCTAATCTGTCTTTTGTTTGTTTTAATTCCTCAGCTAGAATCGCATCTTGCTGTTCTTTTTTTAGTTTCATGCGTGCTTTCCTAGATTTCCATGTGTTTCTATGGCTTCTTCGTCCTTGACTAGCCAATTCAGTCTTTGACTTTCCATTCTCTGGTTCTCTAGTGGTTTTCTTTGCTTGAGCTCTAGTAACAACTTGCGTTGCTATCAGAGTTTCGTTTTCAGACCCACTGCTAGTAGGAATCGACTCTAGCATGTTCAATGTTGTCTTTTGCACTTTGTTGGGATTCTTTGAACAACCCTCAATGAAGTGAGTGACACCACACTCTATGCAATATGCAATTATTCTAATGATCTCCGTGTGTGGACAAACATTCATCAAGTGGTCACCTCCACACTTATAACACGGTCTCAATGCAGGTCTTTGTGCCCCTTTATTTGCCCTTTGTGGGTAGGCTGGTCTTTGGCCTGACAACCCCCTATGAGCTATGAACATAAGTGTTCTTGCGTTCAAGTTATACCTCTCTTCATCTGAGGCATGTGCGGCTATTGGTAGCCCAACATTTCCTATCATGCTCCAAGGTTCTGGTTGTTTTGGTTCTTCAGGTGGGTAATACACAGTAGGAGCCATGTGTGCACTGGAATCTCCGTAATAGGTCTGAACAGGCACTAAAGCTTGTTCTTCTTGATTCTCTAGGGTGGGTGCATATCTAATGCTCACTGGTCTCGCTCTTGGTAAAGGTGGTTGTTGCCCCAATACCGGCTGTGGTCTTTATATCCCCATAGGTCCTGGTACGTTTCCCGTTGGGTATCGAGGTACTGGATGTACCTGAGGTGGTGCTATTTGAACTGGAGGCGCATACTGATGCTCCTTCACATAACCCTTGTTGTAATAGCACTCCTCTGTTGAGTGATTTGTCCATTTTGTTCAATTGCACACCATTTCATTAGTTTTGGCATTGGTTTAGGGTATGGTGCTAATCTCCTTATAGCATCCTCTATCATTTGTTCCATGTTCGGCAACTGTGGTTGTTTGGAAATTCTTCTTAGTGGTGGTGTCGCTAGCCATGGATGATGAGCTACTGGATGCGAAATCAGTATCCGTTGTCACCTCTCCATAAACCGCATAGTTATCCACTAAGTACAATGCTTCTCTGGTCACTTGCTCAAAACTTGTACAAGCTTTCAGGTGCAAGTCTTTCTTGAGAGTGTCATTTCTCAGCCCTTCTATAAAGAGGACAAATAGTCTATCATCTTGCGGTCGTTCCTGTACTGGACATCTCTCTATGTATTGTTTGAAGCGAAGCGAAGCTTCCTTCACCTTTTCTTGCTCCTTCTGTTTGAAAGCATATATTTGGGATACCGTGTTGTGTTTGATCCCTCTTTTCAAAAATTCCTCGACAAACTCTCGCAGCAAATGGTCAATGTCATGGAAACCTCCGCCATTCAGTGGTTGAAACCCTGTCAATGCCGTCCCTTCTAAAGTAAGACCAAATCCTTCATATTGTGTGTGGAAATCTGTTAACTGATCAGCTCTTAAGACTTGCTTAAAGAGTGAGACACGTGCATACAGATCTCCTGAGACACTATACTTCTTCGGCATACACTTGGCCACTTGAGATGGTCTCATGCGTCTATAGTCTGCCACCAATCTCATTGCTCCTGTATCCCGACTAAAACTTTCTCTTGCGTCATGGACTTCATGGGCTGCTCTAGTTGGCTCCCTTGCCACGAATCTACTACTAGGAGGCAAATGTGATGGTGCTGCTGCAAACATCGGACCTACCGCAGTATGTGTAGGGACTGGAACTGCACTACCTCGATTCGTAGCCATTGACTCTCTAGAATGTAATGTTCCCATTGGGTTTGGCATAGAATACTGAGGTTGACTTTAAGAATCAGTCACATGAGTTCTTCCTATTCCACTTGTTGCTATAGGGTATGGCACTACATTTGTAGGTGCTGGTCTTTGTGAGCTAGGAGTGACATAATACTGATGGATTGGTCCCCCAAACTATGTATATCCTTCCAACTCCTTTTTATCCATTGTCGAGTATTGCCTTCCATACTTGTCGTATGCGACAATCTTCGTTTTTGATCCCTCTGTGTAGGTAAAGACATAAAGTCTTTTCCGCTCTGTCCACTCTTCGGCGTAGGGTTCCTTGCATTTATAATAGAGATCTTGCTCTCCATTATTATATTTGTATAGATCCACATAGATTTTATCAGTGTTGACTCTTGAAGTTTCGTTTTCTCGCCTTAACCTCGCATCAGGGAAGCTCATTGTTGGTGCTTTCTCTTCGGGTTCTTCATCTACTTTGGCTATTGTGCCCATCAATCCCCACTTGTCCACAATGTTAGAATTCAGGACTACCAAGTACATGATATCTTCGTCATCTAGGTACCTATCTCCGCTATAGCTCACAGGCAGTAAGTCCTTGAACTCACTCGGTCTCTCTTATATTTTTACACAATAGCGGTCCATACCATCTCTGTAGATCTTGGCACCTTGATCATTGTCGTACTGATACTTTATGAACAATAGCTTCATTGTGGCTGAAGGGTTTGATGGTCCTGCTGCCATGTTTCCTCTTTTGTTTAAGTTCAAGTATCCTAAGTGTTCAGTGAAAATCTCGTAAGATCTCTCTAAAGAAGTATCACACTACACTTTGGTTTACACTCTACTCGGCTGATATAACACTCACTTGTTCTCTTTGTCTCGGTTGGTTATTCTGGAGATATCTACCGGATCTCAAATTCATCAATCCCCCTAGAGGAATCTAACTTTTCAATGTCGGCAATTTGTTTATCCCAATTCTCTGTGATCAAAAGTGATCCAAAATGAATGATACTTGGTCAAATGGTTTGTTTTGTCAGTTGGAAGACTTCTGTTACCTCAAGTGAAAATTTTGTATTAGATTTGCTCAAAAAGACATTATACGCGTATGATGTCTTTTTTCACAGATTTTAATTATTTTTGCTTTGCTCACTCCTAGTAGCACCCTTATACTCTGTTCACTCACAAAATTCAATTTGAACTCTGTTTGTGCAAGTTATGGCCAAATTAGGCTTTTCTTGGTAATTTCCCAAATTTTGACTTACTTGAGGTCAAATGTGATCCAAATGACATGAAACTTGAAATAGAAGCTCTAGACAACTAGTACAAAGGATCTGTGTTAGCAAAATATCAAAATATGCCGAGAATTAGGTTAGAGACATCATACGCGTATGATGTCTTTTTGCTCAATTTTGGTCAAGATTCGGTATTTAAGCTTTTCACAGTGTTTGTAACAATGTTGTCAAGTCAAATTTGAAAAATCACTTCAGCAAGTGCCAAAAGACATTATACGCGTATGATGTCTTTTGTCCCTGATTTTGTCAGTTTTCAATTTTAAGCCTTCTCAGGTGTTTATCTCTGAGTTTCAAGTGTTTTATTAAGTCTGAATGCAAAAATAAGCTCTGAATCAAATTTTCCTATTCTTTGTGTTTTTTACACTCTTGACTTGGTATTTTGAGTTTCTAGAAGTGTTAAAGCCCTTGTTTTATGTTGATCTTAGGGTAAACCCCCCCTTCTGAACACTCTGGTAATGTTAATATTTCTGTTTTGGTCTCTGTTTAGCCCCTAAGACATCATATGCGTATGATGTCTAAAGTTGCAGAATTCCAGTTTTTCAACACAAAACTCTTCCAAGATCTCTCCTTAGTGCTCAGCAACACTCAGTCCCACAGAAAATTTCTCTGAACTTTGTTTATGCAATTTTCACTACCAAATCAACGGTTTAGTGATCTAACATGCAAACAAACACATCAAGCAAATAAATCACTGATTAATAGCTCTAGATCAGGATCAAATCAAGTCCTACCTAAGCTACTTCTAGTCATAAAATGGTTTTTTGCAATTGTGGATATAAGGAGATTCACTATCACACACGGACTAGTAAATACCTCAATCTCAACAACCACTAAACACCAACAAAAATCAATCTAATCTAAACTAAAAAACTGTCAAACACGAAAGACCCAGGAATACCACAAGTTTCCTAGTACCTCTCAAAGATCCTAGGAGTCCACCACTCCTAGACCTTTCTAACTAAAATATATAAAGTAACAAAATAAATCACCTCGTAGGATTAGTCTAAGGTCACCTACTTAGGGCTCTTGACCCCGACAACGGTGCCAAATGTTGTGGCGGTTATGCCACTAGTGGTGGCTATGATAACGAGAACTCAACCGACAAACAAGAATGGCAGACGAGGACGGAGCTTGACCCGCAGGCGCATGGAAACAAATAGGTGGGTGTCAAATCACCTACTCGACCTTCTAATGACAATCACTACCAAGGAAATCAAATCTAAGTTCTCAAATACACAAGTGATTGAAATCCGTACTACGAACAAATGCTATCCAAAACATGATCTAGAGTCATCGAATCAGCCTCAAACTCAAAGGGGTGTCTCTACACTAGGTAAGGACAATACCCTATGAATCTACAATACAATCTCAACCTGTAACCACTCCGTGTGGTAAACGCGTATGAAGACAGGCCGAAAAATACAAGTGACCGTATCTCAACGCCGATGGTACTAATGTGTAGCTCTACTCGCTGCGGTTCTATAGATATATGGCAGGTTCAATTCCGACACACAGGTAGGGAGAAAACTCACGTAGAAGCTCGTGGGAGCTCACCTCGCGTAGAAGCCAAATGCGCGCATGCTTGGTATTGGTGCGTAGCTCTTGCCGTTGCTAACACAATGGCGGTTTCGCTTCTCCAATGGCATCTCCGTAGCTCGCATAGCAAGAGGATAGACTCTCTCTCTCTCACACTCTCTCTCAGACACAGTCACGGAGCTCAAAAACTCACCTTGATTAATGATTCAAACTTGTATCCTTAGGTTTACAAAAATTGGCTCTTATACCTCAGCCTTGGAGGTGTGAAAACATCTCTAATCTAATTACATAAGTAGGTGAAACTACTTGGAGAATACAAGCTGGAAACTCAATTGAGTCTCGCTAATTACAATGAATCGGCTCCGTGAAAAAAATGAAATGTCGGAAGGACATTTATTACAATAAGTGTTTACAAAAACATGAGCGTGAGCAAAAGTGTATAGGTGTGGTCCTCCGCTCAGCAGTATTGAAAGATCTTTGACACTCATCTGTTACAACGATCCCTTGGAGTTTGTTCCTCTTTGCATTATCTAGTATAGTGTGTAGTCTTGTACACTAGTTGATGTGTAGAATACTAATTGGTGATTGTTATATTAGTAGGATTATTATTACTCAAACATATTGTAATTATCAATTGTTATATTTTGTAGGATTATCGCTATACATATTTTGTAGGATTATTGTTATACAACCATATGATTATTGTTATATTCTATTCTAATTGTTAAATTGTTATATTTTGTAGGATTTATACAACCATATAGTTGCACTTTTATATTCTAATTGTTTATTGTTATATTTAGTAAGATGAATGTACACTGTGTATAACATGATTATCTTGTAATATACTTATGCACAATGCCACCTCTCTCTCTCTCTCTCTCTCTCTCTCTCTCTCTCTCTCTCTCTGTGACTACTCATGCCAATGACCGTCCTTTGTGAGTTTAAAAAAGGCTTGCAAATAGTATTTTATTTTTCAAAGTGATTTTCATGTACCTTTCTCACTACTACAAAATAAGAAAGTATTCAACAAAATGCAATAATTTGAAATTAGCCACTGATTGCAAAACAAGATCTTATCTATGCAGCATGGAAAATATTTGTCATCAAAAATATTTGTTGGTGGGTATATTCTCCATGTTGCATATATATCAAAAATATTTGTCGATGGGTATACATTTGACACCTGCAAGTCTTTTACCATATGGGGATGGATGTGGAGAAGAGGCTTATGAAGACAAAATGCTAGCACCCAATCCCAGGGGGTTCACTACGTATGTATAAGGGAGGGAGGGAGAGAGCGGGAGAGGTGGTATAAGGGGAGGGGTGAATGTTAAGAATTAAGGATTCTTATTATTGAGGATGTTCTAGCTGTACCAATGGAAAGTATAAATGGGTAAAAACTTGTTAAAAGCAACAATTTTTTTGTGTGAGTTAACATGTTTAAATTAGTAAATGGAAAAAAACTTTGATGGAAGGAAAAATTTGTACAAATAATATCAAACTTTGTCGAAGTTTCTACATTTAGATTCCTTGTTTCAGGAGCTTTCTATCAAGATGTATTATGCATCATAGATCAAGATTCTTATTATTGAGGATGTGCTAATTATACCAATGGGAAGTATAGATGGGTAAAAGGTTGTTAATGTGACATGCTTTTTGTGTTTGTTAACATGTTTAAATTAACATATTTGAAAAACCTTGGATGCGTAGTAATATTTTTATAAATAATATCAAAATTTATCTAAGTTTGTACATTTAGATTTGTTGCTTCAGGAGCTTTCTATTAATATATCATGTATCATAAATCTTACACATCTAGCTCGTGTCATTGTATTGGTAAGCATTTGTCAAAATTGTGATTAGCATTACGAGACATCTTAAAGAATGTCAGTTAACATGCTTTCACCCAGATGCAAGATCACCTATTTCCATGTTCTTTACCTTACCTCTTAGACATACATACAATTGTGAAAACTTAAGTTCTACAAAATAGTTGTAAAATGAAATTGATGTGAAGAAACAAATAAGTATTTGTGTGTGTGTGTGTGTGTGTGTGTGTGTGCACGTGCACATGCGAGCACGCGTGCATGTTTCTTTTCCTTGCCAAATTTTGTTTTTTATACGCTAGATAGAAACATTGACTTACTCAACCTTGCTAATTCATATTAGTGGCACATGAAATATCAAGTGCATTTGTATTCCTCAAGTATACATCATCATATCTGCTGCTCTCTTACTAGATAACCCCTTCAACCAATGCTTGATGTTTTGTTGAACCATCGTGAGTTATAGTGGTGTTTTGTGTTCATAAGAGAATCATGTATGTACATGTAAGAATGTTTAAACATTAATAGAAATGGGATTTCCAAAGTGAAAAAACCTTGAGAATTTGAAGTACTTTTGGTTTGAGAGACTAGTTAAAATGAAACATTTATTGCAATTCGAGATTAGAGGTGAAGATTTATTTTTTTAGATGCCCTTCAACACCACGTTTGACCATTAAAAAAAGGATAGTTTTTTAGGATTTGTCTATGAAGGGATGCATAAAATATTTTCCCTTCTTGTAAAAAGGCTGGTTGAAATTGATATTTCTGTTGTAGGGCACTTTTTGGGTGAGTTAATTTAATTAGAGAGTTTTTTAATCTTTTAGGTTGACATTTAATTTGGATCCTCAGTAAAAAAGATGAAAAAAAAAGAACTTGTGTGGATTTCAATGTATGTGTGTTATAAGTTGCAATGAAAGAAAATTGATAGTAATAATAAGATCATCAAACTATTTAGTTATGTTGAACAATCATTGCCATAAATTTCATTTAGCATCTCAATCCAATGTACTAAGTGTTCTTGGTTTGACATGTTTGTATGGAAAAGTGAAATGTTGTGGCAATTGTTTTGTTATTCATCGTCATTATTGGTATCTTCTCGGGGTGTTTATTAGCTAAAATTTTCTTCTATCACGTGCGCTCA
Organism: Adiantum capillus-veneris; assembly: GCF_014529385.1. NCBI lineage: Eukaryota > Viridiplantae > Streptophyta > Polypodiopsida > Polypodiales > Pteridaceae > Adiantum > Adiantum capillus-veneris. The sequence continues at coordinate 20,673,991 of NC_140935.1, forward strand.
CCAAAATGGATTTTAATTATCCCTTATATCCCTCTTCTATACCTAAATCTGTAAATTTACAAGAAATTAAAATCCTTTCTGTTGAATGTACATGCTATGTTACATATACTTTAGTGAACTCCCCGGGGGTATCTTTCTTGGGCTACACAGCCCTGTTGGTTGGCCATACCTTCAGTTGATCTTTTTGTTAGTTCAATCTTTACTTCCATTTGAGGTCTCATACTCGTCTCATATCCATGATCATCTCTTAGATCAAGTAGCCTTGATACTTGGTTTGTTCAACCTCTTTTAGAGTCATCATAACAAAGTTATTATTATAACATTCCCTAAAGGAATGTACGATAGCTTTGCTAGAAAAGCCAAGTTGTGGGTTATCAATTGGTATGTGTTTCAGAGGTTTGACATCTACCTAGTCATACCCTTCTCTCACACTAACGGTTCTTCTTTAGTAGCCCTCTTTGGAATCAAAGTATCAACTAAAAAACCCCATTGTCCCACAATGTTGAGATTCCTAATTTTCAGATATTGCACTTTTTCCTGGTCCATATAGAAGGTATTTTGTTTGCTGGTCTTTAACTTCTCCTTGAATACAATTGTGTGGTTTTCAGCTCTAAGTACATACTTTTCATTAGTATCCAGATAAATCTGAGCCCCGTATGTGTTGATCTTGTAGAATGTCCATACATGTTTGAACGTGAGAGAGGTTCTAGTCCTTGATCAACTAGAAAGGAAGACTGTTAGAACCTGGACGCACCCCACGGCATCTAACTACTCGGCGGACTATTATTTTTTGTAATTATTCATTCATTGACCTTGTAAATATTGGGACTTACAGAAGTTTCCAGATTGTATCCCAGTTTTGATAGTTAGATTGAGTAGATGGTTGATTTTAAAACTTTAGGTTTTGAGAAGTTGTAAGGTATATATACCACATGTTGACCTTAATGAAAAACCTTTTGTCATTTTAAAACAAGTTTGAAGTCTGTGAGTGAGCGTACTGTGTACGAGAGAGAGAGAGAGTGTGAGCTTCATCTTGACGCTACATGTGCTACGGTGGTCGGAATCGAGTGTGGAGAAGTGCAGTGTGTTGCCCCCGACTAGAGCTACGCGCCAATACCAACATTACGCGCGTACGGTCCGGCTTTGGGAGCTCCTTCTACGAGCTTCATCGGTTGTTTGGGTGAGCATATGTTATCTGATTTCGCATTGCAACATATCCACGCGTTCACATTGAGTAGAACTACACATTAGACACTTCAGATTTTGGAAACGAAGACCTGCAGATTTCGGCCAGACATCCTACGTGTTTCTACATCGGGTGTTTTGGGTCGTGATTTTGGTTCATAGACCTTAGGGAGAGCAGCCTATAGGTATTAGTAGGGTCTCCTTCAAGTTCTCTGGTGTTTCAAAAGTGTTTGATGGGTGTTCGGCTCTAGCAAGCGTTGTAGGAAGTTTCCTCTTTTGCACTCTTGAAGGCTGTGACTGAGACAATTGGTAGAGACCTCTGTAGGAATTAGTTAGGACTCGGTCGAGTGTAGGTTGACACCTTATGCTTGCTTCCACGCGCCTGCGGGTTGAGCTTCGTCCTTAGCTGACATTACATGTTAGGTGAGTTCTCGCTGTGCTGACATCCGACGCGGCGTATCCGTCCAACATTGGCGCTGCTGCCAGGGACGAAAACCTTAGGTAGGTGACCAAGACTAATCCTTGAGGATTGGGATTTTTGGCTTGCCAAGAGTCTTGATTTACATTTAGATAGGATCGGAGGGTGGAGGACTCTCTAGGTCTTAGAGGGAGTCTAAGAAGTGTGTGTCTGGCCTAGATCCTTTGACTTAGGTAGAGGAGGTAGACTTAGGTAATTTTAGGTAGTAGTCGAGTTCTAGAGTAGGAGTTGGAGTGGTAGAAGCGGTGAGAGGAGAGCTTGAGAGTCCGGAGAGGCCAAAAAGCAACCAAAAACACCATTATCACCATTTCTTCATGATAGGTAGGAGTAGAGTAAGTAGAACATCATGATTCAGATCTAGAGCATTTCATGCATGTACACTTGCTTGGTAGAATCATTACAAGTTTGTAAAAGACGCAAAAGTGTGGTTGAAAGCCTAATTGAAGTCCAAAAGTTACTGTGAGTGTTTCTGATAGGTCTACAGAGCATCAGGAGCATTCTTGTCAGAAAAAAACTTTAATTTTAAGCCAGGAGACATCCTACGCGTAGGATGTCTACATGCCAATATGGGAGGAATTTTGGGATTTTGAGTTGACCAGTGTGTTCAGAAGGTAGGGTTTACCCTAATTTCAACTGGAAAGTGGAAATTTGTCCATATCTTGACAGGATAAGGCCAGATAGACTGAAATTGCTAGACATCCTACCCAAATAATGCCAAAACATTAACTTGAGACCAAAACCATAAGATGGTTGCACGAGTGTGTCTTGCATGATATATTGAGTGACTGAAAGGGGTTTCACCTCATTTGGGTAAGAAAATTGGGTTCAAAGTGAACTTTAGCACTTTTGATTGAAAAAGCAAAAACAGCTGAAGTTTGGGACTTTTGACATCCAAATCAAAATCTAAGCATACCATTGGGATACTGACATCAAGGGGAAGCTGTGGGACAAATCTGGGATCAAACAGCCAAAAAGACATCCTACGCGTAGTATGTCTTCTGAGTGATTTGGGACTCCAAACTGAATTTTGAGTATACCAAAGTGATCAGCAACTCAAGGGGAGCTTGAGCCTTGAGTTTAAAGCCATTTTGAAGAAAAAGACATCCTACGTGTAGGATGTCTAATGCAAGAAAATGAAGCCAGAATTTGACTTTGAGCATTGTAAGGTGTTATATAGCCTAAGGCAAGCCTGCTAGTCAATTTTGGTCCAATTTGGAGTTGATTAGACTGATCAATACCATCAACAGACCGTCGGAACAGATTTCTGACTCATTGACTAGCTAATAGGTGTCCAAATCAAAAAGTAAAAGCAGTTGTAAGCCCAGCACAACAAGGGGAAACAACCGTGCAAAAATCCAGGCAAAACACAGCAGGAGACATCCTACGCGTAGGATGTCTATTGGGGCATACTGCAGAGAAAATTTGACCTGGCCTAGACAGTGAGGCTTCATTTGGCTTAAGGGTTCCATAACTTCTTTCAGAAGTGAATTTGGACCTCGTTTGCCCATTTGACGAAGCAAAGACTGAATTCAAACTTTTTCGCGTAAATTGGCCAATATCAGAGGAAAGTACTGTTTCAGATTAGCAAACCTAATCCAGAACATCAGCAGTGTATAAAATACAGTAGTGGTTGAGATTAACTCTCCAGTTATACCAATCATTACTAAGATAACCTCTAGCAGATAAATGCTTTGATTCAATTGCCGAAATTAAAACTCTTGTGTACAGGTATATTTAGCAACAAAGCAAGAAGTTGTGCAGAAACTGACCCATTGTCAGGTGAGTGGTTGAATTTGTGATAAATTGCATTGATAAGTTTGATGAATTTAAGATCAGGAAGATACATTGTTAGAGACTAGAAGGCGGCAGGGGACCAAGGTAGCTTAGTGTCCACAGAAGGGAGTGTAACCCAGGCAAGGCTAGATCCGCTAGCATCGATTATCGAGGAAGGTAGTGATACTGGCACTTCGTCAGACAAATCTTTCTTCATGATGGGTAGTCAACAGCCAGGAGGTTTCACCTATGATGGACCTATGCGAGGAGGAAGCACCTCCCAAAATCCTTTGAATGATCCCAGGCTCACGGTGATCTTCTTAGAGGGAACAAACTCAAGAGGAGCCCTAGTCTATTCTGACTATCGAGGCCGTAAGTGCATTTGTATTGAAGAGAGGCCAACACAAAGATTGGAGATAATCCGAGTGTATGATGATGGAGATAGATTCTGAGACGAAAAGGGGAACCACTATTTAATAGTTAGCAACCCTGAAGATTACAATAGATATGGAGATAACGTGGCAAAAGGGAAAATGGTTTCAGAAACTCAGAGCCTCCACCAAACATTGATCGGCCCGGAGCTATTTTTATGTATGATAAGAAAACAATCAGGATTCCAACTTATAACGAGAATGTGGGAATCTACAAACACGAGAGCGAGGGTATTGTCTCTTACTTTCGCAGCAAGGAACCATACATAAACGAACTAAGCAAAGACAAGGTTCTTTACTTATTCTCTTATGAAACTGCTACGGGGAAGGGCATATTTTGTTGATAGATACAGGCGAGAATACCAACGTATTCTCCCAGAGGAAGTAGAAAGAGCAACAGGTCCAGGAGCATCAGCATATGGCCCTGAGGAAATGCCGAGAGCTTCCCACACCCCAAGCAAGTCAACGAATCCATTTTCAGACGAGTATGACACTACATCACATTCCACCCGACCGCAAGCATTCAGCAACCAAGACCAACCAGCAAACCAGCCATCATTGCAGGCATGGATTTGATAGAGTGCAACAATGGAACCAGACCAAAACCGCACGAGGGCTCAGGGATTTGCAAGAACCACCACACTATTCAAGGTATCAAGGAGAGAGTAAGCCAAAAACACAAGGGTCAACCGAGCCTGGAGGACCACACATGGAACGAGTTCGAAGAGAAGAACCACCTCTAGCGAGAACCGTTAGAAATTATGGCTTAGGAGCACCAATGGGTGAGGAACCAGCCTATTACAGAAAGCCTGAGGAGGTGTATCGACTTGGACGGGGTGATCCAATGATGAGGTTTGTAGACCATTGCAGAATTAGACCTTCTCAAGTGCAAAAATGGGTAAACAAGAAATACACAGGAAACAAAGACCCAAGAGATCATGTAGCAGCCTTTGTGCGTGTAATTAGAGCCGAAGAGGTGTTAGATTTTCCTACCCAATTTGCAGGGTTTGGAATAACCCTAGAGGATGATGCTGCAACTTGGTTTGACTCTGTGGAGCGTAGAGACTTCGAGTCGATGGAGGAAGTGTTTGACAAGTTTATTGAGGAATTCTCTCAAAGGGGATTAGCTCATAATACCGTCTCACAAATACATAAATTCAAACAAAAAAGATGGAGAATCTGTACGGAAGACAGCCCTCAGACTAAAAACATATGTTAAGTTCTCTCCTGTTGAAGAACTGCCAACTCAGTCTAGACTTATGATGATATTCATCTAAGGACTAAGGAATGCAGATCTCCAGAAAGACTTACATATGAAGAGGAGCACGACATTGAATGAGTTGACCAAGGAGGCTCTGTACCTTGTGGAAAATTGTGCAGTCTACAAAGAAGGGGAGTTCAAGGACCTTGATGACGATTCATCTTCACAGCAAAGTGGGAGCAAGTCTTCCAAGACAGCACGGAAAGGAGAAATGGTGGTGAACTAGGAACAGCTCGTAGATGAAGTGCTGAAAAAGATCAACTTGTATGCCAAACCCTAGGCTAAGCAGCCCAAGTGGTGTGCTATTGAACAAAAATGGACAAACCATGGGACCGAGGAATGTTATTATAACAAGGGATATGTGAGGGAGAGACCTTATGCTCCCCAAGCTCTAGTAGCTTCCCCTCAAGTTCCACCGATGCCTAGATATCAAGCATGCAACTTACCAGGACCTGTAGGTGTAGAAAGACCACAACCGGTGTTGGGGCAACAGCCACCCCTACCAGGTTTACGACTAGTTGGTATAAGATACACACCCGCGGTAACTGAATCAGAAGAAAAGGCTTTGGTGCCTATGCATGCTTATTATGAATATCCCAATGGATATGCGGAAAACCCTGTCTATTATCCATCGAAAGAACCCTTGACACCAGAACCATGGAGCATGATAGGGAATCAAGGACCACCAACTGCGGCACAGGCTGCAGGAGAAGGAAGATATAGCGTAGATGAATGAACATTGTTGTACATAGCCAATGGAGGCATGGGCGGACAGAGACATGCTTACCAACAAAGAGGGGATCAAGGAGCACCTCAACAACCCAAGGGACCCTGTAACAAGTGTGGCGAAGACCATTGGTTGAGAGACTGTCCCCATGATGAAATCATTAGAGTCAATGCGTATTGCCCAGAATGTGGAATTACTCATTTGATTCCCGATTGCCCTAAAAACCCGAGCAAAGGAGCAAAAACCACCTTGAACATGTTAGAAACAGTACCTTCCAGTGGAGGATCGGAAAATGAAACAATCATATCTGTTCAGGCGGTGACACGAGCCCAAGCCCAAAGAAGGAGAACCCATAATTGAAGAACCAAAAACCGATGCCCAAAGTTTAGAAACGAAAAATCAGAGAAGCACTTGGAAATCTAGAAAGGCGCGTAGGAACACTACCCTCTTACCTAGGAGAATATGAAGCTAAGTCGGAAGTGAGAGCAATCCCATCTCAAAGACTTTCTTCTAACAAGGTGATGGATTCACAAGGATTGATTGAGCTGTTATCCACCCCGATGGCATGCACAATCACGTTAGCAGAACTCCTAAGGTTAAGGCCAAACATGTGGACCACAGTAGGAAAATGCCTAGAAAAATTTGGAGTGAAAGACCCCACCTTGAAACTACAAGAAGGAATCAGGGAGTTGGACAGACCTAACCTAAACACTAGACCAGTACCATTGAATAAAGTTGGAGAATATTACGAGGGAGAAGACGAAAACACGACGCTACCGGTATAATTCCAAGGAGTAGTTTCCAAAGCTATCCTTGACAGTGGAGCGGGAGTTGCTATCACCACCAAGGAAATCTGGAAAAAATGGGGAAAACCTGCTCTGAGGGCTAGCAGAATGAAGCTGTAGTTGGCAGATGGGTTCATGGAGAAGCCTCTAAGACTTTTAGAAAAAGTAATTGTCACTTCGTGCGGAATCGAGTATGAGCATACATTTGCAATAGTCGATTTCGACAAAAAGAACAATTATGAGATCATCTTGGGACGACCATTCATGCGACAACTAAAGATGGTCCAAGATTGGGGTTATGACCACATATACCTCAGACATGGCGAGATGACAAATAAAATACACCTGAAAGACCATAGTTACAAAGATGTAACCCAAACACCTGTGGAAGAGTTTGATTCGGCTACATTAGCAGAATCGGAACTACCAGCATGGTTAGGGCAACCAAAAGAGCTATGGATGTGCGGAGCTTCACATTGTGGAAGCTTAAGAAAAGAGGAATGTGTCTTAGAAAGAGCAATTGAGGACAAGGAGTATATTCCAGAACCTTTCCCTGAAGATGCCTTGGAACCTCTATAATGGGAACACATACTGGCAACATTAGATGTCTGTACCATTACCGACAGTCCAACAACAAAATTTTGTGATAAGGATGGCTACGATGTGCTACCCTATTACATGGTAAGCGTTATACTAGAGAAAGAGACGGTAGAACCTCCAGAACAAGAAGAGTTTTACAACTCCTTTGAACAATTGGAAGTAAATGATGATGCAGATAATGAGTGTTCAGACACCTCAAGTGCGCGTGGGAATGAAGCCGAGAATATCAAGTTTTATGATTTTGCTAACCCTAGACGCCAAGAACTCTATAGGAGGAAAAGAGCAGGAAAGAAAGCGAGAGAGAACCTGATGCCCAGGATAAAAGGTAAAACTCACTATTTGATACTTGTAAAAGCAGAGGATTGTGTAAAAGATCAAATATCAGGAAAATTCTCAAAAATTCAAAAAGAAAAAACGTGAGAGGAAACAAAACAGGTAAGAAAAGCTAAAACCGAAACAAAATCACAAAAATCTGAAAAATCAAAAAGAGAAACAACAAAAGACCAAGAGTCCAAACTGGAGCGTAAACAGAAATACCAAGAACTGAAACGGCCTTTGAGAGAGATATGGAATACTGAAGAAGATAGTGATGGTAAAGGGGATTCAGAAAAGGGCAACATGAACGTACCAGCACACTATCAAAATTTACTATCCAAGATAGAAAAATCATCATGACACCACCATTCAAGGAGAGAACCAACCAAGAATCTTACGATGGGCCTGAAAATGCAAAAAAAATAGACCTCGCAGAACCAGGTAAAAAGCCTCAGCCGGTCTATATAGCTAACGATTTAGAGCCTGAGGAGGAAGCACAGCTAACACAACTTCTCACGAAGTATAAATATGTGTTCGCTTGGTCCTATAAAGACCTCAAAGGAGTTGATCCATTGATATGCCAACATACAATTCCTTTGAAATCGGATGCAAAACCTAGCAAACAACGTCCTTATACATATAATGACACATTTGCCAAACGAATCAAAGAAGAGATTGATAAACTGATGGAAGCGGAATTCATCTATGAGATTGAACATACAGATTGGATGTCACCCATTGTGGTAGTTCCCAAGAAGAATGGAAAACTGCGAGTGTGTGTAAACCTCAAGAAGGTGAATGCAACAACCATAAGGGATAATTATCCCTTGCCAATTACAGAACATGTCCTTGAGCGAGTGGCCGGGAAACGGGCTTATTCCTTTCTGGATGGGTTTTTAGGATACAACCAACTGGCAATAGCAAGGGAGGATCAACACAAAATAGCATTTGCCACAGAATGGGGGATTTATGCATATCGAGTTATGCCATTTGTCTTAACAAATGCACCCGCCACTTTCCAGAGGTTAATGACTCACGCTTTCAAGGAATATCTAAGAATATTCTTAAAAATTTACATGGATGACCTATGTGTACACTCTCTTCTGTGAGAGGAACATATTGACCATTTGCAAAAGGTCTTTGAAAAGTGCAGAACATATTGAATCTGTCTAAACCCAGAAAAATGTGTATTTATGGTTAAGCAAGGACGAATCTTAGGACACATTGTCTCAAGAAACGGCATAACCACAGATCTAAACAAAGTCAAAGTCATTGTAGACCTGCCCAGGCCTACTAATGCGAAACAAGTGCAATCCTTCATGGGGCACTGCGGATATTACCGAAGATTCATATACATGTATGCGGTTATCGCACAACCTCTGTATCGTTTTCTAGTCAATTTCGAATGGACCAAGGAGTGTGAAACTTCATTCCAAAAGCTGAAGGTAAACCTTATATCAGCACCTATACTAAAGGCACCAGATTGGGAAAAGATATTCCATGTGCACATTGATGCGTCAGCATATGCCATTGGAAATATTCTAGCTCAACCTGGAGACGGAACAATGGATTTTCCGGTTTTCTATGCGAGCCGACAGTTAAACAGTGCAAAAAAGAACTACACAACCACCGAGAGGGAAGGGTTAGGGATGATTTATGCAGTAAAGAAATTCGGCATTATTTACTTGCAAACAAGTTTGTGTTCTTCACAGATCATCAAGCTCTTTTGTACCTAGTAAATAAACCTTGCAATACAGGGAGAATTGTACGTTGGTTTATTATATTGCTAGAGTTTGACTTCACAGTGGTGGTCAAAAAGGGTAAAACCCATCTGTGAGCAGATCATCTTTCAAGGATACACAACGGGGAAGCTCCTGAAGGAGTAGATGATGACATACCAGATGCTTATCTTTTCAACATTGAAATGGTACCCAAATGGTCTCAGGAAATAGTTAGCATTCTCTCCTTCGGAAGTGAGTTTGATAATACAGAATGCAGATCCAAACACAAAACAATTCAACAAACAAAAAACTTCCAGTTGATAGCAGGACGGCTGTATCATCTTGAATCTGACCTAATCCTACGATTATGTATAAATCCAGAAGAATTCGAGTGCTACCTTGAAGAGGCACATGTCCAGGGTTGTGCATTTCATTGTTCAGGAGTGAAAACACACCAGAGACTGAAACAGTTAGGGGTTTATTGGCCAACTATGTATGCGGATACACATTCTTATGTTACCAGTTGTATAGTATGTAGTACCAAACGACCAGTGGATCATGCAACTTTGTTTCAGGTGAACATAGTACCTGCATGGAGTCAATATATCATTGACTTCTTAACCACTAAGACGTTCCCTGAGAACATGACAAGAGCACGGGAAAAAGCTATAGAGCTTAAAGCTCGTGACTTTCAGTTAATTGGGAATCAACTCTATAAGCGGGGAAAGGACAATCAACTTAGAATCTGTGCAAGTGAAAGCGAATACCTGCTGATTCTAGAACATGCACATAGCGGAATAAGTGGAGGCAATTTTTTGGGCGATAAGACGGCAAAAATTGTCTTAACCACAGGAATTTGGTGGCCTACATTGCACATGGATGCCGACGAGTTTGTAAATTGTTGTGATGCATGTCAACGCACCAAGATACCAATAAAAAGAGATGAGATTCCATTGCGGCCAATGATGGGGGCAAGAGCATTTGCAAAATGGGGCATTGATTTTGCGGGACCTATATCACCCCTTGCATATCGCACCCATACCCAATATATCATTGTGGCTACGGACTATCTCACAAAATGGGTCGAAGCCAAAGCAACACAAAAAGCTGATGCACGCACCACGGCACAATTTTTGTATGAGAATGTTTTTGTACGTTACAGGTTACCAATAGAAATTGTCAGTGACCGTGGAACACACTTTCTCAATGAAGTCATTGAATATCTGCTAGAGGAATTCATGGTCATACATAGGAAATCAGCACCATACCATCCACAAGCCAATGGGCAAGCTGAGGCCACAAATAAAACACTATGCACGATTCTCACTAAAATAGTGTCAGAATCAAGAACAGATTGGGATCAACAACTACTCTCAACCCTATGGGCATACATGGTAGCTTACAAAACATCAATAGGAACAACACCATACAACATGGTGTTTGGGCTAAATGCTATAGTACCCATAGATTTTTTAATCCCAACTCTACGAGTAGCAACAAGCTTGGAATGGACAGGGCATGAACTCTCTTCAAGGATTAATGATCTTGAATAGCTAGACGAACTTCGCTTGCAAGATGTCGCTTCAATCTATGCTAAAAAGAGAAGACAAAAGGAATTTTTTGACAAACATGTGCGTACCAAAGAGTTCAAAACAGGTGATTACGTACTTGTTTATACCTTGAAGCAACATGCCAAGAAACTTAAAAAGCGAGGGATGGGACCATTTGTGATTCATGATCTATCACAAAGTGGAGCTGTCAAGCTTGCTACATTAGCAGGTGAAGAAATGCCAAAATGGATTAGTGGGTGTCGACTGAGGAGATATCTTCTACCACTCACACAGGAGATGCTCCAACAAATTCATCAAGGAAAGCAAAGAATGAAGGAAAAAGAGAGAGTACGGGAGGAAGCTCAAGCCGAAGCACAAGAGTGCATTGAAAAAAGACGGCTTCTGCGACAACAACAACAAAGTAAACCACCATTGAGAATCAATGCCATTCGACTGATGAAGTTGGAGGAGGAAACAATAGAGCCAATAATTACAGTCAAAGTGGGCAACAATCAAGTTGAATCTACAAATTTGCTTGATTCGGATGCTCAAGAAAATTTGATCTCTTACGGATTATAACAACAGCTCAAAGTCACAGATCAACTTCATCCTACTCCCCAAGTACTGGAAAGTAGCACATCACACCCATTAAAAACATTAGGATGGACTATATTGCATGTACAGCTACATCAATATATTTACCCACACAAATTCTATGTGGTGATAGATGAAAGCACACAACACCCAATGATGCTAGGGAAACCTTGGAAAAAAGCATACAATGTGCAGATAGATTGGAAAGCAAAGGCGGTCAAAATTCAACATGAACATGAACAGCAGGTGATAGATTTTGCTCAGCAATACCATCATGATCAACTGCAAGCCATGCAATCACTAGCAACAAACACAAAATCACACATGCCATCAAATAACAACATGAAACCTGAGACCAACAACGAGGTGAAAGCCAACCATGCTAATTACAGACAGCTGAAGTCACCGGCCACAATGCAAAAATCTAGGCCACCAAAACAAGGTAAACAAGTATGGATGCGGAAGGATAGAAATGCCATGGCGGGAAAGAAACAATGTAACAACCGGATTCCAACACAGCAGATGGTTCAACCCAAAACCAAGGTCATAAAACAGATATGGATCCCAAAGAAAATTCTTAGCCATAGCCCAAATGTCACTCACATTTGGATACCAAAACAAAAGCCAAAGGAACTCCCTACGGTACAAGCAACAATGGAGAGCACACATCTGCATGTCAACAAGGAGCACCGACATATGTGGATGCCAATGAAAGACAAACCAGTGGCAACCAAGAAACTGCCAAACCTTCTACAAAAGTCGGCGGCAACAAAATAGCAATGGAAAGCCAAGGCCATAAGGCCCATCGCTATTACATCCCAGCCAATTCTATCCTCACAAACAACTACGACTACATCAACAGTGTCGGCAAAGCAATTGCCACTTGCCAAAAAGACAATTAAACATAGAGCAGTAGAGTTAAAGCTGCTACTTACAAAGAAAGCAGGAAGCCTCGACAGCGAATGCCAATAAGCATCTTGCTTATTCCCTTCTCTTGCACAACATTAATTTTTCCATGCATTAACCGAGTATGCATAAAATAGGGCCACATTAATCGGCCAGGCATTAGCACAAATTTTTTAACCTATGCATGACACATACTCCAAGGTGAAACCTTGTCGTCCGGGAGGACTCCGACTAGGAGGGGGGGAGGCATTCTCAAATGCGGAACCAATAACAGAAACAACGAAAAAGGGCATGATTTTTGACTATTTTAAGGGTTGACGTTTGATTGCGAAATTTTCTAGAGTAACCCAAGTATATATGCCCTTATACAGCATGAAGCTACAGGTATAGAGGGCCAAACGCCAAATCAAGCCCCTAGGTGTGTGTATATAAGTAGAAATAGCCATTTTTCAGGCAAAATATTGGTAAAACAGAGAAATCCGGCCATAAAAATTGCATGTGAGTGTATATAATGTGTTGCGGTGATGTTTGTGATCTATTATGATTTTTGGGGATTTTTTGGGTTTGATTTGTTCTTTTCCTTTTAATTTTGTTAATTTTCGATAGAAAAACTTCAAAAATACAAAAAGCAAGTGAAAAACAGTTGTAATGAAAAACAAAAAATATGGGGATGACCAGTGACTAAAGGACAACCTATGGTACAGTGGGAGTGCAATTATGAGACTGGAGCGAAAAGCGTGTTTTGGCCAGGTTTTGACCAAAATACCAAATTTCTGGTAAACAGGGCAAATGGAGTCCAAATCAAGAAATTTTTGAGCATAAACTGCATCTCGTAGGAAGATAGGAGCACATGTCAAATTTCATGAAAAGTGGTTCGGGGACCTCCATTAGAAGAAATTTTCACCCCATTTTTAGCTCATTCTCACTATTGACTTTGTGGAGAGAGCTTCTGCCACCTAGAGCGGATCGACCTTCCAGCAGCTTCTACGACGCGCAAGTCTATCCGACCAGCTCCAGACATGAGAGGTAGGCTCACGACCTTGAGCTTTTCGCGCATGTTTGTCATTATGTCGCGAAAACTAGCGTAGAGGTCACACACAAAGCGAGCGGTAGAGACCTGCAAGTAGAGACGGCGGCCTAACAGCTAACCCGAAAGCAACAAGACTTCATCGGCAGCTTACCCTAGTTTACGAGACTAGTCCTGGATAGACAAAGGCAGTGGGAAACCATCGAGAAAAACCCTAATTCCCAGAAACCCGCAAGAGGCCACCAAATGGGAAATCGGCGAAACGGCAACCAAATGCTACCAAAATTCATGGGTAAGAGCATCTCGACATGCTCGACAAGTCCATATGACCCGCATGACCAAAAAGTGACCCGAAGCGGCACTAAACCTCAGAAACGGCATCAGACACACAAAGCGTCAAAAAGCACTTGCGGCCAAACCGCAAGTCCGTTTGCCACCAAACTTCACGAGCAGCTTTCCTAGACCATCAACAACCAAGTCCTATAGTGGTAGACCACCACAAATCATTGAAGGTATGTAAACATAGCCACGGGTGCTTCTAGAGCGACAAATTGCCAAATGGAGCTTCGGTGAAGCCAAATTTGACAAAAACCATACGGCAAGGATCCCCAAGGGATTGGGAAGCTATGGAGACCAACATCGAGAAATTTCATCGCCAAAAGCACTCCAAAAGTCAAAAAACGGCTCGGAGGCTCTGAAGTCCACATAGGGAGTTATACTCTATCCATTTGACTTTTTTGTTGAAATTAGGCTCAAAGGGACTTAGGGGGGCAAAGGGCAAGTACTGGGAGCACTAGCACTGAAAAAATCACCAGGAGACATCCTATGCGTAGGATGTCTCAAGGGCACTTTTTGGCACAAGTGAAGCTGTGCATGTGCTCACAGTGCAAATCTGGCCAAAAATTTCCATCTAGACATCCTACGCGTAGGATGTCTTTTTCTTCAGAACTGGTTCATACTTGACATGCAGGTAGTGTAAGGCTCATGGAACATGGTTATAAGCTTGGATTTGAATTTGGATGTCAAAAAGTGGATTTTTGGGCTGATTCAGGCTTTAGGTCACAATTTGAGTAGAATGTCTATCATAGGTAGCAATTGATGTCCAAATGGGTTGAAAATTGGTATATGGGCCCATTGCACCATGGTATTGGCTCCTATGATGTCATTCCTTGCATAGAAAGCTAAATTTATGATGAAGACATCCTACACGTAGGGTGTCTTTTTCATCAGAATTTCATGAAACTTGTTCTGTGGGTTGTCCTTGGCCTATGGAACATGGCCATGTTCTTGGATTTGAATTTGGATATGAATTGATGCTTGTAGGGCTCTGTGAGGTGTTTTTGGGCTCAAAAAGTGTATCTTGAAGGTGTTGGGGGTCAAAAGTGATTAGAATGGCTTCAAACTTGACATATGGGATCTTGATGATGAGGTAATTAAATCTAGAATGACCAAACATCCCTTCCATGCCAAAAAGTTCCATTAGACATCCTACACGTACGATGTTTTAATTCATCATTTTTACTCCCTGACCACACAGATGGTTTGTTGATGTGTATGTGAATGTGTTGTGCAAGTTTCATGAGATTTGGACAAGATTTGGTAGGTCAATGGCCCATTATTGCCTCTATGCCCTAACTTTGCGTTTTTCCATGCATATGAGGTCAAATCTGGTCCAAATGTGATGAAACTTGGTGTATGGCTTGTAAATGTCATTCAGAACATGTGCATGACAAAAATTGATGAGAGAGCTCAATGAATTTGTCCGAAGAAAAATGGCCAGCTACTTGGAGAAAATTGACCTCCATAACTATTTCGAAGCAATACCAATAGGGGTGGACATCAAAAGAGTATGGGAGTTTGCAACAAGCATCAAAGAGAATGGAGTGGCCAAGGTGACACATTTGCAAGGCAGACCCGATACGAAGATCATAATCACGGAGCGGGTTGTAGCCCATGCACTAGATCTCTCCAATCAGGGAGACAGTGTGACAAAAAGAAGGGATGAAGTCAAGGTGTACAAAGAGAAAAAGGAAAATTACACCTTTGAAGACATTGCCAACCCAAAGGTGGCAATCATGAGCCAATTTTACAACCAGTACTTCCACATGTGCACAAAAAGGCCACAGAAGTACAGGATGCCGCCAGGTGCAATTGCCACAACGTTTACTTGGGCAATGACAAAAGGCACCCCAAAGATAATCAACTATGTGGCATACATACATGATAGCTTGGTAAAAATGGGCAACAAAAAGCCAACCTACATAGTGCCAGGAGAAATGATAACCAAGGTGGTTTATGCAGTGCTACACGCCAAAGGAAGGTGGCCTGACCCCCCATCTCAGAATGATTGTCTAAGGGTAAAAGAAGACAAAGAAGACAAGCCACAACGAGCACCAAGGGTGGCTACGAGGTTGAACAGACGACTAGAGCTAGTTGCAGAGGAGCAACCTGAGTAGAAGAAAGGAAAAAAGGAATCTGCTCAAGTGCCAGCCAAAGAGACAAGATCACAAAAAGCGGCAAGACTCGAGAGGCTGATGGAGAGTTTCCGAGCAGAAAGAGCCCTCAAGGGTGATTTAAACGAACTATGGAAGCCATCTCTCGAGTCTATGTCCGGATCATCCAGAAGAGTGCAGAGGGACCGCTTTGAAGATTATATCAAGAATTTCGAGATTCTTGATGCTGCAGAGGAAAAAATTCCCCATGTTTCTTTCACCGAAAGAAGTGGAGCAGATAAGGCAGACATTGCTAGATGAACAAGAAAGCCAAGAAAGGGAAAGAAAAATGAAAGCAGACAGGGACTTAAAGGGAAAACCTGCAGCTTTACCAGATAGCCCTAAACCCAGCCCGCAGCCATCACCATCGCCTAGCAGCCCTCCACCAGAAGATAAGGAGGCTGAGGACAAACAAGAAGAAAACCAAGCTGAGGAGCAAGAGCAAAGGCAAGAACCTGAGCCAAAGGAAGAGGCCAGGCCCGAGTTTGAGCAAAAAGGACTATATGAGGCATATTATGCATTTTTGGACCTGTTAGCTGCAGGCTATACAAGGGAAGAAGCCGCCACAGTCGCATTCGACTTGGCGAGGACAGGGCATAAAGAACAGATTCCAGGCATCCGGCTAGTGGAGCTAAAAGAAATTGCTGCCGACACGGTAGACCTGCACCCGCCCTCCAATGACTGGGACATGGTGATGACAATGCTAGCTCGAATACGAGCACAATCTATGGCATCATACGAAGAAATGATAACTCTAAAGGCCACCGAAGAAAAGACCAAGATGGAAAGGGATACTCTGCAGGCACAAAGCCAAGGGCTAAAAGAGAGAGAAGCTGACCTCCAGGCCAGCTTGGCAACTGCTCTACAAAACTGCCAAGCAAAGGAAGAAGCAAATGAGGCAGTAGCAAAAAGAATACAAGCAGCTAAAGAAGAGTGTCTGCAGCTCAGCAAGTCATTGCAAAATGCTGAAAAAGAAAGGGATAATCTGACACTACAGCAAGCAGAAGAAAGAAAAGAAGTAGAGGCCATGAGGGATGCCAAGGAAAAGGTAGAGATAGAACAAGAAGCAAGCCTGGATGAAGTCCTTGAGCTCAAGGACCAATTAGAAGTCAAAGATCAAACCATCCAGAGGCTGCGAGCATCACCTGCTAGAGTTAGAGCTACGAGCTCAACTCAAATCATTTGCGAGAGTCAAATATATGAAGAGCAAATGCAGGAATTCCAGAAGGAGCTGACTCTCGAGAAGAAGCAGAGGTTAATGATGGCTAAAGGTTCTATCGCAATGCAAATAAGAATGGAGGACAGCCAAAAAGCCCTACAAGAATAATTGGAGAGCATAAAGATAAAGCTCGAGGAGGCGGAAAGAGTAAACGCTGAACTTAATGACCTCCTCATGACTATGGGCGGAGAAGCCAAAGCAGAAAAGCAAACACTCCTCAGGAAAATTGAGGAGTTGAAAGGCCGGCAACAAGCTGAAGCAGAAAGATCAGGGCCAGCTGCCAATGAGGGCATCGACCTCAACAATGTGGCAGATCCCGTGGACACACCCATGCCAAAGGAAAACATAGCAGGATCCTCTCCAGAGCCACAAGATCTAACACAAGAAGAGGAGGAAAAATTGCGTAAGGAAATAGAGGCAGAGCTAAGAGAAAGCACAAAGGAAGCCTTGGAATGGGAGCAGAGGGTCTTCAAATCTATGACCATTCAGAAGATCGATGCCAGCAATCTCAGGCGTGAGTGGCTTCAACCCTCTCTCCCATATCCATTGCTGAAATATGAGGCAGCAACAATAATCAGGCGAATCAGAGAAGAGCCAATGGTCCCTCCCTACAACGCAGAGACCTCGAGGCTAGAAGGAGTTAAGATCATAGTAGTTCTCAGCCAAAGTGGAGGAAGGCTTGGCTTACCAAGTACCCACAATACCTACTCCACTTGGTAGAGGCACCTAAACATATCAGGGACAACCTCAGCTTCTGTCCTCTACCAAGGGTTAGGATGTGGAAGGCACAAGAAATCTTGCAAAGAAGCCAACCCACTTGGCTAAACTACCCAAAGCTGCTTGGCGTGAAGGCAGGTGAGAGAATAAGTGTTCAATACATGGTGAAAACCCTAACGGGCGCCATAAAGTTGTTCACTGGCTCACCTGACCTTACATGCATTATGATGAGAAAGATCTGCAGAACCATCCTAGCAGTGTTCGAGACCTTCAAGTCAGGCCAGGTGACCGACAACATATTCTTCTTCCAAGATACATACAAATGTGCTTATGATATGTCAGGTCAGCCTTCCAAGGAGGTGATACATGCATTGTATCAAAGAATTATGTTTCTACCATCATATCACCTCCAGGATTTTGAAGAAGCATTCTACATGGGGTTCTTCACCATGCATACAGATATCTTTGGCCCAACAATGCTGAATCTACATGCAAGGTACGAATCACTGCTAAAGATGCGGGAGACCATAAGATGAAGCACCGGATCAAGGCCATGTCGGGGACGACATGAACAAGGAGGGGGGGGGATGTTAGAAGCTGGACACACCCCACGGCATCTAACTACTCGGCAGACTATTATTTTTTGTAATTATTCATTCATTGAGGAAAACCCAATTTTTCACCTTGTGAATATTGGGACTTACAGAAGTTTCCAGATTGTATCCCAGTTTTGATAGTTAGATTGAGTAGATGGTTGATTTTGGAACTTTAGGGTTTGAGAAGTTGTAAGGTATATATACCACATTTTGACCTTAATGAAAAACCTTTTGTCATTTTAAAACAAGTTTGAAGTCTGTGAGTGAGCGTACTGTGTACGAGAGAGAGAGAGAGAGTGAGCTTCGTCTTGACGCTACGTGTGCTACGGTGGTCAGAATCGAGTGTGGAGAAGTGCAGCGTGTTGCCTCCGACTAGAGCTACGCGCAATACCAACATTGCGTGCGTACGGTCCGGCATTGGGAGCTCCTTCTACGAGCTTCATCGGTTGTTTGGGTGAGCATACGTTATCTGATTTCGCATTACAGCATATCCACGCGTTCACATTGAGTAGAAATACACATTAGGCACTTTAGATTTTGAAAACGAAGACCTGCAAATTTCGGCCAGACATCCTACGTGTTTCTACACCGGGTGTTTTGGGTCGTGATTTTGGTTCATAGACCTTAGGGAGAGCGGCCTATAGGTATTAGTAGGGTCTCCTTCAAGTTTTATGGTGTTTCGAAAGTGTTTGATGGGTGTTCAACTCTAGCAAGCATTGTAGGAAGTTTCCTCTTTTGCACTCTTGAAGGCTGTGACTTAGACAATTGGTAGAGACCTCTGTAGGAATTAGTTAGGAGTCGGTCAAGTGTAGGTTGACACCTTATGCTTGCTTCCACGCGCCTGCGGGTCGAGCTTCGTCCTTAGCTGACATTACATGTTAGGTGAGTTCTCGCTGTGCTGACGTCCGTCGTGGCGTATCCGTCCAACAAACACATCTTTGAAATTGAGTCAAAGTAGGTATCATACACTTCTTCCACTATGGTCTCTAACAACCCCCCTTGATTTAAACTCTCCTCAATAGATACTCTACTCTCAATTTCTTGATTATAACTATGATTTTCTATAACACAACCTGATCTAAGGTACATAAAGGCCCCTGGAAATACTCAATGAAATAGAATACTTGGCCTTTAGAACCAATACTAACCTATTTCAATTTTTGTAATTCCAATCTGGCTACTACTCAAGCTTGTTCTCAATCACTCATGTACAATCAAAAACACCATATTAGAGATTTTCAGACCTTAGAGGTAATTTAGAAATCATCAATGTTTTGAATATAGACGAATATCAAACTCTTTTTTTAAACCAAAGCTCCCACAAGGCAGTACTTGAAAAGATCTTTCGAGCCATGCTCTCAAAATTTTGGCTAAGATTTGACCATGTGTTCAGATCTTAAGCTCTTTCTAAAACTGAGAATTGAGAATTAAGCTCTTTCTATCAATCAACAAGTGTATACAAGGACTCTTGGTTAAAAAATTTAGCTTTAATTCTGCCAAAGTAGCGAGAGGACCAATCTGCAATCTTCAGTTTCAAGAAACTTAGTTTCAAGAAACTTAGTTTCAAGAAACTTAGTTTCAAGTAGAAAATTGTGTCCACATTATCTGTATGAGGTTTGTAATAACTTTGGGAACCAAAAAATGTCAAAAATGAGCTTTCTTGCTAGCAATAGATAATTATCACAATTAATATCTAATGAGCCAAAATGGCATCATTTGCAACTTTTTTTGATCCCTTTTAGTTAAAGTATTTGTAACTTTTTTGATCATTTCTAATTATCTCTTGCTAGCAAGAGATAATTATCAAAATTAATATCTAATGAGCCAAATGGCATCATTTGCAACTTTTTTTAATCCCTTCTAGTTAAAATATATGCTCAATAAGCTCTGAATAAGCTTTTATAATTTTTGGACAAATTTGGCTCAATTTTCTAGTAGTTTTTGGTTCTGGAAGTGTCAAATGCAATTCAAGTGGTCATGCAGATTAGAGATTGTCCAAATTACTTGAAACTTTCTCCAAGTACTCTATTACTACCCTAGAACCAATCCCCTTTGAAAAATTTCCAAAAGATAAATTTCTAGAGTAGGAGATAATAATTGTGTTGCTTAATATCTCCTGGGTGAGATTGAGGATTTTTTTCAACTTTTTTAACATATCAGATGTTCAAACTATAAAAAAGTCACAAATCATGTTTTATAGAGTTTGGTTTAGTTTCCAAGTTTCATAGAGTTTGGTTTATATTCCAAGTTTCTAGGCCAAATTTTGTATCTGCAGTTGGATCTAAGTGAATTCTATGCCTATCTGACAACTCACAACTTCAAATGACACCAAACATGAATCAGGGTCTTATTATACTATGTTCTAACCTATGGTGTTGTCAAATGATGAAAATTGTTCAATTTTGAAGACAAAGATAATAATTGTGCTCATTATCTATGTGCCCAATTTTGCAACGTTTTTCAAAGTTTCAACGTTTAAATAAGGTATTTTAAGAATTGTTAAAAGGTCTCAACAATTTCTATTATCTTTTGAGTGTTTTTAGTCCTAGTTATCTCTCTATCCAGAGTGAGTTTCATTGGCTCGATTTTTGCACTCAAAAGGAATCACAATCTTTTGAGCCGTCATAGAAGTGTTAACATTTCAGTCAAACAAGGTGTGCACATGAAATTTTTTAATTTTAAAACCTTAGAAAGAAATTAGGTTATTTTCTATAGGCTTGCAAATACACTTTTTTGGAATTTTAATGGATTTCAGGTTTTATGCATCTTATTGCAACTACTCATGGAAAAACAAAATCACATTTACATGCATCTATCACATGGGAGATAATAATCCCTATTTTAGTTGAGCTTTGAATTTGTTTTTTAAAATTGATTTTTGACTTACTAATGTGTTGCTACAGCTTTTCGTAGTTCAATAATGACAAAAATATTGTTTTTGGTGTTTCAAGATCAACTCAAGCGTTTCGAACCTAAAGCCTCTAAAATTTTGCAAAAATCTTCACTGATGACAATTCGGAGACCAAACTTGTAGGATGGCTAGGAAATTTTTAAAGACATATATCTATGATCTCAAATCCCCCTTTCCAAAATCACAATTATTATCTATAGGGCGGATTTGACCTAACTATTTTCGGCCTCAAATGCAGTCCATAGAGATTTCATTAATGTGTTCACAAATGTGTGAACACGTTAATAACCTATGTTAAACATAATTTATGTTGTGACCATAGTTGTTATGACCTGCTTAAACCTAATCTGCCTATAAAACCGTCGGGCTTCAAAATCTACCCAACGGGCCCGAGAAGAATTCTCCAAATCTTGGCGGGCTATGTCATTACTATATAGAGTGGATGACTAGGTGCATTTTTTGCTTTTTGGGAAAGATTTGGTTTGTTTGCAATTTTGTAATACTTGATTATCTTTGTTGTTACTTTAGCTATGTATTCATTGTTCTATGATTCCTTGAATAGGTTATTTGAGATGGAAGAAAAGGTTGGACCTAGTGATAGAACCCAAATTCACACTAGTAAAAGAAAAAAAAGGCACTTGGGATAGAGTGGAAATATGCAATTAACATTGGGATTATTTGAGGGCGTAAGCTATGCCATACAACAAAATTTGGTGGGGCACCTCCACTAAGGGAACATTTTCTAACTGGACCCAAGAAATGGGGTTGCACATGTACCCACCCTAGTGCAACTATAGTGGTCAAATGATTGAGGAAAGAAATTAAAAATGAAGAAACAAAGAAACATTACACATCTATTACTAATGTCTCAAGGATGCTTGAACATATTGGTTCCAATCAACAAACTTCCGAAGCATTGTCGGTTTGCACTCCAAATCCCAATGTGCAGCCATAAAGAAATCTACCCAATGTATCTTTTTGAAGCATCATTGTGACTTAGGAAAGGTTTCTATGCATAAAAAATCATTCCAAGAAATCTTATGTAATGGTCTACTCTATGATGCATAGCTTGCTCTTGCTGAATCGATATACTTTTTAGGAAGTTCTATGATTATGGTGGACAAAGAGCATTGGAAGAGAGCATGGAAGAAAATTGGTGAGTTTGGATCAGGGTTTTCAATGCCCATGTACCATGCTATGCAAAATGATCTATTGGAGAAATTCTATGTTCAAGTAAAAAAACATGTACAAAGGATTATTTCTTTGCAAAATAGAGCTATCTGGATGTACCATAGTCAACAACAGCTGGTCCAATGCATAGAGACAACCATTAATTAATAAAATGATTGTTTCACCTAGAGGCCAAAATTTTGTCCCTGTTATGGATTCACATAGTTCAATTAAGTCTAGGATTTATATTGCTGAAGTAATTTCCTCTATGATAGAGAAAGTGGGTGCTAAACATGTAGTCCAATTTGTGATAGACAATGCAAAGAATTGCAAGAATGTCGTCAAAATCTTGAAGCAATGGTATCTGCATGTTTTTCCTTCTTGGTGAAATACACATGGTTTGAATCTTGTATTAAAAGATTGGTATAAAAGTGACAGTACCAAGTGGTTTGCCTCTATTGTAGATACTACTTGCCAGATTGTGATATTTATGCTTGCATGTCAGTTATGCTAGAACTACCTGCAGAGACTATGTTTTGCACTCACTTCTACACTTTTGAGTCTCTTCTTTAATACAAAGATGCAGTCATAACCGTACATTTATATGTTTCCATTTCTTGACTAGGAGAGCGAGCAGAACAAAAAAGTGAAAGAGAAAATCAAAGTCTTGAGGGAAGTGCTTATTATGAAGAAAACTTGGTGGAGTAGAGTGATGTATCATATCATGTAATGATACCAATTATGTATGCCATACACAATCTTGACCATAGGGTGTATTCCATGCACAAGATTTTGTATGCCATACACAATCTTGACCATAGGGTGTCCAATCTCAAAAAAGTATGGATGCAATGGTGGACTATTCAAAGGAATTTGTAGTTTCATAAACAATTAGAGTATTCAATGGTGAAAAAGCATTGGCGTGTTCCATTCTCTCATCAACAAAGGAAAGTCCTCTTGAAGTACTTTCATGCTAGCTGGATTGTAATGCATACACCATTACACAATGCTCCTTACATGCTAGATCTTGAATACTCAAATATGGACTTGATGTCCAATGTTGAAGTGGTTCAATTTTACATACTGGTAAACACTTTATATGCCAATGCTGATGATCGTGTAAGATGCATAAAAGAAATGTCCTCCCTTTGATTGAAAGAAGGTATATTTTCAAACTCTCTAGTTCAATAAATGGAAAAAGAGCAACCTGCATGGAAATGGTGGATGATGAATGGTGGAGAACACTATGCTTTTTTGTGTAACCTTCCGATGATTTTTTTAAGCCAGTGTTCTTTGAATTCAAGCTCAGAAAGAAATTGGAGCATGTACAAATATATTCATAGCACTACCCGCAAGTAACTTATAGTAAATCATGCTAAGAAACTTGCTTATATGTATTGCAACAAAAAGTTTTGCGGCACATCAAAAGAGAAGGATATGAAGAAGATATTCCCAGATGGATGTATGATTGCGATGGTATAGAAGTCGAATACTTTGACATTGGACGTGAGCTATGCACAATCCTTGAGCTAGAGGAAAATCTCAATATTAACTCAGATGAACTCAATCAAGCATGCGACAAAATAGATATAGATGAAAAAATATTGGAACATGATGATAATGAAGATTAAGCCACATTTAGATTGAATTTTTGAAAGAGTGTCATACTAGTAAAAGATTACAATTAGGTTTTGTCTTGGAGTAGATTTCAAAGTACACTAGGAGTTGCCTCTTGGGACCCCGATGGTTTGTATCCATTGTCCATGCCAAGTATAGTATATAGGTTTTCATTAATTTCTTCAATGCATAATGCACATAAGATAAGATGGTAATAGTGTCCACATGGAAACATATAATAGCCGCTCCAACCGTCAAAGACTTTGTAGCATAGGGGAGATTGGTTTGTGGAGGAACTCCTAGCCACATTTGAGATTTCCACAACCTCAAGATGCGTTAAAAAGTGGGGGAAGTGATTGCCTTGGTCTATAGGATTTTAACGTTGTGACAAGCCCTGCACATCTTGACGAAGATTTTTAAGTTGCACTTCAACCTTGTGGTGGTTTGGGAGGGGGGTGTGCACTTACAGTAGTCTCACTGCTTCTTGCTCTTTCTCTGCAAGCTTTGTCCCCAAGCTTTCCTTGACCTTGGTGAACTCCATTCCAACCCCTTCCACCATAAGAGAAAACTCTTATCTTGTGAATGTCACTGTCTCCTCGCATATATCATGGGTGCTAAGGGTGACAGCTTCGGATGCAAAGTCCACTAGCCTATCTAGGATAAAATGCATACAAAGCATTTTAGGAAAGTAGAGAGATGCATCTACATTATGGAGAGGATGGTCGTACACCTCTAGGAAGATTTAACCAGTGTTAAGTTTGATGTCATTGTTTTGGTACCTTAACACCTTCCATCTTTCCTTCTTGATCTCACCTTCTGGACACGGCCATATCTCTTTGATCATATCCTTTGTGATTTATTTTTTTATGTCGCTCCATTGGGCATAACTAGGATTTTCCCATTTGGACAATCTGCAGGTCGTTCTAGTTGCCTGGTGGGGTAGTCAAACCTTGTATGAGAGCTTTAAGTTGCTTCTATGCGAGATTTAAGTTGCTCCTATGCCTTTCTAGCCAACTCATGGTGCTTGTTATCTTGTTTGTTTGCCATATCTACAAAAATATAGATGATGTAGGAATGTTAGTGAATGAAAGATTAATACATGAGACAAACTGATCATTGGCCTCAATGATTGAAAGATGTAATGCAATAATCAGTAGAAAGCATTGTGTAAAGACAGGTACATCTCAAACATGAGACCAAATATATTATCTCAAACGTGTAAAGACAAGTACATCTCAAACATGAGACCAAATATATTATCTTAACCACATTTCAAATTATCTTGATCACATACTTCTAATATAAAAACCATGTTCAATTAAAAAAATGGATTAAATGATAGAGACAGGTGACCTAGTGGGCATTGCGCACTTTGTGGCTCAATCTTTAATGATCTAAAAAACTCTACCACTTGCATCATAAATTTTCTTTCTTTGCGATTGGGCAGGGACATTCAGTTTGTGGCTCTAAAAAGTATAGCTTCCATGGTGTCTTTTTGTGGGTACTGTCACCCATCCACAATTCTTGCACTACCTTCCAAAAGTCATATATCACTTGCAGTAAATATCCCATAGCAAAAACATTGCTTGCTAGAGTATATGCATCTTCAAGAAGGGAATCATATAACTCAAGCCCCAGTCATCCTCACTTCTTTCACTCTCGATCAGCAATAGATTGAGCATGTGCCACCTTTTCTGGGTTTTTGTTTGCCTCATACACAAAATTAAGCAAAAATCACTTTTTGGGTGCTCTTAGTAGCAGTCCCAATAATTAATGCCGATGCGTTGTTGAGAAGTTTGCAGTCTGTTAGCGGGTCGCCGCGACGAACGTCTGCAGCATAGCTCTTTTGTACTAACATAATGTCAATATCCAAGGAAGCGACTCAGGGTGGGGCACAAAGATTTAATGAGAGTGTCAATCTCACCAAAGTGAACTCGAAGACTACTCATTCTTACAACAAAAGCAAATCAACCACTTCCTAGTCAGACAATCAATATGTGTCCATTCTCAACACTCAACATAATCACGCCGTTTCCGTATCCAAACGAATCCGGAATGTCACGAAACTTAAGGAGAGGTATGAAAACACTTATGGGCTCAATCCTACCAAGTTCTATCACCATCTGGGAAGGTACATAAATCAAGATTCATCACAAAAAATGTGCATAAAACTAAAACAGAATTACTTGGAAAGATCCACCTTAAGTATAGAAACACTTATCCATGGTCAAAACATCAAAAACAACCATTTTAACTCCCAAATCAATGTATTTAGCTCACAAACAACTCGTCGTGAACCACAAGAGAATTGGAAATGATTACACTTAGATTGAAGAGCAAGAGACAAGGAACACAATGTACCATTCAGAATAGAATTCTGATTACCCGTTCAGGAGAAATGATGATTAGAAATTGTAGTCACAAGAAGCTTTTGCAGTGCACGTTTTCTACTCCTAGCTAATGATAATCCTCCTTTTAAAACTAAGGATTTTGACTTTAAAAGTAAGGGGGCTTTCCCATGGCCATCCGGCCTCTTACAAGGGGTAGATTCAAAGAAAATAAAAAAGAGTATGGTCTAACCTCATTATGATTACAACTCATTTTAAGCTGAATTACAGGGTTTTTGCCGAAAAATAGAGTATCCGCAGGGTTTGGTGTGCATATGCCTGTTCGCTCGTGTCCACCAAACATTACCCCCTTCCTATTCATTGCACGCCCTCGTGCAAGCTGCAGCTGAGGGAGTTCACTTTAGTGCCTTCTTTCGACTGTTGTAGTGAGATTTCTAAACTTCGGCGCTCTCACTTCGATCTTGACTTTGGTTGCGAGTTCTCTGAAGGGATTATTTGTGATGGTGCTCTGATAAGCGATGTGACGGGCTGTCAGATCTTTCGTCACTGGATTGAATATAAAGAGTGCACTTCAAAGAAACCTGTTATGAAAGCTTCTTTGAAGGTCTGCATGTATTGAGATGGCAGAAACATGACTCTTGCATATAATCCCATGATAATATTTCTGCTGGGGATTTCAGTCTCCATGTTCCAGCAGATACCCTGTGTGCCCTCGACAAACACCTGCCATGGATGCTCTGCCGCTTCAATGTCTCTCAAGGTTGTAATGCACGTGATGAGCATTTTGGCAATCTTTACCAGCATCTGGCAAGCAAGATCTGGGATCTCCTTCATCATATTGATGGCTCCTTTCAGATTTTGAACCATGTAATGCTCTAATGGGGGGTTATTATTGATCGGCTCGGTTATTACAGGGTAGTTCAGCACTACCGGTCTTTTGCTTTGCCAACTGTAAAAACTGTCCGAGGATCGCCGCCTGTTGATAGGACAATAAGTGGGGTCGATCCTGAGATGTTGGGGTGCATTCCTGTAATATGTTTCGTCAGTAGGTTGCTGATCGAACCATTTCTTTCTTCAGAGGGGTTGATTGTCAAGGATTGTTTCAATATGAAGAGCTATAATTGGAACCTCTCTGTAATCCCCTCTACTGTTTGGTTCAATTTTGGGGAGCATTTTTTGCTGCCATAATCGAACTTCTTGCCGCATCAATGGTAGTGCAATCATTTCATGCCCAAATTTTTTTACAACCTCATCCGGAGTGATCATGAGGAGGGAAGCTGATACTAGCACTTTTAACTCATATTGCAGATATGCCTTGTGTGACAGGTCTTTGACTTCTGAGATCCAACGCTAAATTTCATCTTTTGCCGACTCCGAGGTGGATGTCGTGGTTGGATCTATAGACTCTTGAGTGCCTTTTCCAGTGCTTGTAGTTGCCATCTCCGTTTGTTGAGTTTCAAACTCAAAGTGATCGAATCTATCTCCCTGCTCAAATTCTCCTGTGTCCTGCTAATCCTTTGTTTGATTTGCTTTCAGATCCTCTACTTCCTTTCTTGCCTCAGTCAGCTGCTTTTTCAAGCCTTCAATTTCCTCATTCTTTGCCTGTTGTAGGGCACTATGACCTGCTGTCATGATCTCTCTATCATATTTTTATTGTTTTAGGGCTTCTTTTAACTCTTTGATCTCCTAGCTCAAGGAAGTAGAGTCTGCAGGCATAGTCGAAGAGGAGGGTGTCTCTTGTATTGCCAAGAGTTGAGGGAGAGACCTGCTAACCACGGCATACGAGCCTTGTAGCTTCTCATTCTATTACTTTTCCCTGGTTAGCTCCTCCTCGAGGCATTGTTGTTCGATCTGTAAAGCTGAGTTCACCTCATTGAGTTGTTGCACTTCTTTATAATAGTAGCTTGCATTCTCTCTTTCTCTTTGCAGCTCCGATTGCGCCTGGACTTGTGCGTTCTTTAGTGCCTCTATTTGTTGCTTCAATTGCTCGGGTTCTGATGCTGCTTGAGATACCTCCTTTTTGTTATCTTCTAATTCCAACTCCTTGAGGTTATAAAGAGCTCTTTGACATTGGAATTGTAGTTTTATCTGCTCTAGGTGACTCTCAATATCAAAGGAGCTAACCATCTCCGCTCCTTCTTTTATGGCCGCTTGAGTGCGTTGCATTCTTGGCCCCTGCTGATCTGAATGCTCGACCACTTCAGCTTGCTTTTCCTTTTGTTTTAAACCCTCTGTTGCATCAGAGGTCATGGCAAGCTTTGTCTGTGATTTTGTTTGTTGATTGCCTTGTTGTTCCGTCTGCTTTTCGTCGACTCTTTGCTCCGACTGTCCTGCACTTTCCCCTTTCTCTTGTTCTGACCTCTTTGAAACTATCTTAGTATCCTTGGGTGAATTGAGGTCTTGGTCTTGTCCTTCCTGTGTCTCGTGATGTCCCTCTCCTTGCGAGAGACTTTTATCCTCTTTACTTTTTCCAGATTCGTCAGATGATTGTAAATCATTGATGCGTTGCTTCTTTGATTCTTCTTGCTGTCGCTGCTCCATCTTTTGTTTGAGCTCATTGTGAATTCTTTGCTGCATGGCACTGGCAATTTCCCGTTCTCTTCAGCTTCCTTCCTCTTTTGTTGCTTGATCCTTTCCAAGGCATCTGTCTGCCTGCGTATTAGTGGAACATCCTTGACTTCATCATCTTCTTTCTTGTCATCCGCTTCTGTCTCTTGGGTTTGTTGGTGATCTTTCTTTTGTTGGTGGAGCTTCTCCCTCAATGCCTATGCCTTGTCCATTGTCCTCTTGGTGTGAGTGATGGGGATAGCTTCTGCCAAATGTGTAGCCTTTTTCTTTAATCGAGTGTATCCCAGGGTGTAAGGGGTATCCTTCTCTTCTTCCGAAGACTGGTACTCAGAAGGAGTATCTCGTGGGTTGGATCACTCCTCCTGGCTGCTCCGAGCATCCGACTCTGTTTTCTCACTGTCCGAATCCCTTAGAGGTGCACCTTGCCTAGTTTGTTTGACTCCAGGATTCGGTCTTGTAGAAGGTCCTTCCATTGGTCTCACGGCTCTTTTGGACCTGTGGATTAGGTCTATTTGCCGTTGGGCACATGGTAGATCATCAATCATTCCCAATGCTTGATAGGATATTTGTGTGAGCATGGGTCCTCCATTCATGTAAGCTTTACTTCGTTGACCGCCCTTTAGGTTTGCTTCCACAATTGTGTCAAGAAGGTAGTTGCCGAAATCACAATTGGCCACCCTGCCTTCAGCCAAACCCATTGCCATCACCACTGCCATATGCAGCAAGGGTTCAATATATCTGGGTGGCTTCTGTACCTTGAAATGCTAGGATATAAGACGCAATGGCAGCTCCGTTTCTGAGTAGATCAGGTCCTGATATGTCAGCTTGTGACCACGTTGCTTCAAAAAGGCCTTATCATTGTCGATTGCCTTCGTTTTTTGCAAGAGGTTGTGCGTCTCTTGCGGAAGATGGAGGGCTTCATTTATGATTTCAACTTTAATTTTTACCTTAATGACTATCCCGTCCTTGTCTGTCAAAGTTGCTTCCCCATTGTACTGAATTGTGCTTATGAGCTTGTGAGCCCGTCTGCGTTCCCCAAGGAGGCAGTTAAGAAATTGTCGAGCTTGCACTTCTGGTTTCTGGTGCAAAGTCCACATTTCTTGGGGAAAGATGGTGGCCCTGATAATTTCTCCGTCTGCGGCTTGGAACTTTTCAATGAAAATGTTTGTTGGAATCGCTTCAAGTACTTGTTCGGTGAGATGAGCTTTCTCATTGGATGAGAGATCGGTTATCTCATAGGGTGCCACATGCCACTCCCTCTGTGCTTTCCTTCGAGGTATCCTATTGCCAGTTTTCAAGTGAAATTAGGTTTTAGCCATTGATCAAAATTGTCGAAAAGTGTAAACTTGACCATAAAATAAAAAAGTGAGCTTAACTCTACTCTATCAAAACTACTACAAATTTGACCAAATTTCACAAGTGCACCTAGGATTACTATAGGCACAAAATTGTAATGAAACAGATAGATTTTGGCAAAAAGGAACATGGATCGCGATCCATGTTGGAAAGAATTTTAAAATTCTAACTTTGGGAAGTTGTCCCTGGGCATAAGGGGATGCTACTGAGCAATTTTCTCTGGATTTAGAGCTAAAGGTACATGGATTGCGATCCATGTTGGGCAATATTTTGAAAACCTGCTGATACCATCTGGTAGGGTTCATCTTGATTATGACTTGGTCCAAAAAGTTTGGGATTTGGATCAATGGTTTGACACTTGGGCTGAATTTTGAAAATCATGTACAAATTCAGAGATTTTGGCTTTTGGAAGTGCATTTTTGGGATTCAAATGGCTTGACACTTCATGGCTTGGCTTTCTTGATCATCCTGAATCAAATGGCATGGGTTTTATTTATTTTGGCTAAAAAGGTACATGGATCGCGATCCATGTTGGGAAGCATTTGAACACAGTTCTTGTGCACATTGGTTCCTATAGGTTTTCCTAGTACACTGGTGAAATGTTTTTCAACTTTGGACATGTTTTTCCATAGTTTGCCCCATTTCTTAGTTTAAGGCCATATTTTTCCCGTTTTGACCATATCTATTTCTAGCCACCACTTTTGGAGTCATGTTTTGCCTGAAATCTCTCCTTGCATTGATTTTTGATGGTTGAGGTCTGTAGTTCATAGCTTTGCTTGGTTCCCTGGCAAGTTTCCCCAGAATTTGAATTCTTTTGGGAAGGCAAACTGAATCTTGCAAGCTTCACCATTTTGCAAGTATACTTTTGCTTGGTTTTGATCCCATCACCATTCTTAGGTTACAATTTCTTGTTGATAGACTTTGAGGAAAATTTGAAGTTTTTCAATTTACTTTAGCAGTACTTTTGACCAAAAGACCATTTACAAACTGAGTGTAGCAGTCCAGGTGGATGTGATGATCTTTAGAGCATTGTTTGTGATCATTTTCAACCCCAAGACTATTTGTACATTGTCCAGCTAGTGAACCTCTTTGATTCTGATTTTGGCAAAAAGGTGCATGGATCACGATCCATGTTGAGAAGCATGGGGCTTTGTTCCTAGGCCTCTATAGTTCTTCCTGTAGAAGTTTCCTTGATTTTAGGGTTTTGGAAACATGGATCGCGATCCATGTTCCAACACCTTTTCCTAATGTTCTTAGTTTGGCTGATTCTGCCAGGTAGTTGGGGTCTACTGATGAATTTTTTCTTGTTTCTAATGGGTTTTGGACTCCCACATTGGCCCTGTGAGTTTGCCGATTTTGTGACCTTGTACTACTTTGATTTTTTATTTTGGTACTAATGATGCAATATGGGTCACACACACATGCTCTTGCAAGGTTAAGGATAATACCTGCCTCCTGTGGCTCTCTCTCTCTCTCTCTCTCTCTCTCTCTCTCTCTCTCTCTCTCTCTGAATGCAAATGAGCTTCTGTTGCCCTTTTTTGACTATATGATCCCAGTCTATCCGGAATGCCCCATTTATACTTACCTTCATTGCTCATATCTTGTTGGGCACATCACCTGCGGTTCAAACCGTTCATCATTCTAACGCTCGGTTTACAAATGGCGTCCGATCTGCAGTTTTGATCCGTCAGAAGATGTTTCAAAATTCATTTTGTGTTGAATTTTTTCATATTTGCCATGTTTGTAGTCCTTCTTTTGATGATCCCCTGTCATTTTTGTGTTTTTGTAAAAGAAAATGATTTACAATGATTATTAGTCGGCCAAAATTAGTGTCACCTCCCTTATATACATACTCTTATTCTAGTATTAGATCGTGACGGTGGAGAGGGGGAATAGGGAACACACCCATCACACAAAATAACTGCCTCTCTATAGCCCAAGAATTCCACAGCACCCCTAACCTCTCATATAACACCTTCAAATTTGCTAATTTGCACTAACAACTCCACTCTAGCACACAAAACAACTACCTCACACCTTGCACAAAAACACCCCACAACACAAATGCACCCACACTGCTCAACTCACCCTTTCTGATTCACAAAACACTCCTAATCTTCCCTCCTGGTAGCACCTTTCGAGCTGCAAGAAAACCCTCTGCAAGTTATGGCCGATACACGAAGAGTGAGAGAAAAGGAGGGGAATGGGGAGAAGCAACACCAGAGATTGGGGCAAATGAGTGGTATTATTGCATAGGGAGTAGTACAATCAATGTATGTAGCCTCAATGGCAAGCTTAGCAACACACAAGCTTCAAGCTTCCACTCACAGACACAAGCAAAAAATCCACCTCGATCCAAGGACCCCAAAAAATGAACATAAACCTCCTTTTATAAGGGTGTGCCTAGGATTCCCAAAAAAGAAAAATGGGGTGAGCTTTCCATGTAGTGCACTTCATTTGGAGCTCTATTTAGAATTTTCTTGCATTGCCAACACTACCTTGACTTGCACATCATCATTTGTAGGTCTAGACCGCACCTTTTGGCTTTCATCAAGTATCTCCACTTGCTCTGTTCCCTGCTCTTCTTGCACATGTTCTATTACCATATCATCAAACATATAAGAGGGCAGCTTTACCTTTACCAGTTCGGGTTCATCAGATTCTGCCTCTTCGTCATAGGATGTATACTTATCTGCATTATTCTCCTCACTTGTCTCCCAGCTAATCGAGCTTGTATCATAATCGGCATCGGCATCATATACCGACTCCATATCAGCATCTGCATCCACTTGCTGCTCCACAAAATCTTGATCATCTTCACCACTTTGCAAACTTTCTTCATCAGCTTTTGAACCCTCGATATCTGCATCTCGATTGCATTCTGCTACCTTTTCATGCAAACTTTCAACGAGAACATGCTTTACCTCTTCAATCCGTACTGGCACCTCCACATCCGCGACCGCTTTTGCATCTTGGTTCACCTTGACATGGAGCTTACCCTCGTTGACAAGCTCTTCCACCCTTGGCACATGCACATCACAAACTGGAAACCTCCAAGGAACATAACCAATAGTAGGTCTTACCTCAACAGGCCTTGGATTTTGCACAACTAGAATCACCTTTGGTTGGGGACCCAAGAGCACTGCACTACCTTCGCAACAATAGGCATATAATCTGCTGGCTTTAACATTCCCAGTTTTTGCTTCACCTTTCTGCTCTTTACCTTTGCCAAATAGACCATGTCTTTCATAGGTATCTGCACCATCTTTGACCTTTTCCCTAATCCTCGGGTGCAAGCACTCTAGCAACTTTGACAGCTTCAAAGATTGATTGCTTTTGACCCCAATAGCAATCTCTAACTGCTTCCAACAAGCTTCAATCTGCTCAATGAAAATAGAGAAATCTTTACTTACATCCTAGTGTACCGCCTTCAGCCTTGCACCAGATTTTTCTGCCATAATCACCTCTCAAAACCGCTCCAGAAACTGACTCTGCAACCCTTTCCATGATTCTCGATCACTGCTCTCTAAGCCATCGAACCACACCTTGGCTCATCCTCGCATCAACAACGGAACCATCTGTAACCTTTTTTCATCCGTCGACATACGCATCGCCAGCAGCCATAGCTCAAAATCTGCTAACCAATCCTCGGGATCTTCGATGCCCGTAAATATGGGGAGCATCAGACAGCTCCTCAGTGGGGGCACCATAAGATGGAGAAGGGGAATAGGGAACACACGCAGCACACAAAATAACTGCCTCTCTATAGCCCAGGGATTCCACAACACCCCTAACCTCTCAAATAACACCTTCAAATTGGCTAATTTGCACTAACAACTCCACTCTAGCACACAAAACAACTACCTCACACCTTGCAAAAAACACCCCACAACACAAATGCACCCACACTGGTCAACTCACCCTTTCCGATTCACAAAACACTCCTAATCGGCCCTCTTGGTAGCACCTTTCGAGCTGCAAGCAAACCCTCTGCAAGCTATGGCCAATACACGAAGAGCGAGAGAAAAGGAGGGGAATGGGGAGAAGCAACACCAGAGATTGGGGCAAATGAGTGGTATTATTGCATAGGGAGTAGTACAATCAATGTATGCAGCTTCAATGGCAAGCTTAGCAACACACAAGCTTCAAGCTTCCACTCACACACACAAGCAAAAAAGCCACCTTGGTCCAAAGACCCCAAAAAATGAACATAAACCTCCTTTTATAAGGGTGTGCCTAAGATTCCCAAAAAAGAAAAATGGGGTGAGCTTTCCACGTCGTGCACTTCATTTGGAGCTCTGTTTAGAATCTGCTTGCATTGCCAACACTTGGCATATTTGATTTTTGGACACACTTGCATGCTACACCTTGGGTTTTGGTTCCTTCCCTTTGACTGGCCGGATCTTCCTCCTCTTGGCCTTTGAGTTCCCTTAGCCTTGCTCTTTAACTGCCCTTACGGGCACCTATTTGCAGCGGGACCCCTCCCTTGTCGAGGCAATAGCAATGTCGTTATTGGGGGGGGGGGGGGGGGGGGGGGGGGGGGTACACCCTCTTCCTCAAAAGTTTTTAGCGGATGTGGGCACCGTCCCTTACTAGCTGACACATCACCATCGAAATGCCACACCACGCGGCCGCCCGCGGGCGCACCCCATCTCTGCACCACCAACTCGCGCCAAAACGGCCGCCAACGGCCACTGCAACGCCGTGCACAACGCCAACCCACGCACACCATCACCATGGGAGGAGAGCTCCCCTCTCTCTCCCTTCTTGTGTCCAATGGAGAGCCCATGATTTGGGATATATACTGTGCCACTGACCTTGTTTACTGCACATGTGGGATAATAGAGCTGCCACGTGGCCGCTCCCCACTGTCTTGCACCCCCAAGGGTCATGAACCCCCTTCAAAAGAGATATAGGAAAAAACATTTTTTAGTCCATTTCCCCCAGCTCCCATTCTCTGCTCCAACCTCCTACTGCCAAGCTGTAACAACCCACTCAAATTCCACATTCCCGCCTTCAACCACACCCTCTGTCTTTGCATTTTGATTCCTCGACATCCTCGAACCAAGGCTTTGAAAAAGGAAAAAATCATCTGCAATCAACTTTGGACAAAGGCACCCCGTTTTCCGACTTCCATATCTTTCTGCTCCGGACTCCGTTTGGCATGCAGTCACTTCCTTCTAGCTCCATATGATGCGCACCCTACTCTAGAAATTCGTCGGTGCTCAAAAGATGCCAGATGGCACATTCTCCAATGCGGCCAAGTGGGCTCAGACCCGGCCCCCGAAAAAACTTCAAATGATCATATCTTGCAAACCATGGCTCCGATCCGCAATCCGAAAAGACGGGTAGACTCCATAAATTGAGCTCTACACATCTATACCTCAACTCCCACTTGGATCACTTGTCCCCAACTGCCTTGTCCGGCAAGAATCTGCAAACCGTTAAAACTCTAATCTTCAATAACCTTGACTCCGTAGCTCGGTTTGATGAGCCGTCTAGACCTGCTCCTTCAGCACCTCAAGCTCTTCATTCCTAGACCCAAAGGCTGCACTTTGCATCTCCTTCACCTGTTACCCCAATTAGCCCATTATGGAGCATTCCTTGGCCTATAAGCTGTATCATGCATACACTCCCGTTGCTACCTGTCATCCCATGAATTTCCTAGCTGCTCCATCCCTTTACCATGCCTCTGCTTGCCTGTACACATCTGTCCATGCCACCTTCTAGAGTCGACACACTTTGGCTGTACCAACGGTATGGCTCATGATTATGCCAACTAAGAGTCTGTTAGGCTCCGAAAACTTGTGTTTTTTAAGGAAACGGGAAAGAAAGGAAACGAAAAGAAAAGAAAAGAAAGGAGATAGAATGATAATATTGGTATATACAAGTGATACTCCAACCGCTTTTCCCCCCTTCCTAAAGTGAGACGTTCGCGACGAGCATGTGTTAGAGTGCATGGGAATAAAGCACGTGTCTATGCATAGCCATATAGTGTGGCTATATGATGCTCATGGAGGATATGCATGGGAAAACAAATTGATGTGCAAGAGATAGGTGCTGAACAATATGTTCAGTGGCTGCTGTTGGCGAGGTTCCTTGGAAGCTGCGTGGCCCGAACAATAGTAATTGTAGAAGGCGTGCTCTGCGTTTGACTGTGAATTGCAAAAGTTTTGATGTTGCCGATGGTGTCGGTTGTTGGTATTTTTTGGGTTGCCATTGAAATTCCCAAGGTGTGGATCCACAAGAAGAGGCATCATGGAGGCGATGTTGTTTGGGTTGCCATACCCATTTGAGTGTGGTTGGATGACAAAGAGAGTTGTCCATCGGTTTAGGCCGTTTGACAATAGAGGTGAGCAATTCGGAATGGTTTAATTTTTTTGTAGGCAACGTAGGTTTACGGGTATTGATTTGGTGTTTAGGTATCCACAATTGCCTGGGCTTGGTTTCCATGATTGATTTCTTGACCCATATTTTCATAACCTTGGTGATGGATGATTGATGAGCTGTCGCATATGGAAAAGGTAGAGGTTCCCATTCATAGCTTGTTTGTACGAATGGCGTGGCTAAAGATTGGCCTTTATGTTTGATGCGTAAAGTGTTGTCATGCTAGTTTGGTGTTGCCTGATAAGTGCGCATCCACGGCACTCCCAGAATAATTGCTTCGTTTAGCTGATGATCTTAGACCACATGAAATTGATGTGGGTACATTGTTCCATCAATGTTGATTAGCAAATTCATGTGGCTTAGACTGTCCATAGTACCTCTTTTGGCGACCTTGAACCCCATAGTATTTGGCATTAGAGGTTCCTGTGTGATTTTTCTGAAAGTGGAGTAGTTAACCACAATAGCTATGTCCCCTATATCCACTAATGCTCTTTCAGTGGTGCCGTCGGCAATTTGTAACTGAATACGTAGATCCATTTCTCCTAACCATGTAGTCGCCGTTTGTATGGACGCTATCAGAGCATGATGATTAGCCACTACCTGTTGTTCTTTCCTCTGGAAGTTTGATTTTTTCCTGCATTTCAATATTCTGAGTTTGGCCTCTTGCTGTGCTTGTTCCCGAATGTCCTATGCTTGACATTTGCATTGAGCTGCTGCATGGAGTGTTGTGAGTTTGTCTGGTGTCAACAGAAGAAGATATTTCTTTAACCTGCAACCACTCGTCCAATTAGGCATATCCTCTCCTGCCAATGTTGCAAGTTTAACGACACCACTTTGCGATATATCATGGATCACAAAAGGCCCAATTCCTTGCTTCTTGAGTTTTTTGGAGTGTTGTTTCAGGGTGTACATGAGAACGTAATCCCCTTTATGGAACTCCTTGCCAATCACGTGTTGATCATGAAAAGCTTTCATTTGCTTTTCCTGAGCATATATCCCAGCTATCGCTTTGAGTCTAATTTCTTCGAACTGTTCTAGGGTGTCTAGTCCCTCCGATAGCTCATGGCCCGTCCATCCTAATTGTGTTGCCACCCTGAGGGATTTGACTAGGAGTTCCAATGGTTGTATCGCATTAATTCTGAAGACTAGGTTAAAGGGAGTCGTGCCAATGGAAGTTTTAAAAGCTACACAATAAGCCCATAAAACGGTGTGTAATTTCTGATCCCAATCATTGCTTGAGTCACTGACTATTTTGGTGAGCACGATGCATAGGATTTTATTGGTGCTCTCTGCCTGTCCACTGGCTTGCGGATGATAGGGTGCCGACTTTCGATGGACCACCATGAATTTTTCAAAGAGAGTCTCAATGATGTCATTCACAAAGTGTGTTCCTCTATCACTTACTATTTCGATTGGTAGTCCATACCGTGTAAAGACATTTTTGAAAAGGAACTGAGCTGTAGTCCTTGCATCATTTTTTTGGGTTGCTTTGGCTTCCGCCCACTTCGTCATGTAATCTGTTGCTACGATAATGTATTGTGCATGTGTCTTGTATCCTGGAGGGTTGATGGGACCAATGAAGTCAATGCCCCATTTGGCAAAAGTGCAAACTCCCATCATCGGCCTCAGTGGCATGTCATCTCTCCGTAGGGGTGGTTTCGTGCATTGACATTCATCACATCGTTTGACGTATGGTGTTGCTCCATAAATGTGGTCGGCCACCATATACCTGATTTTAGCACTAGCTTTGCCGTTTTATTGGCAGAGAAGTGTCCTCTGGGTTGTCCCGCGTGTTCTTGATCTAGTATGACATAATATTCTCTTTCTGTAGCGCACAACCGTAATTGTTTTTCTTTCCCCCGCCTATACAGTTGGTTGGAAATGAGTAGAGAGTGTTTGGCCTCTTCCTCAACAGTTTTCCTTCTTGATTTGTCCCATTCCTTTGGAAAGGTTTTGTTTTTTAAGTACTCAATGATGTGAGCACTCCATTTTGGTGCTTATACCACTCAAAACATTGTGGCATGTTCCATTGGTGGCTGTTTTATACATTTATCACAAGATTTTACATATTTATGGACATTGTATTCCATGTTTGGCCAGTAGACGCCCAATCTTTGTAACCGTTGGCCTGTCTGTATTGCACCAGTGTGAAATCCCATGTTTTGTATATGAGCTTGTTTGAAGTAGTAGGTGATATCTTCAAGTTGTACACATAGTCTCAGTATTCCATCCTTATCGTGTTTGTACAGCCGTCTTGCTAACAGGATGAGATTACGTGTTTGATGGATCATTGATGGTTGTCTTTCTATCTACAAAGAGCCGATTGTGAGTAGTAGCATGACCTCTTTGCTCCATCGCGGCACCATTTCTATGTTAAACAGATATGAATCAGGAAGTTCATCATCGACACCCGCAGATGCTTCCCCATGAAATAGTCGTGAAATATGATATGTTCTCTGGTGTGTGGTCCCCTTTTTACAACCACCGTGAAGTCAAACTCAAGCAATAGTATAAACCAACGAACAATTCTTCTAGTGTTGCAAGGTTTGTTTACTAGATATAGCAGTGCTTGGTGATCCACGAAGAAGACAAACTTGTTTGCTAGAAGGTAGTGTCTAAATTTCTTGACCGCATAGACCATTCCCAGGCCCTCTCTTTTTGTAGTGGTATAATTTTGCTCTGCGTTGTTTAGTTGTCGACTGGAGTAGCAGATGGGAAAATCCATCTTCTTCTCTCCTGGTTGGGCTAATATGCACCCAATGGCGTAGGCAGACGCATCCACATGGACATGGAATATTTTGCTTCAGTCAGGGGCTTGCAAAATTGGAGCTGAAATCAAATGTTGCTTCAATTTTTGGAAAGCGTTCTCACATTCCTCCATCCATTCAAACTTAGTTATGAGGGCGTACAATGTCTTAGCTATTACAGCATACATATATATGAATCGCCGGTAGTATCCGCAATACCCCATAAATGCTTGCACTTCTTTTATCTTCGTTGGTCTCGATAGTGTAGCAATTGTCTTCACCTTTTCTTGATCAGTTGAAATGCCTCTTTTTGACACTATGTGGTCCAGAATTCTACCCTGTCTCACCATGAAGGCACATTTTTTTGGGCTTAAGCAAATACGATACGTTCTGCATTTTTCAAAGACTTTACTTAGATGAGTGATGTGGTCACTTTGTCGGTGGGAATGAGCACAAAGATCATCCATGTAGATCTCCATAAATTGTCTGAGATATTGTCTGAATGCGTGGGTCATTAGTCTTTGAAATGTGGCCGGGGCATTGGGTCAAGCCGAAAGGCATTACCCTATATGCAAATATACCCCACTCTGTCGCAAAAGCGGTCTTATGCTGATCTTCTACCTTAATCGTCAATTGGTTCTAGCCTGAGAACCCATCCAAGAAACTATAGGCCTCTTTCCCTGCTACCCTCTCAATAACATGACCAATTATTGGCAGTGGATAGTTATCCCTAATGGTGGCTGCATTTACTTGCTTAAGATTTACACAAACCCGCAGTTTGCCATTCTTTTTGGGTACCACCACAATCGGGGACACCCACTATGTGTGCTCTATCTCGTAGATAAACTCGGCGTCCTTTAATTTGTCTATTTTCTCCTTGATTTTCTGTGCAAAAGTTTCATTGTACGTGTAAGGACGTTGTCTGCGTGGTCTGGCATCACTCTTAAGGGGAATGGTGTGCTGAAATATCTCCGGATCTATCCCCTTTAGATCTTTGTAAGACCATGCAAAGACATCTTTATATTGCATGAGCGTATCGATTAGAAGTTGCTCTTCCTCTTCAGTAAGGTCCGTGGAAATATAGGCCGGTTGAGGCTCCTCTCCGGGTTCTGCTAAGTTGATGTGTTTGGTGTTTTCAGGTCCATCATATAAGGTTCCTAGTTCTTTGGGATCTTGTTTGGGTTTTTGCACCACTATCTTCCTATCCTAAATGGTATACTTCTTATAGTGGGATGGTGCATCAAATTTATCATCATTTGATTCCTCGTCAGTTTCCATTTCGGTTGTCCAAACTTCTTTCAATGCCCATTTTAAATCATTGTATTTGACTTTGCATTCCATTTTGGACAACTTAGACGGTTTTTTGATATTTTTCTCTTTTTTTGTTTTATGTTTTGATGTTGTTCTGGTTGAGTCATGTTTCATATATCGCTTGGATATCCTATCCTTGAGGAAGTCAGTCGCTTCGACTAATCTCAAGTACTATGTTTTTTCAGCTAACAGAGGTACTGAGTCCTCGTGGTGCTTGTTGTGGTTGTTTCTGCGTTTATCTCGATACCTACATTGTCTTCGAGGGTTTCGGTTTGGGAAATCATAGTAGATCACTCAGCGATCCTTCCGTTTGATGCTTTGGCTCAATCTACTCGACAGCTCATCGTCCGTGTTATCCTCTAGCGTCTTCTCAATCGAGTCTTGAAACTCGTCTTCGTTATTCGTTTGGACAAGGTCCCTTACAGAGATTTCGTCCACTATGCGTTGGCACTCGGCCACCCTTTCTTTGTCAGGTACGTCTTCCTCAGTCTTCGGAGTTAGGCGAACATTCATCATCTGGAATTGAATGATATCGTACCCTTCCTCGTCACAAAATTTGGTGAGGGTCACTTCGTTAACACAAACATCAAGAGTAGCTAGTATTTGTTGCCATCCAACGGTTCGAAAATCTCCTTTGGAAAAGGCTCTGGTATGTTTGCTTCATCCTGTGCAGTCCTATCAAGAATGCAGTCTTCCTTTTTTAGACTTCCAGAATCTGAAGCTTCTCTTGTCCATTGGTAAGCTTTGTTCTGGAGCCAGGCCGGTATTCCTCCATCCTGGTCAGTTCTGGAATGTAGGTCTTCTCCTGGGGCTCTGTCTACATCCTTATAGCTATGATCTGTGACAATAATTTCCGTAGTGACATCCTATAGTTGTAACCCCAATATTGGACTATTTTGAGCTGACGCATGAATGGTCTACCCAGAATGATGTCGAAATTGCTGCTCTCATCGAAATTCATAATAGGAAAGGTGAGTTCATATGCAATTCCACAAGAGTTACTACAATCTGCTCCAAGATGCCAATAGGTCTCTCCAGGTACCCATCTGCTAGTTGAAGTTTCATTCTTGTTTTTCTTAGAGCAGGTTTTTCCCATTTTTTCCACATTGCTTTGGTGGCTATGGAAATTCCAGCTCCACTATCCAATATTGCTATCGATTTTACATCCTTGTACTCTACCAGTAGGGTAGTATTTCCTTCTTCACCTTCATAATAGTCCCCTACCTTGTTTACTGGCACTGGCCCATGTTTAGTTTGCTTCAAGGGTTGTGTTTTTAACGTGTTTTCAGAAACCTCGGTTGAAGGAATTACAAGCCTTATTTTTTCCAAATTTTTTGTGACCTCGTCCCAAAGATGCGGTCTAATGTTTAGCAACTCTGACAAAGTTAGTGTACAACGGATAGGTGATGACATCAGCTCGTGAAGAGTTTTAGTGTCCATCATATTTGGATTGGCTTTCCATTGAGATGGAACTTTCCTTACCTCTGCTCGAGTTTTAGGGTTACCAATAAATGAAGGTAAAGTCTTCAACGACTATGGTTTATTGTCTTCTGATATCGATGTGCCTGCATCTCCATACAATGATTGGATGTCATTTGGGTAGAGCTCATGCTCCAAGTGGATTTCCGAGATAGGAGCTGACACAAGTGTGGCACTTCTGTCCTTTATATTCCTGATCTGTTCCCATAGCTCTTGAGTCCATTGTTCTTCTACCTCCGGAATTGGTAGTGGTACCTAAGAATGCGTTCCATCTGTTGTATTGGCTACCACCCTCGTATCCAAAGGTGTTCCGTCTACCAGATTGGGTAGGTTATTCACTTCAATTCCCCTCTCATCTAACTCCCAAATCTTTTCTCGTATGAGTACCTCAATTTTTGGAGTCGTAGGAACTGATGGTTCCATAAGCGCTTGAGCGGCTTGAATGAGCTCTTTGCACATCTTTAGCCTCTCTTTCTCGTAGCTTGGATGAGGGTACGTTAACCACCAATCCTCTTGGATTTTGTTAGGCTTTAGCCTTGCTTTGTAAGCTTTCAAAATTGTCTCCAAGGGTTCAACCACCTTGTATACTAGGAATGACCCCTCGGATGGCAGTTCAGACAGTTTCTTTGTCTTGTTGTTGCCCTTAAGGCCTCTTTCCCTTTGAAGTTGTTTCTCCGTTTTCCGCAATTTGGTTTCCAATGCCGTTTTTTCCTTTTCTCTTTTGGCTTTTATCTTGTTTTGTTTTGCCTTCCAGGATTTTCTAGGGGTTTGGACAGACAAGTTGTCTATCTCTGTTTGGCTAGCCAGGACACTCTTTGCTAGCTCATGTGCTTGAGCTCTAGTGAGCGCTTTTATTGGAATGTTCCGTTCTGTTTCTGATCCACTTGAGCTTGGAACAATCCCTATTTTGTTCATGGTTGCTTTTCCTTTATTTTTGAGGTTTTTTGGGCAGTGTGGAATAAGATGGTCCGTCGTGCATCCGTTATCCTTTGTTTGGACACACTCTAGCCGAGTGATCCTCACCGCATTCATAGCATGGTCCTACAGATGGTGGAGAAGCTTGAGGAGCTCCCATTGGTTGTCCTGTTCTAGGAGGGTAGCCTCTAGGTTTGTAGCTCTGATTTTTCCATAAACATTAGCATATTCTCATCGACCAAGTAATGATTTTTGGTTGGTTGTGCTATGCATGAGGGCTCGGGCATTTCTTCTGGAACTATCCATGGATTATATCCCTCTGAAGCATATGCATTCCTATCAATCTCCCTCTCATAATTACTATCTGAATCTTCTCGGTGTGAGACTACCTAGATCATATTCTGATTATATGGTGGTTCTATGGGTTGAGAAATCTATACCATAGCCCTATTTTCCTGGGGTAAAGGAGGTTGATGTCCCAACACCGGTTGAGATTT
This sequence comes from Adiantum capillus-veneris, assembly GCF_014529385.1. NCBI lineage: Eukaryota > Viridiplantae > Streptophyta > Polypodiopsida > Polypodiales > Pteridaceae > Adiantum > Adiantum capillus-veneris. Next base: position 20,717,674 of record NC_140935.1, read on the forward strand.
TTCCTGACCCAAGATTGCGTTATTTGGGCTCACTTGGTACCTTGGAGGGGGTGGAAGTTTTTGTCCTCCAGGTGGTCCGTATTGTCTCTCTCTAACATAGTTCCGATTGTAGAAACATTTGTGAGTTTCATGGTTTGTCCATTTTTGTTCTGTTGCACACCATTTCAATATCCGTTGAGCGTTAGCTCTTGGCCTTTGTTGAAGGTTGCACCATTGGGTTGGATGGTCACCTCCACAAGTATTGCATTTTTGGGTGGGTGGTTGTCGTGTGTTTAGGTTCGTCCTATTTCCTTGGTTCATCCTCCTGATCACTTCCTTGATCACTCAATCAACGTCCGATACAATGGGGTTTTGCCATCCCGATTTTGTCGTGGACTCACTCGTAGTTGAAGAGGTGCTACTAGTCCCCTGATCTGTGTCTTCAGTCACCTCTCCATATGCTTTGCAATTATCTACAAGATACAATGCCTCTTTCGTGACTTGCTCAAAGGTGACACAGGCTTTCAGGTGCAAGTCCTTCTTGAGCGTGTCATTTTGCAGTCCCTCTATGAAGAGGACTGATAGTCTTTCATACTGAGGCAGTTCTTGAGCAGGGCATCTTTCAATGTACTTCCTGAAACGAAGTGATGCTTCTTTCACTTTTTCCTTTTCCTTTTGCCTAAATGCATAAATCTGGGAGACAATTTTATGCTTGATCCGTCTTTTTGAGAATTCCTCAATGATTTCTCGAAGAAGTTGCTCAATACTTGGGAATTCTAAGCTGTTCAATGGTTGAAACCAAGTCAGGGCATTACCTTCCAATGTCAACCCAAATCCTTCATACTGAGTGTGGAAATCAGTCACCTGTTCCGCTCTCAATACTTGTTTGAAGGTTGAAACATGGGCATACAGATCGTCAGATCCATTATACTTTTTGGGTAAGCATTTTTCCACTTGGGATGGTTGCATACGCTTGGCCTTTGCAACCATTCTAACAACTCCTGGTCCCCCTGGGATGGATTATCTTGGTTCGTAGTCTCCTCTTGGTACTTACAGTGGTATCCTATCCGCCCTACGTTCATCAATTTGATCTCTTGTGATAGTCGGAGGGATTCCAATGGTGTAAGTGAATTCAGGAACAGATCTGCCCCTATGTGTGTTCATGGAAGCCCTAGTCTCCATCGACCCTAAGGGTTCTGTTCTCGGAACTTGTCCATGTCCATAAGGATCCTCCACTCTTGTTCTCAAGGGACTCTCAAGTATAGTCTCATGTTTGATGTGAGTAGTCATGGTTTTTTCAGCTAGTATTGGTGGAGTGGTCCTCCAAAATATGTATATCTCTCTAACTCCTTCTGGTCCATTGGGGAGTACTTTCAGCCATACTTGTCCATTATGACCACCTGAATACTTCTACCCTCCGTGTAAGTGTAAACATACAAGTTTTTTCGGTCGGTTAACTCTTTGGTACGGGGCTCGTCACATCTATAATAGAGTGTTTGGTCTCCATTATTGAACTTATAAAGCCCCACATATGTGTTGTCTGTGTTAAGGCACTCAGTCTCATTGGTGCGTCTGAGTACAACGTTTTCTTTCTCCATTTTGGGTGGTGCATCGGCCGGTTCATTATCTAGTTTGTCCTTGATGCCGGTCATTCCCCATTTATCCACAATATACGGGTTATGAACCGCTAAGTACATCATTCCCTCTCGGTCGAAATACCTATCCCCGTCATAATCAACATCTACAAGGTCTCTGAACTTGCTTGGCCTATTTTCCAACTTAACACAGTAGCGGTCCATTCCATTCTTATAGATTTTGGCTTTAAGCACATTTTCAAATTGAAACTTCAGATACAACAACTTCACATCTGATGTGGGCTGTGAAGGACCTGCACCCATCGAATCTGTTCCCTTAGGGTTTGACTTGTTAGAATCTTCAGTCATGAGGCCGTATGATCTCTTAGCTGAAGTGTCAGAGAATTATCCTCTAAAATGGGTTTCAAAGGCGGTAGTGATCTTTGATTCACACTTTCTTTTGTTGAGTGATTACTCCCTCGATCAAAGATCTTGTGGTTCCTATTTTGGCACAATCTTCCTGATCGCAGATTCATGAATAATTGGTAACAAGAAAAATTCAAACCGAGTTACCTCGTTAAATATTTTGAATCTCCCGTTTGTTCTTGCTTGCTAAAAATATATTCTGGTACCTGTAACCTATCAAGAATGTGCTTGATAGTTGTAAGCTTACAACTGTTCTTGTCAGTTATTGCTTTTGTTTGACAAAACTTGGCACACAATTCCCTACACAATCTTAACAATTTGATCCAATTTTAATTTTGAAAGAAGCACCTGGTTGCTATGGCCTAGCTCCTTGTGTGGTAAGTTTCTGTCTCTGTTCTGGCTCAGAGGTACATGGATCATGATCCATGTTGGGAAGCCATTTGAACTTTTGTTGATACCCTCAGCTTCAGCATGGCTAAGGGATCTTATGGTATCAAAATTTTTAGAAATGAATCTTTGGATTGGAAGCTAAGTTGATTTTATCACTTTGCCTGAGCTCCTGTCAGTTCTGAGCTTTTGGAAGGGTTTCTTGCACCCAATTTCAACTCTGGAAGGACCATTAGACTCTCTGTGATACTCTCTAGCTATGGTACTAGTTTGGTGTCAATTTGTGTGAGAGGAACATGGATCGCGATCCATGTTCCTTTGTGTCAAAATACACTGAATTTTGTTCCACAGCTAGTCCTTGGCCTAGTGATGCTGCCTATTTGGTTTTTGAATGCTTTAAAGCTTTTTAGGACAGGAAAAAGGCAGTTTGCGGGTTTATGTCAGTGGTTTCCTCCCTTGACCTGATTTTTGCCACCTTTTGCCCTCTTTTTGAGACTTTTTGATAAGGGTCCTTTAGGAGAAATTGCTCCAATTGTTATCAATTCCCTGCTTTTCTTTTATCAGCTCAAACTTCCAAAAAGGTACATGGATCGTGATCCATGGTTGGCATGATTTTGGACTGACACTTTGTGAGCTGATCACACAAGGTACGATGATGCTATCCCCAAGTATTTTTGGATTTGGTCAGTTTTTTCCAAGTGAGAAGCAAAGTTTTGTGTCTGTTTTGTACTTTTTTGCAAACCACTCCCTTTTTGGTATTTTGACTAGCTTTTTTCACTTTTTGTCTATGGATTCTTTTGGAAAAGTTGTTCAACTAATAATGAGGAGTACACTAGTCAAATCTTGATGTCGGATGTCTACCTGGAACATGGATCACGATCTATGTTGGGAAGCACTTGGGCATGAAATTTGGTTCAGTGGATTCCTTGGTTCTAGTTGGTCCCAATTCTCATCTCTTTTTGGATTTGGGCAATTAAAAGTTCAAATTTTCCTTGTTTTCCTCTTTTTTCCAAGGTTTTTGGTCTGATCACCCCAATCTTGATTTTTATGATCTTATGGTTCTCTTCTTCTCACCAAACTCAATGTTCTGATGCCTGAGAGCCTGTTCTAAGTAGAGGAAATAATTTTAGCACATTTTGCCAAAAAGGTACATGGATCGCGATCCATGTTGGGCAAGGTTTTTGATAGGTTTTTGCATGGTTTTTTTCAACAAGTGTTTTTATCCCCTTCTTGAAAGTTTTACTGGGTTTTGTCCAGTTTGAAGCTCTGACCATCACTTCTTCAATTTTTCCGAGTTATGGTCTTCAACACCAGAATAAGGTTTTTGACCGTTTTTCCCTCGATCCTTTTGGCCACAAATGAAGTTGTAATTTTTTACCTAACCTACTCCTATAACTGAAATGAATGTGCAAACATAACTGAACTTAACAGTACAGAAATAACAACAATGTGTGTGGTGGAAAAGCCCTTTCCAAGCATGTAAAAATTCAAAGAACGAAATAGTATCTTGTACTGCACTCACAGCTTCCTTTGCTCTTAAGGAATAGCACTGGCTAGTCTTGGACTCCAGTCGCTATTAAGCACTAAACCTACGTCTAGCTGCTTCACTATCTATGGGTAAACGGAATGGGTATCAGAAGCTTGAAGGGAGATTTCTCTTTTTGTTTTTGTTTCTTTTTGTACATTGAGTCACTCACCACCTAAGGATCGGTTTCCCCGGCAACGACACCAACGTTAGCGGGCTGCCGCGACGGACGTCTGTAGCATATCTCTTTTGTACTAACATAATGTCAATATGCAAGGAAGCGACTTGGGATGGGGCACGGAGACTTAATGAGAGTGTCAATCTCACCAAAGTGAACTCGAAGACTAATCGTTCTTACAACAAAAGCAAATCAACCACTTCCTATTCAGACAATCAATATGTGTCCATTCTCAACACTCAACATAATCACGCCGTTTTGGTTTCCAAATGAATCCGGAATGTCACGAAACTTAAGGAGAGGTATCAAAACACTTATGGGCTCAATCCTACCAAGTTCTATCACCATCTGGGAAGGTACATATATCAAGATCCATCACAAAAAATGCGCAAAAAATTGAAATAGAAGTACTTGGAAAGATCCACCTTAAGTATAGAAACACTTATCCATGGTCCAAACATCAAAAAACAACCATTTTAACTCCCAAATCAATGCATTTAGCTCACAAACGAATTGGAAATGATTACACTTAGATTGAAGAGCAAGAGACAAGGAAAACAATGTAGTACTATTTGGAGTAGAATTCTGATTACCCGTTCAGGAGAAATGATGATTACAAATTGTAGTCACAAAAAGCTTTTGCAGTGCACGTTTTCTTCTCCCAGCTAATGATAATCATCCTTAAGGGTTTTGACTTTAAAATTTAGGGGGATTTCCCATGGTCATCTGGCCTCTTACAAGGGGTAGACTCAGAGAAGATAAAAAAGAGTATGGTCTAATCTCATTAAGATTACAACTCATTTTAGATTGAATTATAGGGTTTTTGATGAAAAAATAGAGTATCCGTTGGGTTTGGTGTGCAAGAAATAAGCGGGCTTCTTGCTAAGAGAATTTGTGAGGTAACTCCAAAAACTATATGAAGGAGTCATGCCATAAATACCATGAAGCCTCTTGAGTTTGGTAGGGAGTGCAATCGAAGAAGCCCCATTCTCTCTCTCTTGCCCTCACACATACAAAGAAAGAGTACAAAAGAGAAAAACAAACAACAAAAATATGAAAACGTCAAGGCTATGGTCACATATTATTATGGGTAGGATGAAAGGGTTAATAGATGAGTTGATTTCATTCAACCTTTGTCGACCTAACGAGCTACGATTTGTTCTTTGGAACTATAGTTTTGTGCCTACTATGATATATAAGTTTTGTCTAGTGATTTGGACTAATTGTGTGTACAAATCCTCTTGGCTCATAGAAAAATAATTACACTTATATAAAATAAGAGGTTATAAATTAGAAGGGGTAGTATGATGGGATTTGGTGAAAGATGTATTTCATTGAGCCTTTCTGGGTCAGAGAGAAACACTTTATGTTATTGTAAGTGTATTTTACGGCTAATCCATATGTTACTTGTAGTAGATTGCACAGAGTGGAAGAGATAGAAACTCACATCATGTGGATTATTCATCTAGGATATTTCTAGTATGTGAAAAATGTAGAGGTGAGATAAGCGAAGAGAATAGAATTTTCCCTCCCAAGCCATATTCTAGAAATAATGATACTACATGGAGAGATGTACTTTTAGAAAGGAGAACCTAGAGTTTGTAGAGAGAATGAGCTTTTAAGAGTGAGAGAGATTTGTGAGAGTGTAAATTTATTGCTACTCACCTTGTTCATTAGCATAGCTCTCCAAGAAGGTTGATCATAGCTTTGGCAGAGTGTTGTATCTTGAATGCCTTCAGTAATTAGGACAAAAGAGAGATGGAGATATGAATAGAGTTAGAAATAGATGTAGAGATAGAGATAAGGGTGGGTGTATAATTAGAAGTGGATAATAGCTAGGTTAAGGAATAGATTTGGAAATAGAGATAGAGGTAAGGATTGGGCTAGAGATAAAAGGAAAAACATCAAGAAACCAACAAAATCACAAATCAGCGCACACCTTGTTTGATAAACCCTTTAAGATATATTCACCAATTTGATGGAGAGAGAAGGAACGGAAAGATTTTTTGCCTTGAATAATGCACCAAAATCCAAGTCCTTCTTTGATTAGAGTTGATCTTACAGGGATTTCTTATAGGATTGGCTAGTCTTCCTCAAGGAGCAAGTATAGGCTTATGCTTATATTTATGGCTAAGTACAATTAGAAATTAATCCTCTCACTCTCTAATGAATGGTTTTCCAGGAGGAAGAGGTCTTGTTTTATAGGTGAAGGGAACCCCAAGAGTTACACAAGAAAGAGAGGAGCCAGTGTGAACATGAACTGACAAAGTTTGAAATGGACTACCATGCTTGATGTGGGTAGACTGGGGTTCACGATTTTGACCATATCTCCTTAACCGTGGCTCAAAAAAAAAACTATGAATAGAAACAAAAAATTCAGCTCATAAGCTATGATCCCTATTTTATATACCTTTTTCAATTTGGATGGGAACCATGTGTTAAAAAATCATCAAAATAGGGTATCTTTGTGGTAGCAAAAGTCTACTTTTGGTCCCCTTAGCCTAGAATTCCATCTGATTGCAATGGACACCTCATGCAATATGAAAGCATGACATTGCTAATTGACAAAGTTTTGCAGGGATCCTTCCAATAATGAATTAAAATAGGTGCATCTTTGAGAATTATTCAAGTTAGTGTCCCACTAGGATTTGATACCTTCATAGTAGCTATCAAAAAGAAATTATAAGAAAAATACATAGAGTATATATATAATGGACTTGATACATTTCCACAGAGCATACTTCCACAACTTCACTCTCAAGATGGAAACTAGACTTCATTATAGCATCAAGCTCACCCTTAATATCTACAAAAGAAACTTGCTCACATAAACCTAAAACATTTTGAGTAGGCTCTCACAACCCACTCTCATTGATGCCTATAAAACATTTTCAGTAGGCTCTCACAACCCACCCTCTTTCATGCCTATTTGTAAATTATGTACATATTGCTTCTCACATCTTCAAATCTTCAAGTATTGTAGAACATACTGATCCATTCCTTGTTACCAAGGAGCTCATAGAAAATGTTTCACCTATTTTTGAGAAGCTCCAAGTTTTCTTGAAGCTCTTTGCTTGTTGCTTGTAGGAAAGGCTCTGTCTTGTCTTACTCCAGTGTGGCCTTTTTGTTCCTTGTTAGTTCAGAATAGCATCGTTCAAATTCTCTGTGCAACTTTGTTGGAGAGTCCCTCCTTTGGCTTGGCTATCCATTCCAAAAATGTTCTCTTTGTCAATTGCTATGCATCTTTCGTGAAATAATCCTCCTTTAAGGCCAACTTTAATGTTTCCCAACTTGCCCCATGCCCTTCCCTAATTGCTCTTCCATTCTCCCTAATTTTAGGAGTCACAACCAAGTTTAAAATTTCAAGCATCTCACCTTTTGGTACTCGATGCAGTTCCATTTTCTTAACATATAATTGAAGGTACTTTGTCACATCTTTCCCATAAAATTGATCCATTTTGTTCACTACGGCTTGAATAGCTTTTGATTGTTGAAACCTCCCATGTTTCTGTAGCATGTTGATGTTGCATAAATGAGGCAAATGCTTGAAACATTTGTATTGTAGCTAGATCCAGTTGCACACCATGTTGCCCTGTGTGATCACCCATAACTCACACAAATTATCACCCTGGCAGGTTCGCATCAGGCTCATAAAAATTATGTGGAGAAGTTTGCGGCCTTGCTAGAAAAGCATCGGGCTTCTTGTTGTGAGAATTTGTGAGGTAACTCCAAAAACTATATGAAAGGGTTATGCCATTGATGCCATGAAGTCTAGAGTTTGATAGGGAGTGCAATCAAAGAAGCCTCTTTCTCTCTCTCTTGCATTCACAGACACACACACACACACACACACACACACACACACACACACACACACACACACACACACACACACACACACACACACACACACACACACACACACACACAAAGAAAGAACACAAAAGATAAAATCAAAACAACACAAAGATGAAAATGTCAAGGCTTTGGTCATATCTTATCATGTAGGATAAAAGGGTTATTAGACGAGTTAATGGCATTCAACCTTTGTTGATCGAACAAGTTACGAATTGCTCTTTGGAACGCTAGTTTTGTGCTTATTATGATATATATGTTTTGTCTATTGATTGGGATTAATCGTGTGCTCAAATCCTCTTGATTCATAGAAAAATAACTACACTTGTATCCAAAGAAAAGTTATAGTCTAAAGGGGTAGTATGATGGGACCCAGTGGAGAAGTATTCCATTGAGCCTTTTTGGACCAAAGAGAAACACTATACATTGTTGGAAGTGTATTTTACGGTTAATCCATATGTTAATTGTGATCTATCACACAAAGTGGAAGTGACAGACATTCACATCATGTGCATTATTCATCTAGGATAGTTTTAGTATTTGCAAAATGTAGATGTGAGAGAAGCGAAGAGACAAGAATGTTCCCTCTGAAGCCCTATTCTTGCCCGTAGGCAATAAGGATACAACAGGGAGAGATGAACCTGTAGCAAGGAGAGCCTAGAGTTTGTAGAGATAATGAGCTTCTAAGAGTGAGAGAGATTTTTGAGAGTGTAAAGATGTGTCTACTCACCTTATGCATTAGCAAAGCTCTTCAAGAAGCTTGATCATAGCTTTGGCGGAGCGTTGAAGCTTGAATGCCTTTAGTAATTAGGACACAAGAGAGATGGAGATATGGATAAAGATAGAAGTAGATGTAGAAATAGAGGTATGGGTGCGTGTAGAATTAGAAGTGGATAATAGCTAGGTTAGGGAATATATTTGGAAATAGAGGTAGAGGTAAGGGTTGGGCTAGAGATGAGAAGAAAAACATCAAGAAACCAACACAATCACAAATCAAAACACACCTTATTTGATAAAACCTTTGAGATTTATTTGACAATTTGATGCAGAGAGATGGAGAAGGAAGATTTCCAGCCGTGAATAATGCACCAACATCCAAGTCCTTCTTTGATTAGAGCTGATTTTATAAGGATTGCTTACAAGACTGGCTAGTCTTCCTTAAGGAGCAAGTGTAGGCTTAGGCTTATGTTTATGGATAAGTACAATTAGGCATTGATCCTCTTACTCTCTAATGAATGATTTCCAACAACAAAGAGGTCTCTTTTAGAGATGAATGGAAACCCCCAAGGGCTACTGTAGAAGGCGATGACATTCCTAGCAGATGGAAACTATCCCTTAGAAGATCGACCAGCGGGAGACAATCACACTAACAGTAATTACCATAGACAGTTATTGTAGTAACTCCCGAGAGCTATAAATAGGACCCGCTACATTGTAATCAGGCTTCTTGACTGCTTGTATTTTGGCTTTAGCTTTCTAAGAACTTTAGGATTTACAAGCTCTCGCCTCTAGTTTCACCCTGTAATCATTGCTTTTGTAATCATCTGAGCTTAAACCCATTATACAATATATTGGTTTTCCTTGAGTTATTAATCTGAATCTACAAATACTCTTTCCAGTCTTTCAGTTATGTCTCTCATTTCTGTATAGAATTCTAGTTTAGTTATCTATTTCAATCCAGTCAGTACTCTGTTACAATCTTACTAACTGAATTGATGACATAACTAGTAGCTCTTAATTATAACACCGGAATCAGCTATCTAAAAGATTAGATCCAATTCCATTTTGGCGATCACAATGGTTAGAGCTGTTCTCTCTTCGACCAAAAAACTCTTATCTCCTAGTTAGAATTTTTAGTTGTACACATGGTGCCCAAAGTCAATCATAGTCGCAAACCGTCAACCTGGTTAGGCACTGATTCCGACGGCGTCGACCATATTCTTGAGGTATCCGAAAGAGAGTCTGATCATAAGAAGAACCCAAAGAGCAAGACTGAGGCTCAGGAGGAGCACAGTCATGCTAATGAGGCAAAGGACTCTCAGCACTCCAGTCATGCGAGGAGGAGAAGGGCTAAGCGAGAAGAACGCAAAATGAAGAGCTCTTGGTCCACACACAAGGCAGACACTCTCGTTCGAGAAAAAAAGCCAGGAAAGAGACAAGAACTGAGACTGAAGAAGAAGTTGACTTGGATGCTAACACAGATCACTACAAAAAGTCTTCTCGACGAAGTCAGGCTTCCAAGGGCAGAAGAAGCAAAGATGGTGCCGATCGGCATGATTATACTTCTTTATTAAAAGTCTCTTTCCGAGTGTTCAAAGGAGAAAAAAAAGATGATCCAGATGTTGATATTCAAGCTTATGGACAGTATGCTAAGTTGAAGAATATTGATGAAGATGATTGGGGAGGATATTTCCCTCAGACACTAAAAGATGCAGCAAGGAAATGGTATTACCATTACCCAGCCTGCCAACTCATATCATACAACAAATTTCTCAAAGATTTGAGACTGGAGTATTCAGACAACAGGGGTGATGAGGACATCCTCTGCGAGCTAGATAATATTAGACAAGAGAGGTTGTCAGTGAGAAGTTATGTAGAAAATATCAACAATTTTAGAGGCAATTGCAAGAGCCACCATCAGAACAGAGGCTACGTGCATGGTTTTTAAAGGGTTCCGTAGTAAGAAGATTAAAGAACAACAGGTACCTGCACTAACAAAGAAATTTAGTGATTTAGCTTAGAGAGATTTGAAGCTTGACCAACAAACTAAGAAGGAGAGAAGCCACAAGAAGAGGAGGTCCAATAGTAGCAGTTCTTTCTTAGAGAATTTTGATTCTACTGTGACCTCCAACAGCTTTGACAACAAATGAGATGAGAAAAGCAAGGACAAGGCAAGGATAAAATGGCCTAGCAGGTTGTTGAAATCATCCAGACCAAACAACCAATTAGGAGAATGGAAACTTGGCACTCAAGGTGCAAATCTAAAGATCATGTTTCCAATGAAGTCCACAATGTACCTATTGCAAAGTGTATGGTCATTTATGGAACAATTTTGGCATTCGCATTCATCACTTCTGAAAGAGCATACAAAGATAGACATGCCAATAACCTCCCAACAATACTTATATATAGGCCCTTGGCCCTCTGGATCTTAGCAATATATAGCCCCTGTACCGCATGTGTATTCCTCTACCCTTGGCTAGGGTCGCACCTCCTACAGTCCTACCCTTGGCATGACATTACTCCCCCCTTGGAGAAGACTTTTCGTCCGCAAAAACAAAAGTGGTAGGATCTTCAAAATAACATTAATGTTTTCCATAGCGGTATCCCTCATGGATCCAGTTGTTTGTTTGACCGAAACATGGTGTAGTAGGAGGTCCAGTATAATCAAGAATAACATCTTGATTTTTCACATTGTTGTTTATTTGCAACCATCTTGTGTTACCGAATCCAATCCAATCATAGTGTGTAGACTCCATTTAGAACGCACATGAGCATGCTAAACGAGTTATCACAACAAAGATGTACCTAGAAGAGTATCGCTTTTCACTTTCCATGAAGGTAACTTGCTGATATGACTCATCAACCAAGTGTAATTCCTTGACTTGTTCTCAAATATCATCAGTGAACAACCCCACCATGACTAGTGTTCAAGGTTGAGAACCTAACTTATACATGAAGAGACTAAACCTAGTCGCAAACATGCTTTATGTGATGGTAAGCAAACTCCAAGTAGAGCAAATAATGCTTAATAATTGGATTGCTTGGTGCTAATGTAGGCACTTTGCATACCCTTTAGTACAAGACTACACTTTGTGATATGCCTATCCCCTTGGATAACTGACAGTACTGAGGTGTGTTTCCCCCACACTTTACAGACAGTCTTCCAAGATGACTGGTAAAAGGGGACCATATCGTACAACATGCTGAGGAATCAACAATGTCCTGAATAACCATCGTGGTTAACTTGAAAAATCCACAAGCGCCCAAACCGAGCCATGACCTCCATTGGTGATTGGTAGACCCAGAAGTAATCTCGTAGAGATAATGCACATAGAGTGTAAAATGCTTCATAAGCAACAACTTAATAAATACGCATGATGTTCCAAATTAGCTATTGTTAAACACTAGGGTCCATAACACCTAGTGTGCATGCATTTAGTAAAAAACAGATCCGAACCTGTATATCCATAATTGTCCTTGCCAATACTTTTGGCAAATGTGATACTCCTAGCACACATTGAAGAGGAGTGTAAATAGTTGCAAAAAGAAACTAAATACTTTCTATTGCAATCATTTGAAAGCCTTGTTGAAATGTTTGAACCATAATAGAAGGTGAAACTAATGTTACTTCTAGGTGCAAGCAATGAAACTTTTTCATTAACAACTCAAAGCTTTGCTATATGTATAAAAAACCATCTGTAATGTTGTGTAGCAACAAGACTTGTACCTTAACAAATCATTCTAAGTATTTTTTAGTTTCTAGCCACTAAAGTGTCTCTTGATACATCACACTGAAAATGGTCTAGAAAACAGATATGACCAGCACCTAGGGACATCGTCGCCACACAAAATTGAAGTAGCGATGCCAGTTTCTATCCCAGAGACTCATATTCTTCACATGTGGAATATGTCTCAGGTAAGGATGTCTGAAATAACCTCCTTCAAGTACGAGATGTACTTGGGTGTGGAGTTAACTGTAAAAAATGCATGCAACGTGCGTGAGAGAGACCCTCATTATCCGTGCTCCACATTGGCTAAACTGAACTCCTTGAGTTCGTAGACCATGTTGCATCCCATGTGACAACATGTGCCAAATATACCCTACAAGTGGGTCTATAACTGCATAATGCAAAAACTTATATTGGACACGACAACCCAAATTTCTTGATTCTTACTTGACCTAGTCATCTCGTTGACGAACGAAAATGGATGAAAATTGAGAATTTTATTCATCCAGCTTGAAAAAGTCAACCAAAGAATATGTGTACTTGGAGGTTGAACGTAGCATTCACTTACATGTAGTGAAAGGATCCTACCTAAATTTCCCGTCTGCAAAGGCCTGGAAGCACTAATTTGAAAACTAGTAAAATGCAAGTAATGTTGCACATGTAACCTTGGGTGTTGCCATTGCGATCCAAGATCCTCGGTCCTTGCCAAACCGCTTGGCTAGACTTTTGTAAAAAAACTGCTCAACTAGCAACCAACTGTATCTTAATTCAACTTTGGAAGTGGAAATTATCCACAAGTCCTCTGCAACTTATAAATTTCTTTCCTTGAAAGTACAAGTTTGAAGATTCCAAGAATTGATCATCACACTTAATAAGGGAATTAATAATCATGAAGTGGATCTTATCCCCAAAACTAGACTCATATAGACACTCTTAGTGCTAGAGATAAAATAGGAGATCCACTGAAGTTGGAATTGTATTTGCAACTAGAGCCATTTTTTGACCCAAAAAGCCATAAGCTTGGATTTTTGTGAACAACCGTGCTGTCTAAAATACTACCTTCAGCTACACACCTCGGTAGAGATAAGTGCTTACGAGTTTAAGACGTTCAAAAACTCAACTTGATTTTCACACTTAAAGTGTTTAATGCTAAAATAGCACCCAAAAATAAATTAAAAAATCACTAATGGCAAGACTCTTACTTGTCCATTAGAATTGAGGGGTACTCAACTAAATTTAATTGTTCAATCTTGAAAGCATTAATTGATGGATCACAAACCGATGGCTCTTAGCCATTCCATAATAGGTGACAATAGGTGGCTCTTAGCCCGTCATCCTGTTACCGTATTGACATAGAAAGATTTCTATAAAATCATGCCTAGTTGCACCTTTTCCGCAAAGAATTTGGAAAGAGATGAAATTGAGCATACAGATTGGGTGTCACCCATTGTGGTTGTCCCCAAAAAGAACAAAAAGTTATGTGTGTGTGTGAATGCAGCCACAATAAGGGATAACTATCCCTTGCCAATCACAGAACATATGCTTGAGAAGGTAGCAAGAAAATGGGCCTATTCCTTTTTAGATGGGTTTTTGGGGTACAACCAATTGGCAATTGCAATAGAGGATCAACACAAAACAACATTTGCCACAGAGTGGGGAATATATGCGTATAGAGTTATGACTTTTGGCCTAACAAATGCCCTAGCCACCTTCCAAAGGTTAATGACTCATGATTTCAAAGAATACCTGAGAATATTCTTAGAAATATATATGGATGATCTCTGTGTCCACTCTCTTATTCGGGAAGAACACATTGACCATTTACAAAAGGTATTTGAGAAGTACAAAACATATCAAATATATATCAACCCGAAAAAGTGCATTTTTATGGGAAGGCAAGGCCGGATCTTAGGACATATTGTCTCAAGATGCGGCATAACCACTGACCTATACAAAATTAGAGTCATAGCAAACTTTCCCAGGCCTACTGATGTCAAACAAGTACAATCTTTCATGGGACATTGCGGATATTATGGAAGATTCATATATATGTATGCGATCATTACACAACCACTATATCGCTTATTAGTCAATTTTGACTGGACTGAGGAGTGTGAAACTTCATTCAAAAGGCTTAAGGAAAACCTCGTATCAACACCTGTACTTAAAGCACCAGATTGATAAAAGATATTCCACGTTCACATTGATGTCTCTGCATATGCAATTGGGAATATTCTGGCTCAACCTGGAGACGGAACAATGGATTTCCCAGTATGTTATGCGAGCCGACAGCTAAATAGTGCAAAAAATAACTACACCACCACTGAAAGAGAGGGATTAGGAATGATATATGCTGTAAAGAAATTTCAGCATTACTTGCTTGCAAACAAATTTGTGTTCTTCACAGATCATCAAGCTCTTCTGTATCTAGTAAATAAACCATGCAATACTAGGAGAATTGTACGCTAGTTTATTATATTGATAGAGTTTGACTTCACCGTGGTAGTTAAAAAAGGTAAAACTCATCTACGAGAGGATCATCTTTCAAGACTGCAAAACGGGGAAGCTCCTGAAGGAGTAGATGATGACATACTTGACACTTATATTTTCAATATTGAAATGATACCCAAATGGTCTTAGGAAATTGTTAACATTCTTTCTTATGGAGGTAGATTTGATAAAAAGGAAGAGGGATCCAAAAAACAAACATTTTGACAAACAAAAAACTTTCAGTTGATTGCGGGACGACTTTACCATCTAGGCTCGGACCAAATTCTACGATTATGTATAATTCCAAAGGAATTCAAATGTTATCTTGAAGAAGCACACATCCAAGAATGTGCATTTCATTGCTCAACAATGAAAACATACCAGAGATTGAAACACTTAGGAGTTTATTGGCCAACTATGTATGCGGACACACATGCTTATGTTAACAATTGTACTATATGTAGTACCAAACGACTGGTGGATCATGCGGCATTGTTTCAGGTAACCATTGCACCTGCATGGAGTCAATATATCATTGATTTCTTAACAACAAGAACATTTCCTAAAAACATGACAAAAGCGCGACAAAGGGCTATAGAGTTGGAGGCTTGAGACTTTAATTTAATTGAAAATCAACTCTACAAGCAAGGAAAGGACAATCAGCTTAGAATATGTGCAACTGAAAGTGAATACCTACTGATTCTAGAACATGCACATGGAGGAATAAGTGGAGGCCATTTTTCAGGCGATAAAAATTGTCTTAACCGCAGGGATATGGTGGCCTACATTGCACATGGATGCTGAGGAATTTGTAAAGCGTTGTGACGCATGTCAACACACTAAGGTGTCCATAAAGAGAGATGAGATGCCACTACGGCCAATGATGGGAGCACGAGCATTTGCAAAGTGGGGAATTGATTTGTGGGGCCTATTTCACCCCCTGCATATCACACCCATACCCAATATATCATTGTGGCTACAGACTATCTCACAAAATGGGCTGAAGCCAAAGAGACACAAAAAGCAGATGAAAGGACCACTGCACAATTTTTGTATGAGAATGTCTTTGTACGATACGGATTACCAATATAAATTGTCAGTGATCAAGGAACACATTTCCTTAATGAAGTCATAGAATACCTACTAGAGGAATTCATGGTCATACATAAGACATCTGCTCCATATCATTCATAGGCAAATGGCCAAGCTGAGGCCACAAATAAAACCCTATGCACTGTTTTGAATAAAATTGTATCAGAATCAAGGGCAGATTGGGATCCACAATTACATCCAACACTATGGGCATACAGCGCAGCTTATAAAACATCGATTGGAATAACACAGTACAACATGGTGTTTGGTCTAAACGCTATATTATCCATAGAGTTTTTGATTCCAACTCTACGAGTGGTGAAACGCTTAGAATGGACAGGCCATGAACTCTCTTCAAGAATAGATGATCTTGAAACGCTAGATGAACTTCGACTAAGAGACATTGCTTCAATCTATGCTAGGAAGAGAAGACAAAAGGAGTTTTTTGACAAGCATGTGCGCACCAAAGATTTCAAAACAGGTGATTACGTACTTGTTTACACTTTGAAGCAACATGCCAAGAAACTTAAAAAGCGAGGGATGGGACCCTTTGTGATTAGTGACTTATCCCAAAGCGGAGCCGTCAAACTTGCTACACTGGTAGGTGAAGAAATGCCAAATTGGATTAGTGGGTGTTGGTTAAAAAAGTATCATTTACCACTAACACAAGATATGCTTCAACAAATCCATCATGAAAAACAATGAACGAAGGAGAAATAGAGGGTAAGAGAAGAAGCACAAGCAGAAGCAAAAGAACGCATTGCAAAAAGAAGGCTTCTACGACAACAACAACAAATTGGATCACCCTTGCGAATAAATGCTATTCGATTGACGAATTTTAATGAAGACACAGTGGATCCAATAATTGCATTCAAATTTGGTAGCAATCAAGTTGAATCGATGGGCTTGCTTGATTCAGGAGCTCAAGCAAACCTCATTTCTTGCAATTTATATAATCAGCTCAAGCTTGAAGCACAACTCCATCCTACTCAACAAGCAATGGAAAGCAGTAAATCACATTCATTAAACACATTGGGCTAGACGATATTGCATGTACAAATACATCAATATGTTTATCCCCACAAGTTTTATATGGTTGAGGATGCGTGCACACCACATCCAATGTTGTTGGGACAACCATGGCAGAAAGAGTACAATGTGCAGATAGATTGGAGTACAAATACAATCAGAATTCACAAGACAAGAGCACCAAGTGGTAGCCTTTGCTCAAACAACCATGAAGAACCCGATACTAGTGCCACAATCACTTGATAAAAGCAAAAAAGATGGGTGCCACTTAATCAACAAAAGACACTTAAGAAGGATAAACAGGACATCGCCCACCCCATTCAATAAAAAAAGGAGATACCACAGGCGAAAAAGAATAAATCAAGGTCAGCAATATAATAACAAAAGGTATGGGTACAGAAAGATGGAAATGCACGAGTCTACACACCACAAGGCAGTAGCAAACAACCTCTGCACAACAATGTTAAACAAACACCGAAAAGGGTCATAAAACAGATGTGGATACTGAAAAACATGCTCAATCTCCATATACATTAGACACGAATTTGGATCCCCAAATTGATGCTACAGGAACTCCCTTCAGTACAAGCAAAACCAGCTGCAAGACAAACGACATCGGCAAATCGATCTGTGTGGATACCAATCAAAAGAACATCAATAACGACCAAAAAAGAGGCCATAAACCTACAAACACCTCCAAAACAAAAATGCAAATGGCTAGCAAAGGAGAAAAAGATTATGGCCACATCAGACACGAGACTCCTATCACAGGAAACCATAAGAGCCATATCTACAGTAGCGGCAAACCAGGGCACCTTCGCAAAGAAGACGATCAAACAACGAGCGGCAGAATTACAACTTTTAATTACAAATAAAATATGCAAAACAAACCAAGAACAAACTGGAAACCTCGCCATTGAATGAAAATAAGCATCATGTTTATTCCCTCCTCTCGCACCGCATTTAGTTTAACATGCATTGGTCGCGTATGCATCAGGTAGGGCCACGTTACAAGGCCGCGCATTAGCATGATTTTTAACCCATGCACTACACATACCCTGAGGCAATAACTTTTCATCCGGGAGGACTCCGATTAGGAGGAGGGGAGGCATTCTCAATGCGAACCCGATGACTAAAAAAAGCAGCAAAAAGGGCATGTTTTGACTATTTTTGAGGGGTTTACGTTTAATTGTGAAATGTTTTGGAATAACCTAAGTACATATGCCCTTATACATCATTAATCTACAGATATATGAGGCCAAACGCCAAATGGAGGCCGATAAGCATGTGTATATATGTAAAAATAGCCATTTTTTGGGCAAAATATCGGTAAAACGGAAAAATCCGGCCATAAAAATTACATGTAAGTATACATAGTGTGCCAGGGTGAAGTTTTTGATTTATTTTGATTTTTGGGGGTTTTTTGGGTTGTTTTTGCTATTTTTCTTTCAATTTTACTAATTATTGGCAGAAAAACTTCAAAAATACAAAAAGCAGGTGAAATGAGATCGTAATGAAAAACAAAAAAGATGGGGATGATCAGTGACTATAATACAACCCAAGGTGCAGTGGGGGTGCAATTATGAGAATGAAGCGGGAGGCGTGTTGTGGCCAGATTTTGATCGAATCGTCAAAATTCTCAGAAACTGGGAAAACGGAGTCCAAATGGAGAACTTTTTGAGCCTAAACCGCATTTCGACTTTTTCACTCCACTTAGAGCTCATTTCTACTATTCACTTGTGAGAGAGAGCTGTAGCCACTGAGGCGGTCCGGGGCGGGCAACAAGAAGAGTGGCCTCTAGACACCCTTCAAGGCTCCCGTGCTGCTCAATGGGGCTGGGGCACAACACAACACAAACCAAAACAACAAACCCACCGCCAAATCCCAACTACACAAGGGGCACCACCTAGTTTAAGAGCGAACTAGGACGCAAAAGAGGAGAATCGTTAGAGCAACCCACAAACAAGCAAGGAATTTACACTAACCCTAACACCAATGGAATACTCTCACACACTAAAACACGAGAGAGAGAGAGAGAGAGAGAGAGAGAGAGAGAGAGAGAGAGAGAGAGAGAGAGAGAGAGAGAGAGAGAGAGAGAGAGAGAGAGAGAGAGAGAGAGAGAGATAGTGCTCGGGCTGCTTTGAAACGTATCGGCAATGATCAAGCAAACACAACTATATATTTAAGAAAGAGAGAGAAAGGGGGAGGGGGTGCTTGTTGCATTAATACCTTCTTACAAATCTGTCATGACAAATCAAAGTGAGATTTGTACTTGTTCAACATAGCTTGCGTAAATTTCACCACAACACATCACAAGAAAAGCCACCCCAATCACTGTCTTAAGGCCAGGGGAGTCCTCTCCACCCTGTCGCCCTCTTACAGTATGTGGGATTTATGGCTAGATTGATGACAACACCAGAGACAAGCTATCAAGAACTTAACAAAAAAAAAACACCAAGACACTTACACATCATTGTTGTCCATTACTTCACGTTGGAAGGGAGACAAAGTATCCAAGCTTAGTCCAAATCCACCCTCCTTGATTCAGCGAATGTTGGGCTTACACTAGTAGGAGAAATGATAGATTTCCTACTCTCAATTGAATGATCACTCTCTCTCTTACAATGGCATAGATTTCCCCTTGCTAATCCCCTATTACAACACATGCACATGCATAAGACAATGAGCTTCCACTCAAGAGCTCCTTCTAGAGAGGTTGAGCTTGGCTTCTCAAGCTATAGCATAGTGCTCTTGCTTATGGCTCCCCCCTCTTATGCTAGCTACACCCTCCTTTTATAGCAATTTTGAAGGCTAGGGTTACTCCTCTAACCATGGTTGGGTTAGATTTTCAACAATTTATCTAATTTCTTTTGCTTGGAATTATCAAGAAGTTGGTGGGGAAAGAGAGAGGAGAGAAATGGAGGTGATAGGACTTTTCATAGTGGGTTAGTGTTAGTAGAGTTAGTATTAATTTACAAATGGAATTGAATATTTACAATGGGAGTATCCATGTAGGATACAAATAAGGAAGAAAAACTCTTAAGAGGTAAGAAAAGGTGGATTTCTTACAAGGTTGATGCTCCAAGTGTCTTGAGTAGGGCCAATTTTGACGCTTGTTGACGGTCCACTAGCTTTGACGGTACATTTTTTCTCCACTCTTGACCTTCCTTGAGAGACAAGGTAATTGAAGCTGAGTAATCAACCACCATGATGCTATCTTTTAAGAGAAGAGGCTGAATTTTGTGGTTTTTTGATAGATATGGGTAATTTGGAGGAGGAAAAATGAGACTAGGTGGTCAATTTTGGAATGGAATTGTGTGTGGGAGGTATGAGTTCACCATGGTTTCTCTTATTCTTCAAGGTTGAGGAGAAGGTGAGTAGTGTGCAGAGAGGAGTGGTGAGAGAGATGGGGATGATGAGTGGAGAAGTGTGTGTGAAAGAGGAAAATGATAAAGTGGAAGAGAGAGTGTGGCTGCATAGCATGGGAAAACTGGGGTCCACTAAAAAAATCATAGCTCACAGCTGGTAGCTCCAAAAATCATGAAAAATTTTGGGGTGATTATTCAGAGCGTGGGCTACATTTTCTCTTTTGACCACCGTTCCAAATTCGGAGTGGAGATAGGTGCCAAAATTCTCACCAAAAAGCCTGTTTTTTATGCCTGCAAAAGTCTTTTAGTGGTCCCCTCCTTTGTTGAATTTGTACAATGCATCCAAGAGTGAGCCCCTCCTTTGTCATATTATAATACAAAGCATTCAAGTTGCCCTTGACCCATGCATGGAGGAGGATTATTGGTGAAATAAGAAATATATACATGGTGGGACTAGTGTATGGACTATTCATGGACTTTAGCTCAATGAGCACATGGTGTTAGAATAATGAGTAAAAATAATAATAAAAATATGGAGGAGTTATGGATATGGAAAGATATTGGAATCATATGATATGGTCCCTCCTTGAATTATTTTGGGTGAAAGAGGAAAAGGTATGCAAGTAAATAATATAATAAAAGTAACCAATGAGTAGAAATCAATTTTTTGTTTTCACGAGGGTGAGGGTGAAAATGTGGGAGTGATTTGTATAAAGGAAAAATATGAGGTTAGAGTATGTACATATTGGCAAAAAAAAATATATATATATAATTATGGTGTAAGAGGATGAAAGAAGGTGTACATAGGTTTAATAAAACACACACCTAAGTAGAAATATTTAAATAAAATACCAAAATAATTATTAAAAATCCCTATATTTAGGCCATATATACAATGAAATATTTACACACAAAGAGGCCATAATATACTTTTATTTTTTTTATTTTTTTTATTTTTTTTGGCTCACCTAGCCCAGTGACTAGCTAGCTGAGGGTTTTTAAGAAGATATGGGAAAAGTCCTGTGACTCACGCACGCCTATGTACAGTGAAATGGTAGGGATAGCCACAGTGTTTGGGTGATTTTGGTAGGGTGAGGTAACTCACTGTGGCAATTACAAAGAGCCGAAAAAACGGCTATCATTAGCCCTCCCCCTGGATGATGGTATATTCATGTACCATCATAGAGCATCTTTTCCAAAGAGAGTGCTTCAGAGTCCTTGACGAGATCTTCATTGTTTGGCCCCTCATAATTTTGGCTGGAGTTACACTCATGCTTCATGTAACAATACTTACATGAGACAGCGGCCTTTGGACAGATCTTTGGTAGATTCTTTGGTAGAAGGCGACTCAAATAGAGCTTCAAGCGATACCCGTTTACCTTCCTGGAGAGCTCTTTACCATTCAAGTCCATAAGCTGATAGTAGCTAGAATTGAAAGCCTTCTTGACTATGTATGGCCCTTGCCATCTAGTTTCAAACTTGGCATCAAAACGATTGTCAAGTCGATTGTCATACCTTAGCACAAGCTCTCCTTCCTTGATGCCTTTGTCCTTCAGTTTCTTGTCGTGCGTTTCTTTCGCTTGTGTGGCTTTCCTCTTGTAGCACTCGTATGCTGCTTCTCTTTTCCACTCAAGCTCCACTAACGTAAGAAGTCAATCCATCCATACCTCTTGATCATCTTGTGCTGATTTGCCATGAAGTCGCATTGTTGGAATGTTTAGCTCAATTGGCTGTAAAGCCTCTTGACCATAGACCAAGTGAAATGGTGTGAACTCCGTGGCTTCCCTATATGTGGTTCGATACGCCCACAAGGCACCATCCAAGAAGTCATCCCATAATTTTGTCTTGTTTTGCACCATCTTTCTAATGATTCCTGCAATGACACCATTAGCCTTCTCCACCAAACCATTTGATTGTGGGTAGTATGGTGTGCTATGACGATGTAGAATGTGAAGCTCTTCACAAACTTCTGTGAGCAATCCTTTTCTAAACCCTGGACCATTATCAGAAACAATCTCCAAAGGTGTGCCAAATCTACAACAAATGTGAGTGTAGACGAATTTGCTTACTGTCTTCTCATTTACCTTTGCCACACTTTGTGCTTCCACCCACCTAGTCATATAGTCTACAGCCACTAGAATGTAGAGTTTACCATTTTTTGTCCTAGGCAGAGGACCCATAGCATCAATGCCCCACTTTTCAAAGGGTCCATTTGCAAGCACTATTTGCCTCGGGCCATGCACCAACCTTCTATTTCCATTTATCTGACAAGTGTGACAGCTTTTACACCAATGTTGAACATCCACATGCAAACTTGGCCAAACATACCCCGAAAGCAAAATCTTCTTCACAGTTAATTCTTGCGCAAAATGACCACCACATGCCTCTTCATGCAAACCTTTTAGAATGGCTGGAATTTCCTTGATAGTTGGTACTCGTCTGCACACTTGATCCTTCCCTCTTTGATAGAGGGAGCCTTCTAGGAAGAGATATACGCTTGCCTTCTTCATCAGTCTCCTCTTCTGAGCTTTTGTGAAGTCTGGTGGAAACTCACCCTCCAAAATGTAGCCAATGATGGGAGCCAATGACTCCAATCCCTGGTACCTCGGTTGCTTCACAACAGCCGCCACCATGATGACCTGCACTTCTTTCTTTACACATGCAACGGCTTGTTGTGCAAGTAAATCAGCATCTTCATTCTGTTTCCTAGGAATATGATATAGTTGCACTTCTTCAAATTGATTAAACAATCTACGAATGGCATGAACTTTTGTCCGTAAGCTCTCATTCTTGCATGCCCAAATGCCTAAAATCTGTTTAACAATGAGAAGTGCATCTCCCTTTACCATGAGGCGTTGTATCCCTTGGCCAATGCACATCTTCAAACCATGAAGTAGAGTGTCATATTCTGCTTCATTGTTGCTAGCTGAACTTGGTAGATTGAACTTCTCTTTCATGACCACCTCTCCACTTGGGTTGAGCAACACTAGCCCTCCCCCTGCTTTTCCTGTGGCTCGACGAAAAGCTCCATCAAAGAACAAAGTAAAAGCATTAGGAATACTTTTTGGTGGTGGCAATGGTAGGGTCTTTACTTCAGGCACCTTAATCTCCTTTTCGTGCACCCTATAAGTGAGAATCCCTGCCAATTGTGCACGCACACTATCTTCTACCTTGAAAGAGTATTGAAACTCTTGCAACTCCATAATCCACTTTGAGATCCTAGTACTAAGATTCATTTGAGATGACACCCAAGGGAACAAATTTTCTGCAGTGAGAATTACAAAAGGTTTTGGTAGCAGGTAGGATCTAAACTTTCTCACCGCAAACATGAGAGAAAGCATCATGAGTTCTGCTTCTGTGTAGTCTCTCTCCAAAGCATTCATGACCCTACTAGCAAAGTAGATGGGTCGCATCCTTGTACTGTGGGGATCTTGTTGTAGCAACACAGCACCAATTGTTTCTTTCCCAGCACTAGAGCTAACAAAGAATGTGTACTCCCAACAAGGAGGCATGAGTGTTGGTAGCTCTGACAAAATGACTTTAATGTTACAAAAGTACTCTTCAAGCTCATCAGACCATGCAAATTCTACTTGTTGTGTCAACTTTTGCAAAGGGTGAAGTAACTCCTAGGCTAAGTGAATGAAGCGTGACATATACTTCACCTTTTGAATGAATGAGATGACCTCCTTAAGACTCTTGGGTGATGGTAGCTCAATAAGAGCCTTTGCCTTCGAAGGATCCACTTCAATGCCTTTGTAAGAAACTTTATGACCAAGCAAGATTACTTCATCCTCACCTATATGGCACTTGTCGGGGTTGAGTTGACCTCCCATGTCGTAGAGCTTCTTTAAACCTTCTTCTACCCTTTGTAAATGCAATGATTTTGAGCTATAAATACAGAAATCATCAATGAACACCCTAATTGACTTTCCAAAGAATGCTTGAAACACCATATTCATGAAACGTTGGAATGTTGCAGGAGCATTTGTCAGACCAAATGGCATGACTCTAAAAGCATAACAACCCCAAGGAGTGATAAAGGTTGTTTTCAATTGATCCTCCAGTGCAATCCCTATTTGAAAGTAACCTGAGTAACCATCGCACACAGTGTACTTCTCATGACCAGCTACCTCATTTAGTATCTCATCCTGGAATGGGAGGGGAAAGTGATCTCTCTTTGTTGCCTCATTGAGGGGACGGTAATCCACACACACCCTCCACTTGCCGTTCTTCTTAGGAGTGACAACAACAGGAGAGACCCACTCTGAATTCTCCACTGGATAAATGAACCCTGCTGCTAGAAGCTTTCTTACCTCCTTGAGTAAAGCCTGCTCCTTGATGACTCCTAGCCTTCGTAGCTTCTGAGCCTTAGGTGTGGCCTCTGGCTTCAACTCAATTTTGTGTTGAACAGCATCTACTCCACGCACATCGGTGTAGTCTTTAGCAAAAAGCCTAGGAAACTTCCTTAGCACACATTTGAACTCCTCTCTTTCATTCTTTGTAAGTGTTGTTGATAGCATACCTTCCAGCATCCCTTCATCTTGATCACCTTCGTTCTCTTGAGGACCTACCTCCTCCAAGCCTTGACAAGAGGTCTCTTGGTTGCTTGGCTTAAACCTTACCCCCATGACTTCGATGGAGGACTCCTCTTCAGTAATGCTGCCGCTACTTTCTTCTTCTGAAGTGCTATCGGTCCAACCTTCTTCCGTCTCACTTTGAGATGATTCTTCCTGGAGCTCCTCTTGGCGTTGCTCCTTCATGTCAAAGACAACCTTCTTGTGATTGTCATTCCTGCAAATTAGCTTTCCACTCTCCCAATCCTGCAAAGCTCGCATTTTCATTAGCCATGGTCTTCCTAGGATAAATGGGTAACCATTTCCCTTGGTAGACATGACATAGAAATCCACTGCCTTCTTAATGCCAAAGGCCTCCACAAAAACATTTTTACAAATGCCTACGCACCTAACCTTGCTATTGTTTGCCATCTTGACCCTAATTTCAGGTGTCTCATGGATGTGCATGCCTAGTTTTTGCATGAGTCCCTCTGTCATGATGCAAATTTGTGCACCCCCATCCACTAGACCTTTCCTAACCAATCTCCCTTTGATGTAACAGTCTAGCACCGGTGTAATGTCCTCATTCATTTTAGCTTGTGCAATTTTTACAACAGGCACACTCTCTTTTACCTTTCTCCTAGTGCTAACTGCCCTTGTTAAATCCCTCCTAACTTGTGGACATAATGCAAGAAATTGAGGCCATGAAATATCAGGACCCTTACCTCTCATGTCTTCCAACAAGTTGTACGGAGCCATACCATGTCCAAGAGGGAAGTCTTGGAGGTTGATACGGCGTCGAGTCCTCTTGGTTTCCTTGGTTCCCTTTGCCTTCTTGCCTTGTCCATGGTCACTCTGTGATGTGACTCCTTCTTTCTCTTTACCTTTTCCTCGGCCACGCTTAATTCCATTGGCTTCCATGTCAACCTCATTTGAATTTGTCACCTCTACCACATGCACATTTGGATCTGGCAAAGGTGGAACTCCTTCTACCCCTTGTGGAGGTGGTCTTGGTCCATTTGGCCTTTGTAGAAGCCTTGGTTGTTGACCAGTTCCTTCACCTGCATTCATCACTGGGTAATTCAAGTTAGGCCTCCCTGGCTCCCCACGGGGCCAAGGACAATTATACATCCCATGTCCAGACTCTCCGCAATTCCAACATTGCAAGACTCTCCTAGGTCGTGGATCTCGCTCTTCAGACTTCTTTGCTTGTCCCTTTGGACCTACAGCTTGTGCAAGGTGAATTGACAGGCTGCTTAAAGATTCGTTTAACTTCTCAATTACTTCCGCCGTTACCTCAGGAAGCTCCCTTGATGTTGATGCTTGTGACTTACCTTTGGGTCTAAGACCTTCTATTGGAACCTCTCCCCTTAAGCACTTGAGTTTCCTATACTTCTCAGCAGCCCTAGTTTCAGCTGCATCAAAAGTAGCAGGTGCTCCCGCCTCAACTTTTACCTTAAGGTCAGGAAAGAGTCCGGCTATGAACCTCTCCTTCTTTAAAAATTCTGCACCATCACCAGGGTTAGCAACATTTCGTATCCATAGAGCCCAAAGACGTAGAAACTCTTGCTTGTACAAGTAGTAGTCATCTAAGTCTTTTTGCTTATGAGAAACAATGTCTTGCCATAGTTTCTGAGTGTTTTGGGGATCAAAGAAGTATCTCTTAAAACGATTTAAAACTTCTGTGTAATTCCCCTTAACTTCCTCAGGCAAAGAGTCAAACCAAGTACTAGCATCTTTCCTAAGGACCACCTCAAACATTTCTACACGTTCTTGATCGGTTACTATCCTCTTGATACGGCAAGACATCTTGAAATTTGCTAAAAATAATTCTGCATCCTCTCCAGGCTCTCCAAAGAAAAGAGGATATCCAGACATTTGGCGTTGGCTCTCCATTATTATGAAAGATTACAACACGAGTTACAATAAGGGATACAATAGAGATCTAGAACCACTCGCCTGCAAATGAAGAAGTGAGAAAATACCACTCTAGGTTTTCTTCTTCAGCTATCCAAGCTTCAATAAGGTCTCGATTTGTTTGATCAAAACAAAAGGGTAGACTATTGATGAGCTCTAAGAAGGGTTGAAATTCTTCAAAGCTAAGGCGATAAACAGAAATCTCTAGAACTTCCTTTTCTGGATCCAAAAGAGCAACCACGTCCCAAGTGATAAATTGCACTTGCTCTACAATTCCCAATGCACAAGCGGTTTGTATAAAAACTAGATCTTCATGCTCGTCAAAGGCCGTGAGAAAGTAGCAATTGACTAGGAGCTCCTTTCCTTCGAGTTCCACACAGTCGGAGTGAGGCAACCTTCTCACAATTTCATAAAGAACATCCTCATCAAGTCCAATCAAGTTTGCAAGATTTAAAGACTCCACTTGTGCTACAAAATTCCTGGACAAAAACTCCTTAGGGTTATGGTTAAATCATTCAAAAGCATAAAGAGATTTACAATGTCTCTATGAACAAAGTGTCATAGAAAGTAGAGAAGGATGAGAATTTATACAAATTTGCAATCTTCTCTATGCTCTCTTTATTAAGACAAGCTCTGAATAGCTCCCTATCTCCTTTGTTGAAAGCGAAAGGAAGACTATTAATAAGACGCAAATGAGGGAAAAATTCACCAAATGTGAGTCTATGAAGCATGAACTCTGGCCGCAAGTTTCCTGAAGAGTCTTCCTCAATGGTGAAATGCACTCGCCAAACGCCAAATTTCACTCTATTTACCAATCTTAGGGCACACACTAGTTGGATGAATGCGCGGTCTTCCTTAGTGCCCAACAACAAGAGGAAAATGGAATCAACGCGTAGGACCTTCCGTCTTAACTTCACCACCCTCTTGTTATGAGGGAGACGCCTTACTACTTGCTCCTGCAACTCAATTGGTAATAGAGCTAGATCTCTAAGGATTGAACTTTCACTGCACACACATTTCCAGTTAGAACAAATGATCGTTTTTTTGTTTCTTGTAACAACTTGGACAAAGAAAAAACAAACATACACACTACTTT
This sequence comes from Adiantum capillus-veneris, assembly GCF_014529385.1. Classification (NCBI taxonomy): domain Eukaryota; kingdom Viridiplantae; phylum Streptophyta; class Polypodiopsida; order Polypodiales; family Pteridaceae; genus Adiantum; species Adiantum capillus-veneris. The sequence goes on from NC_140935.1 coordinate 20,745,594, forward strand.
GCCGGGCTGCACTTCATTTTAAAATAAAATGAACACATGTACATCAAAAGAAGTGTGGTAGTTGATGAGAGGTAGAATGACAAGGTTTGGTGATGCAAGAATTTCTCCTGCTCTTTGGGCACCAAACATGAACACCATTCGTTGTTGAAAATGGATCTTTCTACTAATTGCAACGTTTATTCTAATGTGTGGAGTAAAATGAAAGGGAAAAACCTCTATTCCTGGGCCATTATCCATGGCCTATGCATGTCCTAATGCTTAAAACAAAACAAAAATATAGACGTCCAAACTAAGGTCGTACCTAATGAGAGGCAAAATAAAAGGATTTACTGAAGCGTTTATCTTGGCCAACCTAAGAGGACCTAAAATTCTACGAATGACACGTTGAAATTGCAACTTAGTACTAACAATTATGTGTACCTTTTGCCTTGCAATGGGAATGAAGGGATCATACAAAGCTTCGTGATTCATGCAAACTACTTGACTATGCTAAAGGTTGATTCTACACAAAAATACACAAGCCGTCCTCAGTGGGGGCACCAAAATTGAGGCGGTCCGGGGCGGGCAACAAGAAGAGTGGCCTCTAGACACCCTTCAAGGCTCCCGTGCTGCTCAATGGGACTGGGGCACAACACAACACAAACCAAAACAACAAACCCACCGCCAAATCCCAACTACACAAGGGGCACCACCTAGTTTAAGAGCGAACTAGGACGCAAAAGAGGAGAATCGTTAGAGCAACCCACAAACAAGCAAGGAATTTACACTAACCCTAACACCAATGGAATACTCTCACACACTAAAACACGAGAGAGAGAGAGAGAGAGAGAGAGAGAGAGAGAGAGAGAGAGAGAGAGAGAGAGAGAGAGAGAGAGAGATAGTGCTCGGGCTGCTTTGAAACGTATCGGCAATGATCAAGCAAACACAACTATATATTTAAGAAAGAGAGAGAAAGGGGGAGGGGGTGCTTGTTGCATTAATACCTTCTTACAAATCTGTCATGACAAATCAAAGTGAGATTTGTACTTGTTCAACATAGCTTGCGTAAATTTCACCACAACACATCACAAGAAAAGCCACCCCAATCACTGTCTTAAGGCCAGGGGAGTCCTCTCCACCCTGTCGCCCTCTTACAGTATGTGGGATTTATGGCTAGATTGATGACAACACCAGAGACAAGCTATCAAGAACTTAACAAAAAAAAAACACCAAGACACTTACACATCATTGTTGTCCATTACTTCACGTTGGAAGGGAGACAAAGTATCCAAGCTTAGTCCAAATCCACCCTCCTTGATTCAGCGAATGTTGGGCTTACACTAGTAGGAGAAATGATAGATTTCCTACTCTCAATTGAATGATCACTCTCTCTCTCTTACAATGGCATAGATTTCCCCTTGCTAATCCCCTATTACAACACATGCACATGCATAAGACAATGAGCTTCCACTCAAGAGCTCCTTCTAGAGAGGTTGAGCTTGGCTTCTCAAGCTATAGCATAGTGCTCTTGCTTATGGCTCCCCCCTCTTATGCTAGCTACACCCTCCTTTTATAGCAATTTTGAAGGCTAGGGTTACTCCTCTAACCATGGTTGGGTTAGATTTTCAACAATTTATCTAATTTCTTTTGCTTGGAATTATCAAGAAGTTGGTGGGGAAAGAGAGAGGAGAGAAATGGAGGTGATAGGACTTTTCATAGTGGGTTAGTGTTAGTAGAGTTAGTATTAATTTACAAATGGAATTGAATATTTACAATGGGAGTATCCATGTAGGATACAAATAAGGAAGAAAAACTCTTAAGAGGTAAGAAAAGGTGGATTTCTTACAAGGTTGATGCTCCAAGTGTCTTGAGTAGGGCCAATTTTGACGCTTGTTGACGGTCCACTAGCTTTGACGGTACATTTTTTCTCCACTCTTGACCTTCCTTGAGAGACAAGGTAATTGAAGCTGAGTAATCAACCACCATGATGCTATCTTTTAAGAGAAGAGGCTGAATTTTGTGGTTTTTTGATAGATATGGGTAATTTGGAGGAGGAAAAATGAGACTAGGTGGTCAATTTTGGAATGGAATTGTGTGTGGGAGGTATGAGTTCACCATGGTTTCTCTTATTCTTCAAGGTTGAGGAGAAGGTGAGTAGTGTGCAGAGAGGAGTGGTGAGAGAGATGGGGATGATGAGTGGAGAAGTGTGTGTGAAAGAGGAAAATGATAAAGTGGAAGAGAGAGTGTGGCTGCATAGCATGGGAAAACTGGGGTCCACTAAAAAAATCATAGCTCACAGCTGGTAGCTCCAAAAATCATGAAACATTTTGGGGTGATTATTCAGAGCGTGGGCTACATTTTCTCTTTTGACCACCGTTCCAAATTCGGAGTGAAGATAGGTGCCAAAATTCTCACCAAAAAGCCTGTTTTTTATGCCTGCAAAAGTCTTTTAGTGGTCCCCTCCTTTGTTGAATTTGTACAATGCATCCAAGAGTGAGCCCCTCCTTTGTCATATTATAATACAAAGCATTCAAGTTGCCCTTGACCCATGCATGGAGGAGGATTATTGGTGAAATAAGAAATATATACATGGTGGGACTAGTGTATGGACTATTCATGGACTTTAGCTCAATGAGCACATGGTGTTAGAATAATGAGTAAAAATAATAATAAAAATATGGAGGAGTTATGGATATGGAAAGATATTGGAATCATATGATATGGTCCCTCCTTGAATTATTTTGGGTGAAAGAGGAAAAGGTATGCAAGTAAATAATATAATAAAAGTAACCAATGAGTAGAAATCAATTTTTTGTTTTCACGAGGGTGAGGGTGAAAATGTGGGAGTGATTTGTATAAAGGAAAAATATGAGGTTAGAGTATGTACATATTGGCAAAAAAAATATATATATATAATTATGGTGTAAGAGGATGAAAGAAGGTGTACATAGGTTTAATAAAACACACACCTAAGTAGAAATATTTAAATAAAATACCAAAATAATTATTAAAAATCCCTATATTTAGGCCATATATACAATGAAATATTTACACACAAAGAGGCCATAATATACTTTTATTTTTTTTATTTTTTTTATTTTTTTTGGCTCACCTAGCCCAGTGACTAGCTAGCTGAGGGTTTTTAAGAAGATATGGGAAAAGTCCCGTGACTCACGCACGCCTATGTACAGTGAAATGGTAGGGATAGCCACAGTGTTTGGGTGATTTTGGTAGGGTGAGGTAACTCACTGTGGCAATTACAAAGAGCCGAAAAAACGGCTATCACCACCTAAAGCGCATAGGACTTCTAGCAGCCGATACGCCGCACACAATCATCCGACGACCACCAGATATGAGAGGTAGGCTCGGCACCTTATGCTCTTCGTGTATATGTGATGTTTTGTCACCAAGACTAGTATAGAACTCCAACGGGGTTTGCAGGGTAGAGACCTGTGAGCATAAATAACCACCTAACGGATAACCCAATACCAACAAGACTTCATAGGGGGTTTACCCTAGCCTAGGAGACCAATCTTGGATTCCCAAAGGAGGCAAGAAAGCAACTGGAAAAACCCTAACATCTCGAGCCCTGCAAGAGGCCACAAAGAGGAAATCCGGAAAAAGTAACCCGAATGATACCAAAACTCATGGGTAGGAGCTTCTCGACGAGCTCTACAAGGCTACATGGGCCACATGGCCAAAAGGCGACCCAAAGTAGGCCTAAGCTTTAGAAACAGCATCGGAAATGCAAAGCCTCACTTGGCACTCAGAGCCAAGCAGGACATCCGTTTGCGGCCAAACTTCACGAGCGGCTTACCAAGGCCTTCAACAACCAAGTCCTATGGTGGTAGACCACTACAAATCATCGAAGGCATGCAAACGCAATCAGGGGCGCTTCCAGAGCGATAAATCGCCAAACAAAGCTCAAGTGAATCCAAAACCAACAAGAATCACATCGCAAGGTTCCCCAAGGGTTAATGAAACTATACTGGTCATCATCAAGGAATTTCATTGCGAAAAAGTGCTCCAAGAGTCAGAAATCACCTCTGAGGCTCCGAAAGCGAAGAAGGTAGTTTCTAACTAACCATTTCATTTTTTAAATTGAAATAAAGCACAAAGGGACTTAGGGAGGTCATATGCACATGGTAGTAGGACTTGTTCCAAAAAAATATACAGGAGACATCCTACACGTAGGATGTCTCAAGGCCATTTTTGGACACCCAACTCATCATTCAGCCTTACACACAACCTCAACATGTCAATTACATCTTATCCCTCAAGTTTCACTCCATTGGGACAAAGTTTGACCTCTTATGCAGCAAATAACACAAAGTCTGAGCATAGAGGCAAGAAATGGTCATAGACCCATTAAAAATGATCCAAATCCAGTGAAACTTGAACCACACACTCTTCACATCATGTCAAGGCTAACTCTGAGGTCATATCTTCAAACTCACAAAACAAGACATACTACGTGTCGTATGTCTCTAAGCTTGGAATGGCCTCCAGAGGGATTTTTTGATCTTCAAACATATTTATCACATGCATACAAGCCCACCCACCAAGTTTCCAACCAAACAAATCATTTTCTGGCCTCATACCTCCATAGATGCACTTTTCAGATTCCCAAACACCAGAGATGGTCTTCCTGCACTCAAAACTTGTCCAAATTCACATCTAAGACCATGGTGATGATCCACAGGCTATGCCATGTCGTACTGACAAGTTTCATGCAATTTTGAAGAAAAGGACATCCTACGCGTAGTATGTCTCTAGAGTCATATTGACCTGATGAGCAAAGTTTGACATCATAAATGGGACCAACATGCTACAAGAAGCCTACATATCAATTTTCAAGTCATTTGGACACCATTTGTTCATCATTACAGGACATCCTACTCATTTGTGCACCAAAAGACTGGTACACGGTTTACCATGTAATAGGGTAGCACACCATAGCCCTCCTTATCGCAAAATTTTGTCGTTGGGCTATCTGTAATGGTACAGACATCCAATGTTGCTAGTATGTGTTCCCATTCCATAAGTTCTAAGGAATCTTTGGAAAAAGGTTTCAGAATATAATCCTTGTCCTCAATAGCACTTTCTAAGATGCATTCCTCTCTTTTCAAGCTTCCACAATGTGAAGCTCCACACATCCATAGCTCTTTTTTCTGCTTTAACCATGCGGGGAGTTCGGACCCTGTCAACGTAGCCAAATCAAACTCTTCCACTGGTGTTTGTTTCACATATTTGTAACTATGGTCTTTTAGATATATTTTGATTGTAGTCTCCTCACGCCTGAGATATACGTGGTCATAACCCCAATCCTGTACCATTTTTAATTGTCTCATGATATTCTTCCCAAGATGATCTCGTAATTGTTATTTTTGTTGAAATCAACTATTGCAAATGTATGCTCATACTCGATTCCACAAGAGGTGAAAATTACTTTTTCTAAAAGTCCTAGAGGCTTTTCCATGAACCCATCTGCCAGTTGTAATTTCATTCTGGTTGCTCTCAAAGCCGGTTTTCCCTATTTTTTCCAGATTTCTTTGGTGGCGATAGCGACTCCCGCTCTACTGTCGAGAATAGCCTTGGATACAACTCCCTTGAATTCTACTAGTAGTGTGGTATTTCCATCTTCTTCCTCGCAATATTCTCCAACCTTGTTTAAAGGTACAGGCCTAGTGTTTAGTTGAGGCTTGTCCAATTCTCTGAACCCTTCTTGAATTCAAGGTAGGGTCTTTTACTCCAAATTCTTCTAAACATTTTCCTACGGTGGTCCACATGTTTGGTCGTAACCTCAAGAGTTCAGCTAACGTGATTGTGCATGCCACAGGTGTGGACAATAACTCAATCAACCCTTGTGAATCCATTACTCTGTTGGGAGAAAGTATTTGATATGGAATTGCTCACTTCAGACTTAGCTTCATACTCCCCTAGGTAAGAGGGTAGAGTTTTTAGCGAGTCTGGTTGGCTGTGACCCGAACTAATTGACCCCTGGTCCTCCCCTTGTGAATGCATATCAAGGTTCATTTGTGATCTTGCCTCAAATTCTTCAATGGGAGGTAAGATTAGTTTTTATCCTTCCCAATGCAATTTAGTTGGTAATTTACCCTATTAGCTTCATTTGCTTCCTGGATTTGCTTCCACCGGTCATCTAGACTATCACACTCTTTACCCATCCCTGCCAATATTTTAGACTAGAAACCATCAATTGTCTTATTTGTTGTATTTGGCACTATGATAGGTTCTCTCCTAGACTATGAGGCAGTCGTGAGTCCTTCCTTTGTGTCTGCTTGTTTCTCTAGAGTTGGTGTGATAGGGTTTGGAGCTGGCACCTCGTGCCAACTTGTAGGTTTACCAAGTGGGTTTTCTATCAAGGATTGGGTTGTTTCAATCATCTTCCGACACATTTCCAACCGTTGTTTTTCTAGTTCCGCATATGGATAATTCATCCATCTTTGCTCTTGAATCTGGTTGTTTTTGAGTCTGGCTTTGTATGCTTTTAAAAGTGCGTCAAGCTGCTCATTTACTTTTTCTACTAGTACTGATCCTCCTGATCTTGTACTTTTGGGTTCCACTATCTCATTGGGCCCTATGGTTGCAGCAGTGTGTGAACTTAAACTAGCTAGATCCTCTAACCGCTCCAATCTATCCTTTGTGTGTTTTAACTCCTTGGATAGAGCCGTTTGCTCTCTTTCCCTCCTAGCTTTCATACGAGTGTTTCTAGCTTTCTAAGTGCTTCTTTGATTTTTCATTTTTGCACTAGGGGCATCGGTCTTTGGCTCTTCAACTATGGGTTCGTTTGTCCTTCTTTGAGCTTGTGCCCGTGTGAGTGCCTGAATAGGTATTACTGTTTTGTTTTCTGATCCCCCACTGGATGGCACTGCTTCCTGCATGTTCAAAGTAGTTTTTTCTCCTTTGCTCGGGTTCTTAGGGCAATCAGGAATCAAGTGAGTAATTCCACACTCGGTGCAATACGCTTTGACTCTAATGATTTCATCGCGAGGACAATCCCTTAGCCAATGATCTCCGCCACACTTGTAGCAAGGTCCCTTAGGATGTTGAGGTGCTCCTTGATCTCCTCTCTGTTGGTAAGGATGCCTCTACCCTCCCATGACTCCGTTAGCTATGAGAAATAGTGTTCGTTCATCAAAGATGTATCTTCCTTCTCGTGCAGCCTATGCAGCTGTTGGTGGTCCTATACTTCCAATCATGCTCCAAGGTTCTTGTATCTTAGGTTCTTCCGATGGATAATAGACAGGATTTGCTGCATATCCATTGGGATCTTCGTAATATGCATGCATAGGTACCGAAGCCTTCTCTTCTAGTTTGTTTACCGTTGGTACGTATCTTATGCCGACCGTTCGTACTCCTGGTAGGGGTGGTTTTTGCCCCAATACTGGTTGTGGTCTTTCAACTCCTACAGGTCCTGGTAGGTTACCTGCTTGATACCTAGGCATCGATGGGATTTGAGGAGATGCTACCTGAGCCAGAGGAGCATATGGTCTGTCTCTCACATATCTCTTTTTATAATAACATTCCTCCATCACATGGTTTGTCCATTTTTGTTCAATAGTACACCACTAAGGCTGCTTAGCCTGAGGCTTGACATACATATTAATTTTTTTTAGCACTTCTTCCACAAGCTGCTCCTGGCTTACAGCTACTTCTCCTTTCGATGTTGTCTTAGTGGACTTGCTTCCACTTTGTTGTGAGGATGAATCGTCATCAAGATCCTTCAATTCACCCTCCTTGTAGACCGCACAATTTTTCTACAAGGTAAAGAGCTTCCTTAGTTAACTCATTTAACGTTGTGCTCCTCTTCATATGTAAGTCCTTCTAGAGATCTGCGTTTCTCAGTCCTTGAATAAATATACGCATAAGTCTAGATTGGGTTAGTAGTTTTCCATCGGGCAGAACTTCACATATCTCTTTAGTCGTAGGGATGCCTTTCGCATAGATTCCCCTTCTTTCTGTTTGAATTTATGGATTTGTGAGACTATATTACGAGCTATTCCCCTTTGTGAGAATTCCTCAATAAACTCGTCAAAAACCTCCTATATAGATTCAAAATCTCTACGCTCCACAGAATCAAACCACGTGGCGGCATCCTCTTCTAGGGTAAGTCCAAACCCTGCAAATTGAGTAGGGAAATTTAAAACTTCTTTAGCTCTAATTACTTGCACAAAGGCAGCTACATGATCCCTAGGATCTCTGTTTCCCGTGTATTTCTTGTTTACCCATTTTTGCACCTGAGAAGGGGTAATTCTACGATGGTCTACAAATCTCATAGAACAATAAATCTTTCAATCATAAAAAATCATCATGGGGTTAACACCATCACATCATGACACAACACCATGGTATAATAATCATTTAAATTGTAAGAAATCATTACGTAACAATTATAAGGAATAAATACTATCTAGATTATAATGAATTATCATAAAAGAACTTCATGACATCATAGAATAAATCCATAGAATAATATACATCTAGAACATAACATAAAATGATATCATTATCCAACATACATCTCATAATTGAAATTGAACATAATGCAACATGGTATAATGAATCAACTCCATGCAAAAATAATTTTTGCAATCCGAATGAATCATTTTGAAACAATACAAAAACATTAAACTGACTCTATTTAACACAAAATCATCTTAACTATAGTGAGTCATGAAACAATGCTATGGAGCAATAAACCATCTCAATAAGAAATGATAAGTACAAACAACTTGTAATCATCATGAAACTGATCATGAGTAAAAATCACAAACCTTTGATGTTTGTAGTTAAAAAATACTTGTTAAATTATATCTCTTTGATAAATCATCAAAATGGTATCTCTTCAATATTCGTATGTAAGGAATTAATATGAATGAATAAATCATAACAATTTGACATGAGTTTGATAATAATTAAATCAGTAAAATTATAATTCTTAAATACCTAAAATTAAAAGAGAAAATAAGTCATTAAAAAATAACTCTTTGATAACCTATCAAAATCATAACTGTTGATATTCATAGAGAAGAGAAATAATATGAACTGTCAAGGTGTAAGTTTTAACATATGAAGACATTAAAATGAATTGTCAAAATTATAAGTGTTTGAGATGTAGCCAAAGGAATCATCAAAACGTAACACTTGATATCTACATGGAAAGAATAAAAAGAATCATCCAAACATAATAATTTAACATCAATATTCATATATAACACAAATTATCAAAATTATAGCTCTTCAATATTTGCAATTATAACTCTTTATGAATCATCAAATCCATAACCCTTCAATATCTATGATAAATATAAATTACTTTCTCCAAGTGAAATGTCATACATCAAATCTCTATATGGAATATGATATGCTCAATATAATTCTCTCTACTAATATCCACATGGAAAGAATAAAAAGAATCATCTGAACATAATTTCTTAACATTAATTTTCAAATATAACACAAATTATCAAAATTATAGTCATTCAATATTTGGAATTATAACTCTCTATGAATCATCAAAGCCATAATCCTTTGATATCTACAATGAAAACAAACCACCTTTTCAAGTGAAACATCATACATCAAATCTTTGCGTGGAATATGATATGATCAATATAATTCTCTCTACAATAACATCATCTAACTCTTAGTAAATTCAATAAAAGAAAATCTTGATTTGATCTTTATCATAAATCATATACAATAAAAAAGAAAAACAAAACAAAGATCTAAAGTGATATGACCTTGATCTAACTTGATACACATGTATCAAAATATATGTGATACACACAAGAGTAACTATGGAGATAAATCAAATAATCTACTCTTTAAAGTGCGCGTGTGAGAGCGCGTGTGTGTGTGCAGCAATGGAGAAGAGAGAAGAAGAGAGGAGACACAGGTTTGGGTGGACTCCAAACACAATAGTGTTAGGGTTATGAGTCCTTATTTCTTTATGTAGATTGAATGGTCAATGCTAGTTCCCGGTTAGTCTCCGGATGCCCAACACTCAGGCACGACACATTGGGCTTTACCACCCCAACAACCTCTCACTTAAAGGACAATATGCCTTTAAGCTGAGGTGACAATATACATACTGATAGCCATTTTTCGGCTCTTTGTAATTACCACAGTGAGTTACCTCACCCTACCAAAATCACCCAAACACTGTGGCTATCCCTACCATTTCACTGTACATAGGCGTGCGTGAGTCACGGGACTTTTCCCATATCTTCTTAAAAAACCCTCAATTAGCTAGTCACTGGACTAGTTGAGCCAAAAAAATAAAAAAATAAAAATTATAAGTATATTATGGCCCATTTGTGTGTAAATATTTCATTGTATATAGGGCCTAAATAAAAGATTTTTTCATAATTATTTTGGTATTTATTTAAATATTTCTACCTAGGTGTGTGTTATTTATGCTCTGTACATTGCCTCACCATTACCACAATTTTTTCTTACCATTTTTCATACTCTTTATTCCATATAGAAATATTTTCATGTAAGGTTCTCTTATATTTGGTGTAACTCCACCCCAACAAAAATCCAAAAAAACTAGTTTTATTTATGTGTATATTTTTTCACTATTGTGATTTTTCCCTTCCTACATCTATTTTGTTTGTTTTTCTAAAAAATTAGAACACCAAAAATATTTATCTTTTTATGGTAGCCTCATAATGAGAGAGATTTCTTTTGACCCCTTTATATTTTTTTCCACTTATATTATTTATATTTGGCATGTACATATTTTTTTAGACCCCTCAATATTTGATTTTCTTAGTTGTACTATTCACTTATATCATAATCTCAACAATATCTTCAATTATAGACCTACCAAATAAGGTCAAGGGTAGGTGGCATGCATACATGCACTATGGAGGGCTCACTCTTGGAGGTATTCAAAAGAATCATCCAAAGAAGGACCCCACAAGGACCTTTGCAGTGGAAAAAAACGGTCGGTTTTGTTGAATTTTTAAAGTTCACTTGCTCTCCGAATTTGAAAAGGTGATACAAACAAAAGTTGTAGCTCGTGGGCTGAACTTTTGCCTCAAATTTTTTCATATTTTTTTGAGCTACGAGCTGTGAGTTATGATTTTTTTAGTGGACCCCAGTTTTCCCATGCTATGCAGCCACACTCTCTCTTCCACTTTATCATTTTCCTCTTTCACACACACTTCTCCACTCATCATCCCCATCTCTCTCACCACTCCTCTCTGCACACTACTCACCTTCTCCTCAACCTTGAACAATAAGAGAAACCATGGTGAACTCATACCTCCCACACACAATTCCATTCCAAAAATGACCACCTAGTCTCATTTTTCCTCCTCCAATTTACCCATATCTATCAAAAAAACCACAAAATTCAGCCTCTTCTCTTAAAAGACAGCATCATGGTGGTTGATTACTCAGCTTCAATTACCTTGTCTCTCAAGGAAGGTCAAGAGTGGAGAAAAAATGTACCGTCAAAGCTAGTGGACCGTCAACAGGCGTCAAAATCGGCCCTACTCAAGACACTTGGAGCATCAACCTTGTAAGAAAGCCACCTTTTCTTACCTATTAAGAGTTTTTTCTTCCTTATTTGTATCCTACATGGATACTCCCATTGTAAATATCCAATTCCATTTGTAAATTAATACTAACTCTACTAACACTAACCCACTATGAAAAGTCCTATCACCTCCATTTCTCTCCTCTCTCTTTCCTCACCAACTTCTTGATAATTCCAAGCAAAAGAAATTAGATAAATTGCTGAAAATCTAACCCAACCATGGTTAGAGGAGTAACCCTAGCCTTCAAAATTGCTATAAAAGGAGGGTGTAGCTAGCACAAAAGGGGGGAGCCATAAGCAAGAGCACTATGCTATAGCTTGACAAGCCAAGCTCAACCTCTCTAGAAGGAGCTCTTGAGTGGAAGCTCATTCTCTTATGCATGTGCATGTGTTGTAATAGGGGATTAGCAAGGGAACTCTATGCCATTGTAAGAGAGAGAGTGATCATTCAATTGAGAGTAGGAAATCTATCATTTCTCCTACTAGTGTAAGCCCAACATTTACTGAATCAAGGAGGGTGGATTTGGACTAAGCTTGGATACTTTGTCTCCCTTTCAACGTGAAGTAATGGACAACAATGATGCGTAAGTGTCTTGGTGTTTTTTGTTAAGTTCTTGATAGCTTGTCTCTGGTGTTGTCATCAATCTAGCCATAAATCCCACATACTGTAAGAGGGCGACAGGGTGGAGAGGACTCCCCTGGCCTTAAGACAGTGATTGGGGTGGCTTTTCTTATGATGTGTTGTGGTGAAATTTATGCAAGCTATGTTGAAAAATTACTAATCTCACTTTGATTTGTCATGACAGATTCGTAAGAAGGTATTAATGCAACAAGCACCCCCTCCCCCTTTCTCTCTCTTTCTTAAATATATACTTGTGTTTGCTTGATCATTGCCGATACGTTTCAAGCAGCCCGAGCACTATCTCTCTCTCTCTCTCTCTCTCTCTCTCTATCATGTTTTAGTGTGTAAGAGTGTTCCATTGGTGTTAGGGTTAGTGTAAATTCCTTGCTTGTTTGTGGTTGCTCTAACGATTCTCCTCTTTTGCGTCCTAGTTCGCTCTTAAACTAGGTTGTGCCCCTTGTGTAGTTGGGATTTGGCTGTGGGTTTGTTGTTTTGGTTTGTGTTGTGTTGTGCCCCAGCCCCATTGAGCAGCACGGGAGCCTTGAAGGGTGTCTAGAGGCCACTCTTCTTGTTGCCCGCCCCGGACCGCCTCAATACAATACAGGTATACAATGACCATCATCATCTACCCAATGCCCATGAGTGCCCGACATTGTGCAAACCGCTCTAAAGGTAATCCCTTTGTCAGAAGATCAGCAGGATTCTCAGTGGTGTGAACCTTGGCAAGCTGCAATTGCTTGTCCTCAAGCACCTCACAAATGAAGTGTTACTTGACATCCACATGATTTGTCTTTGCATTAACCACTAGATTATTTGCCAATTGTATAGCACTTTGGCTATCACTATGTAACACAGGCATCTCAACATTGATTCCCAAGTCTTCCACCAACCGACCAAGCCATATAGATTCCTTGCAAGCTTCTGAAGCTTCAACATATTCAGCCTCTGTAGTAGACAAGGTAGCACATGAGATCGCCATGAAACTACACCTCCAGTGAATTCCAAAACATAGCCTAAAGTGGACCTTCTCTTGTCAAATTCTCTTGCATAATCTACATCCGTGTAACCCCTTACAGATGCTTCCTTTCTTCCAAAGTAAATGCACATGTATTTTGTACCATTCAAATATTGCATAACCCCTTTTAGTGCCTCCCAATGTTTCTTGCTTGGATTTGACATATATCTGCTAACAACTTCCATTGCAAATGCATTATCAGGACGTGTAGCAATCATAGCATACATCAAACTCCCAACTGCATATGAAAAATGCACTTGTGCCGTTTCAAACTTTTCCTCTTTAGACTTAGGGCAATCGTTTTTATAAAGTTTCACATATGGAGTAAATGGAGTGCTCGATGCCTTCCCCTTTTCCATATTGAAATGCTTGAGCACTTTAGCACTATACTCAGATTGAGACAAATAGGCCAATTTCTTGCATCTATCTTGAACACTCTTTTAGATGAAATGGGAAAATTCCACAACTTTGGGACTTATTTCAATGCCTATGGATTACTATTTCCCATTTGATTTGGGAAAATTTCATTTATTTTGGGACTTGTCTTGAGGACGGACTTGTGTTACATTAGACAAAGATAAATTCTCCAGAAAATGGTGGTGTTGAGAAACACCTTTTTTTGTCCCATCCAAAATTTTAATTTCATGTTGGTGTTAATTGCTACTTTGTAAAACATACATAGACACAGATTACAAGAAAAAAATAATATGAAAATAAATTGCTATTCAGTTTCTCCTATTAAGATAGCTTGTGCTTTCTCCACAACATTGGATAAGATTTTTATTGCTTCTGCAAGTCTTCCACCCCTTGGAGTCCATGACCACACAACTGCATCAACACACTCCCAACGCTTTGGGTCAGCAAGATGGAAGCACCAATTCTTTTTCCAACAATCCTCATATTGTTCTTGGATTGTGGGATTTTTTTTCCAATGTTTTGGTTCCCAATATTGAATGAAAACATTCTTGTAGTTGGGAGATGAGCTGTCTACACCAATATCTGACTCTGCAACTCCTACCCATATCGGATATTCTGGATCTACGGGTCTCACAATAACAAAATCCCCTTTCCTTACATCAATTTTAGGCCTAAAAGCTTCCTGTGGCCTTGCACTTTGAGGACCAACATAGTGACCATTCAATTCTTCATATCCTTGAAACTCATCTGTGTCTTCCTCTATCTATTGCAGTCAATGACTCCTTGTATTCTTTGGCCAAAATGATCTATATTCACCAATTTGTTTATTGGTTGGTTGTTCAAGATCACTAATTGTTTTTTGCCAATAAATAATAACTGGCTCCATGTATTTTGTATAATCGTGCTCCTTTCCCTTTAGTAGAATCCATCTTTTCCATAATTCAAGATATGTCTTAATCCCTTGAATAACAAGCGGACTATCCCTCACATAGTCTGGTATAGGAAGTACATCTGGACAGCCTATTGGTAATTTTGGTTTCCCTTTATCATCTTTTTTCCACAACTCAATTCCTGACTCCCTCGGTATCCAATCAGGTGATTTGGGGTGAATTTTGTACTACATTACTAGGATATCATCTTGCATAAAGAAACAAAATTGAAGTGGCTTAGAGTGTTCAAGACGAGCATCTTGTCCATCACACATGTAACCTTTAACAAAGGATTTTAAGTCACAAACTTGTGTCATCAAAAATGGTGCTAGAGCTGAACTTTCACATTTTTGAAAATGTTCCATTGAATGTGGAAAAGTGTAGGTAATTGTTGTTCGTAATCCCTCTGAGAACCTGCTAAACATTGCATCTATGTCCTCATGTGTATGACTCACCATTAATAATCCCAAATGCACGGTTTTGAAAACACGTATTTCTACTAGCAAGGATAAGTATGCAAATAAATATCGATTCTTATTCTCTCCTGCACAATTATCTAGCTGTAGTAAAAGATTCTCATGCAATTTTTGAAACATGGGAGTGGACATGGTATCCACATCACATTGAAAGGAGGCTAATTGTTGCAAGTTAGAAATCTCTTCATTACATCCTTCAATAGCCAATGGTGGTGTTACTGCTACTGATGCATTCCTCTCACGCTCTTTCATCATTCTGTTTTGGTGGTCTAGAGCTGTCCTTGAATTTAATGCATTGAACAATGTTACATTGCTGCGTGACATACCATCATGGAATAAATCTCCTAGCCCATGGTTTTCTGTTCTTTCCGAATTCCATAAGCATAATGGAGGGGAACCAATTGTAGCATTCAGATCTGAAGACCATAGACCATTCGATGAGAAATGACCATACATCCCATGCCCATGCCCATGTGTTATCATACCTGTTAATGATACTTGAAATTGATATGCATTCGTATAGTCTTTTGAGTTCACTCACAATCTACGTATTGCTGTCTTTTTTTGGTCCATTTTGTCATGTATAATGCATAAGTACTTAACCTTTTGCATTTGCGAGAACTTATGCCAGGTGTAGTACACATTTCTACAGCTTTGTTGTTGCATCATGTGAATTTTACGTTCATACTTCAAACGTGATATCAGTTCATCATCCTTTGTTGACTCTAGTTGAGACTTTGTCCGACTATACACAACACATTTGGAGAACTCGCTTGTTTTTTACAAGGTCACATTAGCAGCCTCTATATTCCAAACCCTATTGAATGTAGTGCTAGACATTGGCTTGAGACTCATGGTCTTGAGTGTTTATTGACATCATGTAAGATGTCTATTTGCTTGTACGTGTTTGGTATTTCAAGCAAGGATTCTCTGGTACCATCTTCCATAGTTCTACTCTTATTGGCATTTTTGCCGAGTTTTCATCTATAAAAAAGCGCATCAATTCCCTTCCCGTTTTTGTATGGTCTCTTCCTTTTCTTATGACACCATCATTACCATGCACTGAGCGTCGAACCCCATTTTCAAATGGTTCACGGTAATGATAAAATGAAGTTTTTGGAATGCCATGAATTTTGTATCAAGCTCTACTACAGACCTCATTGCCATTAAAAGAAAATACATAGCAAGTCTTTGCGGTTGTTTTGTTCTCACGCCAAGTAGTCAACATTGTATCATACACATAGTTAGTTTATTTTGCAAACTTTGTCCCCAAAATTCATTGCGCATAGCCATGACCTTATCTCTATTGGCATATTGACAACACCTCATAGAACAACAATCTATGGTTGAAACAAGCTGGACAGAGGAGAGGGATGCTTGACTGGATCTCTTAGAAGGTTTCACGGGCATTTTTGGATTCCTATTCATAAAGAAATTTTTTTGTTTTTTTGAAATAGGCTCTACCAAAGGAGCTAATTCAATGCATGTATCTTGCAATGCGTCACTAGCATGTAGATCCTCATTTTGTAACAACGCTTTTCCATCCATAGTTGTCACTCTCTTGATAGGCCAACAAACTAAATTGATGTTGCATACATCAGATTGTGTAGAAATAGTAGTCTCACAAGCATAGGATGTTTCAATACCATTACCGATGTTACCTTCACCTAGCTCACCAAAGTTCACGGAATCAAATGGACACACATACATGACAACCCCTTCAGCAAATACATGTGTTTTGATTTCATCCCAAAGTTGAACCCTCTTATCCTTCCAAACCTCCCTATAGCTCATTCCATCAGATTGTGCCTCGAATGCTCCGATTCCTTTGTGAGTCTCAGACATAGAAACCCCTTCGTACAGTATCTCATTAATATGTTGTAGCAACCCAATACTCCATTTCACAATCCTGTGAAAGGCATCTCCCACTGTTGGAAATGGAATAAGTGCTTTCTCTTGAAAACACAAATGAACTCACATTAGTACAATTTCTTCCCCAATAAGCATGCATGAGCAATATGCGTTTGGGCTTGTCTCACATACACTCCCAAGTGCAACCTTTTGTGTGGCTACAAACATGCATAATCTATCACCTTGATTAAAATCCATACCTGCAAGAAAGTTTCAACAATATTTGTTAGGAAAACCACATTTCATTGTGAGTATATATGTACATGTTTCATGATGAATATATACACACAGGGCACTATATGTGGTTGTTTCATGATGTGTATACAAAATCCTATGGACTTAGGGCCACAGGATGCTATATATAGGTGTTTTCATCATGAGTATGTATTAATCCTACGGCCTTAGGGCCAATGATTTTTTATGTAGGTGTTTTGTGCTGAGTATATATAAATCATATGGCCTTTAGTCCATATGATGTTTTATGGAGGTGTTTTGTGTTGAGTAAACATACATCCTATGGCCTGAGGGCCATAGGGCACTATATGTAGTTGTCTCGTGCTGGGTATATAGCATCATATGTCATTAGGGCTAAATGATGATATCTGTAGGTGTTTTGCAATGTAACTGTACACATCCTATGGCCTGAGGGACATAGGGCACTATATGTAGTTGTTTCATGATGGGTATATAACATCCTGTGGCCTTAGGGCCATAGGATGCTATATGTAGATGCAACTGTACACATCCTATGGCCTGAGGGCCATACGGAACTATATGTAGTTGTCTCATGATAGGCATATAACATCCTATGGATTTAGGGCCATAGGATGCTATATGTAGGTGTTTCGCAATACAACTGTACACATCCTATGGCCTGAGGGCCATAGGGCACTATATGTAGTTGTCTCATGATGAGCATATAACATCCTGTGGCCTTAGGGCCATAGGATGCTATATGTAGGTGTTTTGCAATGCAACTGTACACATTCTATGGTCTGAAGGCCATAGGGCACTATATGTAGTTGTCTCATGATGGGTATATAACATCCTATGGCCTTAGGCCCATAGGATGCTATATGTGGGTGTTTTGTGTTGAGTATATATAGATCATATATCCTTTAGTCTATATGATGTTTTATGTAGGTGTTTTGTGTTGAGTAAATATACATCGTATGGCCTGAGGGCCATAGGGCACTATATGTAGTTGTCTCATGATGGGTATATAGCATCATGTGGCCTTAGGGACACAATGAGTTTGTATACATCCTTTGGACTTAGGTCCATAGGATGCTATATGTAGGTGTCTTGATATGATTATATATATATACATCCTATGGACTTAGGTCCATAGGGCCCTATACGTAGGTGTTTCAAGAGGAGTATATGAACATCCTACGGACAAAAGGCCATAGAATGCTATAGGTTGATGTTTCTAGCTAAGTATATATAGATCTTATGGATTTATGACCACAAGGTACTATGTATTTTTGTTATGTGGTGAGCTATGTATGCATCCTATGAACTTTGGGCCGTAGGGTGCAATATATAGTGATTTCAAAAAGCTAGAGCCCGCCACGACATAAGGGGATACGTATGAGCTGCACGATATGCCACATGGTGCATCCACATTGATTGATCATATGCCATGTGGTGTATCCACAACCATTAATTATATATAGAGACCGTGCCTCAAGTAGTCCCGTGGATGTACATCCTTATGATATGTTTACATCTTTGAAGGGACATAAAAAACGACGGTATGCATGTATCGCATAATCAAATTTGTGATCAAATTGCGTATGTGCACCTTTACAACCCTCTTCGCAAATGCACACCAGCACCTTTGCAACCCATTCTAAATACTATTTGTATAAATATGTGCATGTTGCATGTATACTCACACTTTCAAAACACTTGCAATTAGTGTGCAATTGCACGTGCCAAAAAAAAGCCTTTTTTTTTTGCTTACCCCAAATTTTTCCAAACTGTGTTTTCAAGTCTCCCAATCAATATGGCACAAAAAAATATCGCAATTTTTGCGAGGGAAAATTCTCTAATTTTGAATGCTTTTTAGTGTATTTTTCAGTATGCGATTTTTGGCCCCGAGACGGTGATTTCGACCATGGGTGTCATTCCGCTCGTAGCGAGACAACACGGGCACTGACAAAGTCTCACGCCAATATTTTGAAAAAATTCTACACTTTTTATTATTATTTTTTTGTTTTTGCGGAAAGCTCTTTAAGTTTCCAGTCCTTAGGTATGACTCTTCCCCTAAGAAAACGATTTTAAACCCTTCAAAATTCAAAATAAAAGAGAGCGAGAAGTTTGGGTGTAAAATTTGAAAGTTGAACTTTGAATTTTGAACTAACAAAATTGATTAACCTTATCTCTCTTTCTTTCTCTGTCTCTCTCTTTCTTTTCAAAACCCTACTCTACTCTCTCGAACATAGCTCTTTGCGCCTCTCCTGAATGCCCTCCGTGCGCGCTCCCTATGCCTCTCCTCCCTCCCTACGTCGTTCTCAAACGCCTCCTTTGTGCCACCTCTGCTACGTGCCCTCCCTACGCCTCAAAGCGCCTCCACTCTTGAACAAAGAGCGCCCCTCTAGTCACCCTTATTGCACCTCTTCTCCCAAACAAACAACACCTCATGCTACCCTTCACTGAATGAATAGCCTCCCTTTACCACCCTCCATGTGCCTCTGAAGCGTGCAACATCTCACGACATCTGTGAGGGCCATGCTCGGGGACCACCGCTTGTACCATCTCCACATGGATACATCGTGATCTCTGACATACCTCCTTCTTGAGACCGACACCAAGACAAGACCCCTCCTGCTCTCCAATGCCAACTCAAGGGGGTGATATCATTCAATTTTTCTCATATGGATTCCTTGAGCCCAAAGAACCTTGCTTACCGATCAAACTTACCAATCAAAGTCATCAGACTAACTTGGAACTCAACCTTCCAGGGTCAACTGGTGGGAGTTCTCTAATTCACCCTTGGTTCAAGGTCATTGACACTTTTTTCTCAGTTAGGACCGAGCACAACCGTCAATGAGTTCCCCTAAGGTGTTCCCCGCTCCGTAGATTGGAATCCCTTTTTCCCCGCTTTGGACTTAATTGCTAAGACAAGATAAGATTGGGTTCAACTTTTCGGCCAACTATTAACCCTACGGAATCCGTCCACCCACCGAACCTTTTGATAAATGTACCTTCACAAGGTAGTACTATGATACTAGAAAATAGTATTCCAATCATGGCGAACCAAGAATACATTTCAAGCATTTGAAAGTAGCATGCAAACTATTGCATACCCTTGCAAATGTGCATTTATCAGGTTGTTCCCACCTTTTCCTTTATAGAATATTTTTACTTCCTTTTTCCTTTAATATTAGCAAGATTATCTAGTTATCTTTCAAGCAGTCACATATACTTCTCCAAGCATATCCCGATCCTCGTCCTAGGACTCGGGTATCCTGTCTCCTTTGCCACGTGAGAAGGCGACACCTTTACACAGATTCCAATTCTTATTTTTCTTTATCTTGTGTGGGAAAGGTTTCAAAAATAATCTACTTTGGGTTCCTTTTAAATCAATAATCCTGAGAAGAAGAGCAAAGGTCCGGCTAATGAGGACAATTGTGGAATAGCCCATTTAAGTTCCTAGCCTTTCCAAGGTTCTTTTTTCCCAAACAATTTGAAGAGTTCCTTAATTAAATCAAATCCTCCTCCCTTATCATGATCCCTCCATGGATCCTTTTTCCTTCCTCCTTTTCCCGTCGGCATCAGGCCTACATGGACTAGGTTGATTTCCAGACGCATCCACGGGTCACATCCACCCGGCCAGGACACACCCCCATTCAATCCCATTTCTAGGGTAGTGAATGAACCTTGAGCTCAACCATAGACCAACGGTTATCAGTCCTAGCCGAAAAGGACCATCCCCCATTGTATCCCACAGGTAAACACCTGCACCGGCCTTTTTCCAAACATGAAGACAAGTTCACACTTAAATCGCTATGTTATGCTAGGGCTATCCACGTCAATCTTCTCGGTAAAAGTTTTTAATCCTAGTTGTAATTTTAGATTAAGCTCCTTGAGTTATAAACCCATAATTCATAATTCCTTTTAATTTTTTATTCAAACAAGACCTTAAGAAAACAACGAATCTCATGGAAGTTTAAGGTTTTGTCTCTACGTAAGTTTCAAGTTATCCCCAACTTCGATGGATCCCATTTTGGTCCCTTTTCATCATTTGCCATCCATGGGGCATCTCCATGGAAGTTTTGGGAGTTTTATGTTCAAGCAACACAGTCATGACATCCTTGAATCTATCCCCTTACTCTCCCCTTCTAATTTGCAAAACAAACTTGAAGCAGACAAACTTGAAATAAACAATGCATATGCTTTTTATAATGAGTTTTTACTTTGGTGTGTCTATCTGTTGTACACACAAAACTTCAAAATGCACCTACAACCTTGTGCAACTAATCAAAACTTCCTTTGAGTGCTTATGCAAGAGTAAAACCCTTCTATGCATGGTAGTGTAAAATGGCAAAGTTCCTAAGAGTGGACTTGCTAGTGTATCGTAAAATATGCATGTAATAGTGTATGAATGATTTACAAATTCTTCTTTATGAAGGTATTTAGGCGTACCTTTACTACCGTGGAGAGGATTAATCAAGTGTCTTAAAGAGGCTTAAGGTTTTGGAACCTTAATGTGTAGATAGTAGGGTATTTTCCTTGCTTTGGAAGAGCAACGGCAAGTGTATTGATGTGGCCGGATCTTTTCCGCTTTCCTTTGCTTGAAAACCACAAATTTGGTTATGGGAATAGAAAGAGATTAAGAAAATTCAAGCTATGGAAAGCTTGTAGGTTAAGAGAGAGAAGTTGAAGAGGGTAATGGTAATTTGGATTTTGGTTATGGCTTCTCTTGAGGAGAGAAATGTGTGTAGGGTGTGTATGAAGAATGAGGATTAGCTATGGATTTCATAGCTCACTATTAAGCTTGTATTTTCAAAATGTGTAGAGAAATGAAATGAAGTGAAGCGTAGCAAAGTGTTTAATGAGTAGGGAAGGCGTCCTTTTAAACTGAATTTTGATAAGTCCCTTTACTTATCGTGATAAGTTACTTTTGCATATCTTGATATGATTTCTTCCTTTTCAAAGCTTCACCAACAAGCTACTTATGCAAGAAGCTAATTTCTCGACAAGTGGCTTATGCAAGAAGCAACTTTTTCTACAAGTGGCTTATGCAAGAAGCTACTTTCCAACAAGTGGCTTATGCATGAAGCTACTTTTCCAACAAGTGGCTACTTTTTCAATTCAACAAGTGGCTATTTTTCAATTCAGCAAGTGGATTTTTCAACAATATAATTTTTCAACAAGTGGCTTCTTCAACAAGCTACTTTCAACAAGTTACTTTTTCACCTTACCCTTATTCTTTCTTTGTTTTCTTATGCAAATTTTTTCTTGAGATAAAACTAATATTCCATGCATTGGTTATATCCACGTTCCCATGGTGAAAACTAAAAGTGTCTCATGGATAGCTTTGCATTGGTTATGTCCACGTTCCCATGGTTAAAACTGAAAGCGTCTCATGGGTAGCTAGGATGCTTTACTTGATCGTATTCGAAAAGTCGACGGCTTAGATATTTTAGCAAGTAAGGGATAAGAGGAGGACCTTACAACATTGAACGCCTCCCTGAGCCTCTCTCATAAACGTGAATCATCCTACGATGCCGCCTCTTCCGCCTTCTCTCTCCCTCCCTGCGCCTCTCTCCCAAACACGACAGTGCCTCACGACACTGCTCGCAGGTAAGCTCAATCTTTTTTTGTACATTTACTTCCTCTCTTATAAAAAAATAGTAAAACAATAAAACATTAAAACAATAAAGAACTAACCTTTGTATTTTACGCTTTTTGTTGGTGTGAGAGAGGTCCTAGAAAGAGGAGATATGGTAGGGGGTGTCTGAATGACGATGGTACAGGCAAACCGGTAGATAATATTCAAGCCCAAAATTCACAAGGGACTGTCTGCTATATGAATGGGGAGAGATGAGAAGAGGGAGAAAAAAAGTTATTTGGAGTGAGAGAGAAAGGAGAGGAAGAGAGACAAACAAAGGAGAGGAAGCTGATAGAGAGGGAGGAGAGGTAGTAATGTCAAATAAAAAAATCAAATCCAAGAGAGAGAGAGAGAGAGAGAGAGAGAGAGAGAGAGAGAGAGAGAGAGAGAGAGAGAGAGAGAGAGAGGGCACCTTGTGGCCCTTGGGCCATAGGGTCTCAATGTAAATCATAGAGGGGTTTGTGGTAGCATAGAGCACACCTGGGCCCTAGTCCATAGGTTGTCAATGTACATCATTTAGTTTTTTTTAAAGTATTGGCATGGAGGATGACACCTTGTTGCCGTAAAGCAATAGGAGAAAAACCTAGAGCAATGGTGGTTTCTTATTAGCATAGAGGACAACCGTCATAAGTTGACAAGATAGAGCATGGAGAGTTTTCCCTAGTATACAAAAAACCCTATGGCCACAAAGAGAGAACCCTATGGACTTGGGCCCATAGGTTGCCAAAAAACCCTCATAGTGGTTTCTAGCATACAAGGGACCCTATGGCCTTCAAGCCACATGGTGCCACTATAGAGCAAATAGTGTTTTTTACTGCATAGAGGGAACCCTATGGCCCATAGGGTGTCAATATAGAGAAAACAGAGGCTCTTACTAGCATAGAGAGGACCCTATGGCCTTCAGCCCACAAGGTCTCCTCAATATAGAGAAAATAGTGTTTTTTATTGGCATAGAGAGGACCCTATGGCCCTAGGTCCATAGGTTGCCAAAAAACCCTCATGAAGGGTTTCTTCAAAACATAGAGGACACCTTGTGGCCTTGGGGTCATAGGATGTGTACATCATAGAGAGGTTCTTACTAGCATACAGGGAACCCTAGGGTGCCAATATCGAGCATAGATCGGTTCTTACTAGCATAGAGAGGACCTGTTGGAGCCCCATTGGTCCAACTGTTGTTATGAGCCCATCTTGTAAAGCATATCAAATTCCCATTTTAAAGTTTTGTCTGTGTGAGTGAGCGTACTCTCTGTAACAGAGAGAGTGAGAGTTTTATCTTAATGCTACGCGCGCACCGATGGTCGAAATCGAGTGCGGAGAAGTGCAGTGTGTTGCCCCCGACAAGAGTTACGCGCCAACACCTACATTGCGGGTGTACAATCTGGCTTTGCGAACTCGATCCACAACCATCCCAATCTGAGTCCGAAAAAGCATGTAAGTATGGCGGCAATAATCCCCCCTTGGGATAAAACAAGCCAAGATGTAAAGTGCCACTAAGGTAGTGGAAATCCTCTTGACAACCTACCAATGCTTAGACCCTGGGCTATGCATAAATCTGCTGACCTGTGAGACTGCAAACTATTTATCCGGCCTCGTGTTGCATACATAAATGAGGTAGCCAACAAGAGTTTGTTAAATAGTGACATCAGCAGGAACACCAGCATCATGTAAGTCTTTATGTCAAAGACGTCTTATCATTTTGATCCATTCATCTGGGTTATGTAAAGATTAATCAGTTAGTGAGGACTCAGATTTGTTCCCACTTTGTAATAATGAGTAAGAGAACCCCATGTACATTTTTGAGCTAAGGTGACTAAAGTATAAAAGTCACCTTAGAACCATTTTTTGGATAACATTTGAGGATGACACCTTGTTGCCGTAAAGCAATAGGAGACAAACCTAGAGCAATGGTGGTTTCTTATTAGCATAGAGGACAACCGCCATAAGTTGACAAGATAGAGCATGGAGAGTTTTCCCTAGTATACAAAAAACCCTATGGCCACAAAGAGAGCCCCTATGGACTTGGGCCCATAGGTTGCCAAAAAACCCTCATAGTGGTTTCTAGCATACAAGGGACCCTATGGACTTCAAGCCACATGGTGCCACTATAGAGCAAATAGTGTTTTTGACTGCATAGAGGGAACCCTATGGCCCATAGGGTGTCAATATAGAGAAAACAGAGGCTCTTACTAGCATAGAGAGGACCCTATGGCCTTCAGCCCACAAGGTCTCCTCAATATAGAGAAAATAGTGTTTTTTATTGGCATAGAGAGGACCCTATGGCCCTAGGTCCATAGGTTGCCAAAAAACCCTCATGAAGGGTTTCTTCAAAACATAGAGGACACCTTGTGGCCTTGGGGTCATAGGATGTGTACATCACAGAGAGGTTCTTACTAGCATACAGGGAACCCTAGGGTGCCAATATCGAGCATAGATCGGTTCTTACTAGCATAGAGAGGACCTGTTGGAGCCCCATTGGTCCAACTGTTGTTATGAGCCCATCTTGTAAAGCATATCAAATTCCCATTTTAAAGTTTTGTCTGTGTGAGTGAGCGTACTCTCTGTACGAGAGAGAGTGAGAGTTTTATCTTAATGCTACGCGCGCACCGATGGTCGAAATCGAGTGCGGAGAAGTGCAGTGTGTTGCCCCCGACAAGAGTTATGCGCCAACACCTACGTTGCGGGTGTACAATCTGGCTTTGCGAACTCGATCCACAACCATCCCAATCTGAGTCCGAAAAAACATGTAAGTATGGCGGCAATAATCCCCCCTTGGGATAAAACAAGCCAAGATGTAAAGTGCCACTAAGGTAGTGGAAATCCTCTTGACAACCTACCAATGCTTAGACCCTGGGCTATGCATAAATCTGCTGACCTGTGAGATTGCAAACTATTTATCCGGCCTCGTGTTGCATACATAAATGAGGTAGCCAACAGTAGTTTGGTAAAGAGTGACATCAGCAGGATCACCAGCATCATGTAAGTCTTTATGTCAAAGACGTCTTATCATTTTGATCCATTCGTCTGGGTTATGTAAAGATTAATCAGTTAGTGAGGACTCAGATTTGTTCCCACTTTGTAATAATGAGTAAGAGAACCCCATGTACATTTTTGAGCTAAGGTGACTAAAGTATAAAAGTCACCTTAGAACCATTTTTTGGATAACATTTGAATATTATCCTCTTCGCTATGCGCTTCTCCCTCACTGGATTCACGACATAACCACACCATCGCGGAAGTCTCTCCGAGAGCTACGCGCCCACCCCACGCATTCACCGTTTCGAGTTGATCGCGATCGATTCTTCCTCGAGCTTGTTTTGCTTGTAAGTAGCACAAATGGTGTCTGTTTTTAATAATCAAGTGCTTCATGGAATGAGAAAGAGATTAGCTACACATAGATACTCATAAACTTAAGTTTAGCCCACTTTTGGATTATGACATACTAGTCTATCGTGACTGTATTCGAGATGACTAGGGTTCAAATCTGGTGAGACTAGACTTATAGGTAAGTATATCCTAGTGAGAGGATAGTGCCTAGTAAGTTTGATGCGATTCCGAGTTTATTGGAAGTGTAAACGGTGTTGTGAGCGTTTAGGGATAGAGTGGGTTGCATTCTACCAGGGTTAGTGATTGATGCATCATAAAAGTGTGTATGTGTAGATTGGTCTCAGCCTGACAAGCTAACGAGATTGCCTACGTGCATCTACAGGTTAGTCGTGTCATCGGATGATAAGTATGTTTTCTGTGTCATGCTCGTGAGTATGAACAAGGGAGTAGTTTAGCCCTAAAACATTGGCGCCGCTGCTGGGGATACAAGACCTTCAGTAGGGAGATCTACGTCACTCGTGTGATGGTTAGCTTACGTTAGTTTTGACTAGAGAGAGCTTAAACTTTTAGAACAAGATCCAGGATAGAGTATCCTAAGGTCTAGTGGATATCCAGGAAGCCTATGTCTTGCCGAGGGTCTGCGACTAGTTAGATTTAGTTAAGTAGGATAATGTGGAGTTATGGTTTTTGGTTTTGAGTGCTTGTTATACTTGTGAAGAAATAGAGTAGAAAAACGCTGTAAAACCGCAAAAAACAAACAAAAAGAAGAAACAATAAGGCTGTTTTCTTGCTTTGAAAGCAAAACCCACCCCATATACCCTTGAAAGGGGTGAAAAGAGTCGACATTGAAATTTATGATCCAACACTCGAGAAAACATAAAAACTGCGACCAAAACCAACAAAAAAAGAAACACTTGATTGTCATAAGGAAACACTAAGTGAACCTAAAGAGGCCAAGAAGAGATATAACCATTAGCCAAGGGTAAACTAACTGTGTCATGAGGTATGATTGATGTTCACAAGTTTAAGATGAAGTGTCATCAAATTTGCATCACTTCAAGTGCAATGTAGTTGTGAATTGTCAGAGAAAAGTGAAATTTGTGAAGTGCTTGAGTTTGAGGTCAAAATAAGTCCAAATTTCATAAAACTTGGGGGATAGACTTATATGGGCACAGGGAACAAGACTATGCAAAAACAGACAAAAAATTAAGTCCCCATTTCTCTCTGCCTGGTCTATCGCGATAGACTGATGAAGGTGGTGATTGATTAGCAACAAGCAAAAAACCTTTATACCACAAGCTTAACACATCAATACAAGGGTACTCACAAAAATTGAGTGAATTTGAACACCATTTTGACCACAAAACTTCAAAACTGGTGTTTAGAGTCTGAATTCAGAGACAAGGGCAAGAAGTCTTTGGCCAAATGTCCAAACAGTGCCAAAATTGGTCAATGCACTACACAAGGGGAGGCTGAACCAACTGTGGTGAAAACTTGAGAAAAATGCTAAAATTGGAGAAAGTGCCCAGTCTATCGCAATAGACCAAGGAAATTGTTGTTGGGGAACTTTTCTTTCAAATTTTGGGGAGAGTTTTATCAGGGCCTAAATAGCAGACACACCAAAATTAAAGGCATTTAGATCACTGAAGGTCAATCTAAGGGTCAGATAGAGAATCAAGCTCTGACTGAAATACTAAAATGGGACCAAAACCCAACCCAAGTGTCCAAACTTCATAAAACTTGAGGGATAGGCTATAGAGGGTAACTGGAACTCAAGGGTAAAGTCACATTTTTGAATTAACTTGTGCTGAGCAAATTGTCAGTCTATCGCGATAGACTAAGAAAGTAGTGAATCAGACACGTTTTGCAATTTGTGACTATACTTCTAGGACATACTCGCTATATAGATCCCAGCCATCATTTCATATTTGAAATTGGACCATCAGAAGACTGACTAAGGGGTTGATGTATATACTTGAAAGATTTTTGGTAATTCAGGGAAAACCCTTGTGAACAGACTAACCATCCTTGTGTAGATCCCAGAAGGAGATCAGCACAAAGCCACACAGGAAGAAGGAGTCCAGGTAAGCTTTAAGTTTGCAACCAAACTTTCATTCTTATGTATTTAAGGTCAGGAGCCTTTGTTAACTCGGGAGCTAAAAGTATCAAAAGTCAAGTAAGCACCACGTCCACAGAAGAGAGTGTAACTCAGACGAGACTAGACCCATTAGCACCAATCATTGAAGAGGGTAGTGATACTGACACTTCGTCGGAAAAGTCCTTCTTCATGATGGGGAGTCAACAGCCTTTAAACAAAACCAAGTTCACTATAATCTTCTTGGAAGGAACAAACTCGAGGGGAGCCTTAGTTTATTCTGACTATCGGGGACGCAAGTGTATTTGTATTGAAGAAATACCGGCTCAAAGACTAGAGATAATTCGACTCTATGATGATGGTGACAGATTCCGAGACGAAAAGGGGAACCACTATCTGATAGTGAGTAACCCTGAGAATTACAACAGATATGGGGACAACGTGGCAAAAGGGAAAATGGTTTCAGAAACCCAAGAACCGCCTCCTAACATTGATCGACCTGGAGCGCTTTTTATGTATGATAAGAAAACAACCAGGGTCCCAACCTATAATGGGAATGTAGGAATTTACAAGCATGAAAGCGAGGGAGTAGTCTCTTACTTTCAATGCAAGGAACCCTACCCAAATGAATGAAGCAAAGACAAGGTTCTTTACTTATTTTCTTATGAAACTGCTATGGGGAAGGATATTGTTTTTGTTGACAGATACGGGCGAGAATAAAAACGTATTCTCCCAGAAGAGGTTGGAAAGGCAACAGTTCCGGAAGCATCGACCTATGGCCCCGACAAAGTACCAAGAGCCACCTACACCCCTAGCAAGTCGACTAATCCCTTTTCAGAAGAGTATGACGCTACCTCACATTCTACAAAACAACCGACGTCCAACTACCAGGACCAATCAGCTACTCAGCCATCATTGCAGGCATGGCTTCGACAGAGTGCTACATTAGAACAAGACCGAACCCGAGAGGGTTATCAAACCGCACGAGGGTTAAGGGATTTACAAGAACCACCACTCTATGCACAGCATCAAGGAGAGAGTAAGCCAAAGACTCAGGGGTCAACTAAACTTGGAAGAACACCCCAAGAACGAGTTGGGAGAGATGAACCATCTCTCACAAGAACTGTTAGAAATTATGAATTAGGAGCACCATTGGGAGAGGAACTGATCACTACAGAAGACCATAGGAGGTATACGGACTAGGATGGGGAGATCCCATGATGGGATTTGTAGACCATCGTAGAATTAGACCTTCTCAAGTGCAAAAATGGGTAAACAAGAAATATACGAGAAGCAGAGATCCGAGAGATCATGTAGCAGCCTTTGTGCGTGTAATTAGAGCTGAAGAGGTGTTAGACTTTCCTACCCAATTTGCAGGATTCGGTTTAACCTTAGAGGATGATGCTGCTACATAATTTGAGTTGGTGGAGCGAAGAGACTTTGAGTCTATGGAGGAAGTGTTTGACGAGTTTATCGAGAAATTCTCACAAAAGGGGATAGCTCATAATACAGTCTCACAAATCCATAAATTCAAACAGAAAGATGGAGAGTCTGTGCGAAAGGCAGCCCTCCGATTAAAAAGATATGTTAAGTTCTGCCCCGTGGAAGAACTGCCAACTCAGTCCAGACTTATGCTTATATTTATCCAAGGACTAAGGAATGCAGATCTTCAAAAGGACTTACATATGAAAAGGAGCACTACGTTGAATGATTTAACCAAGGAAGCTCTATACCTTGTGGACAATTGTGCGGTCTACAAAGAGGGTGAGTTCAAGGATCTTGATGATGATTCTTCCTCGCAACAAAGCGGAAGCAAGTCTGCTAAGACAACACTGAAAGGAGAAGTAGCGGTAAGCCAAGAGCAGCTTGTAGAGGAAGTGCTTAAAAAGATTAACTTGTATTCCAAACCACAAGCTAAACAACCAAAATGGTGTGCGATTGAACAAAAATGGACAAACCATGGGACGGAGGAGTGTTATTATAACAAGGGATATGTGAGAGAACGACCATATGCTCCGCAAGCTCAAGCGACATCTCCTCAAATCCCACCGATGCCTAGATATCAAACAGGGAACCTACCAGAACCTGTAGGCATAGAAAGACCACAACCAGTGTTGGGACAACAACCACCCCTACCAGGATTACGACCAGTCAGCATAAGATACACACCCACAGTAACTGAGTCGGATGAGAAGGCTTTGGTACCTATGCATGCATACTACGACGAGCCCAATGGATATGCGGCGAACTCTGTCTATTATCCACCGGACGAACCCTCTACACCAGAACCATGGAGCATGATAGGAAATATAGGACCACCAACTGCTGCACAGGAAGCGGGGAAAGGACGATATAGCGTGGATGAAAGAACACTGTTGTTCATAGCCAACGGAGGCATGAGCGGGCAAAGAATTGCACACCAACAAAGAGGAGCTTCAAGAGCACCTCAACAGCCTAAAGGACCATGATACAAGTGTGGTGGAGACCATTGGCTGAGGGACTGCCCTCATGACGAAATCATTAGGGTCAACGCATATTGCACGGAGTGTGGAATTACTCACTTGATCCCTGATTGCCCTAAAAACCCAAGCAAAGGAGCAAAAACTACCTTGAATATGCTGGGAGCGCTACCTTCCAGTGGAGGGTCAGAAAACAAAACTCCAATTCCTGTTAAGGTCTTGACGAGAGCCCAAGCAAGGAAAAATGACAATCAGCCCAAGAGCAACGATGAAAATCAAGAAGAAATCAAGACTGACAAGTCTAGCGTCAGTCGTGATAATCCTTGGAAAGAACGAAGAGCAAAAATGAAAGCTAGACGTGAGAGAAAACAAAAAGATGTAGAAGCTGAGCTAACGATAGCTCGAGAGCAACTTAAACAGCAAAGAGAGTCCGACTCTCTAAAATCAACGAAAGGACCAAGAAGTGCAAGTTCAGGAGGGTTGGTATTGGTAGATAAGATCAATGAACCCTTAGATGCAATCTTGCAAGCATATGAAGCAAGATTGAAGAACAGACAGAATCTAGAGCAAAGATGGATGACATATCCATATCCAGAGATAGAAAAACAGAGACTAGAGATGTGCAAGCAGCTGATTGAAACTGCACAAGCTTTACTGGAGCCTCCACCTATGGAAGCGGGAGATAGAGTAATCAAACCACCAAACAATGAAACACCTCACAAAACCGAACAAAGGATACCCGACAAGATAGAAAACATTAAATCCTTGCTGGATGTAGAGGATGCAAAAGACATACCTAATAGCACTGATGAATCACTGAAAGATTTTCCACCATATTCCCCTATTGTGGAAGAAAATTGGACTGAAGAGCTATGGGAAACGGTGCGAAAAGCTCAAGAAAAATATGAGACAAAAACAGGCGAGTCAGCACCTTTCTCGGAGCTGAACTTGAATAAGACTCATGGGATTTAGACGTTAAATCATTTTAAGGGGATAATGGTTCAGTTGCATTCGAAGATAGCAGACCACAATCACTCAGAACTTTGCCATCATATATGGGAGACTATGAGGCAAGGTCATAAATTCAAAGAGTACCTTCTCAAAGAATAGGCGGGTCAAATTAATTGGACACTAAATTAAAATCCTGACAGACTTGTTGACCACTCCGGTCAAGTGTACAATTACATTGGCAGAATTGTTAAAAATTAGGCCAAGCATGTGGACGGAAGTGGGCAAATGTCTTGAAAAATTTGGCATAAGGACGCCTCTTAAGTTCTTCGAAACAGAGCTTAATGACACAGAACCGAAGAAAGTCAACACTAGACCAGTGCCACTCAACAAGGTAGGAGAGTATTGTGAAGGTGAAGAGAGAAACACAACCCTACCAGTTGAGTATAACGGCATAGAGACTAAGGCAATACTTGATAATGGAAATGGCATTGCCATTGCGACCAAAATGCTATGGGAGAAATGGGGAAAACCAGCAATACGAACAACTAGAATGAAATTGCAACTGACAGATGGGCACATAGAAAGGCCAATAGGATTGCTTGAGGCAATTGTGGTATCTTCCTGTGGCATAGAGTACGAAAATACCTTTGCCATAGTAGATTTTGGCAAGAAGAACAACTATGAAATTATCCTTGGTAGGCCGTTCATGAGGCAACTCCAAATGGTGCAGGACTAGGGGTATGATTATTTGTATCTAAGACATGCTGAAACTACTACACGCGTAAACATGAAAAATCATAGCTACCATGATGTCACAAGAACCCCTGTGGAAGAATTTGACTCAGCCACCATTAGTGGATCAGAAGTCCCAGCGTGGCTTTGTAAGAAAAAAGAGATATGGATGTGCGGGGAATCTCAATGTAGTGAATTTGACCACAATGAAAGGACACTAGAGAGAGTCTTGGAAGACGATGCCTATATACGAGAACCTTTTCCTGAAGAGCAGCTCGAACCCCTAGAATGGTTTCAAATTTTGGCTACATTGGATGTATGCGTCAATGAAGTCACTCCCACCAAATTTTGTGACGAGAATGGCTACGATATCATACCATACTACATGTTGAGCAAAATTGTGGAGGGGGACCAGAACAATGGAGATACTGAGAATATGAGGATCCATAAAACAAAAACGAAACTTGAGATTTAGATAGTGGGCTATGTGGACATCCCCACTAAAGAAATCAAGCAAGAAGGAGAAGAATTTTATGATTCTTCTGATCAAAGTGAAAACAAGGATAACGCGGATGACGAGAAGTCGGAAACTATGGAGGGAGACGACAATCAAGATCAAGACAATGACGTCTTCTACAATTTCCCAAACCAAAGTGAGAGACACCAAAACAGATACAAGAGTAAACGACAACATATCAGTCAGCCAACCAGGCTGAGACCCATGCCGGAGTTTAAGGGTAAGACACATTTTCTTATGAACATTCATGTTGTTGATTGTGCTAAGGATAAAGTGTCAGGAAGATTTCTTAACACTAGGTTGGTAACCTAACAAGACATAAAAGTGTCCTTTTAGGGTTTTGAGAAAAACCTCCAAAACCATAGTAGATCCACTCATTTTGTAAAATCTTTTCATGAGGTTATAGTTCAAGGCCTACTACACATGGAAAAAATAAGGAACTTGTAAAATTTCTCATCTATTGGTCACACCAAGCCTCCAAAATTGATGGACCAGTACATTTTCATCAAAACAGTCATTTCGTACGTTTTGTTGCATAAAAATAAGATTGGGGATTTTTGTAGGACTTGAGATAAATTCCCTACTTAACTTCAATGGGTTGGTGATCAGAACATATGATTGCTTCTCACTCACTATTTTTTCTTTTGCCAAAAGAAGTAGGTACAAAAAAGTTGATTTTTTACCATTCTACAAACCTATCATCAAAGTTTCTATAACCACGCTCAATACAAATAATATATGCATGTTTTCTTAGTTCCCTATTGACCTTTAGGTTCATAAGGATCCATGGAGCATTTCAAAAGAATAATACATCTCTTACCAAGGGGAATCTTGGGGACAAAGATGAAGTGCTAAATACAACAAACATGAAAAAAATGGGCTCAACATTATGAGTTGTAGAATCCCATAGAAACTATTCAATATCTAGCCAAATTTGATCCTTATGACTAGATATGGTTACTACCTACAAAATGCATGTACTTGTCACAAGAAACTAACAATATTGAAAAAGCTATACTTGATATACTAGAATGTTTTGTTTTCTTCTATAATTGAAAAAATCAACCATCATTGTCTACTATGCAAAATAGGGTATTAGGTGCCCCAAAACTCAAGGAATATTAGCTTTATGTTACAATATGCGACATAGAAAATCAAAACTGCATTTGGATATCATGAAAGCCACCAAAAAAATCATAGGGCTAAAATTGGCTAAAAAATAGGATTTGACAATTTTTGTAATTTGGTCATAACTTACAACTTTAACATTTATTTCTCCCTAGAAGCATCAGGACATGTTGAGGACTACTACAGATAGTTCTCTAGCATTATAGACCTCACAAACATGAATTCTAGAGTGGTATAGTTGCAAAAAGCTGAAAAAAGCCAAAAACAGGACCCATTTTTTCACACAGTGTAGGTTGCGAAATGTTGTGCAAGGACAAGGTTAAAGATGGAATTGATATTCCAAAAAATGTCCTGTTTTTTTCAGCTCATGAGACAACTTTCTAGACAGATAGCACCTCAAAATCCATTTTGAAACTCTTGAAATAATTCAAGGAAAATGGTCACTTGACAGGACATAAAAGTGTCCCATTACCAACCTAGTGTTAAGGTTGTTGAAGACTCAGGATTTAAGTCGAGACTGTTGAAACCTAAGAAAACCAGCAAAGCAAAAAAAAGAGTTGCAATAGAAAAACTGAATGTCTATGGTAGTCCAATTATGAAAAAAATTGAACGGAAAACGAGATACAATGAGTTGAAACAAAAAATTAAAAATGTATGGACAACTGAAATGGAAAGTAGCGATGGAACGAACGCTAGTGATGGGAGTAAAAAGATAGATGTACCTCCTCACTATTGTAAGTACACCATTTAGGAAAGAAGATTGGTGGTTCCACAACGAATGAGGGAGCCTAAATCAAACGAGTCCTACGATGGGCCAGAGAACGCCAAGAAAATAGACTTAGCAGAGCTAGGAGAAAATCCGCGACCTGCTTACATTGCCACATATCTAGGTCGAGAAGAAGAGGACTTATTGATTGAAACACTTAAGGAATTTCGAGATGTATTTGCATGGTCGTACAAAGATTTGAAGGAGTGGATCCTAACATTTGTGAACATTCAATCCCTCTGAAGTCTGATGCAAAGCCAAGCAAACAACGTCCATACACATATAATGAGACATTCGCCAAAAGGATAAAAGAGAAGATATAAAAACTTATGGAGGCTGAATTTATTTATGAGATAGAACACATGGACTGGGTGTCCCCGATAGTGGTGGTACCCAAGAAAAACGGAAAATTACAAGTGTGTGTGAATCTCAAGAAGGTAAACGCAGCAACAATAAGGGACAACTACCCTCTTCCTATCACTGAACACGTCCTGGAACGAATAGCAGGCAAGCAAGCCTATAGCTTTATGGACGGATTCTCTGGTTATAACAAATTGGGGCTCAAACTAGAAGATCAATACAAAACAACATTTGCAACAGAATGGGGCATATATGCATTTAGGGTAATGCCATTTGGCTTGACCAATGCTCCAGCCACGTTTCAGAGATTAATGACACACGCTTTTAAAGAATACTTGTGAAAATTCTTGGATATTTACATGGACGACTTGTGTGTTTATTCTCTATTGAGAGAAGACCATATAGATCATCTGAGAAAGGTATTCGAAGAATGCAAAACGTATAGGATTTTCCTCAACCCAAAAAAATGTGTATTCATGGTACGACAAGGTAAAATCTTAGGCCACATAGTGTCGGCTAATGGAATTACCACTGATGAAGACAAGGTAAAGGTGATCATAGAATTGCCAAGACCAAACACTGTACGAGAGGTACAATCATTTATGGGGCATTGTGGATACTATCGACGTTTTATCTACATGTACGCTGTAATAGAAAAAACCTTGTATAGTCTAATCACGCTCTTCATTTGGACAAATGAATGTGAGGAGTCATTCCAAAAACTAAAAGATGCACTGGTATTAGCACCAATTCTAAAAGCACCAGATTGGTAAAAGGTCTTCCATGTACATGTAGATGCTTCGGAATTTGCAATAGGCTGTATATTAGCACAACCAGATGAGGGAAAGATGAATTTTCCAATCAGTTATGCTAGTATACAACTCAACAATGCAGAAAAGAATTATACTACCACTGAAAGAGAAGGATTGGGTATGATATATGCGGTAAAGAAATTTTGGCATCACTTACTCGCTAACAAATTCACATTCTTTGTGGATCATCAGGCACTCTTGTACTTAGTAAACAAACCTTGTAACACAGGACGAATTGTAAGATGGTTCATTGTGTTGCTGGAGTTTGATTTTACAGTAGTAGTTAAGAAAGGAAAAACTCATCAAATAGCATACCACCTTTCTCGATTACTACATGGTGAAAATGCTACCGGGGTAGATGATGATCTCCCAGACGCATACTTGTTTAATAGAGAGATGGTACCGAAATGGTCAAAGCAAATTATTCCGTTGCTGACATATGGAATGAATCTTGACGACAAACACACGGTGGAAGACGTTAGACAAGCACGAAATTACACAATGCTTGCGGGAAGAATGTACCATCATGGAAACGATGGGATTCTAAGGTTGTGTATAGGCCCAGAGGAGTACGAAGCGTATCTAGAGGAGGCCCACACACAAAAAGGGGGATTCCATAGAGGAAATCAAATGATGTATGAACAATTAAGAAGACTTGGAGTGTATTGGCTAGGAATGGCAGGCGATGTAGCAAATTACATCAAGAAATGCGACTTTTTCACATCCAATACCACTATGGATTATGCCACATTATACCAAGTGACAGTAGCACCCGCATGGAGTCATGCTATTGTGGAATATTTGACTAATAAGGAGCTTCCAGGAGATTGGTCTAAAGCCAGACAAAAGGCTTTACAAATCGAAGCGAATAGGTATACCCTCATTAGTGACCAATTGTATAAAAGAGGAACTGATGACCAGCTGAGGTTAGTTCCTCATGAAAATGACTACTTTCCATTATTGGAACAAGCTCATGCAGGTATAGCAGGAGGTCATTTTTCAGCAGAAAGAACCGTAAAAATCATTATGGTTGCAGGTATATGGTGGCCGACCATGATTCAAGATGCAGCAGAATTCGTGAAAAGGTGTGATGAATGTCAACGTACCAGTTAAAAGAGACGAAATGCTTTTAAGACCAATGATGAGTGCTCGAGCATTCGCTAAATGGGGATTGGACTTTGTTGGTTCTATCACTCCACCAATGTATCGTTCACAAGCACAATATATCATAGTGGCCACAGACTACATGACCAAATGGGTGGAAGCAAAAGCCACAATGAAAGCAGACGCTAGAACCACGGCACAATTCTTATATGAATATGTGTTTACACGTTATGGCCTTCCAATCGAACTGGTGAGTGATAGAGGGACACACTTTGTAAATGAAGTTATCCAACATCTCTTAAATGAGTTTATGATAATTCATCACAAATCTGCACCCTATCATCCACAAGCCAATGGCCAAGCAGAAGCGACCAACAAAATATTGTGCACGGTTCTTACGAAACTGGTTAGTGAAACAAGAACAGATTGGGATTAGATGCTCTATTCGGCATTGTGGGCTTATCGAGTTGCATATAAGACAACACTCAATGCTACACCATTTAATATGGTATATGGGTTAAATGCAATATTGCCTATTGACTTTTTGGTCCTCACACTAAGGGTAGCCAAACAATTGGACTGGACGGGGCATGAACTTTCAGAACGGTTAGAGGACCTTGAAAAATTAGATGAGTTACGACTCAATGCTGTAGAGGCCATATATGCAAAAAAAAGACAACAGAGAGAGTTTTTTGACAAACATGTGAAGAACAAGGACTTTAAAACGGGAGACTATGTCTTGGTATACACCCTTAAACACCATGCCAAAAAGCTAAAGAAAAGGGGCACGGGGCCTTATTTGATCCAAGAAATATCGTCCAACGGAGTAGTAAAACTATCGACACTAGATGGAAAAGAAATGCCGAACTAGATTAGTGGGTGTCGTTTAAAAAAATATCATCTACCTTTAACACCGGAAATGTTGTTTCAACTGCATTATGGAAAAACCTATAGACAGGAACAACAAAGAATTCAGGACCAGGCACAACAAGAAGCAAAGGAACGGATTGCTAAACGAAAGCAGTTTCTCAGGACAATAAACATGGTCACTCCAATGATGACTGACGAATATCCTCTTTCAACATCCCAAACAATCGAAGCGGATATACAAAGCGACGAATTAGAAAAGACCATGACAGACCTTAGGGCTCAGGACGACAGCATCATCGATGACTTGGAAGATACATGGTGTAGTCCTTACATAAAAGCTTATGCAGGCACAAAACAAGTTGAAATCTATGCATTGCTTGAAACTGGAGCAAAAATGAGTGTCATCAGCTTTGAGCTTTTGCAGAAACTTGGACCAATGAAGACGATCCTAGAGACACACCGGTTGAAAGTAGCATCGGGTGATGAGGTGACCACGTTGTGGTCTATTATAATACCAATCATAGTGCAGGCACACCCGTACACTACAAAAAATTCCATGTATTGCCACCAAGTAAATCAGCAATGCCTTGTATCTTAGCAGTGTCATGGATGAAAGCTAACAGGGTATTCATTGATTTGGATACTAATGAGGCACTGTTCAGAAATGAAAACTTTTCAGAACCCTTCTTATCATATAACCAATTCATGTCAAGGAGGAAACAAAAGTCAATACAACCGCTAAGATCTGCCCAACAACAAACAAAGTTTACAAGTCCAGCAACGTCTTATCAAAAATCAGCAACCATTCAGGGAACTAGGCAAGTTTGGGTACGGCGTACAGAGCTGACCGAGGCACAATTTCATCAAAAGCGGAAATAAAAAGTTTGGATAAGGCACGACAGCCTAATTCCTATAAAAAAGGAGTTAGAAGAACAGACAAAACACCGAAAGCTAGCAAAACTTCAAAGAAACATAGTGAATCTGTCAAATACACAACGGACTATATTGGTATGGCGGCCAAAATTGCCAATTCAAAACGAGCCAACAACACAAGAAGGGTGGCCAAAGATGACAAACGAGTAGTTATCTACAACTGTCAAGGTCATGC
Organism: Adiantum capillus-veneris; assembly: GCF_014529385.1. NCBI lineage: Eukaryota > Viridiplantae > Streptophyta > Polypodiopsida > Polypodiales > Pteridaceae > Adiantum > Adiantum capillus-veneris. The sequence goes on from NC_140935.1 coordinate 20,784,583, forward strand.
AACATCATGCAAACAGCACGAGGAAAAAAACAAAATCAACAACAAAAACTACAAGGATGTCTAAGACCCAAGTCATTAAGGCAGAAAGAAAGAATGTTCCACCAGATACGACAATATCGACTTCAAAAGAACCACATACGCCAATTCAAAACCAGTGGAAAACAATCAAACAAAGAGCGGCAGATCTACAACTACTCCTTGCAAAGCAAATATGCTAGCCAACTCAAGCTACCACAGGAAGCCTCAACGACAAATGCCAATAAGTGAATCGCTTATACCTTCCTCCTGCACCGCATAAATTCTTTCTACATGCATTGACTGCACATGCATATAGGGCTATATTACAAGGCCTGCATTAGCACGAGTTCAACCCCATGCACAACACATACCCTTGACGATACCCTGTCGTCCGGGAGGACTCCAATTAGGAGGGGGGGAGGCATTCCAAATTTGGACTCATGTCATATATTAGAGGGCAATGTTTGTGAGCAATTTTTCAACCATTTTTGCGTTTTATTGTGTGATTTTGGGAAAAAGAATATGCCCTCGTAATTAATCAGAATTGGGGACCAAATCATCATTCATGAGCCCCTAGGGATGTGTATAGACTATAAAGAGAGTCAAATCTGGCCTAAAACTGTCTAAAAACAACAAAAAATAGGCCAAGGTTGACGATAATGAGCGAGATTGTACATAGACGAGAGAAAAGTGAGCTACAAAGTGTTTTGCTTTTCATTGGGATTTGTCTAGGTTAGAATTGCTATTTTCGGGTTATTTTGGGATTTATTTGCTTTATTTTAGCCATTTTCTAGCAAAAATTATAGAAAAACATCCGTAATCCAGATGGAAACACAAAAGAAGAGATGCCTGATCAGAGCAAGGTAAAGAAGACACATAAAAAATAGGGACTGCAAAGGTGATAGGGCAAAATGACCACCGTCGTGAAGGGACCTCCAACTCGAGAAATCTAAAAAAGTGGTAAAATTGGAGCAACCGAAGTCCAAATCAAGAAATTTGCAAGCCTAAACCACATCTCGCAAAAAGTTATGGCCACAGGTAAAAGATGGGAAAATTTGGTGTCGGAGTCTTGATTACATATAGAGAGGCTAGGATAGAAATCCCTCATTTGAGTCATTTTCCATAGTGGGAGAGAGAGAGCTCCCTACAGCAGTTGAGACTTCCAGGAGCTCATCCATCGTGCACGGTCGCCAGATCGACATCAGATATGAGAGTTATGCTCGTCAACACTGACTCTAAGTGTTGTTTACTTCAGTTAGTCGCAAAACCTCGCCGGCATCACAATCACAACCTGTGCACACATACGGTAGAATGGTTGTTAAGGAGACCTAGAGGCCACCAAATGGAACCAAAATTGAAAGGCACAATGCCTATAGCTTAGGGATTGAGCCTATGACCTCGGAAAGCGTGAAGGAAGCCGCTCAAAAAACCCTAATTTCACAGGACCTGCAAAAGGGCAACTAAACCAAGGTGATTGGAAATGAGCCAAAATTCATAGATAGCAAGCCAATAACCTCGACAAACCGACTGAAGGGTTAGACTATGAAAAAGTTCGTCAAAACGGAGCCTAAAGTCCCTATCTGACGAAAACCGCACAAAGCGTCATGATACTCTAAAGGGTCGACCAAGTGACAAAATGACACCAAATTCAACAAGGTACATCCAAAAGAGGTCAAGTACGAGATAGAATGTGTCCACTCGGAAAAAAAGCTCTTCCACTAGGGCAAATGCCGGCAACAGTCCAGAAAGATGTCCAAATGGTCATTCGTGGTGTTGTAAACACCAAAACAACAACTGACTGCTCGGATGGAAGGTCAAAAGGAAATAAAAGACAGCCGGAATCATACAATGACCAAAAGGAACCGTGACCATCACCTAAGTGGTCTACTTCAACTCCAGGACCAGCTAAGTGTTGCAAATAGGGAGTACACTTTGCTAAATTGATTAAAACTTGATGTGTGTGTCTAGGAGGGCCTATTAACACCATGGTGGTCAACTAACATTAAAAAAAACTGGTAAAAATGACCAAGTGCTAGTCTATCGCGATAGACTTGAATTTACACTTAGACAAGTGAAATTTTGACTTTAGCTTCATGAGGGGTGCTAACAAGGATTATTAACCACCAATATCAAGTCAAAGTGCAAGAAGGATCTTTTCCGGCCAAAAACTTAGTCTATCACGATATTCTTGCTACACCAATTATTGGGGGAAAGACTTTTTAAAATTTTTACAAGCTAGACTTGGGGAAGCACATGAAGGCATTACACCAAATTTGGTGACAAGATGGACTCATATGGCAAGCTGAGAAAGACATGCAGGCAACTCAGAGTCAGAACAGGACATCTCAAGGGAAGACAGGTAAAATTCACATGTGAGGGGTCAAGAAACCTTGCATCAACTAGGAGAAGGCAGACAGATGGTCACAGGGCCAAAAAATGACAAATTGGCACTAAGTACCAGTCTATCGTGATAGACTAAGTAGAGGGATACTGGACCATCTTATCAAAAATTTGAATTAGCAGTTGTCTTCAACATGATGCAAGAGGACCACCCACTAAGTTTGAGCCCAAAACAACACAAAATGAAGGAGATAGACCAACATCTCTTTGAAGGGAATCTAGAAAATTGGGAGTTGATCCAAAAAGGGGTCACTTGACATTCATTTGAGGTGAAAAGGGGATCAGATCATGTGCAAGGTATGGGAAACCAATTGGTGGAGGCACAACTGCAAAAAAGGACCCAGGTCAAAAAAATGCTAGTCTATCGCGATAGATAGAGAAAAAGTTGCAAATGAACAGATTTTGAGCTTCAGCTGATAGAGTGCCCTTACATGCCTTGTGAGCATACACCACACAAAATTTCAAGGCATTTGGACTTGTTCTCCTTCATCGACAACATTAATTTGAAGCCGCCAAAGTCGCACAATGGAAGATCTTGTCTATCTGCTAGCATTTTACCTTAACTAATCTTGGGACTAAGAAGGCTCATCTAGATGCATGATTCAGTGGTAATCAATTTAGGAGAGTAGTACTATGTTTGTTCTATAATTGTTAATTGTGATGATAGGATCTATGGAGGCTTCTCCGGGAAAACGAAAAGGCAAGAACCTGGCAACGGAAGGTACAGTACCCTATGCACTTCTACCCAATTCCTTAAAGCCAGCAGCCACATGGATACCTGCAGATGTGCAACAGGCAGCAACCTTTCAGATCTATCAAGGTTCATATGTGGATGACAAAAGAAACTTAGTGGATACAGTGATGATTCCCAAGGAGGTAGAGAATTACTTGGAAAGATCACCGCAAAGGTCATGGCTCAAAAAAGTTGGCTTGTGGAACTTTGTATCACTACCACCAGTAGGGATAGATTTCAAGAGGGTACAACATCTAATAGAGACTATCCAAGAAGATGGAACTTGCAAAGTGGTAGGCATGGATAACGAAGTGATGGAGATCCAGATCACCAAAGAGATCATCAAAGAGGCATTGAAATTGTCAGATCAAGGAGCCAACATGAGAGAAAGAAGGAAAAACCTCACAGTCTACTTGCAAAAGTCCAAACTACCTTCTTTCAGACTCATAGCAAACCCGGAAGTAAGAGAACTGACACAGATGTACAATCAGTGTTTGTTGAGCTACAGCAAAAGACCGCCAAGATACACTACACCACACGGGAGCATCTCAACCACACTGACATGGGCTATGGGAATGACCCATGAGTTCTATATAGATCACGCGTCATATCTATTTGAAGAAATGACAAAGTTAAGGCAGGACATACCAAATTACATTGCAGGAGGAGAAGTACTAACTAGAGTAATATACCATGCCATAGGCGTGGCAGATCAGTTGCCACCTGTCCCTCATCAGAAAAACTGGCTGGTATTAAGGGAGAATATCGAAGACAGATCACAAAGGAAAGTACCGTCCTCTATTAACACCATTGGAGGACATTGGCTGGAAAGAGTAACAAGAAGTACACAAGAAAAGATGGAAGAAGAAAGAAGAACTGAAGAGGAAGATGCCCGACTAAAGAAGCGAAAAGCGGAAATGGAAAACAACACCAGGTTGCAGAAGATAGCAAAAATGGAAAGGATGCTAGAAGGATTTGCTCTAGAAAGATCTCTACGAGGCGATGTAGGTGCCACTTGGAAACCTTCTAGTAGCACTGACACACTGAAAACGAAGAATAGAAACAACCCAGCTTTTGAGTTGGACTAGTTCGAGAGGTACATCCAAGAAAGAAATGCTAGGGACGAACCAGAATTGCTACTAGAAGAGGAGAATCTCCAAACTTTGAGAGATCAGTTGAGGCCAACTTCACGTGATCAGGAAACACCGCCGCCATCTCCAAGGCAAGATTCAAGTGAGAGGCAATCTAGCCCACCTGCTGACTCTACTTTGCATTCAGAAAGTTCACATCGTGATGACAGAGTTCACACACCTCTAAGTGAAGAAGAAGGGGAAGAAGAAGAAGAAAGAACAGATGGACACCCAAAAACTCGTACCATATCACAATGTGATAAGGGCAAGCAAAAGGAGGTGGATCAGACTAAAGATAAAGCTTCCTCCTCTCAAGAAATTGAGCTGGAAGCTACTATAGATGAAGATTTGCAGTCAATGGCGACAATACTAAACAGAACAAGACTGCACAGTCAATGGTTAGTTGATGTGAACCGGTCCAACAAAATGAAGTTACAAAAAACCCATGAGGAAGTTCTGAGACTGCAAGAGCAAAGGGAGGATACTGTAAAGATGATCAGCATCAGAGATGCTGAGCTCTTGGGGCTCAAAGGCACATTAAATATTCTCAAAGACAATTTACAGGAGTCTGAAGACTTCAATGCCATATGTGAGGATACAATCAACGTATTCCTTGAAGATGTCAGTGACAGAGATGAACACATCCAAAAGTTGGAAAAAGAAAAGCAAGATGCGCTGGAGACAATCAAAAGTTTGCAAGTCGTCATCGATGACTTACAAATTGAAGTCAAAGATTTGAGAGCAGAAACAAATATACAAGCAAGAGAAATCAAACGAGCTAAGAAGCAAAAAACGTCGCTACCAACAACACCGGTAGTCCACCCAGAAGAAGAAGTGGTTGCACTGAAGAGGGAGCTGGAGTTGGAAAGAAAACAACGTTTAATGATTGCCGAAAGTGCGCTTAGAGCAGAAGATCAACTACAAAGACAAATTTCAGACTTACAAAGTGAACAACAACAAGGACCAGCTCCTGACAGTGAAATGGAAAGCATTGTTTCCAAATCACTCAGGGAAGAAAATGAAAATTTGCACATCAGGTTAAAAAAGTTAGAGGAGTCTGCCGCTCAAAAAGAAATGGAATTTCAAGCTCTACAAATCAATAGTAGAACAATGGCCGCGCAAATTGCAAGTCTACAAACTGCAGGGCAACACCAAGGACATGTACGAGTGCACCTAGAGCAAGCAACAACGAATTTGGCTAGACTCGCTGAAGTATATGGGGGTCAAGATGAGTACGAGGAAGTTTCAGATGAGCAGGAGGCACCAGATACACAGACTGATCAAACCGGCTCCAAAGACCAAGAGACAGAAGAAGATTCAGTCACGAGATAGGAAGAGCAGAGGCTGGCCGAGCAGATGGAAAAACAAACAGAAATGATATGGTACAAGGCAATGCAACTAGAAAAGGAGTTGCTACAAGGGCTCTCAAGATCAAGCAAAACAGCAGCAGAGCCACAGAAGGAATGGAATTCTCCTATGTTACCCTATGCTCTGCTGAAATACGAAACTCTAACGCATCAACGGCAGCTCGAAAAAGAAGAACAAGTGCCAGTGTTTGAAGGAGAAGTACAGGATCGGGAACAAAAAAATAGAATAGTAGACAACCAACCAAAGTGGAGGCGTCAATGGCTCTTGGATCATCCTAATAACCAGATCCACTTAGTCAACGTACCGCCTGAGCTGAGGAATGACAGAACTTTTTACCCAACTCCCCAAACATACACATACATCCAACATAAAGCACTACAGAGCAGAAATCCGACATGGCTAAATTATCCAGTAATGCCAGGGCCAGCAAAGGGAGAGAGAATATCCGGTTCTTACATGGTGAAAACCCTGCAGGGCGCCATCGCAAAATTCGGAGGCTCTCTTGACCTATCCTGCAAGATGCTATGTAAAACAACGCGAACATTTTTGGCTTGTCTCACAGTCTTCTCAGAAAGCTGGACATCAGAGTATATGAATACTGAAAGAAGCATCTCAGAGTTTTCATATGATCTAAGTGGGCCACCGATAGAACCAATACTGTATGCCTATTTCAAACGGCTAATGTTTCTACCAAGCTACCATCTCCAAACCTTTGAGGAAGCATTTTACACGGGCTTCTTCATGTACAAGTCAAAATTTTTCCGCCCATTAATGGCAAGCAAGTCTATGCAATATGATGCGTTTCTACATCAAATCAACCAAGAAAGACGACAACGACAATGAACACAAAGACGATCATGTCGTGGTAGACATGAATTAGGAGGGGGGGAGTGTTGGAGCCCCATTGGTCCAACTGTTGTAATGAGCCCATCTTGTAAAGCATATCAAATTCCCATTTTATGTCAAAGACGTCTTATCATTTTGATCCATTCGTCTGGGTTATGTAAATATTAATCAGTTAGTCAAGACTCAAATTTGTTCCCACTTTGTAATAATCAGTAAGAGAACCCCATGTACATTTTTGAGCTAAGGTGACTAAAGTATAAAAGTCACCTTAGAACCATTTTTTGGATGACATTTGAATATTAATCCTTTGTCGTACTAGTTCGAGAGAGAGTGAGTGTGTCTTATCCTCTTCGCTACGCGCTTCTCCCTCACCGGATTCACGATGTGACCACACCATTGTGGTAGTCTCTCCGAGAGCTACACGCCCACGCCACGCATTCACCGTTTCGAGTTGATCGCGATCGATTCTTCCTCGAGCTTGTTTTGCTTGTAAGTAGCACAAGCGGATCGCGACTGTATTTGAGATAACTAGGGTTCAAATCTGGTGAGATTAGACTTATAGGTAAGTATATCCTAGTGAGAGGATGGTGCCTAGTAAGTTTGATGCGATTCCGAGTTCATTGGAAGTGTAAATGGTGTTGTGAGCGTTTAGGGATAGAGTGGGTTGCATTCTACTAGGGTCAATGATTGATGCATCATAAAAGTGCGTATGTGTAGATTGGTCTCAGCCTGACAAGCTAACGAGATTGCCTACGTGCACCTACGGGTTAGTCGTGTCATCGGATGATAAGTATGTTGTCTGTGTCGTGCTCGTGAGTATGAACAGGGGAGTAGTTTTTCCCTAAAACAGGACCCTATGGCCTTTAGGCAAGAGGGTGTCAATATAGAGCATGGAGAGGCTCTTACTAAAATAGAGGGGACCCTATGGACTTCAAGACACATGATACCAATATAGAGAAAATAGTGTTTTTTACTCGCATATAGAGCACCCTATGGCCTGAATGGGTTTCTTCAAATTGAAAACATAGAGGGCACCTTGTGCCCTTGGGGCCATATGATGTCATTATAGAGCATAGAGAGGCTCTTACTAACATAGAGGGGACCCTATGGCCTTCAGGCCTTAGGGTGTCAATATAGACCAAATAGTGCTTTATACCTGGGGCCATAGGTTGCTAAAACAATGAGGGCACCTTGTGGCCTTGGGGACAAAGGATGTCAATATAGAGGATAGAGAATAGAGCATAGAGCATAGAGGGAACCCTATGGCATTCAGGTCACACGGTGTTAATATAGAGAAAACAAAAGTTCTACTAGCATAGAGGGGACCCAGGGCCTTTAGCCCACAAGGTCTCCTCAGTATAGAGAAAATAGTGTTTGCTAATGGCATAGAGAGAACCCTATGGCCCTGAAAACCCTTCATGAAGGATTTATTCAAAACATAGAGGGCACCTTGTGGCCTTGGGGTCATAGGATGTGTAGATCATAGAGAGGTTCTTACTAGCGTACAAGGGACCCTATGGCCTTCAGGCCATAGGGTGCCAATATAGAGCATAAATCGGTTCTTACTAGCATAGAGCGTACCCTATGGCCTTCAGGCTTAAGGGTGCCAATATAGAGCATGGAGAGGCTCTTACTAGAATAGGGGGGACCCTATGGCCTTTAAGTCACGTGGTGCCAATATAGATCAAATAGTTTTCTTTTAATGGCATATAAAGCACCCTATGGCCCTAGGGCCATTGGTTATCAAAAATCCATCATAAAGGGTTTCTTCAAATTGAAAACATAGAGGGAACCTTGTGGAACATTGAAAGGGATCTATGGCCTTCAGGCCTTAGGGTGCCAATATAGAGAAAATATTGCTTTATACTGTCATGAGAGTACTCTATGGCCCTAGGACCATAGGTTGCCAAAACAATGAGGGTTTTCTGGAAAACAATGAGGGCACCTTGTGGCCTTGGAGCCATAGGATGTCAATATAGAGCATAGAGCATAGAGATCTTCTTACTAGATAGAGGGAACCCTATGGCCTTTAGACCACACGGTGCCAATATAGAGTAAATAGAGGTTCTTACTAGCATAGGGGGGACCCTATGGACTTCATCCCACAAGGTCTCTTCAATATAGAGAAAATAGTATTTTTTACTGGCATACAGATCACACTTGGGGCCCTTGGGGCCAATCCTATGGCCTTTAGGCCTTAGGGTGCCAATATAGAGCAAATATTGCTTTATATCGGCATAGAGAGTACTCTATGGCCCTGGGGCCATAGGTTGTCAAAACAATCAGGGTTTTTTGGAAACAATGAAGGCATTTTGTGGCCTTGGGGCCATAGGAAGTTAATATAGAGCATAGACCAGAGATTTTCTTACTAGCATAGAGGGAACTTTATGGCCTTCAAGCCACATGGTGCCAATATAGAGTAAACAGAGACTCTTACTAGCATAGACGGGATCCTATGGCCTTCAGTCCACAAGGTCTCCTCAATATAGAGTAAATAGTTCTTTTTACTGGCTTATAGAGCACCCTATGGACCTGGGGCCATAGGTTGCCAAAAAGCATTCATGAAAGGTTTCTTTGAAACATAGAGGCCACCTTGTGGCCTTGGTGCCATAGGATTCCAATGTAGAGCATAAAGAGGTTCTTACTAGCATGCAAGGGACTCCATGGCCTTCACGCCACATGATGCCATATGTTGTTGGTGTAGAGGCTCTAAAGGGGGATTTAGTCCATTCAAGGGATACTACTTTGACGTTCCTATAATGTCATAAGAGAACCTGTGATCACAGTACCATAGGGTGGCCTAGGTGTACACTAGTAGAACCATTTTGTTGGCACCCTTTGGACCTAGGACCACATGGTTTAATATAGAGGGGACTCTTTGGCCCTAGGTCCATATGGATGTATTGATATCCATCTTGTCTAGATATATGTCATTTTTTTTACAGAAAATATCTCAGAAGAGAATGTCAAAGTCAGTTGATGCAATATGATCAACACCAAGTTCTTGGTATCTTACCAAATCGTGAAAGTGATGAGAAAGTCCACTTGTTATTTCAAGATAAAGAGAAAAATGCCCTTCAAAGATTGTGGTATTGTCAAGGAGATAAAGAAAGATTGTCTAGATCTTGAAATGTCTCCATGCCTTGGAGTAAAATGTCTCTCAAGGAGAGTCAGACTCCCTCACTTGGAGATAATAGTAGAAATGTGGCCAAAGAAAATCTATCAGTTATACCCTTGTAGACTCAAGAAGTAAGAGATTCTAGTGGACTTACAACCCTAACAGTTGAACCCCTCTCAGTGGCAGTGGTTGTGGACTCAGTATCCTTAGTTGTGTTGGACTCTATTATATAGCCCAAAGGAAAAGATCTTGATAAAGAAGTTGCCAAAACTTCTAAGAGTGGTCTACATGGATACATTGGAATTGCACACTACTTTAAATTTGGTGTACAATTTACCCAATTGGTCCCAGTTGAGCAATGCAACCTTGCACCAGATGGCTATAAATGCAGATCATTGTCAGATGTATATGTAAAATATCTCTTGAAGCAATTTCCAGGGCACTCTAGGCCAATCTCCAGTGCGACAAACCTGATGCCGTATAACCTAATTACAAAAATTCCTTTACAAACAACTGAAGTGCATGGAGACAAGCTATCAACATACCACTACAGGATTCCAGCTGGTCAGCATTCCGTCATAGCGGCTAGAGATTTTTTGCGTAGCAATAGCACTAAGTATGCTTCGAGAAAAGAGTTCTACAAGTTTAGAACTGCAAGGATAGTGGTAGAGGCTCCCAAAGAGGTTGCTATTCGAATTTCCAAAATGGAGAACATGGAGAGAATAACAGCAATGAAACACCAGCCTTGTGTGGAGGTCTTGAAGCATGGCCATAGTCAATGGCTTGCATATTCTAAACCATCAAAACCCAAGGCAGGAGTTCCTATCGTTCATCCGAGTCGATCACCTTGGGATGTAAGTTCCACTTCCCTATACTTGTTTTTGTTACAAATATGTCTTGAAATAAAATTAATTTTCATTTCTTTATTTTGAAGGCCTTTGTAAATGTGGTAAACATCACGTTCAACCAGAAATCATTTGCCAACAAAGAAGTGTAAAGAGAGAGGATGCAAGAGAGCTACACAAGACAAGCACAAAGCACACAGAGATGGAAAGCTTCTTCTTCTTCGCTCAGAAAAGAGAGTACAAAATGACTAAGTGCTAAAGCTGAAAAGTAGCACATATGTACATGCGGTCACTAAGTGTGAACTCGCTAGAAGCGTACTAGGCTGGCACTATAAGTGTAGTCTAGCTATAGAATCACTGGCAGAGATCCTCCTTGTCGGTCACCTAATGCGCCAGTGAGTAAATGCCGTAAGCGGCCAAGACCCATAGTGGATGACAGCTCAAGATGTACAGCTCAACATCTCAACACTCCCCCTCGAGCTCTGCATGTCGCAGAGTCCAAGCATAGTCTGGAAACATCGAAGCTTCTCAGCTCCGAGGGCCTTGGTAAATATATCTGCTATCCGCTCCTCTGTGCTGACATAGACCAAGTCAATGTCGCCCGCCAACACTCGCTATCAAACGTAGTGGTAATGGACCTCTATGTGCTTGGTCCCGGCATGGAACACTGGGTTCCTAGCCAACTGCATGCTGCTTAGGTTGTCACAATGGATGACAATCTGCTGGTCCACCTGCACTCCCAAGTTCTCAAGTAATGTGCGTAGCCAAGCTACCTCGCACGCTGCAACTGCTGCACCTCTATACTCGGCCTTTGTGCTCGATAAAGCAACCCTAGGCTGCTTTTTGCTGCTCCAAGTAATAGCAGCACTCCCAAAAGAGAACATGAAGCCACTCATAGATCTCCTATCAACAATGCTACCTGCCCAATGCTAATGGCACACCTGCTACATAGAACAATGCGTAGTCAAGAGTCCCTTGCACATACTGAAGTGTGCATCATAATCCATCCAAATGTGGCTTCCTCGGAAGCTGCATGAACTGACTCTCCAAGCCTACTGCGTAGCTCAAGTATGGCCTCGTGATAGTCAAGTAGATTAGACTACCCACAATCTTCTTGTACATCTTGACATCCTCAACAACATCACCCTTCTCTGCACTCAGCTTTGCATTCATATCCAAGGGAATAGAAATTGGCTTACAATCAGCCATACCATACATTGACAACATGTCCAAAGCATACTGTCTCTGTGACAGCCATACACCCTCTGGAGTCCTGATCACCTCAATGCCAAGAAAGTAGCACAAATCGCCCAAATCTTTCATTTCAAACTCCTGTTTGAGAAGACCCTTCACATGGTCAATTTCAATAGCATTATCACCCACAATAATAAGGTCATCTACATATATGGTAATGACCACAATCCCCATATCACTCTCACGTACATAGAGTGAATGATCAGCATGAGCTCTCCTAAAACCAATACTGACAAGATACGTGGCAATCCTATCATACCATGCTCTAGAGCCCTGCTTCAAACCACACAAAGCTTTGAGAAGTCTACATACATAATCTGGGTAACCTGGATCAACATAACCAGGTGGCTGATCCATATACACTTCCTCTTGCAACTCACCATTCAAGAAGGAATTCTTTACATCCATTTGATGCATAATCCATCCTCTAGATGCAGCCACTGCTATGACAGCTCTCACAGTCGTCATCTTTGCGACTGGAGCAAAGGTCTCCTCATAGTCTATGCCATACGTATGTGCATAACCCTTTGCGACCAGCCTTGCCTTGTGACGCTCAATGTTACCATCAGCCTTATGCTTGGTTTTACATACCCATTTACAGCCAATAGATTTCTTGCCACTTGGAAATGGCACCAACTCCCATGTGTCGTTTGCTTCCAATGCAGCCATCTCTTCATTCATTGCATCATCCCAATGCAAATTTCCAACTGCATCCTCAAAACATGCGGGCTCCACATCCTGTATCACCTTAGCCATGTAGGCTTGGTGATGCGCTAGATACCCATCATAAGTCAAGTTGTGAACTGGATTTCTGACTATGTTAGATCTGCGCGGTCCTGGGTCACTCCTTTGCCCTCTAGCATCTTCTTGTACTTTCCTTACACTAGGTGTCTTGACAGCCGGAATTCCAAATTCCTCATCAAGACTTTGTTCAGAACCATCTGAATCCATGTCTACATGTGAAAACCCTGATGATGCATCAGCCATAAAGGGAGGTTCATCAACCTTTTCCTTTCCTTTTCGTGATACATTCCCTGTACCTATTGGTGGAGTAACCTGCGTACATAGTCTACCATTCCATGGCTTCTCAACAGAGCCACGAGAAGAGAACTCTCATGGTCCACTCAAAACCTGTGATTGTGGCCTCACATTTTGTACAACCACATTATCTTTTACATCAGCCCCAATAGTGCAATGTGCATTATTGTACCACCTGCTCATCTCATCAAAGACTACATCTCTGCTCACTCGTAATTCTCGTGTAGTAGGATTGTAGCACTTGTACCCCTTTTGTTCAAGGGAATGTCCCACAAGAATACATTTCTCTTCTTTAGGATCCAATTTCCTATGCAGCTCATCTGGTACATGCACGTAAGCTATGCATCCAAACACTTTCAAGTGTGCCAAATCAAGCTTTGTACCTGTAAACTTTTCCTCAGGTGTTACATCATGCACCACAGTTGTAGGTGTCCTTTTCATAATGTAAATAGCTCTATTTACAGCTTCAGCCCAGAAATGATGAGGCATGTTCTTCTCATTCATCAATGCACGTGCAACCTCTGCAATGTGCCTGTTTTTCCTTTCTGCGACCCCATTATGCTGTGGAGTATATCTTCATGTAAATTGCCTGCGTATACCATGCATTCACAAAAAATCTGAAAAATCATTGGAGAAGTACTCTCCCCCTCCATCTGACCTCAATGTCTTGATTTGCATATCTGTCTCCTTCTCAATCATGACTTTGAAGTCCTGAAAGTGACCAAACACTTCACTTTTGCTACGCATGAAGTAGACCCATACTTTCCTTGTATGGTCATCAATGAAAGAGACATAATACCTGCAACCATGTATACTTGCAGTATCGGTTGGACCCCAAACATTTGTGTGCACCACCTCAAGTGGCTTTTTACATACATTGTGCTCATGTGGAAATGAGCCCTTTGACTGTTTTCCAAACTGGCATGCTGCACACACTTTATGCATACCATCCACCTTGAATTTGGGCAAACCTTTTACAATTTGTTTTGATTGCATGCTGCGCAATCTCTGCTCATTGACATGGCCAATGCGTTTGTGCCAAATGTCAACATCAGCCACAACACCTGTGCCCTGTGCAAATAATGCAGCTTTTACCTCAGGCATGTCTACATTCAACGTAAACATTCTACCCACACATTTGCCCTCTGTGATCATCTTACAACCATTCTGGAAATCTTCTACATAACATCCATTCGGATTGAAACGAACCTGCAAACCCTGCTCAACCATTTGTCCAACAGAAACAAGATTCTTTGTAATGTTTGGGACATGAAGTACATCTGCTAAATACTTTGATTTCCCACTCTTCATATTTAGAGGTATGTCCCCTACATGAGCAATGGGGTGAGCTGTGTCATCTCCTGTCTGCATATAGCCTGACACATCTGGTTTGCGCATATCTCTAAACCACTCTCCACGAGACGTCATGTGATTAGAGGCACCTGGATCCACATACCAAACATCATCTTGGGTGGAATTCTCTGCAGTTATTGTATTCATTACATGCTGCATAACAAACATGCACTCGCTTTTGCTGTCATCTACATCTCTGCTAGTAGATGCATAGTTGCCCTGTTATCTCTTTCCACTTGCTTTTCCCTTTGGACAGTCACATGACATGTGACCTCTTTCACCACAAGTCCAACATTCTCTGCTATCTGCAGTATGTTACTGCATGCTTGATCCTGCACCACGACCTCTTTGACTCCCCCTGCCTTGAGACTGGTTTCCCCTGCCACCTGTATTGTTTTGATTTGATTGACCTTCTCGAAATTGTCCCTTGCAACCACTTGGGCCTCAACCACGACCTCTAACTTTGTTGGAGTTAGAATAGAAGGCTTGTTCAGACCTATTTCTTCCACGAGAAGAAGATGTGTCAAGACCAAGGTTCTTCTCCTCAAGAATAAGCATAGAAATCAAATCTTGGAACACGGGGATGTCGTCTCTTGTATTCATGGAAGACCTGAAATGTATATACTCATCTCCTAGACCATCTAAGCATGCATGGACAATGTCATCGTCTTCCACTAAGACTTTAATAGATCCAAGAGCCTCAATGATACTCTTGATCTTCAAGGCATAATCATTGATGGAGAGGTTGTCCCTCTTAACCTGATTTAGCTCTGACTTTAGTTGAATCTTCCTGGCCTTGGTGTTCACCTCAAACACTCTGCCTAAGTTTTTCCATGCAATGGTGGGGGTTTCAGCATCTTGAAGATAGCCCATCATGCCATCTGTGATGCTTATAGAAAGCCAATACATCACTTTGCTCTGGCCTTGTTTCCAGTCCCTCAAAGCTTTTCTTTGTTCTGCTGTAGCATTTGCCTCGGGAATCTCTGGTTCCTTTTCATTGTCTCCTTTTACATAGTCCCAATAACCTTTCCCTTTTATGAAGTTAGTTATTATGAACTTCCATGCACGATAGTTATTTTTCTCGAGCTTCTTAGTAACAATCTGACTGAAACCGTCAGACATCTTGAAGCACTAAGACAAAATAGCTGCAATCTGCAAAAACTTGCAAATCTGCTGAACCTGCTATCGTGGTACCTGTAACGCTTTCTACACTCAACGAGTGTCCACAATCAAGCGTACATACAACCACTGTACTTGTACAATAAATCTCTATATACTGCACTTTGGAGACCTGTTCAGAATGAAGAGATTGTGATGCTCTTGCTCTCTTAGCCTCTCCTGCCTGCACCAGGCTCTGATACCATGTAAAGCAAGAGGATGCAAGAGAGCTACACAAGACAAGCACAAAGCACACAGAGATGGAAAGCTTCTTCTTCTTTGCACATAAAAGAGAGTACAAAATGACTAAGTGTTAAAGCTGAAAAGTAGCACATATGTACATGCGGTCACTAAGTGTGAACTCGCTAGAAGCGTACTAGGCTGGCATTATAAGTGTAGTCCAGCTGTAGAATCACTGGCAGAGATCCTCCATGTCGATCACCTAACACGCCAGTGAGTAAATGCCGTTAGCGGCCAAGACCCGTAGTGGATGACAGTTCAAGATGTAGAGCTCGACATCTCAACAACAAGCACACATGGTCATGTACAATGATGAAATCTATGATCAGTGGATAAACATCTTGGAGAAGCATCAGACATCAAATGCTCGTGGGGCAACAACCAAGCATAACAACCTTTAGATGCTTAAATGGTCTAGAGGATAATGATGTCAAGTTACTACAATAGGAGCTAACAGAAGAGAAGATCTGCTTAGTGAAGCAACCACATCAAGCGAGCATGCTCGACCTCACTGCACGTGCAACGAACTTAAAGTAGACCAGGGTTTTGAGCCTCAAATGTTGATGGCATTTAAAGAGCCAATTCTTGAGATCACTAGGGGATATGTGCAGTGGATCATTTCACAAAAGAATGGCACTTCTAGTTTGCAATTCATTTTACCATGGACAATCAAGTGTGTTGGAAAGAATATGGAAGGCATTGAGTTTCTCTGCAGTGAGAATAGCTCTACAATCCGTGTTGGTGTTTGCATCATAGATACAATACACAAAAGTCTTACATCTAGTGGTTGGAGTGCTAGCCAACTTGATAAAGTGATTGATGGAGTATGTGGGGTAGCACATCAACCATCACAGTTTTTAATTGCCAACTTAGTCAAGTATCAACATGCTCCTTCCCTAGAGAAGGCAATATTTGAAAAAGCTAAATGGTATGAAATGCATGTTCTACCTTTGAGCTCCTTAAGGGGATCAGAGACCATCCAAACGTGTGCTCTTTGCAAAGTAATTTTTGGGGTTTGGACATTCTTCGATCAAGGAGAACAGTACACCAACTACTCTAGTGTTAAAGAGTCAATGTTGGAGCCAATGCATACTCTCTGCATCATCGACGGCGAGTATGATGCTGTGACCATGGCCAAATCCTTGTTTGTGCATCATGCAATCAAATGAATTTGTGTCAAAGAAGATGATCAAGTAATAGACATCTTCTCATTAGGCTATGGCCGGGACTAAAGAGGCACTACAACAACAGAGAAAGGTGATATCACGTGCATGTACTAGTGATCAAATGATGCACTTGGAATCTCTTTGCCATTCCATAGTGAAAGAAGACCTTGATCTTAGAAGGTGGGCAGGTGTGGATATTATAGAGAAAGTCAATGCTAAGGATTCAGAGGAAGAAGAAACTGAAGAACCATTGGATGCAAGTGCTGAGGCCATTCTATAAACTATACAGGAAACAGATTAAGCTAGCCACCCATGATATTACATTACTAATATTTAGATTATTATTGTTGTCATTTTATTTTATTTGTCCCATCTCAAATCCTCCCATGATGTTAAAAACATCAATGTTTGGTTTGTTATTTTTTTCAATTTATTTTCTTTGAAAACATTTGAACTTGTAAGTTTGAGTTTTTTCACAATAAATGAATTAGACTTTAGTGTATGATATTATATGGACATGTTGTAGAAAATAGAATTTTACATATATATATATATGGTCATAAGATATATTATGTAATAATTTAAAGTTAAGTGACCATATGAGGTTTGGGAAGAACACCCTATGACTTGAGGATCATAGAGTTATTTGTAGACATGGCACCCTATGGCCCTAGGGCCATAGAATCCCCAAAAAGAAAATAGGATACCCTACAACCTTACGGATGTAGGGTGATTACATCGAGTCTCTAAAAGGGCACATAAGAATTTGGGTTACTCTATAGCGTCAGGTCCATAGGGTGTCAACATAGAATCCCCCAAAAGCATTTGTCCTAACCTACAATCTTATGGATATAGGGTGATTACATAGAGTCTTTAAAAGGGCACATAAGCATTGGGCTACTCTACAGCCTTATGGCCATAGAGTGTCAACATAGAATCCCCAAAATCTTTGGGCTACCCTACAATCTTACGGATATAGGGTGATTATATAAAGTCTCTAAAAGGGTACATAAGCATTTGGGCTATCCTAGAAGGAAACATAAGTTTTCCAAGAGCATTTGGGATATCCTAAGTCCTTAGGGCCATAGGGTGATGAAATAAAATCTCCACAGGGGCACTTAAACCACCCCATGGATGAAAATCACTTAGCTCTCTATGCAGACATCTTATAAAATATCACATGATACCCTATGGCCTTTAGACCATAGGTTGGTTATTCTAGATCACCTAAAGACTCTTTAAGTGTTTCAAAAACATTTGTTTTTGGCCTTACTACCTTGTGTTCATATACATTAGGGACATATATTGCTTATCTTGTGATTAAGGTTTAACATTCTATTGAGAATGAAATAAGCTAGAAAAAACAAAAAAGTATTTAGTCCTCAAAATTCCAAAATGACAGTGTGAACAACTGATGTATGATCGTTTTTGGTTGGGTGTAAGTTCTTCTATTATGGATTGATGGTGTAAGCATTTGAAATAATTATCTTTGTATTGCAACTAATTAGATTAAACACATATTCAACATTTGTTGTAAATGCAAGTTATTTGCTTAGATAGTAAACATCGACTATCAAAGTGCAAATGGTTTATGAAGCATTTTTCCTTTGGATTATGTGAAGATCTAGTTCTATAATTGTAAAAATATTTTATTCATAGATATAAAGTACGAGTATTTTGTTCCAAACTATGATTTTGTTTTTCTTCTAGATGATGCAGAGAATTGGAATTCATATCTTGATTTTTTTCAATAGAGGGAAGCTAGGACTAGTACATTTTTTTTGCTTTTCATGTAGCAATTGCAACATTGTATCAAGGTTTTGCAAAGAAATGATTGTATAATATATGACAATTGTTTAAGTTTGTAAATTGGAAGTAGAAGGTGCTGCAAGTGTTAGTAGCAAGCTAACAAAAATACCACAGATATCAATTTTGGAGTTCTCATTGTAAAACACTTATTTTTTTGATAAATTGGGAATATTGTAACTCCTATTTTCTCGGATAAACTTTGTAATTGATGAGCCAGGGATACAAGCTTACAGATTGTATCAACCTATCATTACCCATCTTTGGTAGAACTCCCTGAATTATTATTTTTGACCACCAAAAACCTTGGCTAATGTATAAAAGCCAGTTTTTGTAAGTTATTATTAAGTTCTGGATAATGAAATACACAGCGTGAGCTAACGGTGCTCACTACTCTCCTTCTCGCGCTTCCTACTCCCTCCCCGGTTATCACATTGCAGTCGTGTTTGTTGCATTGCAACCGCAGGTAAGAGCTCTATGCATTGACGTAAACACATCACAATATTTCATAGCTTTTTTGGTGTTGCCGACCCACGGCCTAATTTCATCATAGTCAGGAATTTATACTTTCAAGTCAAAAACTAAGCATAGGCGGGATATTGGGGCATCATTGCTAAGCATTTAGATGCATTCTGGGTCGAAAACGACTAGGTCAAAAATCCACTGCTGTTAATAATCACAATTTTGGAAATTGACCTAAAGTGGGGTTTGAGATCATAAGCATGTGTGCTTAAGTCTTGTAAACATGTCCTAGAAGTTACATTACGTTTGGATGTCATTTGATCTGTAATGGATGTGATTTGTTTACCAATGAGCGATTGGCTTTTGGTGATTTCAGTCACTTGAGTTAGATGCGAGTTGTTAGTTGATTTTCGAGACATTGACAACCTCTTGTAGCCTCTATGCAGTAGTTGAGTCAGCTTCATCCCATGGATTGACAATTTAATAGTTGTTCTCGCTAATACTGCAATAAGATAGGATGGTGAGGTTAGACATGCGTCCCATATTTGGCACCGCTACCGGGGAACGAAGAGACCTAAACTACGAAAAAACACGAGCATCTTGTGAAGTTATTCTTTAACTTCCTTTAGGATCAGCTAGAGTTCAAAACTTTCTTTTAGAAACCCCTTACCGTAAGATTGTCGTCTTTTGCTGTGTAGAGGTAGCTTGGAAGTATTCGTACTTGCTAAGTGCCTTTAGAATTGTACGATTAGATTAGGATTTTGAGGATGATTGATAGACGAGACAAGTCTTAAGATCAATGCTCGGAAAATCATTAAAAACAAGTAAATGAGTGTTTGTGGACACTTTCCACAATCCCATTGCATGAGAATCTAGGAGTAGGGTAAGTAGGATCCGAGGTGGATTTCAGAACGTTGCTCTCTCTGAAAGAATCATTGTGAGTTGTTATTGGAAGTTGCAAAATTTCAGGTCTACGGCTAGAAATAGCACAAAAAGACTCTAAAACACTCAATCTGATTGGGGAGTAAGCTTAAAATTTGTCTGAGCCAGTTGATAAGTTCAAGGACACTTCAAGGTAAAAGTTTCAAGAGTTGACAAAAACTCAAATTATTACTTTTTCTTGACATTTTAGGCTAAATTAAGTTTTGACTTGATTCATAGGCTTAAATTAGCTCATAAAAAGACTGTCCATTGAAAAATTGCAAAAAAGTATTCATTTCAAGCTTGAAGTTAATAATCGTGATTATTTACATTCAGTTCAGATTTGACCAAGGCTCATACCATTGACTCATTGCATGTGTACAAACAACCTTTTGTAAAGGCACAAAAGATTTGGATCACCAAACTGGCAAAAAACTGGGTAAAAACTAAAGTTTGTACTGACTTTCTGAATCATGAGTGTAAATTGGAAAAAAAAGTATTCAAATTTGTTGAAATTTGATTCATAGGCTTATATTGATGTGATAAACATGTGTACATGCTCAGTTGACCAAAAAGATGCACAAGTTGCCAATTGTAAATAATTGCGGTTATTTACATATGCCCCATCTTTCAACTTTTTTGACCAAGTCAGCATATCACTAGCTTTATCATGTTATAATAAGCCCACAAACCAAATTTGGTAAGATTTGGTTCATTGGATTGGAAATGTGACCAAATTTGCAAAGTTAGTCTACGAACAGAAAATTGATGACCATTTGACCAAAACTTGTCGAAACTTGATGAAACTTGGCTAGAGACCTTAAGTTGAAGTGCTTAACAGATTTGTGTCAAGATAGGGACAAAAACTTGCAAAAAATTAGTTGGAGTAAATAACCGCAATTATTTACATCTACTTCAAAAATCGACAAATCACAAATTTCAGCATACCTTAAGGCCAAGCATATCAAGTAGACCGCACAAATCAATTTTGATGAAATTTGCATCACAAAAGTGAGACTTAAGCTAGATTCTTGAAATCAGAGTGTGCAGACACGAAATAGTTGATAATCTTGAACAGATTTTGTCCAAACTTGTTGAAACTTGTCCACGAATTTTAACAGGCTGTACTTGCCAAACCAAGCCAAAAAGTGCAAAAAAACTAGCAAAAGTAAATTATCCAGGGACACTAGTTTTGACTTTTGAACTTATACAGTGTTAGACCAGCATAATACAAAGACACCAGGCAATTTTTGGTTCAATTGGATCCAAATGGGTACATGGTCACTCAGTTGCCACGGTGCAGGTCATGTACTTTGGATGTAGGATGGCAAAATAGAGAAAATTTTCCATTTTGGCATGAAAGTAAATAATCGTGATTATTAACTTTTTTTCCAAAATCAACATTTTTTGGTACAACTAAGTTCTAGGCATTGCATAGACCTTGTCTATGTGATATGAAGTGATTTGGATCAAAAAAATGGTCCATAACTCAAAATTTGGCTTGCAAAGACTTCTTTGCATATTTTGGAAATTTTTCCAAGTTATAAGTGCTCATTTTGTCTCATACTTGATTTTTGGCATGTAATAGGGGTGTGTACACATGATAGGTGAGGTGATGATACAATTTCCAAGCAAAAATAGTGCAAAAGTAAATAATTGTGATTATTTACAGCAGTCATAATTTTCTTGCAAAACTTAAAATTTTTGGCCTAAACACATTCTATACACCTAAAACAAGTCCCAAATTGAATTTGGTCAAGTTTGGTCTTGTCAGCATCACTTTGTGCTTTGTCAACTCTGAAATCACCGATTTATGTGACTACACTGCCTGTTGAGTTGGTTTGTCACTTATGAGGCTTTGGACTTGTCCGCAACATAGTCGTGAAGCAACTCATCCATTTTTGGCTCATTTGGAGTCAGTTTGACCTCGTATGTCGAATTTGATGCTTTGTAGCCTTCGAGCTATTTTATGCTTTTTGAGGGCTTTGCTTGATTGATTTTACGAAACCAATCATATACATTCTATATAAACCTCGTTGGCAAGTTGTCCATGGAGCTAGAACCAAATTCTGGCATCTGTCAAAACCTAGCTTTTCTACTTGGTACCCCCTCAACCCCTGTCAAATGGTCAATTGATGATATAGAAAGGTTCTATTATGCTAGGGCATGCTACAGTTCAAATCCCATCTGATTTGGTCGAGCTGACAGGCCGTTATGATCATTTTTTGGTCGTAGGTCTTCGTGCACTGCCTAGATTCTAGGTTTTTTTCCAGGGGTTCATACTAGCTTCTCGCCATACAAAATGGATCATTTATGAGAAAAATCAAAGAAAATAACAAAATACACTAAAAAGGCAAAGTGTTAATCCAATAATGAAGAAAGTCCATTGAAAAACATAGCTTTATTGTTTTCTGTTGGATTTCTCCATTTTTAAGTCTCCTTATCAAGAAAAATGATGAAAAATAACAAAAAAGGACTAATTTTTGATGATCTTCTTATAGTATATACATTATATACACTCATCGGAAAGATATTATCATTGAACTTTCCCTTGATGATGAATTATAAGGGAATTATTAGTTAATTTTGCAAAAAATTACACGTTAACATCAAAAGTTTTTCCTCACTCTTCAAACATTGCCCTTAATTACTTAGTACACTTCCACTCCTCCTAGATGGCATACTCCAGGACGAATGTGTGCATGGGTTGAACAATCGTGTCTATGCATAGCCGTGGTTGGCTCTACCATGCTTTGAAGATCAATGCAGTTCAAACCAATATCCTGTGCAAGAGCTGGGTCTTGAGTAATTAACTCAAGGGTTTCTGATGTCAAGGCTTGCTGTTGTTGTTTTCCAAAGAGCAAGTCCTATATCTTGTGTGTTGCTTGCTTGATTGTATCATCAAGATGCTTCAACATGCTGATTGCGTGAGCTGTTGGTAGCACTTTTGACTATTGTCGAGCTTTTTCTCGCCATTCGTAGGTTGATTTTCTTGGTGTGGAATGGTGTGGTGGACTCTTTTCAGACTTAACTCTCCATTGCTTGATTGGTTTTACGGTTTGTGGAGAAGATAAGTGCTCCTTTTTTTGCCAAATCCATTTCAAGTTAGGTTCCTTGCTCGGAGATGCTCATCTCTGAGTTTTGACCTTTGGAACCGTCTTTGGTTATGTCGGTATTGTTTTGGGCACCCAGATTTGAATGGCTTGTCCTTAAGCTGTGCTTTTGGTACCCAAATTTGCATGACTCCTTGCATGCTACTTGCAGCATTTACTTGTCAAGAGGCCGGAGAAGATTGATTACTTCATGGTTTGCTCTGATGCTGATTTCCTTTCCATTCCTCCTTACTTGGTGCAATTGGAACAATGAATTGTCTGCCTTTCAGCGATAGCTTGAGCTGGTTTGTATCCCAATCTGGTATTGCCTTGTATGTCCGCATCCAGGGAATTCCAAGAATCATCGTCTCATTCATGTATTCATCTAGTAAGCATACAAACTAATGAGGACATGAACATCCATGTACTATCACATTCAAGTTGACTACTCCCAATGTTGGTGTTGGGTTCTTTTGCATCCTTTGATTGTTGCTATTCCCGTCATCAATGCTTGAATTGTTGCTTTCTTGTACGTGGAATAACTGATTGTATTTACCCTAGCTCCTATCTTGACAAAAGCATTTGTGCTATGATTGTTGAGCTGTACTTGATGCATATGTACATTCTGTCTAACCATTCATCATCTTTTGAAACTGCATCTTTAGGCAATTCCCATTGTCGGTCATGTATTTCCAGAGTGTTGATGGGAATCGGTGTCTATTGATTCCTGAGAGTAACTTCCTATTTGAGTACCAAAAGTCGAGCTTATTCTTGAGATTCATTAATAACCTGCTGTCGTTTAATCCTTCTTTGCTTGGCTGCATGCATTCTTTCTAGCAAATCACTGGCTAGCGGCAAATTCTATTTCTTTAAACGACATCCACTAATCATATTAGCCATTGATGCCCCATCTAGGGTGGACAACTTTACTGCTCCACTTGGAGATACATCTTCAATGATAAACGGCCCGTTTCCCTTTTTCTTAAACTTGGAATGTGTTGCTTGAGGGAATAGACTGAAATTAAGTCCCCTTTCTTGAATATTTTTGTTACTAGATGTGAATCAAAAAAATGTTTTGTTTTCCACTTTTGTGCATAGCTATGAGCTACGGAAGCTAGCCTTTGCGCATCTAGCTTCTCTAAATCTTCTAGTCTTTCTGACAATTCATGTCCAGTCCACTCAAGATCCTTAGCTACCCTTAATGTCGACAATAGAAATTCTATTGGCAGTATGGCATCAAGACTATAAACAAGGTTAAAGGGTGTAGCATTTAAAGCTGTTTTGAATGAAACTCAATAAGCCCATAAAGTTGCATGGAGATTTATTTCCCAGTTTGTCCTTCCTGAACTAAGCACTCTAGTCTGTATCGAGGTAAGAATTTTTATTTGTATGCTCAGATTGTTCGTTTGCTTATGGGTGATAGGGAGCTGATTTGTTATGGATGACCATAAATTCATTAAGAAAAGACTCAATTACCTCATTGAGGAAATGAGTTCCCTGATCACTGAAAATTTCAATTGGCAGTCCATATCTCATGAGTACATACTCATATAAGAATGTGGCACTTGTTCTGGCATCATTCTTTTGAGTTGCTTTAGCCTTGGTCCACTTGGTCAAATAGTCCTCAGCTACAATGATATATTGAGAGTGGGTCCTATAAGCAGGTGGCTGTATTGGCCCAAAAAAATCTATACCCTATTTTGCGAAAGCTCTTACCGCCATCATTGGTCTTAAGGACATGCTATCTACTCGTGTTGGCAGTTTTTCTCGTTGACAAGCATCACATCTTCTAACATATTCCTTGGCATCTGCAAAAAGTGTTGGCCACCATATGCCTACCATCAAGATTGCTCTTGCAATCGTTTCACTAAAAAAATGACCTCCAGCTAGTCTAGCATGTGCTTGTTCTATAATTGGAATATAGTCATCTTCATTTGCACAAAGATGCACATGTTGATCCTTACCTCTCTCATACAATTGGTTTCCAATAAAAGCATAGTCTCTTGCTTTAGTTTTAATTTCTCTTTGACAATGTTTATTCATATCCTCAGGAAATGTTTGACTTGATAAGTAAGTAACTAGATAGTTACTCCAACTTGGGACATGTGACATTTGAAACAATGTTATGTGAGGTATGGGTGTTTGTTTTTGACATTGAGGGCACTTCTTTACAAAAGAGCGAACATCACTCCTCATAGTTGGTCAAAATACTCCAAGTCTCAAAATCCTTTGCATAGTTTGGTCTTCTGCAAAGTGAAGTCCTACTATGGTAATATGTGCTCAACTTAGGTACTGGTCTTTCTCTTCAGGATTAATGCATAAGAGAAATATTCCATCACAATTTCTTTTGTATAGCCTCCCAGCTATTAATTGGTACATAGCCAATTGCTTGATTAATCCAAATTGTAACAGGAAGTGGTATTTGTGCATCACCTTGAGCTATGTTCATCAATGATACCATGTTTTTTGACCATCGAGGTATCATTTCCGCGGAGAACAAATAGGAATCTGGTAGATCATCCTCTACCCCTTTAGGTGATTCTCCTGAAACAATCTTGATAAATGATCTGCTCTTTGATGAGTAGTGCCTTTTTTTACAACCACAATGAAATAAAATTCCAAAAGAATGATGAACCATCTCACTATTCTTCCTGTGTTGCATGGCTTGTTGACCAAGTACAATAAAGCTTGGTGGTCTACAAAGAACACAAATTTGTTTGCAAGTAGGTAATGTCTATACTTTTTTACGGTATAGATCATTCCTAATCTTTCCCTTTCAGTGATGGTGTAGTTCTTTTTTGCCATGCTCAACTGTCGGCAAGCATATGAAATAGGAAAATCAAATTTTCCATCTCCTGGTTGAGCTAGTATACAACCTATGGAAAAATTGAAGCATCTACATGTATGTGGAATATCTTATTCCAATATGGTGCTTTCAATATTGGAGCTGAGGTGAGAGCTTTCTTAAGCTTCATGAAATATTCTTCACATGCCTCGGTCCACTCAAAGTGTGTAATCAAGCTATAAATGGGTTTTGCAATTATAGCGTACATGTAAATGAACCGTCTATAATATCCACAATGCCCCATGAAGTCTTGAACCCCCTTGACTGTTGTTGTAAGGTTTCCAGTTTTTGAAACCTTAGAAATTGTACAAAGCCTGTAAACTTAACTTGAAAACACTGTTGAATGATTCAATCATGGCTGATATTGGTATTTTTGGAATCATACCCAGAGCTTTACTATGGTTGGTATTATTCAGAATCAGATTTTGATAAAAACTAGAAAAGTTACGGGCCCTGAAAGGTTACATTAGGAATTCAATTAGTTAAGAAAAATTGGATGGTTTCAGTAATTATTATTAACAAAGACTTTTTTATCCTAAGGTTCTAGGGGTTACGCAAGGGGCAACAAATCTTTGTAGTAAAACTTAATAAGGTAGATGATTCAAGGGACAAGTCAACTCCTGAATGTCTTAAGGAATTTTCGGATATATTCTCGAAAGATCTCTCAAATTTACCGCCTCCAAGAGACATAGACCACGAAATAGAAACCTTTCCAGGTAGTGAACCAATTTCGAAAAGACCCTACAAAATGTCCCTCCCTGAACCTATTGAATTAAAAGAACAGGTTCGTTAGCTTATTGAACAAGGATTCATAAGACCAAGCATTTCACCATGGGGAGCGCATGTTCTATTCAAAAAGAAGAAGGATGGATCTTTACGTCTCTGCATCGATTATAGGGGACTTGACCAGGTATCAGTAAAGAATAAGTATCATATTCCTCCCATTGAGGAATTGCTTGATAAATTACATGGAGCAAGGTATTCACAAAAATTGATCTTAGACCAGGTTACCATCAAATCCGGATCAAGGAGGCAGATATTTACAAAACTGCATTCAACACCCGGTATGGGCATTATGAGTTCATCGTGATGCCTTTTGGTCTTATGAATGCTCCGGCTACTTTTAATCGTCTCATGCAGGATATATTGAGAGAATATCTGGATGACTTTGTGTTGGTAGTTTTTGATGATATCTTGGTATATTCCAAAGATGAAAAAGAGCATGAAGGCCATGTACGAAAAGTACTTCATCTTCTACGCCAACATCAGTTATATGCCAAGATGATTAAATGTGTGTTTTTCATGCCCGAAGTTAGTTATCTTGGTTTTATAATAAACCCTGAAGGAATTTCAGTAGACCATGCAAAGATTAAGGATATAATAGACTGGCCACAACCCAAAACGGTCAGTGAGATTCGAGGATTCTTGGGCATTACATGATGTTATAGAATCTTCATCAAAGATTATGCATCCATCACCGCCCCCTTGATGCAGCTACTTGAAAAGACAACCAAACTTACATGGGAAAAAGAATAGGAGGAAAATCTCACATCAGCCCTTGTACTCAAACTTCCTGACTTCACTCAAGAGTTTGAAGTAGTGACAGATGCTAGTGGTCTTTCTATAGGAGGAGTCTTAAACCAAGAAGGCAGAAATTAAGAATCCACGAGCTGAATTATCCATCTCATGATCTGGAACTCCTAGCTGTCATTCATGCTCTAAAACTCTGGAGGCACTATCTTCTAGGAAGAAGTTCCAGTTAATCACTGATCATCAAAGTTTAAAATGGATTTTTTCACAAGCAACACTCAACATGAGGCAGAGAAGATGGATAGAACTCTTACAAGAATATGAATTTGAAATAAAATATAAACCAGGGAAAAAGAACGTGGTTGTTGACGCTCTTAGCTGTAAGGTTTTTCTTGGGGCTATTTCCACAGTCGACAATCCAGTCCTAAACAAGGTTAAGAAAGCTTCCCTGGAAGATGAGGATTATCCAAAACTTCTACAGGTTATTAATCAACAAGACCTAAAAGAGAAAGAGAAAGACAGAATTGAGGATTATTCACTTGAGGATGGGCTTCTCTATTATAAGTATCAGTTTTACATTTCTAAGAATCCAACATTAAAAGAGTTAATCCTTTATGAAGGACACAACACTCCAGTTTCCAGCCATCCTGGTTATGCAAAGACCCGTAATGCCATAAGGAAAAGCTATTTCTGGCCAGGAATGAAAGGAGATATACTTCACTACATCAAACAATGTCTTTCTTGTCAAGGATTAAGGCTGAACGAGTAATGATGCTACGAAAACTTCAACCTCTGGACATTCCTCAAATGAAGTGGGAACTCATTAGCATGGACTTTGTAACGGGCCCTCCCACTGTTCAAGGGGGTTACGACTCCATTATGGTGGTAGTGGATATGCTGACTAAAGTATCTCATTTGATCCTTGTAAAAACAACTTACACTGCATCAGACATAAGCCATTTATTTATCAAAGAGATCTTCAGATTACACGGACTTCCTTTACACGGAATTCCTAAAAGAATAGTCAGTGACAGAGATGCAAAATTTACTTCAAAATTTTGGAAAGCTTTATTTGAATCCTTATGTACCCAGCTATGTTTTAGTATAGCCTATCACCCTCAAGCGGACGGCCAGACGGAAAGAGTGAATCAAGTTACTGAAGACAACCTTAGAGCCTACTGTAGTAGAGAACCCCGGAAATGGATACAATTTCTTCCTCTGGTGGAATTCGCCTATAATTCATCATTTCATAAAAGTACAGGGATGTCACCATTTAATGCTCTTTATGGGCATGAATGTATATCACCCTAAACTTTTCTGACCCTACTACAAGAGTTGAAGCTTCAAAGAAAATGTTGGAGGAGATGGATGCCCAAACCAAAGCCATACGATAGGACATTCAGCCAGCTAAGGACCGCCAAAAACATTATGTTGATAAAAAATGGTATGATCGGTTTTTCAAACAAGGGGATAAAGTATTCCTTAGGGTATGACAAAAAAGAAGCACTTTATCCTTGGAAAAATACAAAAAACTAAGCCCCAGATATTGTGGACCTTATGAAGTGATTAAAGTAATCAGTGAACAAGCTTACAGATTAAAACTACCTGAACACCTCAATAAAACCCTACATCCCAAATCAAAACCACACTCTAGATGACAAACAGATAGTGATGCAGAAGCAAGGAATTCTTGAACTCCAACTAGATTGTATTCTCGATACTAGGGAAAGGAGTCTATGAAATAGAGTTATCAAAGAACATTTAGTAAAATGGAAGGACTACCCCACTGAAGACGCCACATGCAAAGACGAAGTATCACTTTGCAAAGATTTACTCAATTTTGGTTGAGATGAGGACATCTCAATTCCTTAAGTTTGGGGTGATTGTAAAGTTTCCAGTTTTTGAAACCTTAGAAATTGTACACAACCTGTAAATTTAACTTGAAAACACTATTGAACGATTCAATCATGGCTGATATTGGTATTTTTGGAATCATAACCAGAGCTTTACTATGGTTGGTATTTTTCAGAATCAGATTCCGATAAAAATTGGAAAAGTTACGGGTCTTAAAACGTTAATTAGGAATTCAATTAGTTAAGAAAAATTGGATGGTTTCAATAAATTATTATTAACAAAGACTTTCTTATCCTAAGGTTCTAGAAATTATTGATATTCCAATTTTCATCATTGAAAATCAATAAAATCAATCAAAAACGATTCTGAAGCTGAGGAGGCAGTGTGGACCTGTGGGGAACCTGCCCGGGACAGTTTTAGCAGCAGGTGGCGCTACCTAGAAGCTGGGGCCTTGCTTGAGGTTGCCAAAACCTGCCAAGAACATCTCGGGGCCCATAAAAACTATAAAAAGACCCCCTTCCTTCATAAAAAATTAGACTCGGAGCCTTGGCACATTATCTCTCATCTAGAGAGACCTCTACGCAAAAATCACTAGAGATCAAAGCTCCAATTGGTTAATTAACGGTTGCCGATATGGATCCAAAGAGAACCTGAGGAAATCCTCTTACCGAGGAAGAGGATATTAGCAGCAAAAGAAATAAAGCCACTTATGAACATGAGGTTGGGCCTAGCCATAGGCCGACTGAGGAAAGTCTGCAGGCTCCAGCGCAGCAGCACATGGACGACCAGTCCCAGGTGGATTTCTATTTTGTTCACTTAAGTCTTTTAAAGTCAATTTCTAAGTTAGCATTGCATACGTAAGGTTTAGGAAGGATAAACTGACTGTAAATGGAAGGTAACTTCCAGGAAACCAACGAGAAATGATTGTAAATAAGAAAGAAATGATTGGGTTATGACTGATTAACCTAGGAAAGAAATGTTTAACCATCCTTAAGACAGCTTATCTCAAGACACCTCTGATTCCTTGGAATATTTTACTCCAGGTAATGAGTAATGATGGTGATTTCAGATAGACGATTCGGTTTCCTCAGCGCGTGTGGAGTCTTTACCCCGTGCTTGTTTGTGCTTGCGGATATTACTTAAGATATCAAGTTTATCCTAGAGGAACCGCCCGGTTGTATGGGCAACCATTTGGCGTATGGGCGCCCGGACTTTGGGTGATGGTTTTTTCCACCCAAGTTTTTATAAATAAGGAATGGGTGCGTTTTTTTCACCCCTATATAGGTGGTCTTGAGACAAGCTAGTACTGGTCAGAGATACTTCAGAATGACATTACCTTGTCTTAAGTCTAAAGATGTTTGTTTGCTAAAAGAATATTTTCAATACTGCTTTCAAGGGTTGTCTTAATGAAATTTAGTTATGAAAGTTAAAAGGAATCATTTTTTTAACTGTGAAAAGAATGTGGTAGTAATTAAACAACACAAAAATCATGTGTGAGTGCGGGGTGGTAAGTGGGGATTGACTAAGGTTGTCAATCATGGACGGGAGGACCTGATTAGTCAGGTAATATATCCATTCCCGCGCACTAAAACGTTTAGAAACTTCTTCACTTGGAATAGGAATCCACGAACGTCTGTGCCCTCACATATGTTAGGGGGGAAAAAGCGTTGGCTAAGGAAACCTTAATCTAATGATGGAAGTTACACGGCCAGAATAGTTTTTTTTTTGTGGTCCCGTTTCCACTCCTAGACAGGACTGGGTCTCCTTCTAGGGCTATAAACCTAAACCATTGTCAATGGTAAGGGTGAATTCCTTGGAATTTTTCTTGTGTAAGGACTCTGACTTTAGTAGACCTAGAGACCTGTCAATGGTCCCATCCCGCTTTTGGTGTCGGCGGGTTTGGGGACCTTACATTGTTGGTCTAGGCAAATAAGCAATGACCTGAATTTTTTCCATATCAGTAGCTATACCATTTTTAGACACTATATGTCCAAGAATTTTTTCTTGTCTACCCATAAATGTGTACTTTTCAAGATTTAAGAAAATACAATAAAGTCTATATTTTTCGAATACCTTTTTGAGATGTTCAAAATGATCAGCCCGGATTTATGAATGTACACATAGATCATCCATATATACTTCCAAGAATTTCCTCAGATATTTTTTAAAATCATGGCTCATCAATCTTTGAAAGGTGGTTGGGCATAAGTTAACCCAAAGGGCCTAGCGCGATAAGCAAAAATACCCCATTCTGTTGCAAAAGCAGTTTTATGCAGATCTTTTGGATCAACCAAAAGTTAATTGTATCCCAAAAATCTATCTAAGAAATTGTAAGCTTCTTTCCTTGCAAGTCATTCTAAAACATGCTCCATGATTGGAAGAGGAAATTTGTCTCTAATGGTAGCTGCGTTCACTTTTTTGCGATTGACACACACTCCTAGTTTTCCATTCTTCTTAGGTACTACCACAATTAGGAAGAAACCCAATCTGTGTTTTCAATTTCGTAAATGAATTCGGCTTCCTTTAGTTCTTTAATCTCTTCTTTGATCTTTCTGGCAAATGTTTTATTATATGTGTATGGCCTTTGTCTACTTGGTTTCGCATCATCTCTCATGGGTATGGTATGTTAACAGATTTCTGGATCAACACCCTTGAGATCCTTGTAAGACCAAGCAAAGATATCTTGGTATCCTTTTAGTAAGCTTAGTAAAATCTTTTCTTCATCCTCTGTTAGGTCATTTGCAATGTAGGCAGGCCTAGGTTCTTCCCCTGGTTCAGCCAAGTCTATATTTTTCGCGTTCTCAGGCCCTTCGTAGGATTCACCTTGTTTTCGTAATTTGCCTTGTTTTCACACTATAAATTTTGGTTCTTTTGTTTCTAGGTGGGGTTCTACCACCACTTTGGATTTTTCTTTAATGTCTCTTAACACAAGCTCTTTAGGTTTTGTGATATTTTCAAGCTTGGGTTTTTGTTTTTCCAGCATTTCTTGCATGATTCTTATCAAATTTTGATAAGCTTCAAGCTTAGCTGCTTCCATGTCTGCAGAAGGATAGTTCTTCCATTTGTTTTCCATGTTTTGGCTTGCTTTTAGTCCTTCTTGGTAAGCTTCCAAGGATGCATTAATAGGCTCAAAAATTTCATCAACCAAAATTGATCTCCAGATTTCACAACTGCTTCTCTGATTTCGCTTCCAATTTCTTTCACCTTTTCTCGGAGTGGTGTTTTTGCTTTCTCCTTGATTTCAGATTGTTGTTTCTATTTTCTCAGTTCATACCTTTTGCTTCTGCTTCTTTTGGTCTTTTGAGAGGCAGCTTTTGTAGTCTCCAAATCATCAGAGGAGTTTTGTTTCTTTTTCTTAGCCTAAGCTCTAGTGAGTACCTTGATTGGAACAATCGATTCACTCTCAGACAAGCTACTAGGTATCACTTGGACTACGTTTACTTTTTTTTACCCTTGTTTAAAGGATTTTTAGGACAATCTTTCGGAGTGTCCTCCCTTTTTGCAACATTGTATGCAATAAGCTTCAACCGGCTTGAGGTTTTTGTCAGGCTCTGAGCATTTATTTTTTTAATGATCATCTGCACCACAATTTGATAGTTTTCTGTTCTTGGTTTAATCATGGGTCTTACCATAGGAGTTCTGACACCTTGATTAGCTACATAATACATTGGTGCAAGCTCTGGTGGAGCATAAGTCACAAGTTCCTCCATTGCTCGTGGATGTGAATTCTACCAATCTCCCTCTACCATTAATGTAGATGGACTAGGCTCGGCATAAGGTGTAGTAGGCACTAATGCTTCTTCATCCATTAGGAAGAGAATGGAGTCTAGGAGGGCCTCTTTGTTTGGCAGTTTAAGGGAGTCAAACCTTTATTATTAAGAAAGCAATCAAAGGACAACTTTTGAATTCAAACAGTTAAAACGGCTAGTTTATTTGAATTCAAATTTTCCTCCCAAAATGAAATATAAAATCTAGCAGGCAAAATTATGTCATGTAGCATATCTATGGAAAGAGCTCGGCCTGCAGATTCTAGATCTAAAATCTCCGCTCAAATCGGAGATCATATGTAGGAGTTATGAAAGGCCGAAAATCATAAATTTGTCCTCCCTCTTTTTGGGAGAAAAGTGCATCTTTTGATCACTCTTACACACCCACCATTCTTGCACACATGGCATGTATCTATTCGTCCAAATGTTAATCACCACCATAATCTCATGGCATATAAAGAGGCCCTCCTAGACCCCATCCTCTTCCTAATAGGCTATGACTCCTTCAGAATGCATGTACTTTACATGCACTACATTATGTCCTGGATATGGAGGTTGTTGACCCAACACAGGTTGAGGTCTTTCCATACCCATAGGTGGTCTTTGAGCTTGGGCCATATTAGGCTGATATCTGTACATGGGTTGTCATTGTGGCCTCATGGGCACATACTGAACATTCCCATCATACTTTGGTCCGAAGTAGCACTCGTGGGTCTCATGGTTGGTCAATTTACTCCCGATTGCACACCATTTTTGTGGCCTAATTGGTTGTTTCTTTTGAGGTATCCCTTGTCCTGGTCCCCTCATAGTTGCTTTTTGCATGTTGCTCATCATGTGATTCATCCTTTTGAGCATGTCTTCTATGGCTGAAAGTAGTGTTGCAGCAATTGTTCCCAGTTATATTCATTTAGTGGATGTTGTTTTCTCACTTTGATTATCCTTTGATTTTTTATCAAAGTCAATCGGAAAGTCATTTGTTGAATCCCATAGTTCGAATTAAAGTGATGCACATAGACCAATCACGATAGTTAGCAAAAACTCTACTGCTTTATAGAAGAATAGCTAACTTGATTAAATTTGTACAGGTATCAGATTGCAGACAAGGAATCGATAGTTTGTAGAAAGTTGCAATCGAGTCAAGTGGAAATTGACAACAAGTCAATCCAAAGCTAAGTACTCTATCCAGGGCTTCACAAGTCTTTATGAACCTTAGATCTGGTCGTGTACTAGGAAATTAGGGCATACTCGGATAAACCTCCAGTAGAGTATTTAGCGAAGAAAGCATAAATCAAGGCAATTCCTTGCACACTATTCCGGAAGAAGTCTCAGATACGTTTTATAATTCCACGTCCGAAATGTCTTCTTATTTGACTCACCCAAAAACCGGGACGACAATGCGCTATAAGCATATACTCACCTTTTATAAGACTGGTCACCATGGAGCTCAAGTTTACCTAAGTCCTAACGAAGAGTACACTATTCGCATTGATGACCATGGTATTGAGTTCGAAGAAGAAATCAGGGCAAACAAACAAGGAAAAATGTACATAGATCAAAACGGATCTCAATATTTACAAGTTGAAAACCCTGACGTGATAGAAAAATGGGGGTTAGAATTAAACACCATAATCTCAAATATGTCAACGAAAGAAGGACCACCAACCTTAGAGTCTGAGAGATACGATCAAGTAGATTGAAGCCCTTGAAACGGCTTAGTACGGATAATCCTAGGATAGGACTCCACTGTTGGGAGGATAGAAACGTAAAAGATCTTTTGTGAACTTTGCATGCCAAATCAGGACAATTGATAGCCATGAAGATCATCTATATCTTCAAGATTAAGGATAAGGGATCAATAGACCTACCTACCTATCTATTTAGGGATTTTTATAACAACAACTTTGTTATGATGACTCCTGAGGAGGTAGAACAAACCAATACCAAGGGTATTCCATAAGGGATTGGATATTGGGCCAAGGACCAGAAACCATTCCAAGAGATGAACACCGTGAGAGATCTTACGAGAGTAATGTTAAGAAACCAGAAACCACCTCATCAAGAAGAAAATTGGGTGACACTAAGGCTAGTCTAGGGCTACGTGAGTCACTATTTCCAACAGACTAGTTTGAAGGACTTGAAACAGGACCAACTGCCAAGAGACCGGGAGTTGAACCAAATAGACGCGTCAGACCAACTGATTTTAAAAAATGGGTCAGAAAATACAGTGGATCAGGGGATCCATATGACCACTTAGCAAGCTTTAAGCAAGTACTAAGAGCAGAACGTATATTCGATTTCCATACTTAATTCAAGGGGTTTGGAATGACATTAGAAGGAAAAGCATTGACATGGTTCTAAAACATTCCACCAAGGTCAATCATGGACTTGAACACATTAGCTCAAGGATTTGTAGCTGCTTGTTCCAAAACAAGGATCAAACATAATACGGTAGCTCAAATCTATAGCTTTAAACAGAAACATGGTGAGTCTGTTAGGGATTGCGCAACACGTATGAAGAAATACATTGCTAGATGCCCAGAGCTAGAGATATCTGCAGAAGAACGACTGGTATCATTGTTTCTAGAGGGACTGCTAAACAAATAAATTTATGCTATACTCTATAGCAAGAAGCATACAACCCTAGAAGCGTGTGTGTCAGATGCGATTGACTTAGGAGACAATTGTGATATTTTCAATGAAGAAGATGTCCTTGTGATAAGCCCACTAGCCAAGTTTGAACCAATTTGGAGCCTAAAATCTCAAATTTCCTTTATATCTACTGTTTCAGAGACCTAAAGCCAAAATCTAGTACCATTTTTACCCTATGCATCCAAATGATCCCATATTTCACTCAGAGCATGGATTTGGTTTATACTTCAAGCATGTGATGTCAAGTTTGCAAAAAGTTGGAGAAAAAACTCAGCTACAAATAATCGCGATTATTTACTTTGGTTACAAATTTTTGTTTGGACTTTACAATTTTGTTCGTTGCATGTTTTTATGCATCTATGCTTGTTCAAAAATTGATTTGAATCAAATTGGACCAAAATTGTCAGCATTTCACACTAAAGGACACTTCGGAGAAAAATCCATCAAATCTGCTAACTTTGACACTCTATTCACTGAACTGGAGCCATGGAAGCAGCAGAGAGGGCCAAGAAGAAGCTCAACCAGAAAGAAACATTGCAAGAACTACCAGCATACCAACTGGACCCCGATTCAGTCAAAACCGCCAAAGCAACCTATCTCTCAAAAGAACAGCTTGAAGAGCATCACACCAAAGTGTTCACTGGCTGATTCAAGAGTGAGGAGGGACGTCAGGTAGAGTTGCAACTCCTACCAAAATAAGTGTATGATGTCGTCTCAAATCCCAAAACCAAAGATGCCAATTAACGGCTAGGACTCAGAGACTTTTATGAATAGGAGCCGTGTGGAGTGGACTTCCAAAAAGCTTATGAGATTTTGTCCACAATCAAGAAAGATGGAACGGTGCAAATTCCTAACCAAGGAATTAGTGGAAGAAGAACTCAGACTGCCCACAGAAGGAATGACAATGAGGGCAAGGGATAGGAAGACGGCCCAAACTTTCACAAAAGAAACCACAACGGCCACCTTTGTGGACCTTATTCACAAGCAGATTGAAGAGCGAGCCAAGATATACTACCAACACATCTATTTCCTTGATAGGAGGCCACCAAGCTATACAACACCAAACCATGCGGTTGCCACCACCTTCATGCAAGTCCTCAAGTCAACAAGCAGGCAACTAGTTGACCATGCTCAATATGTCTTCACCACTTTGAAAGGAGTAAAGAAAGAAGGAAAGATCACATACCTGGGTGCACCAGAGGTGTTGACAAGAATTGCATACCATGCCATCGGCATGGCCGATGACTTACCACCTGTCCCAAATCAAAACACTTGGATAGTGTCATCTCAACCATCTCCTCGAGCTATAAGATCGGCTAAGAGATCCTACAAATTTGATGAAGAATCTGTTGAAAGCTCACCGGAACGGCACAACAGTGAGAGCTCGGATAATGAAGAAAGGAGAGCACGCATAGAAGAGATGAAGAGGAAAGATGTGGCAACACACTAGGAGAAGCCTGTGCAAAAGCAAGCCTGGTTCAAAAGAGAGAAACACTCATACCAACGCAGTTGCCAAGCACAAGGAAAGGACCCAAAAAAGTGGGTACGTATTGAGCCTAAAGGACCTAGAACAAAGCATCATACCAGAAAGCAATTTGAAGATCCAACATAATCCTTGGAAAAAATGTACCAAGAAATAGAAGCTTTAAAATTGAAGGAAGCCGAAGAAGCGGCGAGAAAAGAAAAAGAGGTGGAAGAATAGCAAAAGAGAGTAGAGGAAACTACTGCACAAGGAGAAGCACAACATGCATAAGGCGACGTGTCTCCCCGCATTTCTTCTCTTGTCTTGGAGCACGAAGATCAACCAATGCCGAGCCCACCACCATAACCGACAGTTAAAGACACAACAAATGAGCCAACAAAAGAAACAAAAGCTGAATAGGAAAAAATAACTGAAGCTACACAAGAATCCAAACAGCAAGAAGCAGCGGAAAAAACACAACAAGCAGATGTCTCTAATCAAGAGAAGCAAAATGAGAAAGAGCCAGAGACAGAAAAGGCATCCAATCCTGCACCAGAAGCGGACTCCACAAAATTTGAGCACACAAGAGAACAAGATTCCGAGGAAACACCCTCCACCTCAACACAGGTAGAGAAGGCCGAGGCACCACCCTCTACCTCCACAGAAAAATATTAGCCGATACAAGAGCAACAGTAGCAACCAATAGGCATGATGTAGCCAGCGGTAAAAGAATATGCAGAGACATCAAGACAAATAACACAAAGCAAAGATTGACAATGAAATGATGAAGTCATCCTGCAAGTAAACGAATATGCTAAGCAAATGCAGGAGATGACAGAAAGACTTCACTCAGAAGCACTTGACCGTAGCACACGGGCCAAAGAGTTAGAAATGGTGATCGATGCACTCCAAGGGGAGTTAGATGATAGACTTAATTTCATCCCCAATCTATAGAGGCAAGTGCACGAGTTGAGAGCGGAGGCTAAACAACATCATCTCCAAGAGATAAGCAACAGAAAGAAATGGAAGAACTGGGTGAGAGCTACACAAACATGCAAGTCGAGGGTGCAGATAAACACCATCCGAAGTGGAGGTTGAGTTGGCTGAAAAAGAACCCGAGGTACTTGATTCTATTCACAAGAGCACCTGCAGCCTTGCAAAATAATCCTACCTTCTGTTCTATATGAAGAGTAAGAACCTGGAAAGCACATGAGGCACTACTAAAGAAGCGGCCAACTTGGCTGAATTTTCCCAGATTGCCTGCTCCAAAAAAGGGACCAACGATTGAAGAATACATGGTGAAAACCCTAAAGGGTGCCATGTCATTCTTTAAAAGTCTACCAAAATTGTCGTGTGCTATACTATACAAAATATGTTGAATGCTGCTTACATGCATCAAAGTGTTCAATGAGCCAGAACAAGCAGGCACCCCTTAGATGTCATTCCTCAAGGGTAACAAAGGTTTGTGCTATGATCTCAATGGCCAACCTTTGAAGAAGTCCTCTATGTCTTCTACGCCAGATGCATGTTTCTACCTTCACACAATATG
Source organism: Adiantum capillus-veneris (assembly GCF_014529385.1). Taxonomy (NCBI): domain Eukaryota; kingdom Viridiplantae; phylum Streptophyta; class Polypodiopsida; order Polypodiales; family Pteridaceae; genus Adiantum; species Adiantum capillus-veneris. Next base: position 20,823,187 of record NC_140935.1, read on the forward strand.
CTATCGTTTGAGGAAGCATTCTGCATAGGATTCTTCACTTGGCGAACAAAGATATTCACGCCAATGATCACCAATCTAACCTCAAGGTTTGTAGGCTACTCAGAAGTGGAGCTAAAAAACAGAGTAACTATGTAGTCCTTGCAAGTGCCAGATAAAGAATGGAAAATCAGATATCAAAACGCTCTAACAGTGCTTAAAGACCGCCTCGCCTGCCGTCAGCTTGAAGACTACTTCATCCCATAAAGCTGTGTCAAGGGACGACACAGGCAAGGAGAGGGGAATGTTAGTAGCAAGCTAACACAAACACCACGATACCATTTTTAAGAGTTCTCATTGTAAAACACTTATTATTTTGATAAATCAGGAATATTGTAACTCTTATTTTCTTGGATAAAATTTATAATTAATGAGTCAGGGCTACAAGCTTCCAGATTGTATCAATCTGTCATTACCCATCTTTGGTAGAAATCCTAGATTATTAGTTTTGAACACCAAAAACCTTGGCTAAGGTATAAAAGCCAATTTTTGTAAGTTATTATTAAGTTTTGGATAATGAATTACACAGCGTCAGCTAACGACGCTCACTCCTCTCCTTCTCGTGCTTCCTACTCCCTCCTCGGTTGTCACATTGCAGTCACATTTGTTGCATTGCAACCGCAGGTAAGAGCTCTACGCATTGACATAAACACATCACAATATTTTGTAGATTTTAGTGTCACTGATCTGCATCCTAATTTCATTATAACTAGTAATTTACACTTTCAAATAAAAAACTAAGCATAGGTGAGGTGTTGGGGCATCATTGCTAAGCATTTAGATGCATTGTGGATCAAAAACAACTAGGTCAAAAATCCACTGCTGCTAATAATCGCGATTTTAGAACTTGACCTAAAATGGGGTTTGAGATCATAAGCATGTGTGCTTAGATCTTATAAACATGTCCTAGAAGTTTCATTACGTTTGGATGTCATTTGATGCTGTAACGGATGTGATTTGTTGTCAATGAGCGATTGGCTTTTGGTGATTTCAGTCACTTGAGTGTAGCTTGAGCTAGATGTGAGTTGTTAGTTGTTTTCTGAGAAATTGACAACCTCTTGTAGCCTCTATGCACTAGTCGAGTCAGCTTCATCCCATGGATTGACAATTTAATCGTGGTTATACGCAAACTTAGAGCATGGAGGATTTCGTTTTGGCATAGAATCGTAGAGGGCACCTTGTGCCCTAGGGCCATAGGGTGCTAACTTAAAGCATGCAGAATTTGTTGCTAACATAAAAGGTACCCTATGGCCCCAAGAGTGCTAGCAAAGATCATATTGGGTCTCTTACTAGCATAGAGAGAACTCTATGACCCTAGTTCCATAGGGCTCTAACATAGAGTCTATGAAGAGGCACGCAAGTCACTGAATGTCCATAGGATACAAATATAGAGTCTCTAAAGGGGCAGTTAGGTCACTCAATGGTCTTGGGGCCATAAAGTATTCTATATGTATGTAGTAGGGAATTCTCTTCAAGGACACCTTGGCCACCCTATGGACTTAGGGCCATGGGGTCTCAACGTAGACAATAGATGGTTTCTTATGATAGCACCCTATGGCCCTAGGGCCACAGGGTTCCAACATAGAGCATATGGTGTTTCTTAGTAGCATATAGGCACCCTAGGGCCATAGGGTGTGAACGCAGAGCACACAAGGTTTCTTCCTAGCATAGACAATACCTTGTGGTAATAGCACCATAGGGTGCAAACATGAAACATTAGGGGTTTATATTAGCCTTGAGGGCACCTTGTGGCCCTAGGGCCATAGGGTGCCCACATAAAACATATTGAGGCCGTTCTTATTAGCATAGAGGGATCCTACGGCCCTGGGGCCATAGGGTGCCTATTTAGAGCATGGAGGGATACCTTGTGACCCTCGGGTTATAGGGTGCCAACATTATGCATAGAGGGTTTGCTAGCATAGAGAACACCCTATGGCTTTAGGACCATAGGACGCCATCATTGCCCATGTACGATTTCTCTTTTACCATAGAGGACATCTTATGGATCTAGGGTCATAAGATGCCAACATAGTGCATAAATGGCTTCTTAGTATACACGTAAACATAGCGCAGAGATGGAATTTTACTATCATAAAGGCCATCCTATGGCCTTGGGACCATAGGGTGGCAACATAGAGCATAGAGGGATTTTTATTAGCATCTTGTTGCCCTTGGGATGCCATAGTGCCATAAAGTGGTTTTTGTATATGTAGTAGGGTGAAAGCATGGTCACACTTTTTCATGTCCCGGACAATGCTAACTAGCATAATTTTGACATATGCTAACTAGAACAATAACATGAGCTACATCTCCAAGATCTATGATATATCGGTAGAAATCTCTTGAAACAAAGAGTCCAAATGGACAACCTCCGATAAATTTTGATATTATTTGTAAAAATTTTATCGGACGCCCAACATTTTAAAGATGTGCTGACTTGAAAATGCTAACTCGCACAAAAAGCACGACATGTTAACATGCTTTCACCCAGTAGAGAATTCTCTCACACAAGACACCTTGTCCACCATCTGGCCCTTGGGCAAGATGGCCATATGATAGTAGCATAGAGGACACCCTATAGCCCTAGGTTTTCCTTCTAGCCCTAGGGCCATACACTGCCAACATATAGTATACATGATTTCTTCGTAGAGAAAACTTTTTAGACCTACGTGCAATAGAGTGGAAACTTAGACCATATAATGTATCTTATTGGCATAGAAGGGACCCTATGACCCTGGGGCCAAAGAGTAACAATGTAGGGCATAAAGGGTCTCTAGGCTAGGATGAAGGGCACCTTCTGACCCTAGAGCCATAGGGTGCCAACATAGATAATAGAGGGTTTATTCCAAATCATAGAGGGTCTCTTTATAGGATAATGGGCACCCTATGGCCCTAGGTCATAGGGTGCCAATATAGAGTCTCTAAGATGGCACCTAGGCTAAAGTGGTCTTTGCAAACATGGTAATAAGGAATACTATCAAAGGTGACATTTTCCACCCTATGGCCCTTGGGACCATAGAGTGCCAACAGAGAGCATGTAGGGTCTTTTTACTATCCTAGAGAGCACCCTACGGCCCTGGGGCCATAGGATGTCACCAACATAGTCAAATGGGGAGAAAACATAGAGCATAGAGAGTTTCTTACAATCATGGAGGGCACCCTGTGTCCTTGGTGCCATAGGGTGCAAACATATAGCATGGAGGGTTTCTTGCTAGCATAGAGAGCACCCTATGGCCTTGGACCCATATAGTTCCAACAAAGAGCATAAAGGGTTTTTTTCTAGCATAGAGGATAGCTTGTTTCCCTGGGGTCATATGATACCAAAATAGAAGAGTATTAAGAAGGGCACCTAGGTCTTTGTGGGGAGTTCTCGTAAAGGGTTCCTTGGCCACCGTATGGCCTTTGGGCCATAGGTTACCAACATAGAGTTTAGATAGTTTCTTACTAGCATAGAGTGCACATTGTGGCCTATGGTCTTTAGATACTAATATAGAGTTTCAATGCTTTCTTACTAGGCACAGGGGGAACCCTATGGCGCTGGGGCCATAGGGTGCCAATGTAGAGCATATATGTTTTCTTTCTAGCATAGAGGGCACCTTGTGGCCTAGGATCCATTTGATCCACACTATGTCTTGGGGGTTGTAGGTTGCGAATGTAGAGCGTAGAGGTTTTATTTCTAGCATAGAGGGAACCTTGTGGCCTAGGGGCCATTTGGTACTCCCAACTTAGAGTATACAAGGTTTCTTAGTAGCATTATAAAGGGTACCTTGTGGTCCTCAAGTCTCCATAGGGTGCCAACATAGAACGTAGAGGATTTTTCTTACTACCATAGAGGACATCAAGCTATGGCCTTAGGGCCATAGGGTTTGAATATTGATCATAGAGGATTTCTTACTAGCATAGAGGGTACCTTGTGGCCCTAGGTCCATAGGGTGCAAACATAGAGCATAGAGGATTGCTTACTATCATAGAGGGCATCTTGTGGCCCTAGGTCCATAGGGTGCAAACATAAAGCATAGAGGAAACCCTATGGCCCAAGGGCCATGGAGTGATAACATATAGCATAAAGGGTTTCTTACTATTCAAGAGGCACACCTTGTGGCCCTTGGGTTCCAGCATAAAGCATAGATGATTTTTTACTAGTGCTCATCGAGGGCATCTTGTGGCCCTATGACACCATGGCCTTAGGGCCATAGGGTGACACATAAATAAAGTACCATATGGCTTAAGCCATAGATCTATTTATATGTTGATACTTGATTACAATCCTAACCCTATGGCCTTGAGGCCATAAAGAGACATATTTTGGATTATCTTAAATTCATAGAGGTATCTATAAAGAGAACCCTATGACCTAAAGGCCATAAGAAAATTACTCAAGGAAATCATCCAATGCAAGAAGATAGTGCAATAGAAAATGAGATTTGTGTTCTAGAGCTTAAAGGCATAGATGTTTCTCCAAGTATACTTCTAGATGCCACCATCATGGACAAAGAACTAATGTAGCTAGATAGAGATTAGGAATCTCTAGACAATGAGGAGCATAAAAATAAATTTGTTGTAGATGTGTTGTTAGTTAGTAAATCTGTTATTTTCGATTAGTTTTTTCTAAGAGTGTTACAAAAAAGATTTATCAAAATGTAGATATTTTGGAATCTAAAATATGTGTTCTTTAAACTTGAAGTCCTTCAACAAGATATTGTGGTTGACAAAGTATTACTCGAGATCGTTGGTATAGAGGATGCTCATGCCATTGACCCTACTGAGAAAGATTCTTCAATATCCATGTCAACGAAATAGTTTTTAAAGAAGATGACAAGAATTTACATGTTTTTGAAGGTCAACCGCTACAACGACTGGAGATAAATTTTAAGAGTAATTCCAATGGAAGAAGACAATGAAAGTTCCAGAACATGCGCAAGGCAAGAAGAAGAATCCAATGGAAATATTCTAGTAGCCCAAGGTTTGGGAATTGGATTGCATGGCAAGACAATGGAAGTAGAAGGCACTGCAAGTTCTAGAACTTGTGCAATGCAAGAAGGAGCAGAAGGAGAATCCAACACAAATATTTTAGCACCCCAAGATTTGGAAATTGAAGTGCATGGTGAGCCGGACCTTCCATCCACCAACAAACTAATGATTACTATAATAGTGAGCTTGCGTGGATTGTTCCTAAGGAGATGCTGGCAAAAATCCAAGAAAATGAAGAGCTTAAAGTTTGGACATGAGCATATTTTTCTTCATCCAAGATGCATTGAGTTTTCAAAGGCTCTACTTAGCAATTTCAATGTAGTGATATAGTCAACTGCTAATGGCATGCATGTTGTGGACATCATCAAGATTTTAGAAAAGAAAGCTAAATAAAAATTTCCATTCTTTATGATGTAGGGGCAAAGCCAATGTCAACCATGCGTATAATCAAGGATCACTCGCTTAGATAATCTAGGAGTAGAAGCACCTTTCAAGCCGTTGGCTATTGCATCATCAAAATTTGGGCTTCATGCAAAAAGATTTCTTCTTGTAGATGATGAACCATTAAAGGGATGCGTGAATCCTGCATTGAATTGCATTTTTCCACCATCATTTAATGTTGATGATGAGGAAGATAATATCCTCCTTGGGGAGTTTCTACCATGTATCAAAGCTCTCAATCATGTTAATGACATTCACACAGTTACAGGGTCTCATTTATATAGACAAGCACCCATAGCTCAAGGTAGTGAGATTTATAGCCTTATACACAAGGTTGTTGCAGAGTGGGAGGAGAGAAATTCAATTTTTCTAGGAAAAACCTACTCCACGGGCAGGCTACCAGAAGTTTCTCATCCTCTTCACGATAAGAAAGTTGCAACATCTAGCACTGGTGGAATGTCCACTTGAAGTCAAGACAAGAAAATTTCAGGACGTGATAAAGAAAAAGTAAGGGTCTTAAAGAATATCAAATTGTTATCAGCCTTGAAAGGCACAAAAGCAATTATGCCTGCCCACAAATTGAGATACAAGGAGCGTGTGATCAAATTACATGAAGCCAGAAATTATATAAAGCATCTAAAAATACAATATGATTTGAATAGCCCTATATCAAGAAATGATGGAGCAATTTTTTGTAACATTTTGTCATTTACAAAGATCTTTATGTACTGAGAGACTTTGTTAGAGCAGGGTTTCAAGATATACAAGATGTAAATGATTAATAGTTTTTTAATTTGTCTTTCAATACTATAAGTAACTTTTGAGTTTTGTGTGCCAAATGCTCTCTTTTTTAAAAGGTTTTATAGTTGTTTGCTTTAAAATTTGAGTTCATTGTGCCATCAAGGAGAATCTGCATGGTCATAAGGTCAAATCTTGCTCTATGACCTTGGGGGATTTGCACTTTATGGTCTCAACACCCTATGACTCTAAGGCCATAGGGTCATAGTTTGGGATGTGTTCTTGCATAAGACTTACTAAGTGTAACCACAAATTAGCACCCTATTTCCTAAGGTCTTCAACACACTCAAGATCTCTATATTAACTTTTTTTTAAATCATTTCAGGGCTTCTAAGAAAAAATATTTTGCAATTAGATATCACAAAGTAGAGGAGCTCCCTTTCATATTGCATCAAATACCACATTCAAACCAAGAGAAATGGTTTCATTATCTACGAGCATCTTCAAATAGGAGAAGAAAACGCTTATCTTGGATTAGAGGGTGCTTCTTGCAACATTTGAGCTTCTCTCAAGGCCAACCTGGACCAAGTACATGTGCATTATAGAAGATAACAATGAGGTGTATGAGGTGCGTCCAAATGCAGAGTATTCTTAAGATTTTTCTTTGATTTCTTTAAGGTTTGGATTTGGAGCTTCCATCATTCACAAAAAGCTCAACACATAATCAAGACCTGTTTTCCTACACAAAGTCAAAAATTCAAGATGATATGGATAACAGGTGCTGTCAAAATTCAAATTTCCTGATCGATTACAAAATACCTATCACAAAAATCTTTCGACCATATGGAAGCTATTTTGATTATTTATATGGGAGAAACACTATAATATTGATGATAGTCCATACCGAGTGATGTGGAATATGCAAGGAACTTATATGATTTTTCCAAATTTTTAGAACCAACCTACTCAATTGCTTCAAAGTTTTTTAAAAGATGAAATTGTTCCATGTTTATGTGGATGGTTGTATGCTGAGGCGGTTTGGGGTAGGCAACAAGAGAGACAACCTCTAAACACCCTTCCAAGATCCCATGCTGCTCAATTGGGGCTCGGGCAACAACAAGCACAACACAACAACAAACCCACAGCCAGACCCAAACAAGATAGGGGCACCACCTAGTTATGGTATGCAAACTAAGACGCAAGAGAGATTTTGTCACAACTAAAAAGATGAGCCACAAAACACACATAAGCAACCTCACACCAAGACACACACCAAATGGACCAGAGAGAGCTAGATCAAAGGGAAGAGAGAGAGGATTGAATCTTGCGTAGTAGCTTATTTATGACTTGAAAATGGAGATGGTTCATTATGATGCCATCGTAGAGCTTGTACAAAACTACTCAATGCTTAATGGATGCTAAACATTGCCAACACACACACACACTATCTTAGGATGTGGGAGAACTCTCACCACAAAACCCTCTTACGATGGAATCAAAATTGGTAATAAAAACACACCAAGACACTTTATGAAACAAGATTAAATGATAGAAACTCACAATACACAAGTTATCTTGAATTCACCAAACCGTATTGCACAAGTGGAAGGACGAAGATTTGAACGTCGAATCATGCCTTTGATGCACCAAACCTCAATTTATTGATGATGGAGGAACATATACAATAGTGGTTTTGATATTTTTGAGCTCACACTCTCTCACTTGCAATGTGTAGCTTGAAAGCTTCTTCACACCAAAAGTGCGGCTCACAAAGTGGGTGCTACACTTAAGTCTCTCCTCATGCATAGAGTGTTGGGGTGCTATTTGAGATATTGGAGGTTGTTTTACAAGAAGGAGAGGGGCCTATTTATAGTTTGGAGACCCCATTAAGATTATTTGGAAATCCTAATTTACAATCTAACAAATCATGATTATGATTTTTCGGAATATTAAAACATTGCCCACCTTCTTTGTCTGCATGAGTCATGGATGTGGGCTCAAAAGAAAGCATTATTGATGGTAGATAAGGTGAAAGTAGAGTTTAAAGGAAGGGGAGAGAGAGAGAGAGAGAGAGAGAGAGAGAGAGTTACTATGCACATGTCTTGAGGTGAGGTGTCTTTTATAGTTAGGTCAATGGCTATTTTGCGTAAGTATGTTAGTGGTTAATATTAGTAATCACTAGAAAGTTAATGATATATTTACAATGGGTAGAGTGAAGTGGATGGCTCAAGTAAGATGATTGAATGAAGTGAGAAAATATTTGTGATGGTGAAACTTGAAGAAGTTTTTAACCTACTTGTGTAGCTTTGCCAAATGACTATCGATCCTCTTCTTCTTCTTCTCTTCTTTATGCCACCACCGTCAAGGTTGATTATGGCAATGAAAATGGCAGTTTGATTGATGAGATATCTCAATTTATAGAGTTTAAGCATCATTTACATGCTGAATTTTATGTATATAGATAAGGGGTAAGATGGAACTATACTTTGGGAGTAATAGAGAGAGGCATAGAGATGGTGTATGTACATGTAGAGCTCATATGAGAGCTATGGAAGTAAGAGGGGAGGTTAATGGTGAAGGAGGTGAGAGAAAACATGGAAGTTTCATGTTTGAGTGAGGGATTGAGAGGAATGAGAGTGTGTGTGTGTGTGTGTGTAGAAGTGTGAAAAGAGGTGAGAGAAGACTATGGGCTACTTGTGAGAAAAGTGGGCATACTGGGGTCCAATAAAAGAATCACACCTCATTGGTGGTAGCTCTAAAAATTATGAAAACTTTTGAGGTGATTATTTAACTCTTGCTCCACATTTTATCTTCTAATCACAACTTCAAATTTAGAGTGGAGATGGATATAACAATTTCCACCAAAATTCCTAGTTTTCTTCACAAAAAAGTCTTCAGTGGGCCCCCTTTTGTTGAATTTGCATATGGCTCCAAAGGTGATCCACTCCTTGGATGAGAGCATGACCTAATTGATTCTTAGGGGTTTGAAAATATGCATGCTCATGGATTATTCATAAATATAATATATGAATATGATGGAAAAAGACAGGCTAGTATATATAAACAATTTATGGAATCTAGAATAGTGTGAGTTATATATATATAAAATGTATATATGAAAATATAAGGAATCAAATGAGGAGGGTCCTCATTTGTTTTTATTGATGTATATTTATTTACAAGAGGTAAGAAAGAATACGTGTAGGAACTTGGAATTTAGTGAAAGGCAATGACTGATGGTAAAAGGTATTTTTGAGGTTTTCTTCTTACAAGTGGATTCACACAAAAAATAAGAGAATCTTGCGTGAATATATTTTTATATAGAATAAAGAGTATGCAAAATGGTAAGAAAATTGTGGTAATGGTGAGTCAATGTACATAGCATACATAGGCAAATAACGCACACCTAGGTAGAACTATTTAAATAGATACCAAAATAATTATGAAAAATCCTTATATTTAGGCCCTATATACAATGAAATATTTACACACAAATGCACCATAATATATTTTAATTTCTATTTTATTTACTTTTTTGGCTCAACTAGCCCAATGACTAGCTAGCTGAGAGTTTTAAGGAGATACGAGAAAAGTCCCCTAACTCACATACGCCTATGTACAATAAAAAGGTAGGGATAGCCACAGTGTTTAGGTGATTTTGGTAGGGTGAGTTAGCTCACTATGGAAATAACAAAGAGCCAAAAAATGGCTATCATTAGCCCTCCCCTAGGATCATGGTATATTCATGTACCATCATAAAGCATCTTTTTCAAAGAGAGTGCTTTTGCGTTCTCTATGATATCTAGTCCCTTGATAGGATTTTCATTGTGTGGCCTTTGTCACACTTATGCTTCATGCAAAAAAACTTACATCAGATAGCAGCTCTTTGATAGTTCTTTAGTAGATCCTTTGGTAGAAGGCAACTCAAATAGGGCTTCAGGCGATACCCGTTTACCTTCCTGGAGTGCTCTTTACCATTCAAGTCCATAAGCTGATAGTAACTTGAATTGAAAGCCTTCTTAACTATGTATCGCCCCTGCCATCTAGTTTCAAACTTGGCATCAAAACGTTTATCAAGTCATTTGTCATACCTTAGCAAAAGATCTCCTTCCTTGATGCCTTTTTCCTTGAGTTTCTTGTCAATCTTCTCCTTCTCTTGTGTAGCTTTCCTTTTGTAGCACTCATAGGATGCTTCTCTTTTCCACTCAAGCTCCACTAGTGTAAGAAGTCGCTCCATCCATACCTCTTGATCATCTTGTGCACCTCTGCTATGAAGTTGCATTATTGGAATGTTAAGCTCAATTGGATGCAAAGCCTCTTGACCATACACCAAGTGAAATGGCGTGAACTCTGTTGCTTCCCTATACGTGGTTCGATATGCCCACAAGGCACCATCCAAGAAGTCATCCCATAGATTTGTCTTGTTTTGCACCATCTTTCTAATGATGCCTGCAATGACATCATTAGCATTCTCCACCAAACCATTTGACTGTGGGTAGTAGGGCGTGCTATGACGATGTAGAATGTGAAGCTCTTCACAAACTTCTGTGAGTAAACCCTTCTTGAACCCTGGACCATTATCAAAAATAATCTCTAAAGCTGTGCCAAATCTCCAACAAATATTAGTGTAGACAAACCTGCTCATTGTTTTCCCATTGATCTTTGCCACACTTTGAGCCTCTACCCACCTAGTCATGTAATATACATCCACTAGAATGTAGAGTGTACCATTTGTTTTTCTAGGAAGAGGGCCCATAGCATCAATACCCCACATTTCAAAAGGTCCATTTGCAAGCACTATTTGCCTCAGACCATGCACCAACCTTTCTAGGAAGAGGGTCCATAGCATCAAAACCCCACTTTTCAAAGGGTCCATTTGCAAGCACTATTTGCCTCAGGCCGTGCACCAACCTTTTATTTCCATTTACCTGACAATTGTGACACCTTTTACACCAATGTTGGACATCAACATGAAGTCTTGGCCAAATATACCCTGCAAGAAAAATCTTCTTCAAGGTTAACTCTTGAGCAAAATGACCACCACATGCCTCTTCATGCAAACCTTGTAGAATGGCTGGAATTTCCTCGATAGTTGGTACTCTTTGGCACACTTGATCCTTCCCTCTTTGATAGAGGGATCTTTCTAGGAAGAGATAGAAACTTGCCTTCTTCATGAGTCTCCTCTTTTGAGCTTTTGTGAAGTCTTGTGGAAACTCACCTCCAAAATGCATCCAATAATGGGAGCCAATTACTCCAATCCCTAGTATCTTGGTTCCTTGACAATTGCTTCCACCATGATGACCTGCACTTTTTTCTCAACACAAGTAACTACTTGTTGTGCAAGTAAATTGGCATCTTCATTTTGTTTCCTAGGAATATGATATAGTTGCACTTTTTCAAACTGATTAAAAAACCTACAAATGGCATGAATTTTGTCCTTAGGCTTTCATTCTTGCATGTCCAAATGCCTAAAATCTGCTTCTTAATGAGAAGTGCAAGCCCCTTTACCATGAGATGTTGTATACCTTGGCTGATGCACATTTTCAAACCATGAAGTAGTGTGTCATATTCTGCTTCATTGTTGCTAGTTGAACCTGATAGATTGACCTTCTCTTTCATGACCACCTACCGTTCCACTTGGATTGAGCAATACTAGCCCTCCTCCTGCTTTTCCTGTGACTTGTCAAAAAGCTCCATTAAAGAACAAGAAAGCATTAGGAATACTTTTTGGTGGTGGCAATGGTAGAGTCTTTACTCCAGGCACCTTAATTTCCTTTACATGTACCCTATAAGTAAGAATCCCTGCCAATTGTGCATGCACACTATCTTCTACCTTGAAAGAGTATTGAAACTCTTACATCTCCATAATCCACTTTGAGATCCTAGTACTAAGATTCATTTGGGATGACATCCAAGGGAATAGATTTTTTTCAGTGAGGATTACAAAAGGTTTTGGTAGCAAGTAGGATCTATACGTTCTCACTGCAAACATGAGAGAAAGCATCATGAGTTCTGCCTCCGTGTATCCTCTCTCTAAATCATTCATGACCCTACTAGCAAAGTAGATGGGTCGCATCCTAGTACTGTGGGGATCTTGTTGTAATACAACTGCACCAATTTTTTCCTTCCCGACACTAGATCTAACATAGAATGTGTACTCCCAACAAGGAGGCATGAGTGTTGGTAGCTCTGATAGAATGACTTTAATGTTACAAAAATACTCTCCAAGCTCATCAGACCATGCAAATCCAAGGCTAAGTGAATGAAGCATGACATATACTTCACCTTTTGAATAAATGAGATGACCTGCTTAAGACTCTTGGGTGATGGTAACTCAATAAGAGCCTTTACCTTTATAGGAAACCTTATGACCAAGCAAAATCACTTCATCCTCACCTATGTGGCACTTGTCGAGGTTGAGTTGACCTCCCATGTCGTAGAGTTTTTTCGAACCCTCTTCTACCTTTTGTAGATGCAACGATTTTGAACTATAAATGCAAAAATCATCAATAAAAAACCCTAATGGACTTTCCAAAGAATTATTGAAACATCATGTTCATGAAGTGTTGGAAAGTTACAGGAGCATTTGTCAGGCCAAATGGCATGACTCTACAAGCATAACAAACCCTAATGGACTTTCCAAAGAATTATTGAAACATCATGTTCATGAAGTGTTGGAAAGTTGCAGGAGCATTTGTCAGGCCAAATGGCATGACTCTACAAGCATAACAAACCCAAGGAGTGATGACGGTTGTTTTCAATTGATCCTCCAATGTGATACCTATTTGAAAATAACCCGAGTAGTCATCAGACACAGTGTACCTGTCATGACTAGCTACCTCATTTAGAATCTCATCCTGAAATGGGAGGGGAAAGTGATCTCTTTTTACTGCCTCATTCAGTGGACGGTAATCCATAAACACCCTCCACTTGCTGTTTTTCTTGGGAGTGACAAAAACGGGAGAGACCCACTCTGAATTATCCATTGGATAAATGAAACCTACTCCTATAAGCTTTCTTACCTCCTTGAGTAAAGCCTACTCCTTGATGAATCCTAGCCTTCGTAGCTTTTGAGCCTTAGGTGTGGTCTCTGGCTTCAACTCAATCTTGTGTTGAAAATCATCTACTCCATGCACATTGGTGTAGTCTTTAGCAAAAAGCTTAGGAAATTTCCTTAACACACCTTTGAACTCCTCTCTTTCTTCCTTTGTAAGTGTTGTAGACAACATATCTTCTAACATTCCTTCATCTTGCACATTTTGGTTCTCTTGAGTACCTAACTCTTCCAAACCTTGACAAGAGGTCTCTTGGTTGTTTGGCTTAAACCTTACCCCCATGACTTCAATGGAATACTCCTCTTTTGTAGTGCTACCGCTACCTTCTTCTTTTGAAGTGATATCACTCTAGTCTTCCTCCATCTCACTTTGCGATGATTCTTCATGGAGCTCCTCTTGACATTGCTCCTTCATGTCAAAGACAACCTTCTTATGATTTTCATTCATGTAGATCAGCTTTCCACTTTCCCAATCCTGCAAAGCTTGCATCTTCATTAGCCATGATCTTCCAAGGATAAATGGATAGCTACTTACCGTGGTCGACATAACAAAAATACATTGCCTTCTTAATGCCAAAGGCCTCTACAAAAACATTTTTACAAATGTCTACACACCTAGCTTTGCTATTTTTTGCCATTTTCACTTTGATTTCAGGTGTCTCATGGATGTGCATGCCTAGTCTTTGCATGAGTCCCTCTGTCATGATGCAAATTTGTGCACACCCACCCACTAGACCTTTCCTAACCTATCTTCCTTTGATGTAGCAGTCTAGCACTGGTGTAATGTCCTCATTCATTTCAATCTGTGCAATTTTTACAACAAGCACACTCTCTTTTACCTTTCTCCTAGTGCTAACTACCCTTGTTAAATCCCTCCTAACTTGTGGACATAATGCAAGAAATTGAGGCCATGAGATATCAGTACCCTTACCTCTCACGTCTTCCAACAGGTTGTACGGAGCCATAACATGTCGAGGAGGGAAGTCTTGGAGGTGGATACAACGTCGAGTCCTCTTGGTCTCCTTGGTCTCCTTTGCCTTCTTTTCTCGTCCATGATCACTTTGTGATGTGACTCCTTCTTTCTCCTTACCTTTTCCACGGCCACGCTTAATGCCATTTGCTTCCATGTGCACCTCATTGGAGTTTGTCACCTTTACCACATGCACATTTGGATCTAGCAAAGGTGGAACTCCTTCCACTCCTCGTGGAGGTGGGCTTGCTCCATTTGGCCTTTGTAGAAGCCGTGGTTGTTGACTAGTTCCTTCACTGGCATTCATCACTGGGTAATTAAAGTTAGGTCTCCCTAGCTCCCCACGAGGCCAAGGAAAATTATACATCCCATGTTCAGACTCTCCGCAATTTCAACATCACAACATTCTCCTAGGTCATGGTGGCTCTCGCTCTGTTGACTTCTTTGCTTGTCCCTTGGGACCTACAGCTTGTGTAAGGTGAATTGACAAGTTACTTAAGGATTCATTTAACTTTTCAATTACCTCTACTATTACCTTAGGAAATTCTCTAGATGTTGATGCTTGAAATTTTCCCTTGGGTCTTGGACCCTCTATTGGGACCTCTCCCCTTAGGCACTTTAGTTTTCTATGCTTCTCAACAGCCCTAGTTTCAGCTGCAGTAAAGGTAGCAGGTGCACCCACCTCAACTTTTATCTTGAGTGTGGGAAAGAGACCAGCTATAAACCTTTCCTTCTTTAGGAACTATGCACCATCATCAGGTTTAACAAGATTTCTCACCCATACATCCCAAAGACGTAGAAACTCTTGTTTATACATGTAGTAGTCATCTAAGTCTTTTTGCTTGTGAGAAATAATTTCTTGCCATAGCTTTTCATTGTTTTGGGGGTCAAAGAAGTACCACTTGAAATTGTCAACGACTTCGTTATAGATTCCGTTAAACTCCTGAGATAGAGAGTCAAACCAAGTGCTAGCATCCTTCCTCAGCACTAAATTCAACATTTCTAAGCGTTCCTCATCTCCTATCACTCTTTTTATGCGGCAAGCCATGTTAAAATTTGCTAGAAATAGCTCGGCATCCTCGCCTGGCTCTCCAAAAAAGAGAGAATATCCTGACATTTGACGTTGGGCCTCCATTGAATCAGTTTCAAAGTGACAACACGTTTTTGTTTTTCTTTCTTAAAAACATTTACACAATAATATTTTCTCAATTGCAATCTATTTTAAGATAAATAAATATATTCACATCAAATGACCTATGATAATCAATAAGAGACTAGATGACAGGGTTTGGTGACACAAGAATTTCTCCTGCTCGTTGGGCACCAAACATGAACACCATACGTTGTTGAAAATGAATTTTCCTACTAATTACAATGTTTATTCTAATGTGTGGAGTGAAATGAAAAGGAAAAACCTCTATTCCTGGGCCATTATCCATGGTCTATGCATGACCTGGTGCTTAAAACAAAACAATAATATAGACGTCCAAACTAAGGTCGTACCTAATGAGAGGTAAAAAAAAAGATTTACTGAAGTGTTTATCTCAGCCAACCTAAGGGGACCTATAATTCTACGAATTACATGTTGAAATTGCAACTTAGTAATAACAATGATGTATATCTTTTTCCTTGCAATGGGCATGAAAGGATTTCAAAATTCTCATGATTCATGCAATCTACTAGATTATGCTAAAAGCCAAACATTCATGCAATATGTAACAACAATAGACACAAGTCCTTCCTCCATGGGGGAACCAAAATTGAGGCGGTTTGGATAGACAACAAGAGAGGAAACCTATAAACACCCCTCAAGGCTCCCGTGCTGCTCAATTGGGGTTGGGACAACCACAAGCACAACACAACAACAAACCCACAGCCAAACCCAAACAAGATAGGGGCACCACCTAGTTATGGTATGCGAACTAGGATGCAAGAGAGATTTTTTCACAACCAAGAAGATGCGCCACAAAACACATACAAGCAACCTCTCACCTAGACACACACCAAATGAACCAGAGAGAGATAGAGCAAAGGGAAGAGAGAGAGGAATGGATCTTGCGTAATAGCTTATTTATGACTTGCAAATGGAGATGGTTTTTTATGATGCTATCATAGAGCTTGTACAAAATTACTCAATGCTTAGTGGATGCTAAACATTGCCAATAGACACGCACTATCTTAAGGTGTGGTAGACCTCTCACCACAATACTCTCTTATAATGGACACAAAATTGGCAATGAAAACACATTAAAACACTTTCTAGAACAAGATCAAATGATAGAAACTCAAAACACACAAGTCACCTTGAATTCACCAAACCGTATTGCACAAATGGAAGGACGAAGATTTGAACGTTTTGATTGAAAACGTATTGAAAATAGTTACTAATTTGTTGTAAATCACCTACAATATAGAATTTAACAAATATGGCATGATGAGAAGCTCTAGACTGTCCCAAAACGTTAAGAGAAAGTCTTCAAACAAAAATCGGAGTTTTGAGCAGAAAGTTATGACAATTTTATGTTTTGCTAAATTGTAAATTTTTACTGCATGCACGCTACATGAAGCCACAAGAGGCAAAATATGGATTATTTTTGTGAAGAAAAAGCAACCACACTCTGATATTATGTTGAGGAAATAGAGAAAGAGAAGAACAGAGAGACGACATTTAGAGAGTGCAACCTCAAAGTATGTAGAATATGCACACTTTGAGGTTGCATATTCTACACACTTTGAGGTATACATATAGCGGGAACCCAGTGCTATATATAGAGTAGCTTCATATATAAGCTCAATAGCCCCGCTCAAATAAGGGTCGTAACTGTGGATGAACAAACCCTTTGGGGCTCAATAAAAAATTTCACAGCCCTATATATACCCATCATTATATTACTATATTATTCAATTTATAAAAACAATTTTTAAGGAGCTACATCACTCATGTTACATACAATGAGTTTGGCGTAAAAGGCTAAATGAAATGTTTTGATTTACTCTTCAAATACTTCAAACAAAGGTCTTTTCATCCACAATTAGGGACCCTTTTTTGAGCGGGATTGTTGAGCTTATATATGAAGTCATTCTAAATATATCCCTAGGTCCCCTCTATATATACCATCGTGTGTGTGTATTCTACACACTTTTGGGTTGCACTCTTTGTGTATCATCTCTCTCTTCTTCTCTTTCTATGTTTCCTCAACAAACCTAAGATGATAACCCTAATAGTCTAACCTAAACGTATTAAGATAGCCAAACCTAATAATTAAACCTAAATCTAACACTATAACCTAAACCTAAACCAAAGCCGCTAACCCTAATAATCTAACATAAAGGTAGTATGATGGCCAAACATATAAAGATAGTCAAATTAAATCCATATTAAGATTGTATTCAAGTATTAACATTTACAGCACCTATGATAGGTCTACAACTTAGAAGTACAACATAAATTTTAACTAACATTGCATAAAAACAAAAAATATATATAAATTAATATGACTTTTAAATAACTCAATAAAGTTTTTAAATAGAATTGTGATTAGCAAATCTCACTATGTTTGTTTGTGAATGATAACATTTAATCAAAATTTAAAAATAACAACTTTAATATATTTTTATTTGAATTTTGTTAAAAACATGTATGTTTGTGTACGTAGTGTGTTCAATTATGTGTAGATATAAATGCATTTTTATTTATTTATGTGTTTATGTGCGTGTGTGTGTGTATTTGTGTGTATATAGCCAAAAAAAAAGATTAGGGCACTCGCATGCGGCCTATGTGAGCACAAAGCACTTGAGAGAATGTCACCAAACCTGCAAATACACACACACACACACACACACACACACACTATGTCATGCACACAGACAAAAACATGATAATCTACCATAAATCTCAAAACAAATATTGCCTCCTTGTTGCAAGGGAGTATGTGAGTGGATATTTTGAGATGGGTAAGCCCCACAGTAGCAGATCTGAGGGAGAAGAGCGGAAATTAGCACCAAGGAAAAAGAGAAGAAGAGGCAAAAATGGAGCAAAAACATAGAAGGGTGAAAACATGTATAGGTGGTACCAATTTTTGTACTTTTTATTGGTACCCTTAAAACAAAGTGGGGACCAATAAAAATTTTGCAAAAAATAATCAAAACGTGTCAGAATTTATAGCTTTAGATTCTACATGAAAAAATATATCCATTGATATATAACATGCTAGTTTGTTTTACATGTAACACTTGAAGATGGTGTTTGTAAAGTGCTACCAAAAGATTGTCCAAGACACCCCTTTTTGGTACCACCAATACATGCTTTCACTTAGCAATGAAGTCCCAAGTTCTGTTTTGTAGGTGGCATCGAAATAGGCGTTGATATGTTCATCAAAATAAGCATTGATATTTAAAATTTTGATTTTTTAAAGAAATGGGTCTCTCTCCAATTTTAGCAATGCATATATGACGACCACCAACGACGTTGGTAATTTGGCATCGATAATGAATTGATCTCTTGTAGTGGTTGTTGTTTGGCATACACCTCTCTCATCATATGAATCTTTGTACCAATACTTGTGCTAGCCCTTTATGCTGCAAATCCGACAACTTTAATGGAGATGTATCGTTTGCATTGCCGATGATTTGAAATAATTATTGTCGCATAAAGTGATTTAGGCAAAGCTTTATGTACTTCTTGAGTCTGAGTGGCTCGCTTTGCAACCAAGATTCATCCTCTTACATGCTAGCAATATCTGCAAGGCTCTTCTCTTTTTCATATCACTGTCTCTCTTCTTTAAATATCACCTGAGCTTCAACGTGGTTGAGTTCTTCTTCCATCTCTGCAAATCAAGTGAATGTTTCATAATTAGAGTGCTCAAGGATTAAGTCAATATGTCATCACCTTAGAGAGGGAGAATGGGGGAACACACCCAGCACACACACTATCTGCAAGGTTCTTCTGTTTTCCATATATCTCTCTCTCTTCTTTAAATATCACCTCAGCTTCAGTGTGGCTGAGTTCTTCCAATAAAGTGAATATGTCATCATTAGAGTGCTCAAGGGTTAAGTCAATATGTCATCACCTTAGAGAGGGGGAATGGGGAAACACCCCCAACACACACAAAAATACCTATCCTCTTGGAAAACACATTTAAAAGATCACACTCTCACTGACGAACCACCATTCGCACACACACCATGCACCAACATGCTCACCAGGAGCAAGTCACCACCTGGTTGCACAACACACAATACATTTCACAACTAATTTCAAACCACTCTCTCACTTCCATTCCGCACTCAAAAAAGGCCCAGTGGCCCCCACTTGCTTACACTCGCTGGGGCTCGAAACCACGACACAAAAGCGGAAGAAATAGAGAAAGGGGTAGGGGGGAGAAACACTCAAGAAATGGCTATGGAAGCTCAGTGATCATGCTAGAAAAAAACACCATACATAGCTATTCTACAACAAACGGTGCACCTACAGGGTCACTAGCAAAGACAACGCAAACCTTGGGCTTTGCAAGCACACACCTCTGCACGAAGAAGCCCACCAAAAAACACACCCACTCACCTTGGCTCTTTGTAGACTCAAACATCTCAAGGGTTTGGCAAAAAACATACACCATTCTCACTTTGATTGGGCTTGATGGACACCCACATTTGTCCAAAAGCCCCTTTCTACAGCCAACAATTGAAGACCTCTAGCTAAAAAGCATTAAAAAATGACCTTTACGGGGGACCTCTACTCATTTTTGAAAGGGGGGCTCTAATTGGCCCATCTGACATCTCACTTTGGAAACTTTAAAAGGGCATCACCTTTGGATGCTCTCATCTGCTCTCTTAACCTCTCCACTCTTGAGTTGAGGGGGAAGAGTGCCTATGCGACATTGCTAGTGACCCTATGGATTTTTTCAAATTTTAATTATATTTTCTCTTTCTCTTCCAACTTTACACCCTTGTTACTTCTCCTTTAAGCGGACTTTAGCTATCTTTGGGCTAGCCTTTGGCTCTACTTTTGGAACTCTGGACCTACTTTAGATATTTCTCTCTCTCTGTCTCACACACTTGTAACTCACCTCTTCTCTCTTATTAGACTTCAAATACATGATCCCCTCCTCTTAACACTAGCGACATTTTCTAGTGGGGGTCTTTATCCTTGCCCTCAAAAACTGGGGGACCAATGGTCCATGGAACAACACCATTATGAACTCCCACGTCAACAAACTCCTCATTGCCATCCAACAGTGTCGCACTACTGCTGCATGCCACTATGACCATCGCATTTGCTGAGTTGCACCCCTAGAGGGCCACCAGTGTGCCCCACCATAGCCCCAAGTTGAGAGATCTTTGTTTCCTACTTCACACACCCACATAAGGTCACATTTTGGCATGGAAACCCTTTGCACTCTACTCTACCATGTGCATGTGGGATTTCCCACATGCCACATGGCATGCACTCAGTTAACAACCCCTTTTAGCCTCAAAACATCCCTTCCAATCTTAAATGGAAAATCCCCATTCTCATTAGGGAAATTTTGGACTCTCAAATCGGCTCTGTAAGGACTTTGACTTTCTCCCTCTTGTCCAAAATGGGTGCACGGTAAATTTTTTACAAATGAGATAAAAACTTTTCAGACCTTTTGAATTAGAAATTTACTCATTGAGATCTATCCATTGGTATATAGAATTCCATTAGATTTTTTATATTCTAGAAGATTTTGTTTTGTGATGTGACAACTCCATCTTATAAATGGAATCTCTCCCCACATGTCAACTTTGGTGGGGAGGCCATAACTTCTACAAATCAGCTCTAAATTTGTCAAAGTTTGGGGATTTAGAACCTAATTTATAAGATCTTTCCAATGATATGTTGGTTGATAGGGTTTTTGACAAAGCAATCATGTACTTCACCGGGCTGCCCACTTTGGACAAGAGAGGCAAAGTCAAACCTCCTTATAGAGGCCCTTTGAGAATCCAAATCATCCAAACATGCCTGCTTGAGAATTTTATGCTCATTCCATGACATTTAAGGAAAATCCCTCCTTCTCAACCATGAAATCCCCCATTCTTGCCACTCTTTGACTCTCCTAAGACTGTTCACAAAAGCACGAAAAAATGGAAACATTTATCTAGCATCTTCTCAGTGCCAACTTCAACAAACTTTGATCTAGCATATCTTCTCCACCTTAACTCCGATTGATGAACCTTCAAATCCTATCAACTTGACATGATGCATACCATCTTTGGGAACCAAGCTGACCCCAGAAAACCCCCTAATGTCATGCCTCTTGAGGTGATCAATCCGCCACATATTTAGCCCCAGACAAATCTTACACTACCCATATCTTTCCCGTTTGTTGACAATATAAAAGAACTAGCATGCTCTTTAACACTAGAATGGTAACATAATAGGACATAAAAGTGTCCTTTCAGGGTTGTGGAAAAAAATTCCAAAACCATAGTAGATCCACTCATTTTGAAAAATCCTTTCATGAGCTTATAGTTCAATAACTACTACATATAGAAAAAAAGAGAAACTTGTAATTTTTCTGATCCCTTGGTCACTACAAGCCTCCAAAGTTGATCGACCAGTGCATTTTGCCCAAATTAGCAATTTCTTACGGTTGATTGCATATAAATAAGAGTGGGGATTTTTGTAGGACCTGAGATAAAATGCCCCGTTAACTTCAATGGGTTAGTGACCAAAACATATGGTTGCTTTTACCTCACTAATTTTTTTTTGGGCATAAAAAATAGGTACAAAAAGTTTCATTTTTGCCATTCTACATACCTATCATCAAAGTTTCTATAGTCAAGCTCAATACAAATACTATATACATGTTTTATTTGTTCCCTTTGGGCCTTTGGATTCAAAAGAAGCCATGGAGAATGTCAAAAGGTACAAAAAGTTTCATTTTTGCCATTCTACATACCTATCATCAAAGTTTCTATAGTCAAGCTCAATCCAAATACTATATACATGTTTTATTTGTTCCCTTTGGGCCTTTGGATTCAAAAGAAGCCATGGAGAATGTATGTGGAATATCTTATTCCAATATGGTGCTTTCAATATTGGAGCTGAGGTGAGAGCTTTCTTAAGCTTCATGAAATATTCTTCACATGCCTCGGTCCACTCAAAGTGTGTAATCAAGCTATAAATGGGTTTTGCAATTATAGCGTACATGTAAATGAACCGTCTATAATATCCACAATGCCCCATGAAGTCTTGAACCCCCTTGACTGTTGTTGTAAGGTTTCCAGTTTTTGAAACCTTAGAAATTGTACAAAGCCTGTAAACTTAACTTGAAAACACTGTTGAATGATTCAATCATGGCTGATATTGGTATTTTTGGAATCATACCCAGAGCTTTACTATGGTTGGTATTATTTAGAATCAGATTTTGATAAAAACTAGAAAAGCTACGGGCCCTGAAAGGTTACATTAGGAATTCAATTAGTTAAGAAAAATTGGATGGTTTCAGTAATTATTATTAACAAAGACTTTTTTATCCTAAGGTTCTAGGGGTTACGCAAGGGGCAACAAATCTTTGTAGTAAAACTTAATAAGGTAGATGATTCAAGGGACAAGTCAACTCCTGAATGTCTTAAGGAATTTTCGGATATATTCTCGAAAGATCTCTCAAATTTACCGCCTCCAAGAGACATAGACCACGAAATAGAAACCTTTCCAGGTAGTGAACCAATTTCGAAAAGACCCTACAAAATGTCCCTCCCTGAACCTATTGAATTAAAAGAACAGGTTCGTTAGCTTATTGAACAAGGATTCATAAGACCAAGCATTTCACCCTGGGGAGCGCATGTTCTATTCAAAAAGAAGAAGGATGGATCTTTACGTCTCTGCATCGATTATAGGGGACTTGACCAGGTATCAGTAAAGAATAAGTATCATATTCCTCCCATTGAGGAATTGCTTGATAAATTACATGGAGCAAGGTATTCACAAAAATTGATCTTAGACCAGGTTACCATCAAATCCGGATCAAGGAGGCAGATATTTACAAAACTGCATTCAACACCCGGTATGGGCATTATGAGTTCATCGTGATGCCTTTTGGTCTTATGAATGCTCCGGCTACTTTTAATCGTCTCATGCAGGATATATTGAGAGAATATCTGGATGACTTTGTGTTGGTAGTTTTTGATGATATCTTGGTATATTCCAAAGATGAAAAAGAGCATGAAGGCCATGTACGAAAAGTACTTCATCTTCTACGCCAACATCAGTTATATGCCAAGATGATTAAATGTGTGTTTTTCATGCCCGAAGTTAGTTATCTTGGTTTTATAATAAACCCTGAAGGAATTTCAGTAGACCATGCAAAGATTAAGGATATAATAGACTGGCCACAACCCAAAACGGTCAGTGAGATTCGAGGATTCTTGGGCATTACATGATGTTATAGAATCTTCATCAAAGATTATGCATCCATCACCGCCCCCTTGATGCAGCTACTTGAAAAGACAACCAAACTTACATGGGAAAAAGAATAGGAGGAAAATCTCACATCAGCCCTTGTACTCAAACTTCCTGACTTCACTCAAGAGTTTGAAGTAGTGACAGATGCTAGTAGTCTTTCTATAGGAGGAGTCTTAAACCAAGAAGGCAGAAATTAAGAATCCACGAGCTGAATTATCCATCTCATGATCTGGAACTCCTAGCTGTCATTCATGCTCTAAAACTCTGGAGGCACTATCTTCTAGGAAGAAGTTCCAGTTAATCACTGATCATCAAAGTTTAAAATGGATTTTTTCACAAGCAACACTCAACATGAGGCAGAGAAGATGGATAGAACTCTTACAAGAATATGAATTTGAAATAAAATATAAACCAGGGAAAAAGAACGTGGTTGTTGACGCTCTTAGCTGTAAGGTTTTTCTTGGGGCTATTTCCACAGTCGACAATCTAGTCCTAAACAAGGTTAAGAAAGCTTCCCTGGAAGATGAGGATTATCCAAAACTTCTACAGGTTATTAATCAACAAGACCTAAAAGAGAAAGAGAAAGACAGAATTGAGGATTATTCACTTGAGGATGGGCTTCTCTATTATAAGTATCAGTTTTACATTTCTAAGAATCCAACATTAAAAGAGTTAATCCTTTATGAAGGACACAACACTCCAGTTTCCAGCCATCCTGGTTATGCAAAGACCCGTAATGCCATAAGGAAAATCTATTTCTAGCCAGGAATGAAAGGAGATATACTTCACTACATCAAACAATGTCTTTCTTGTCAAGGATTAAGGCTGAACGAGTAATGATGCTACGAAAACTTCAACCTCTGGACATTCCTCAAATGAAGTGGGAACTCATTAGCATGGACTTTGTAACGGGCCCTCCCACTGTTCAAGGGGGTTACGACTCCATTATGGTGGTAGTGGATATGCTGACTAAAGTATCTCATTTGATCCTTGTAAAAACAACTTACACTGCATCAGACATAAGCCATTTATTTATCAAAGAGATCTTCAGATTACACGGACTTCCTTTACACGGAATTCCTAAAAGAATAGTCAGTGACAGAGATGCAAAATTTACTTCAAAATTTTGGAAAGCTTTATTTGAATCCTTATGTACCCAGCTATGTTTTAGTATAGCCTATCACCCTCAGGCGGACGGCCAGACGGAAAGAGTGAATCAAGTTATTGAAGACAACCTTAGAGCCTACTGTAGTAGAGAACCCCGGAAATGGATACAATTTCTTCCTCTGGTGGAATTCGCCTATAATTCATCATTTCATAAAAGTACAGGGATGTCACCATTTAATGCTCTTTATGGGCATGAATGTATATCACCCTAAACTTTTCTGACCCTACTACAAGAGTTGAAGCTTCAAAGAAAATGTTGGAGGAGATGGATGCCCAAACCAAAGCCATACGATAGGACATTCAGCCAGCTAAGGACCGCCAAAAACATTATGTTGATAAAAAATGGTATGATCGGTTTTTCAAACAAGGGGATAAAGTATTCCTTAGGGTATGACAAAAAAGAAGCACTTTATCCTTGGAAAAATACAAAAAACTAAGCCCCAGATATTGTGGACCTTATGAAGTGATTAAAGTAATCAGTGAACAAGCTTACAGATTAAAACTACCTGAACACCTCAATAAAACCCTACATCCCAAATCAAAACCACACTCTAGATGACAAACAGATAGTGATGCAGAAGCAAGGAATTCTTGAACTCCAACTAGATTGTATTCTCGATTCTAGGGAAAGGAGTCTATGAAATAGAGTTATCAAAGAACATTTAGTAAAATGGAAGGACTACCCCACTGAAGACGCCACATGCAAAGACGAAGTATCACTTTGCAAAGATTTACTCAATTTTGGTTGAGATGAGGACATCTCAATTCCTTAAGTTTGGGGTGATTGTAAAGTTTCCAGTTTTTGAAACCTTAGAAATTGTACACAACCTGTAAATTTAACTTGAAAACACTATTGAACGATTCAATCATGGCTGATATTGGTATTTTTGGAATCATAACCAGAGCTTTACTATGGTTGGTATTTTTCAGAATCAGATTCCGATAAAAATTGGAAAAGTTACGGGTCTTAAAACGTTAATTAGGAATTCAATTAGTTAAGAAAAATTGGATGGTTTCAATAAATTATTATTAACAAAGACTTTCTTATCCTAAGGTTCTAGAAATTATTGATATTCCAATTTTCATCATTGAAAATCAATAAAATCAATCAAAAACGATTCTGAAGCTGAGGAGGCAGTGTGGACCTGTGGGGAACCTGCCCGGGACAGTTTTAGCAGCAGGTGGCGCTACCTAGAAGCTGGGGCCTTGCTTGAGGTTGCCAAAACCTGCCAAGAACATCTCGGGGCCCATAAAAACTATAAAAAGACCCCCTTCCTTCATAAAAAATTAGACTCGGAGCCTTGGCACATTATCTCTCATCTAGAGAGACCTCTACGCAAAAATCACTAGAGATCAAAGCTCCAATTGGTTAATTAACGGTTGCCGATATGGATCCAAAGAGAACCTGAGGAAATCCTCTTACCGAGGAAGAGGATATTAGCAGCAAAAGAAATAAAGCCACTTATGAACATGAGGTTGGGCCTAGCCATAGGCCGACTGAGGAAAGTCTGCAGGCTCCAGCGCAGCAGCACATGGACGACCAGTCCCAGGTGGATTTCTATTTTGTTCACTTAAGTCTTTTAAAGTCAATTTCTAAGTTAGCATTGCATACGTAAGGTTTAGGAAGGATAAACTGACTGTAAATGGAAGGTAACTTCCAGGAAACCAACGAGAAATGATTGTAAATAAGAAAGAAATGATTGGGTTATGACTGATTAACCTAGGAAAGAAATGTTTAACCATCCTTAAGACAGCTTATCTCAAGACACCTCTGATTCCTTGGAATATTTTACTCCAGGTAATGAGTAATGATGGTGATTTCAGATAGACGATTCGGTTTCCTCAGCGCGTGTGGAGTCTTTACCCCGTGCTTGTTTGTGCTTGCGGATATTACTTAAGATATCAAGTTTATCCTAGAGGAACCGCCCGGTTGTATGGGCAACCATTTGGCGTATGGGCGCCCGGACTTTGGGTGATGGTTTTTTCCACCCAAGTTTTTATAAATAAGGAATGGGTGCGTTTTTTTCACCCCTATATAGGTGGTCTTGAGACAAGCTAGTACTGGTCAGAGATACTTCAGAATGACATTACCTTGTCTTAAGTCTAAAGATGTTTGTTTGCTAAAAGAATATTTTCAATACTGCTTTCAAGGGTTGTCTTAATGAAATTTAGTTATGAAAGTTAAAAGGAATCATTTTTTTAACTGTGAAAAGAATGTGGTAGTAATTAAACAACACAAAAATCATGTGTGAGTGCGGGGTGGTAAGTGGGGATTGACTAAGGTTGTCAATCATGGACGGGAGGACCTGATTAGTCAGGTAATATATCCATTCCCGCGCACTAAAACGTTTAGAAACTTCTTCACTTGGAATAGGAATCCACGAACGTCTGTGCCCTCACATATGTTAGGGGGGAAAAAGCGTTGGCTAAGGAAACCTTAATCTAATGATGGAAGTTACACGGCCAGAATAGTTTTTTTTTTGTGGTCCCGTTTCCACTCCTAGACAGGACTGGGTCTCCTTCTAGGGCTATAAACCTAAACCATTGTCAATGGTAAGGGTGAATTCCCTGGAATTTTTCTTGTGTAAGGACTCTGACTTTAGTAGACCTAGAGACCTGTCAATGGTCCCATCCCGCTTTTGGTGTCGGCGGGTTTGGGGACCTTACATTGTTGGTCTAGGCAAATAAGCAATGACCTGAATTTTTTCCATATCAGTAGCTATACCATTTTTAGACACTATATGTCCAAGAATTTTTTCTTGTCTACCCATGAATGTGTACTTTTCAAGATTTAAGAAAATACAATAAAGTCTATATTTTTCGAATACCTTTTTGAGATGTTCAAAATGATCAGCCCGGATTTATGAATGTACACATAGATCATCCATATATACTTCCAAGAATTTCCTCAGATATTTTTTAAAATCATGGCTCATCAATCTTTGAAAGGTGGTTGGGCATAAGTTAACCCAAAGGGCCTAGCGCGATAAGCAAAAATACCCCATTCTGTTGCAAAAGCAGTTTTATGCAGATCTTTTGGATCAACCAAAAGTTAATTGTATCCCAAAAATCTATCTAAGAAATTGTAAGCTTCTTTCCTTGCAAGTCATTCTAAAACATGCTCCATGATTGGAAGAGGAAATTTGTCTCTAATGGTAGCTGCGTTCACTTTTTTGCGATTGACACACACTCCTAGTTTTCCATTCTTCTTAGGTACTACCACAATTAGGAAGAAACCCAATCTGTGTTTTCAATTTCGTAAATGAATTCGGCTTCCTTTAGTTCTTTAATCTCTTCTTTGATCTTTCTGGCAAATGTTTTATTATATGTGTATGGCCTTTGTCTACTTGGTTTCGCATCATCTCTCATGGGTATGGTATGTTAACAGATTTCTGGATCAACACCCTTGAGATCCTTGTAAGACCAAGCAAAGATATCTTGGTATCCTTTTAGTAAGATTAGTAAAATATTTTCTTCATCCTCTGTTAGGTCATTTGCAATGTAGGCAGGCCTAGGTTCTTCCCCTGGTTCAGCCAAGTCTATATTTTTCGCGTTCTCAGGCCCTTCGTAGGATTCACCTTGTTTTCGTAATTTGCCTTGTTTTCACACTATAAGTTTTGGTTCTTTTGTTTCTAGGTGGGGTTCTACCACCACTTTGGATTTTTCTTTAATGTCTCTTAACACAAGCTCTTTAGGTTTTGTGATATTTTCAAGCTTGGGTTTTTGTTTTTCCAGCATTTCTTGCATGATTCTTATCAAATTTTGATAAGCTTCAAGCTTAGCTGCTTCCATGTCTGCAGAAGGATAGTTCTTCCATTTGTTTTCCATGTTTTGGCTTGCTTTTAGTCCTGCTTGGTAAGCTTCCAAGGATGCATTAATAGGCTCAAAAATTTCATCAACCAAAATTGATCTCCAGATTTCACAACTGCTTCTCTGATTTCGCTTCCAATTTCTTTCACCTTTTCTCGGAGTGGTGTTTTTGCTTTCTCCTTGATTTCAGATTGTTGTTTCTATTTTCTCAGTTCATACCTTTTGCTTCTGCTTCTTTTGGTCTTTTGAGAGGCAGCTTTTGTAGTCTCCAAATCATCAGAGGAGTTTTGTTTCTTTTTCTTAGCCTAAGCTCTAGTGAGTACCTTGATTGGAACAATCGATTCACTCTCAGACAAGCTACTAGGTATCACTTGGACTACGTTTACTTTTTTTTACCCTTGTTTAAAGGATTTTTAGGACAATCTTTCGGAGTGTCCTCCCTTTTTGCAACATTGTATGCAATAAGCTTCAACCGGCTTGAGGTTTTTGTCAGGCTCTGAGCATTTATTTTTTTAATGATCATCTGCACCACAATTTGATAGTTTTCTGTTCTTGGTTTAATCATGGGTCTTACCATAGGAGTTCTGACACCTTGATTAGCTACATAATACATTGGTGCAAGCTCTGGTGGAGCATAAGTCACAAGTTCCTCCATTGCTCGTGGATGTGAATTATACCAATCTCCCTCTACCATTAATGTAGATGGACTAGGCTCGGCATAAGGTGTAGTAGGCACTAATGCTTCTTCATCCATTAGGAAGAGAATGGAGTCTAGGAGGGCCTCTTTGTTTGGCAGTTTAAGGGAGTCAAACCTTTATTATTAAGAAAGCAATCAAAGGACAACTTTTGAATTCAAACAGTTAAAACGGCTAGTTTATTTGAATTCAAATTTTCCTCCCAAAATGAAATATAAAATCTAGCAGGCAAAATTATGTCATGTAGCATATCTATGGAAAGAGCTCGGCCTGCAGATTCTAGATCTAAAATCTCCGCTCAAATCGGAGATCATATGTAGGAGTTATGAAAGGCCGAAAATCATAAATTTGTCCTCCCTCTTTTTGGGAGAAAAGTGCATCTTTTGATCACTCTTACACACCCACCATTCTTGCACACATGGCATGTATCTATTCGTCCAAATGTTAATCACCACCATAATCTCATGGCATATAAAGAGGCCCTCCTAGACCCCATCCTCTTCCTAATAGGCTATGACTCCTTCAGAATGCATGTACTTTACATGCACTACATTATGTCCTGGATATGGAGGTTGTTGACCCAACACAGGTTGAGGTCTTTCCATACCCATAGGTGGTCTTTGAGCTTGGGCCATATTAGGCTGATATCTGTACATGGGTTGTCATTGTGGCCTCATGGGCACATACTGAACATTCCCATCATACTTTGGTCCGAAGTAGCACTCGTGGGTCTCATGGTTGGTCAATTTACTCCCGATTGCACACCATTTTTGTGGCCTAATTGGTTGTTTCTTTTGAGGTATCCCTTGTCCTGGTCCCCTCATAGTTGCTTTTTGCATGTTGCTCATCATGTGATTCATCCTTTTGAGCATGTCTTCTATGGCTGAAAGTAGTGTTGCAGCAATTGTTCCCAGTTATATTCATTTAGTGGATGTTGTTTTCTCACTTTGATTATCCTTTGATTTTTTATCAAAGTCAATCGGAAAGTCATTTGTTGAATCCCATAGTTCGAATTAAAGTGATGCACATAGACCAATCACGATAGTTAGCAAAAACTCTACTGCTTTATAGAAGAATAGCTAACTTGATTAAATTTGTACAGGTATCAGATTGCAGACAAGGAATCGATAGTTTGTAGAAAGTTGCAATCGAGTCAAGTGGAAATTGACAACAAGTCAATCCAAAGCTAAGTACTCTATCCAGGGCTTCACAAGTCTTTATGAACCTTAGATCTGGTCGTGTACTAGGAAATTAGGGCATACTCGGATAAACCTCCAGTAGAGTATTTAGCGAAGAAAGCATAAATCAAGGCAATTCCTTGCACACTATTCCGGAAGAAGTCTCAGATACGTTTTATAATTCCACGTCCGAAATGTCTTCTTATTTGACTCACCCAAAAACCGGGACGACAATGCGCTATAAGCATATACTCACCTTTTATAAGACTGATCACCATGGAGCTCAAGTTTACCTAAGTCCTAACGAAGAGTACACTATTCGCATTGATGACCATGGTATTGAGTTCGAAGAAGAAATCAGGGCAAACAAACAAGGAAAAATGTACATAGATCAAAACGGAACTCAATATTTACAAGTTGAAAACCCTGACGTGATAGAAAAATGGGGGTTAGAATTAAACACCATAATCTCAAATATGTCAACGAAAGAAGTACCACCAACCTTAGAGTCTGAGAGATACGATCAAGTAGATTGAAGCCCTTGAAACGGCTTAGTACGGATAATCCTAGGATAGGACTCCACTGTTGGGAGGATAGAAACGTAAAAGATCTTTTGTGAACTTTGCATGCCAAATCAGGACAATTGATAGCCATGAAGATCATCTATATCTTCAAGATTAAGGATAAGGGATCAATAGACCTACCTACCTATCTATTTAGGGATTTTTATAACAACAACTTTGTTATGATGACTCCTGAGGAGGTAGAACAAACCAATACCAAGGGTATTCCATAAGGGATTGGATATTAGGCCAAGGACCAGAAACCATTCCAAGAGATGAACACCGTGAGAGATCTTACGAGAGTAATGTTAAGAAACCAGAAACCACCTCATCAAGAAGAAAATTGGGTGACACTAAGGCTAGTCTAGGGCTACGTGAGTCACTATTTCCAACAGACTAGTTTGAAGGACTTGAAACAGGACCAACTGCCAAGAGACCGGGAGTTGAACCAAATAGACGCGTCAGACCAACTGATTTTAAAAAATGGGTCAGAAAATACAGTGGATCAGGGGATCCATATGACCACTTAGCAAGCTTTAAGCAAGTACTAAGAGCAGAACGTATATTTGATTTCCATACTTAATTCAAGGGGTTTGGAATGACATTAGAAGGAAAAGCATTGACATGGTTCTAAAACATTCCACCAAGGTCAATCATGGACTTGAACACATTAGCTCAAGGATTTGTAGCTGCTTGTTCCAAAACAAGGATCAAACATAATACGGTAGCTCAAATCTATAGCTTTAAACAGAAACATGGTGAGTCTGTTAGGGATTGCGCAACACGTATGAAGAAATACATTGCTAGATGCCCAGAGCTAGAGATATCTGCAGAAGAACGACTGGTATCATTGTTTCTAGAGGGACTGCTAAACAAATAAATTTATGCTATACTCTATAGCAAGAAGCATACAACCCTAGAAGCGTGTGTGTCAGATGCGATTGACTTAGGAGACAATTGTGATATTTTCAATGAAGAAGATGTCCTTGTGATAAGCCCACTAGCCAAGTTTGAACCAATTTGGAGCCTAAAATCTCAAATTTCCTTTATATCTACTGTTTCAGAGACCTAAAGCCAAAATCTAGTACCATTTTTACCCTATGCATCCAAATGATCCCATATTTCACTCAGAGCATGGATTTGGTTTATACTTCAAGCATGTGATGTCAAGTTTGCAAAAAGTTGGAGAAAAAACTCAGCTACAAATAATCGCGATTATTTACTTTGGTTACAAATTTTTGTTTGGACTTTACAATTTTGTTCGTTGCATGTTTTTATGCATCTATGCTTGTTCAAAAATTGATTTGAATCAAATTGGACCAAAATTGTCAGCATTTCACACTAAAGGACACTTCGGAGAAAAATCCATCAAATCTGCTAACTTTGACACTCTATTCACTGAACTGGAGCCATGGAAGCAGCAGAGAGGGCCAAGAAGAAGCTCAACCAGAAAGAAACATTGCAAGAACTACCAGCATACCAACTGGACCCCGATTCAGTCAAAACCGCCAAAGCAACCTATCTCTCAAAAGAACAGCTTGAAGAGCATCACACCAAAGTGTTCACTGGCTGATTCAAGAGTGAGGAGGGACGTCAGGTAGAGTTGCAACTCCTACCAAAATAAGTGTATGATGTCGTCTCAAATCCCAAAACCAAAGATGCCAATTAACGGCTAGGACTCAGAGACTTTTATGAATAGGAGCCGTGTGGAGTGGACTTCCAAAAAGCTTATGAGATTTTGTCCACAATCAAGAAAGATGGAACGGTGCAAATTCCTAACCAAGGAATTAGTGGAAGAAGAACTCAGACTGCCCACAGAAGGAATGACAATGAGGGCAAGGGATAGGAAGACGGCCCAAACTTTCACAAAAGAAACCACAACGGCCACCTTTGTGGACCTTATTCACAAGCAGATTGAAGAGCGAGCCAAGATATACTACCAACACATCTATTTCCTTGATAGGAGGCCACCAAGCTATACAACACCAAACCATGCGGTTGCCACCACCTTCACGCAAGTCCTCAAGTCAACAAGCAGGCAACTAGTTGACCATGCTCAATATGTCTTCACCACTTTGAAAGGAGTAAAGAAAGAAGGAAAGATCACATACCTGGGTGCACCAGAGGTGTTGACAAGAATTGCATACCATGCCATCAGCATGGCCGATGACCTACCACCTGTCCCAAATCAAAACACTTGGATAGTGTCATCTCAACCATCTCCTCGAGCTATAAGATCGGCTAAGAGATCCTACAAATTTGATGAAGAATCTGTTGAAAGCTCACCGGAACGGTACAACAGTGAGAGCTCGGATAATGAAGAAAGGAGAGCACGCATAGAAGAGATGAAGAGGAAAGATGTGGCAGCACACTAGGAGAAGCCTGTGCAAAAGCAAGCCTGGTTCAAAAGAGAGAAACACTCATACCAACGCAGCTGCCAAGCACAAGGAAAGGACCCAAAAAAGTGGGTACCTATTGAGCCTAAAGGACCTAGAACAAAGCATCATACCAGAAAGCAATTTGAAGATCCAACATAATCCTTGGAAAAAATGTACCAAGAAATAGAAGCTTTAAAATTGAAGGAAGCCGAAGAAGCGGCGAGAAAAGAAAAAGAGGTGGAAGAATAGCAAAAGAGAGTAGAGGAAACTACTACACAAGGAGAATCACAACATGCCTAAGGCGACGTGTCTCCCCGCATTTCTTCTCTTGTCTCGGAGCACGAAGATCAACCAATGCCGAGCCCACCACCATAACCGACAGTTAAAGACACAACAAATGAGCCAACAAAAGAAACAAAAGCTGAATAGGAAAAAATAACTGAAGCTACACAAGAATCCAAACAGCAAGAAGCAGCGGAAAAAACACAACAAGCAGATGTCTCTAATCAAGAGAAGCAAAATGAGAAAGAGCCAGAGACAGAAAAGGCATCCAATCCTGCACCAGAAGCGGACTCCACAAAATTTGAGCACACAAGAGAACAAGATTCCGAGGAAACACCCTCCACCTCAACACAGCTAGAGAAGGCCGAGGCACCACCCTCTACCTCCACAGAAAAATATTAGCCGATACAAGAGCAACAGTAGCAACCAATAGGCATGATGTAGCCAGCGGTAAAAGAATATGCAGAGACATCAAGACAAATAACACAAAGCAAAGATTGACAATGAAATGATGAAGTCATCCTGCAAGTAAACGAATATGCTAAGCAAATGCAGGAGATGACAGAAAGACTTCACTCAGAAGCACTTGACCGTAGCACACGGGCCAAAGAGTTAGAAATGGTGATCGATGCACTCCAAGGGGAGTTAGATGATAGACTTAATTTCATCCCCAATCTATAGAGGCAAGTGCACGAGTTGAGAGCGGAGGCTAAACAACATCATCTCCAAGAGATAAGCAATAGAAAGAAATGGAAGAACTGGGTGAGAGCTACACAAACATGCAAGTCGAGGGTGCAGATAAACACCATCCAAAGTGGAGGTTGAGTTGGCTGAAAAAGAACCCGAGGTACTTGATTCTATTCACAAGAGCACCTGCAGCCCTGCAAAATAATCCTACCTTCTGTTCTATATGAAGAGTAAGAACCTGGAAAGCACATGAGGCACTACTAAAGAAGCGGCCAACTTGGCTGAATTTTCCCAGATTGCCTGCTCCAAAAAAGGGACCAACGATTGAAGAATACATGGTGAAAACCCTAAAGGGTGCCATGTCATTCTTTAAAAGTCTACCAAAATTGTCGTGTGCTATACTATACAAAATATGTTGAATGCTGCTTACATGCATCAAAGTGTTCAATGAGCCAGAACAAGCAGGCACCCCTTAGATGTCATTCCTCAAGGGTAACAAAGGTTTGTGCTATGATCTCAATGGCCAACCTTTGAAGAAGTCCTCTATGTCTTCTACGCCAGATGCATGTTTCTACCTTCACACAATATGCTATCGTTTGAGGAAGCATTCTGCATAGGATTCTTCACTTGGCGAACAAAGATATTCACGCCAATGATCACCAATCTAACCTCAAGGTTTGTAGGCTACTCAGAAGTGGAGCTGAAAAACAGAGTAACTATGTAGTCCTTGCAAGTGCCAGATAAAGAATGGAAAATCAGATATCAAAATGCTCTAACACTGCTTAAAGACCGCCTCGCCTGCCGTCAGCTTGAAGACTACTTCATCCCATAAAGCTGTGTCAAGGGACGACACAGGCAAGGAGAGGGGAATGTTAGTTGCAAGCTAACACAAACACCACGGATACCATTTTTAAGAGTTCTCATTGTAAAACACTTATTATTTTGATAAATCAGGAATATTGTAACTCCTATTTTCTTGGATAAAATTTATAATTAATGAGTCAGGGCTACAAGCTTCCAGATTGTATCAATCTGTCATTACCCATCTTTGGTAGAAATCCTAGATTATTAGTTTTGAACACCAAAAACCTTGGCTAAGGTATAAAAGCCAATTTTTGTAAGTTATTATTAAGTTTTGGATAATGAAATACACAGCGTCAGCTAACGACGCTCACTCCTCTCCTTCTCGTGCTTCCTATTCCCTCCTCGGTTGTCACATTGCAGTCACATTTGTTGCATTGCAACCGCAGGTAAGAGCTCTACGCATTGACATAAACACATCACAATATTTTGTAGATTTTAGTGTCACTGATCTGCATCCTAATTTCATTATAACTAGTAATTTACACTTTCAAATAAAAAACTAAGCATAGGTGAGGTGTTGGGGCATCATTGCTAAGCATTTAGATGCATTGTGGATCAAAAACAACTAGGTCAAAAATCCATTGCTGCTAATAATCGCGATTTTAGAACTTGACCTAAAGTGGGGTTTGAGATCATAAGCATGTGTGCTTAGATCTTATAAACATGTCCTAGAAGTTTCATTACGTTTGGATGTCATTTGATGCTGTAACGGATGTGATTTGTTGTCAATGAGCGGTTGGCTTTTGGTGATTTCAGTCACTTGAGTGTAGCTTGAGCTAGATGTGAGTTGTTAGTTGTTTTCTGAGAAATTGACAACCTCTTGTAGCCTCTATGCACTAGTCGAGTCAGCTTCATCCCATGGATTGACAATTTAATCGTGGTTTTGCTAATACTGCAATAAGATAGGATGGTGAGGTTAGACATGCATCCCACAGCAAGTTCCAGAACATGTGCAATGCCAAGAGAGGAATCCAACAAAAATATTTTCTCCCCCCAAGATTTGAAAATCAAAGTGCATTGTGAGCTGGACCTTCCATCCACCAACAGATCAATGCATTTGTGAATTAAAGTACTTACAAACTTGATTTAAATTTTTGAATGTTATGTCGACATTGGAAGGCAAAGAACCCTTCAACTATGTGGCAAAGCAATAGTTGTATGATGTATGATAACGATTAAGTTTTGTATATTGGATTGTATATTTACCACAGTATTAACTTATACATTTTAATAAGATCATAAATACATTGAAATTTTATAAAAATTAAAACTTGGATTTTTTCATGGCTATCATTGTCTAATTAAGCGTGCGTATACCTATAATTATTTCAATGTGTATATACACATGGATTTTTTCATGACTATTTTATTATGAAAACTTTTAATGTGTATTCATCCTTGAAAATTATGTCAAAAAGTATATCACTTATATAAATGATATTTTAAGATCACTAAACCAACTTGACTTTTTTTATTGAAATTACTAATATTAGAAAGAATTCTATGTGCTCTAATGACATTGTAATCAAAATCCATTTGTGAACGTACTGTGGATGCACTGGCCACCGTATGTCCCTTGGGCCATAGGATACGAACTTACAGCATTTAGTGTTTCTTACTAGCATTGAAGACACCCTTTGGCCCTTGGGTTATACGCAAACTTAGAGCATGGAGGATTTCGTTTTGGCATAGAATCGTAGAGGGCACCTTGTGCCCTAGGGCCATAGGGTGCTAACTTAAAGCATGTAGAATTTCTTGCTAACATAAAAGGTACCCTATGGCCCCAAGAGTGCCAGCAAAGATCATATTGGGTCTCTTACTAGCATAGAGAGAACTCTATGACCCTAGTTCCATAGGGCTCTAACATAGAGTCTATGAAGAGGCACGCAAGTCACTGAATGTCCATAGGATACAAATATAGAGTCTCTAAAGGGGCAGTTAGGTCACTCAATGGTCTTGGGGCCATAAAGTATTCTATATGTATGTAGTAGGGAATTCTCTTCAAGGACACCTTGGCCACCCTATGGACTTAGGGCCATGGGGTCTCAACGTAGACAATAGATGGTTTCTTATGATAGCACCCTATGGCCCTAGGGCCACAGGGTTCCAACATAGAGCATATGGTGTTTCTTAGTAGCATATAGGCACCCTAGGGCCATAGGGTGTGAACGCAGAGCACACAAGGTTTCTTCCTAGCATAGACAATACCTTGTGGTAATAGCACCATAGGGTGAAAACATGAAACATTAGGGGTTTATATTAGCCTTGAGGGCACCTTGTGGCCCTAGGGCCATAGGGTGCCCACATAAAACATATTGAGGCCGTTCTTATTAGCATAGAGGGATCCTACGGCCCTGGGGCCATAGGGTGCCTATTTAGAGCATGGAGGGCTACCTTGTGACCCTGGGGTTATAGGGTGCCAACATTATGCATAGAGGGTTTGCTAGCATAGAGAACACCCTATGGCTTTAGGACCATAGGACGCCATCATTGCCCATGTACGATTTCTCTTTTACCATAGAGGACATCTTATGGATCTAGGGTCATAAGATGCCAACATAGTGCATAAATGGCTTCTTAGTATACACGTAAACATAGTGCAGAGATGGAATTTTACTATCATAAAGGCCATCCTATGGCCTTGGGACCATAGGGTGGCAACATAGAGCATAGAGGGCTTTTTATTAGCATCTTGTTGCCCTTGGGATGCCATAGTGCCATAAAGTGGTTTTTGTATATGTAGTAGGGTGAAAGCATGGTCACACTTTTTCATGTCCCGGACAATGCTAACTAGCATAATTTTGACATATGCTAACTAGAACAATAACATGAGTTACATCTCCAAGATCTTTGATATATCGGTAGAAATCTCTTGAAACAAAGAGTCCAAATGGACAACCTCCGATAAATTTTGATATTATTTGTAAAAATTTTATCGGACGCCCAACATTTTAAAGATGTGCTGACTTGAAAATGCTAACTAGCACAAAAAGCACGACATGTTAACATGCTTTCACCCAGTAGAGAATTCTCTCACACAAGACACCTTGTCCACCATCTGGCCCTTGGGCAAGATGGCCATATGATAGTAGCATAGAGGACACCCTATAGCCCTAGGTTTTCCTTCTAGCCCTAGGGCCATACACTGCCAACATATAGTATACATGATTTCTTCGTAGAGAAAACTTTTTAGACCTACGTGCAATAGAGTGGAAACTTAGACCATATAATGTATCTTATTGGCATAGAAGGGACCCTATGACCCTGGGGCCAAAGAGTAACAATGTAGGGCATAAAGGGTCTCTAGGCTAGGATGAAGGGCACCTTCTGACCCTAGAGCCATAGGGTGCCAACATAGATAATAGAGGGTTTATTCCAAATCATAGAGGGTCTCTTTATAGGATAATGGGCACCCTATGGCCCTAGGTCATAGGGTGCCAATATAGAGTCTCTAAGATGGCACCTAGGCTAAAGTGGTCTTTGCAAACATGGTAATAAGGAATACTATCAAAGGTCACATTTTCCACCCCATGGCCCTTGGGACCATAGAGTGCCAACAGAGAGCATGTAGGGTCTTTTTACTATCCTAGAGAGCACCCTACGGCCCTGGGGCCATAGGATGTCACCAACATAGTCAAATGGGGAGAAAACATAGAGCATAGAGAGTTTCTTACAATCATGGAGGGCACCCTGTGTCCTTGGTGCCATAGGGTGCAAACATATAGCATGGAGGGTTTCTTGCTAGCATAGAGAGCACCCTATGGCCTTGGACCCATATAGTTCCAACAAAGAGCATAAAGGGTTTTTTTCTAGCATAGAGGATAGCTTGTTTCCCTGGGGTCATATGATACCAAAATAGAAGAGTATTAAGAAGGGCACCTAGGCCACTAAATCACCCTGGGGCCATAAGGTGGTCTTTGTGGGGAGTTCTCGTAAAGGGTTCCTTGGCCACCGTATGGCCTTTGGGCCATAGGTTACCAACATAGAGTTTAGATAGTTTCTTACTAGCATAGAGTGCACATTGTGGCCTATGGTCTTTAGATACTAATATAGAGTTTCAATGCTTTCTTACTAGGCACAGGGGGAACCCTATGGCGCTGGGGCCATAGGGTGCCAATGTAGAGCATATATGTTTTCTTTCTAGCATAGAGGGCACCTTGTGGCCTAGGATCCATTTGATCCACACTATGTCTTGGGGGTTGTAGGTTGCGAATGTAGAGCGTAGAGGTTTTATTTCTAGCATAGAGGGAACCTTGTGGCCTAGGGGCCATTTGGTACTCCCAACTTAGAGTATACAAGGTTTCTTAGTAGCATTATAAAGGGTACCTTGTGGTCCTCAAGTCTCCATAGGGTGCCAACATAGAACGTAGAGGATTTTTCTTACTACCATAGAGGACATCAAGCTATGGCCTTAGGGCCATAGGGTTTGAATATTGATCGTAGAGGATTTCTTACTAGCATAGAGGGTACCTTGTGGCCCTAGGTCCATAGGGTGCAAACATAGAGCATAGAGGATTGCTTACTATCATAGAGGGCATCTTGTGGCCCTAGGTCCATAGGGTGCAAACATAAAGCATAGAGGAAACCCTATGGCCCAAGGGACATGGAGTGATAACATATAGCATAAAGGGTTTCTTACTATTCAAGAGGCACACCTTGTGGCCCTCGGGTTCCAGCATAAAGCATAGATGATTTCTTACTAGTGCTCAT
Source organism: Adiantum capillus-veneris (assembly GCF_014529385.1). NCBI lineage: Eukaryota > Viridiplantae > Streptophyta > Polypodiopsida > Polypodiales > Pteridaceae > Adiantum > Adiantum capillus-veneris. Next base: position 20,863,158 of record NC_140935.1, read on the forward strand.
CGAGGGCATCTTGTGGCCCTATGACAACCCATGGCCTTAGGGCCATAGGGTGACACATAAATAAAGTACCATATGGCTTAAGCCATAGATCTATTTATATGTTGATACTTGATTACACTCCTAACCCTATGGCCTTGAGGCCATAAAGAGACATATTTTGGATTATCTTAAATTCATAGAGGTATCTATAAAGAGAACCCTATGACCTAAAGGCCATAAGAAAATTACTCAAGGAAATCATCCAATGCAAGAAGATAGTGCAATAGAAAATGAGATTTGTGTTCTAGAGCTTAAAGGCATAGATGTTTCTCCAAGTATACTTCTAGATGCCACCATCATGGACAAAGAACTAATGTAGCTAGATAGAGATTAGGAATCTCTAGACAATGAGGAGCATAAAAATAAATTTGTTGTAGATGTGTTGTTAGTTAGTAAATCTGTTATTTTCGATTAGTTTTTTCTAAGAGTGTTACAAAAAAGATTTATCAAAATGTAGATATTTTGGAATCTAAAATATGTGTTCTTTAAACTTGAAGTCCTTCAACAAGATATTGTGGTTGACAAAGTATTACTCGAGATCGTTGGTATAGAGGATGCTCATGCCATTGACCCTACTGAGAAAGATTCTTCAATATCCATGTCAACGAAATAGTTTTTAAAGAAGATGACAAGAATTTACATGTTTTTGAAGGTCAACCGCTACAACGACTGGAGATAAATTTTAAGAGTAATTCCAATGGAAGAAGACAATGAAAGTTCCAGAACATGCGCAAGGCAAGAAGAAGAATCCAATGGAAATATTCTAGTAGCCCAAGGTTTGGGAATTGGATTGCATGGCAAGACAATGGAAGTAGAAGGCACTGCAAGTTCTAGAACTTGTGCAATGCAAGAAGGAGCAGAAGGAGAATCCAACACAAATATTTTAGCACCCCAAGATTTGGAAATTGAAGTGCATGGTGAGCCGGACCTTCCATCCACCAACAAACTAATGATTACTATAATAGTGAGCTTGCGTGGATTGTTCCTAAGGAGATGCTGGCAAAAATCCAAGAAAATGAAGAGCTTAAAGTTTGGACATGAGCATATTTTTCTTCATCCAAGATGCATTGAGTTTTCAAAGGCTCTACTTAGCAATTTCAATGTAGTGATATAGTCAATTGCTAATGGCATGCATGTTGTGGACATCATCAAGATTTTAGAAAAGAAAGCTAAATAAAAATTTCCATTCTTTATGATGTAGGGGCAAAGCCAATGTCAACCATGCGTATAATCAAGGATCACTCGCTTAGATAATCTAGGAGTAGAAGCACCTTTCAAGCCGTTGGCTATTGCATCATCAAAATTTGGGCTTCATGCAAAAAGATTTCTTCTTGTAGATGATGAACCATTAAAGGGATGCGTGAATCCTGCATTGAATTGCATTTTTCCACCATCATTTAATGTTGATGATGAGGAAGATAATATCCTCCTTGGGGAGTTTCTACCATGTATCAAAGCTCTCAATCATGTTAATGACATTCACACAGTTACAGGGTCTCATTTATATAGACAAGCACCCATAGCTCAAGGTAGTGAGATTTATAGCCTTATACACAAGGTTGTTGCAGAGTGGGAGGAGAGAAATTCAATTTTTCTAGGAAAAACCTACTCCACGGGCAGGCTACCAGAAGTTTCTCATCCTCTTCACGATGAGAAAGTTGCAACATCTAGCACTGGTGGAATGTCCACTTGAAGTCAAGACAAGAAAATTTCAGGACGTGATAAAGAAAAAGTAAGGGTCTTAAAGAATATCAAATTGTTATCAGCCTTGAAAGGCACAAAAGCAATTATGCCTGCCCACAAATTGAGATACAAGGAGCGTGTGATCAAATTACATGAAGCCAGAAATTATATAAAGCATCTAAAAATACAATATGATTTGAATAGCCCTATATCAAGAAATGATGGAGCAATTTTTTGTAAGATTTTGTCATTTACAAAGATCTTTATGTACTGAGAGACTTTGTTAGAGCAGGGTTTCAAGATATACAAGATGTAAATGATTAATAGTTTTTTAATTTGTCTTTCAATACTATAAGTAACTTTTGAGTTTTGTGTGCCAAATGCTCTCTTTTTTAAAAGGTTTTATAGTTGTTTGCTTTAAAATTTGAGTTCATTGTGCCATCAAGGAGAATCTGCATGGTCATAAGGTCAAATCTTGCTCTATGACCTTGGGGGATTTGCACTTTATGGTCTCAACACCCTATGACTCTAAGGCCATAGGGTCATAGTTTGGGATGTGTTCTTGCATAAGACTTACTAAGTGTAACCACAAATTAGCACCCTATTTCCTAAGGTCTTCAACACACTCAAGATCTCTATATTAACTTTTTTTTAAATCATTTCAGGGCTTCTAAGAAAAAATATTTTGCAATTAGATATCACAAAGTAGAGGAGCTCCCTTTCATATTGCATCAAATACCACATTCAAACCAAGAGAAATGGTTTCATTATCTACGAGCATCTTCAAATAGGAGAAGAAAACGCTTATCTTGGATTAGAGGGTGCTTCTTGCAACATTTGAGCTTCTCTCAAGGCCAACCTGGACCAAGTACATGTGCATTATAGAAGATAACAATGAGGTGTATGAGGTGCGTCCAAATGCAGAGTATTCTTAAGATTTTTCTTTGATTTCTTTAAGGTTTGGATTTGGAGCTTCCATCATTCACAAAAAGCTCAGCACATAATCAAGACCTGTTTTCCTACACAAAGTCAAAAATTCAAGATGATATGGATAACAGGTGCTGTCAAAATTCAAATTTCCTGATCGATTACAAAAGACCTATCACAAAAATCTTTGGACCATATGGAAGCTATTTTGATTATTTATATGGGAGAAACACTATAATATTGATGATAGTCCATACCGAGTGATGTGGAATATGCAAGGAACTTATATGATTTTTCCAAATTTTTAGAACCAACCTACTCAATTGCTTCAAAGTTTTTTAAAAGATGAAATTGTTCCATGTTTATGTGGATGGTTGTATGCTGAGGCGGTTTGGGGTAGGCAACAAGAGAGACGACCTCTAAACACCCTTCCAAGATCCCATGCTGCTCAATTGGGGCTCGGGCAACAACAAGCACAACACAACAACAAACCCACAGCCAGACCCAAACAAGATAGGGGCACCACCTAGTTATGGTATGCAAACTAAGACGCAAGAGAGATTTTGTCACAACTAAGAAGATGAGCCACAAAACACACATAAGCAACCTCACACCAAGACACACACCAAATGGACCAGAGAGAGCTAGATCAAAGGGAAGAGAGAGAGGATTGAATCTTGCGTAGTAGCTTATTTATGACTTGAAAATGGAGATGGTTCATTATGATGCCATCGTAGAGCTTGTACAAAACTACTCAATGCTTAATGGATGCTAAACATTGCCAACACACACACACACTATCTTAGGATGTGGGAGAACTCTCACCACAAAACCCTCTTACGATGGAATCAAAATTGGTAATAAAAACACACCAAGACACTTTATGAAACAAGATTAAATGATAGAAACTCACAATACACAAGTTATCTTGAATTCACCAAACCGTATTGCACAAGTGGAAGGACGAAGATTTGAACGTCGAATCATGCCTTTGATGCACCAAACCTCAATTTATTGATGATGGAGGAACATATACAATAGTGGTTTTGATATTTTTGAGCTCACACTCTCTCACTTGCAATGTGTAGCTTGAAAGCTTCTTCACACCAAAAGTGCGGCTCACAAAGTGGGTGCTACACTTAAGTCTCTCCTCATGCATAGAGTGCTGGGGTGCTATGTGAGATATTGGAGGTTGTTTTACAAGAAGGAGAGGGGCCTATTTATAGTTTGGAGACCCCATTAAGATTATTTGGAAATCCTAATTTACAATCTAACAAATCATGATTATAATTTTTCGGAATATTAAAACATTGCCCACCTTCTTTGTCTGTATGAGTCATGGATGTGGGCTCAAAAGAAAGCATTATTGATGGTAGATAAGGTGAAAGTAGAGTTTAAAGGAAGGGGAGAGAGAGAGAGAGAGAGAGAGAGAGAGAGAGAGAGAGAGAGTTACTATGCACATGTCTTGAGGTGAGGTGTCTTTTATAGTTAGGTCAATGGCTATTTTGCGTAAGTATGTTAGTGGTTAATATTAGTAATCACTAGAAAGTTAATGATATATTTACAATGGGTAGAGTGAGGTGGATGGCTCAAGTAAGATGATTGAATGAAGTGAGAAAATATTTGTGATGGTGAAACTTGAAGAAGTTTTTAACCTACTTGTGTAGCTTTGCCAAATGACTATCGATCCTCTTCTTCTTCTTCTCTTCTTTATGCCACCACCGTCAAGGTTGATTATCGCAATGAAAATGGCAGTTTGATTGATGAGATATCTCAATTTATAGAGTTTAAGCATCATTTACATGCTGAATTTTATGTATATAGATAAGGGGTAAGATGGAACTATACTTTGGGAGTAATAGAGAGAGGCATAGAGATGGTGTATGTATATGTAGAGCTCATATGAGAGCTATGGAAGTAAGAGGGGAGGTTAATGGTGAAGAAGGTGAGAGAAAACATGGAAGTTTCATGTTTGAGTGAGGGAATGAGAGGAATGAGAGTGTGTGTGTGTGTGTGTGTGTGTGTGTGTGTGTGTGTGTGTAGAAGTGTGAAAAGAGGTGAGAGAAGACTATGGGCTACTTGTGAGAAAAGTGGGCATACTGGGGTCCAATAAAAGAATCACACCTCATTGGTGGTAGCTCTAAAAATTATGAAAACTTTTGAGGTGATTATTTAACTCTTGCTCCACATTTTATCTTCTAATCACAACTTCAAATTTAGAGTGGAGATGGATATAACAATTTCCACCAAAATTCCTAGTTTTCTTCACAAAAAAGTCTTCAGTGGGCCCCCTTTTGTTGAATTTGCATATGGCTCCAAAGGTGAGCCCCTCCTTGGATGAGAGCATGACCTAATTGATTCTTAGGGGTTTGAAAATATGCATGCTCATGGATTATTCATAAATATAATATATGAATATGATGGAAAAAGACAGGCTAGTATATATAAACAATTTATGGAATCTAGAATAGTGTGAGTTATATATATATATAATGTATATATGAAAATATAAGGAATCAAATGAGGAGGGTCCTCATTTGTTTTTATTGATGTATATTTATTTACAAGAGGTAAGAAAGAATACGTGTAGGAACTTGGAATTTAGTGAAAGGCAATGACTGATGGTAAAAGGTATTTTTGAGGTTTTCTTCTTACAAGTGGATTCACACAAAAAATAAGAGAATCTTGCGTGAAGATATTTTTATATAGAATAAAGAGTATGCAAAATGGTAAGAAAATTGTGGTAATGGTGAGTCAATGTACATAGCATACATAGGCAAATAACGCACACCTAGGTAGAACTATTTAAATAGATACCAAAATAATTATGAAAAATCCTTATATTTAGGCCCTATATACAATGAAATATTTACACACAAATGCACCATAATATATTTTAATTTCTATTTTATTTACTTTTTTGGCTCAACTAGCCCAATGACTAGCTAGCTGAGAGTTTTAAGGAGATACGAGAAAAGTCCCCTAACTCACATACGCCTATGTACAATAAAAAGGTAGGGATAGCCACAGTGTTTAGGTGATTTTGGTAGGGTGAGTTAGCTCACTATGGAAATAACAAAGAGCCAAAAAATGGCTATCATTAGCCCTCCCCTAGGATCATGGTATATTCATGTACCATCATAAAGCATCTTTTTCAAAGAGAGTGCTTTTGCGTTCTCTATGATATCTAGTCCCTTGATAGGATTTTCATTGTGTGGCCTTTGTCACACTTATGCTTCATGCAAAAAAACTTACATCAGATAGCAGCTCTTTGATAGTTCTTTAGTAGATCCTTTGGTAGAAGGCAACTCAAATAGGGCTTCAGGCGATACCCGTTTACCTTCCTGGAGTGCTCTTTACCATTCAAGTCCATAAGCTGATAGTAACTTGAATTGAAAGCCTTCTTAACTATGTATCGCCCCTGCCATCTAGTTTCAAACTTGGCATCAAAACGTTTATCAAGTCATTTGTCATACCTTAGCAAAAGATCTCCTTCCTTGATGCCTTTTTCCTTGAGTTTCTTGTCAATCTTCTCCTTCTCTTGTGTAGCTTTCCTTTTGTAGCACTCATAGGATGCTTCTCTTTTCCACTCAAGCTCCACTAGTGTAAGAAGTCGCTCCATCCATACCTCTTGATCATCTTGTGCACCTCTGCTATGAAGGTGCATTATTGGAATGTTAAGCTCAATTGGATGCAAAGCCTCTTGACCATACACCAAGTGAAATGGCGTGAACTCTGTTGCTTCCCTATACGTGGTTCGATATGCCCACAAGGCACCATCCAAGAAGTCATCCCATAGATTTGTCTTGTTTTGCACCATCTTTCTAATGATGCCTGCAATGACATCATTAGCATTCTCCACCAAACCATTTGACTGTGGGTAGTAGGGCGTGCTATGACGATGTAGAATGTGAAGCTCTTCACAAACTTCTGTGAGTAAACCCTTCTTGAACCCTGGACCATTATCAAAAATAATCTCTAAAGCTGTGCCAAATCTCCAACAAATATTAGTGTAGACAAACCTGCTCACTGTTTTCCCATTGATCTTTGCCACACTTTGAGCCTCTACCCACCTAGTCATGTAATATACATCCACTAGAATGTAGAGTGTACCATTTGTTTTTCTAGGAAGAGGGCCCATAGCATCAATACCCCACATTTCAAAAGGTCCATTTGCAAGCACTATTTGCCTCAGACCATGCACCAACCTTTCTAGGAAGAGGGTCCATAGCATCAATACCCCACTTTTCAAAGGGTCCATTTGCAAGCACTATTTGCCTCAGGCCATGCACCAACCTTTTATTTCCATTTACCTGACAATTGTGACACCTTTTACACCAATGTTGGACATCAACATGAAGTCTTGGCCAAATATACCCTGCAAGAAAAATCTTCTTCAAGGTTAACTCTTGAGCAAAATGACCACCACATGCCTCTTCATGCAAACCTTGTAGAATGGCTGGAATTTCCTCGATAGTTGGTACTCTTTGGCACACTTGATCCTTCCCTCTTTGATAGAGGGATCTTTCTAGGAAGAGATAGAAACTTGCCTTCTTCATGAGTCTCCTCTTTTGAGCTTTTGTGAAGTCTTGTGGAAACTCACCTCCAAAATGCATCCAATAATGGGAGCCAATTACTCCAATCCCTAGTATCTTGGTTCCTTGACAATTGCTTCCACCATGATGACCTGCACTTTTTTCTCAACACAAGTAACTACTTGTTGTGCAAGTAAATTGGCATCTTCATTTTGTTTCCTAGGAATATGATATAGTTGCACTTTTTCAAACTGATTAAAAAACCTACAAATGGCATGAATTTTGTCCTTAGGCTTTCATTCTTGCATGTCCAAATGCCTAAAATCTGCTTCTTAATGAGAAGTGCAAGCCCCTTTACCATGAGATGTTGTATACCTTGGCTGATGCACATTTTCAAACCATGAAGTAGTGTGTCATATTCTGCTTCATTGTTGCTAGTTGAACCTGATAGATTGACCTTCTCTTTCATGACCACCTACCGTTCCACTTGGATTGAGCAATACTAGCCCTCCCCCTGCTTTTCCTGTGACTTGTCAAAAAGCTCCATTAAAGAACAAGAAAGCATTAGGAATACTTTTTGGTGGTGGCAATGGTAGAGTCTTTACTCCAGGCACCTTAATTTCCTTTACATGTACCCTATAAGTAAGAATCCCTGCCAATTGTGCATGCACACTATCTTCTACCTTGAAAGAGTATTGAAACTCTTACATCTCCATAATCCACTTTGAGATCCTAGTACTAAGATTCATTTGGGATGACATCCAAGGGAATAGATTTTTTTCAGTGAGGATTACAAAAGGTTTTGGTAGCAAGTAGGATCTATACGTTCTCACTGCAAACATGAGAGAAAGCATCATGAGTTCTGCCTCCGTGTAGCCTCTCTCTAAATCATTCATGACCCTACTAGCAAAGTAGATGGGTCGCATCCTAGTACTGTGGGGATCTTGTTGTAATACAACTGCACCAATTTTTTCCTTCCCGACACTAGATCTAACATAGAATGTGTACTCCCAACAAGGAGGCATGAGTGTTGGTAGCTCTGATAGAATGACTTTAATGTTACAAAAATACTCTCCAAGCTCATCAGACCATGCAAATCCAAGGCTAAGTGAATGAAGCATGACATATACTTCACCTTTTGAATAAATGAGATGACCTGCTTAAGACTCTTGGGTGATGGTAACTCAATAAGAGCCTTTACCTTTATAGGAAACCTTATGACCAAGCAAAATCACTTCATCCTCACCTATGGCACTTGTCGAGGTTGAGTTGACCTCCCATGTCGTAGAGTTTTTTCGAACCCTCTTCTACCTTTTGTAGATGCAACGATTTTGAACTATAAATGCAAAAATCATCAATAAAAAACCCTAATGGACTTTCCAAAGAATTATTGAAACATCATGTTCATGAAGTGTTGGAAAGTTACAGGAGCATTTGTCAGGCCAAATGGCATGACTCTACAAGCATAACAAACCCTAATGGACTTTCCAAAGAATTATTGAAACATCATGTTCATGAAGTGTTGGAAAGTCAGGAGCATTTGTTAGGCCAAATGGCATGACTCTACAAGCATAACAAACCCAAGGAGTGATGACGGTTGTTTTCAATTGATCCTCCAATGTGATACCTATTTGAAAATAACCCGAGTAGTCATCACACACAGTGTACCGGTCATGACTAGCTACCTCATTTAGAATCTCATCCTAAAATGGGAGGGGAAAGTGATCTCTTTTTACTGCCTCATTCAGTGGACGGTAATCCATAAACACCCTCCACTTGCTGTTTTTCTTGGGAGTGACAAAAACGGGAGAGACCCACTCTGAATTATCCATTGGATAAATGAAACCTACTCCTATAAGCTTTCTTACCTCCTTGAGTAAAGCCTACTCCTTGATGAATCCTAGCCTTCGTAGATTTTGAGCCTTAGGTGTGGTCTCTGGCTTCAACTCAATCTTGTGTTGAAAATCATCTACTCCATGCACATTGGTGTAGTCTTTAGCAAAAAGCTTAGGAAATTTCCTTAACACACCTTTGAACTCCTCTCTTTCTTCCTTTGTAAGTGTTGTAGACAACATATCTTCTAACATTCCTTCATCTTGCACATTTTGGTTCTCTTGAGTACCTAACTCTTCCAAACCTTGACAAGAGGTCTCTTGGTTGTTTGGCTTAAACCTTACCCCCATGACTTCAATGGAATACTCCTCTTTTGTAGTGCTACCGCTACCTTCTTCTTTTGAAGTGATATCACTCTAGTCTTCCTCCATCTCACTTTGCGATGATTCTTCATGGAGCTCCTCTTGACATTGCTCCTTCATGTCAAAGACAACCTTCTTATGATTTTCATTCATGTAGATCAGCTTTCCACTTTCCCAATCCTGCAAAGCTTGCATCTTCATTAGCCATGATCTTCCAAGGATAAATGGATAGCTACTTACCTTGGTCGACATAACAAAAATACATTGCCTTCTTAATGCCAAAGGCCTCTACAAAAACATTTTTACAAATGTCTACACACCTAGCTTTGCTATTTTTTGCCATTTTCACTTTGATTTCAGGTGTCTCATGGATGTGCATGCCTAGTCTTTGCATGAGTCCCTCTGTCATGATGCAAATTTGTGCACACCCACCCACTAGACCTTTCCTAACCTATCTTCCTTTGATGTAGCAGTCTAGCACTGGTGTAATGTCCTCATTCATTTCAATCTGTGCAATTTTTACAACAAGCACACTCTCTTTTACCTTTCTCCTAGTGCTAACTACCCTTGTTAAATCCCTCCTAAGTTGTGGACATAATGCAAGAAATTGAGGCCATGAGATATCAGTACCCTTACCTCTCACGTCTTCCAACAGGTTGTACGGAGCCATAACATGTCGAGGAGGGAAGTCTTGGAGGTGGATACAACGTCGAGTCCTCTTGGTCTCCTTGGTCTCCTTTGCCTTCTTTTCTCGTCCATGATCACTTTGTGATGTGACTCCTTCTTTCTCCTTACCTTTTCCACGGCCACGCTTAATGCCATTTGCTTCCATGTGCACCTCATTGGAGTTTGTCACCTTTACCACATGCACATTTGGATCTAGCAAAGGTGGAACTCCTTCCACTCCTCGTGGAGGTGGGCTTGCTCCATTTGGCCTTTGTAGAAGCCGTGGTTGTTGACTAGTTCCTTCACTGGCATTCATCACTGGGTAATTAAAGTTAGGTCTCCCTAGCTCCCCACGAGGCCAAGGAAAATTATACATCCCATGTTCAGACTCTCCGCAATTTCAACATCACAACATTCTCCTAGGTCATGGTGGCTCTCGCTCTGTTGACTTCTTTGCTTGTCCCTTGGGACCTACAGCTTGTGTAAGGTGAATTGACAAGTTACTTAAGGATTCATTTAACTTTTCAATTACCTCTACTATTACCTTAGGAAATTCTCTAGATGTTGATGCTTGAAATTTTCCCTTGGGTCTTGGACCCTCTATTGGGACCTCTCCCCTTAGGCACTTTAGTTTTCTATGCTTCTCAACAGCCCTAGTTTCAGCTGCAGTAAAGGTAGCAGGTGCACCCACCTCAACTTTTATCTTGAGTGTGGGAAAGAGACCAGCTATAAACCTTTCCTTCTTTAGGAACTATGCACCATCATCAGGTTTAACAAGATTTCTCACCCATACATCCCAAAGACGTAGAAACTCTTGTTTATACATGTAGTAGTCATCTAAGTCTTTTTGCTTGTGAGAAATAATTTCTTGCCATAGCTTTTCATTGTTTTGGGGGTCAAAGAAGTACCACTTGAAATTGTCAACGACTTCGTTATAGATTCCGTTAAACTCCTGAGATAGAGAGTCAAACCAAGTGCTAGCATCCTTCCTCAGCACTAAATTCAACATTTCTAAGCGTTCCTCATCTCCTATCACTCTTTTTATGCGGCAAGCAATGTTAAAATTTGCTAGAAATAGCTCGGCATCCTCGCCTGGCTCTCCAAAAAAGAGAGAATATCCTGACATTTGACGTTGGGCCTCCATTGAATCAGTTTCAAAGTGACAACACGTTTTTGTTTTTCTTTCTTAAAAACATTTACACAATAATATTTTCTCAATTGCAATCTATTTTAAGATATATAAATATATTCACATCAAATGACCTATGATAATCAATAAGAGACTAGATGACAGGGTTTGGTGACACAAGAATTTCTCCTGCTCGTTGGGCACCAAACATGAACACCATACGTTGTTGAAAATGAATTTTCCTACTAATTACAATGTTTATTCTAATGTGTGGAGTGAAATGAAAAGGAAAAACCTCTATTCCTGGGCCATTATCCATGGTCTATGCATGACCTGGTGCTTAAAACAAAACAATAATATAGACGTCCAAACTAAGGTCGTACCTAATGAGAGGTAAAAAAAAAGATTTACTGAAGTGTTTATCTCAGCCAACCTAAGGGGACCTATAATTCTACGAATTACATGTTGAAATTGCAACTTAGTAATAACAATGATGTATATCTTTTTCCTTGCAATGGGCATGAAAGCATTTCAAAATTCTCATGATTCATGCAATCTACTAGATTATGCTAAAAGCCAAACATTCATGCAATATGTAACAACAATAGACACAAGTCCTTCCTCCATGGGGGAACCAAAATTGAGGCGGTTTGGATAGACAACAAGAGAGGAAACCTATAAACACCCCTCAAGGCTCCCGTGCTGCTCAATTGGGGTTGGGACAACCACAAGCACAACACAACAACAAACCCACAGCCAAACCCAAACAAGATAGGGGCACCACCTAGTTATGGTATGCGAACTAGGATGCAAGAGAGATTTTTTCACAACCAAGAAGATGCGCCACAAAACACATACAAGCAACCTCTCACCTAGACACACACCAAATGAACCAGAGAGAGATAGAGCAAAGGGAAGAGAGAGAGGAATGGATCTTGCGTAATAGCTTATTTATGACTTGCAAATGGAGATGGTTTTTTATGATGCTATCATAGAGCTTGTACAAAATTACTCAATGCTTAGTGGATGCTAAACATTGCCAATAGACACGCACTATCTTAAGGTGTGGTAGACCTCTCACCACAATACTCTCTTATAATGGACACAAAATTGGCAATGAAAACACATTAAAACACTTTCTAGAACAAGATCAAATGATAGAAACTCAAAACACACAAGTCACCTTGAATTCACCAAACCGTATTGCACAAATGGAAGGACGAAGATTTGAACGTTTTGATTGAAAACGTATTGAAAATAGTTACTAATTTGTTGTAAATCACCTACAATATAGAATTTAACAAATATGGCATGATGAGAAGCTCTAGACTGTCCCAAAACGTTAAGAGAGAGTCTTCAAACAAAAATCGGAGTTTTGAGCAGAAAGTTATGACAATTTTATGTTTTGCTAAATTGTAAATTTTTACTGCATGCACGCTACATGAAGCCACAAGAGGCAAAATATGGATTATTTTTGTGAAGAAAAAGCAACCACACTCTGATATTATGTTGAGGAAATAGAGAAAGAGAAGAACAGAGAGACGACATTTAGAGAGTGCAACCTCAAAGTATGTAGAATATGCACACTTTGAGGTTGCATATTCTACACACTTTGAGGTATACATATAGCGGGAACCCAGTGCTATATATAGAGTAGCTTCATATATAAGCTCAATAGCCCCGCTCAAATAAGGGTCGTAACTGTGGATGAACAAACCCTTTGGGGCTCAATAAAAAATTTCACAGCCCTATATATACCCATCATTATATTACTATATTATTCAATTTATAAAAACAATTTTTAAGGAGCTACATCACTCATGTTACATACAATGAGTTTGGCGTAAAAGGCTAAATGAAATGTTTTGATTTACTCTTCAAATACTTCAAACAAAGGTCTTTTCATCCACAATTAGGGACCCTTTTTTGAGCGGGATTGTTGAGCTTATATATGAAGTCATTCTAAATATATCCCTAGGTCCCCTCTATATATACCATCGTGTGTGTGTATTCTACACACTTTTGGGTTGCACTCTTTGTGTATCATCTCTCTCTTCTTCTCTTTCTATGTTTCCTCAACAAACCTAAGATGATAACCCTAATAGTCTAACCTAAACGTATTAAGATAGCCAAACCTAATAATTAAACCTAAATCTAACACTATAACCTAAACCTAAACCAAAGCCGCTAACCCTAATAATCTAACATAAAGGTAGTATGATGGCCAAACATATAAAGATAGTCAAATTAAATCCATATTAAGATTGTATTCAAGTATTAACATTTACAGCACCTATGATAGGTCTACAACTTAGAAGTACAACATAAATTTTAACTAACATTGCATAAAAACAAAAAATATATATAAATTAATATGACTTTTAAATAACTCAATAAAGTTTTTAAATAGAATTGTGATTAGCAAATCTCACTATGTTTGTTTGTGAATGATAACATTTAATCAAAATTTAAAAATAACAACTTTAATATATTTTTATTTGAATTTTGTTAAAAACATGTATGTTTGTGTACGTAGTGTGTTCAATTATGTGTAGATATAAATGCATTTTTATTTATTTATGTGTTTATGTGCGTGTGTGTGTGTATTTGTGTGTATATAGCCAAAAAAAAAGATTAGGGCACTCGCATGCGGCCTATGTGAGCACAAAGCACTTGAGAGAATGTCACCAAACCTGCAAATACACACACACACACACACACACACTATGTCATGCACACAGACAAAAACATGATAATCTACCATAAATCTCAAAACAAATATTGCCTCCTTGTTGCAAGGGAGTATGTGAGTGGATATTTTGAGATGGGTAAGCCCCACAGTAGCAGATCTGAGGGAGAAGAGCGGAAATTAGCACCAAGGAAAAAGAGAAGAAGAGGCAAAAATGGAGCAAAAATATAGAAGGGTGAAAACATGTATAGGTGGTACCAATTTTTGTACTTTTTATTGGTACCCTTAAAACAAAGTGGGGACCAATAAAAATTTTGCAAAAAATAATCAAAACGTGTCAGAATTTATAGCTTTAGATTCTACATGAAAAAATATATCCATTGATATATAACATGCTAGTTTGTTTTACATGTAACACTTGAAGATGGTGTTTGTAAAGTGCTACCAAAAGATTGTCCAAGACACCCCTTTTTGGTACCACCAATACATGCTTTCACTTAGCAATGAAGTCCCAAGTTCTGTTTTGTAGGTGGCATCGAAATAGGCGTTGATATGTTCATCAAAATAAGCATTGATATTTAAAATTTTGATTTTTTAAAGAAATGGGTCTCTCTCCAATTTTAGCAATGCATATATGACGACCACCAACGACGTTGGTAATTTGGCATCGATAATGAATTGATCTCTTGTAGTGGTTGTTGTTTGGCATACACCTCTCTCATCATATGAATCTTTGTACCAATACTTGTGCTAGCCCTTTATGCTGCAAATCCGACAACTTTAATGGAGATGTATCGTTTGCATTGCCGATGATTTGAAATAATTATTGTCGCATAAAGTGATTTAGGCAAAGCTTTATGTACTTCTTGAGTCTGAGTGGCTCGCTTTGCAACCAAGATTCATCCTCTTACATGCTAGCAATATCTGCAAGGCTCTTCTCTTTTTCATATCACTGTCTCTCTTCTTTAAATATCACCTGAGCTTCAACGTGGTTGAGTTCTTCTTCCATCTCTGCAAATCAAGTGAATGTTTCATAATTAGAGTGCTCAAGGATTAAGTCAATATGTCATCACCTTAGAGAGGGAGAATGGGGGAACACACCCAGCACACACACTATCTGCAAGGTTCTTCTGTTTTCCATATATCTCTCTCTCTTCTTTAAATATCACCTCAGCTTCAGTGTGGCTGAGTTCTTCCAATAAAGTGAATATGTCATCATTAGAGTGCTCAAGGGTTAAGTCAATATGTCATCACCTTAGAGAGGGGGAATGGGGAAACACCCCCAACACACACAAAAATACCTATCCTCTTGGAAAACACATTTAAAAGATCACACTCTCACTGACGAACCACCATTCGCACACACACCATGCACCAACATGCTCACCAGGAGCAAGTCACCACCTGGTTGCACAACACACAATACATTTCACAACTAATTTCAAACCACTCTCTCACTTCCATTCCGCACTCAAAAAAGGCCCAGTGGCCCCCACTTGCTTACACTCGCTGGGGCTCGAAACCACGACACAAAAGCGGAAGAAATAGAGAAAGGGGTAGGGGGGAGAAACACTCAAGAAATGGCTATGGAAGCTCAGTGATCATGCTAGAAAAAAACACCATACATAGCTATTCTACAACAAACGGTGCACCTACAGGGTCACTAGCAAAGACAACGCAAACCTTGGGCTTTGCAAGCACACACCTCTGCACGAAGAAGCCCACCAAAAAACACACCCACTCACCTTGGCTCTTTGTAGACTCAAACATCTCAAGGGTTTGGCAAAAAACATACACCATTCTCACTTTGATTGGGCTTGATGGACACCCACATTTGTCCAAAAGCCCCTTTCTACAGCCAACAATTGAAGACCTCTAGCTAAAAAGCATTAAAAAATGACCTTTACGGGGGACCTCTACTCATTTTTGAAAGGGGGGCTCTAATTGGCCCATCTGACATCTCACTTTGGAAACTTTAAAAGGGCATCACCTTTGGATGCTCTCATCTGCTCTCTTAACCTCTCCACTCTTGAGTTGAGGGGGAAGAGTGCCTATGCGACATTGCTAGTGACCCTATGGATTTTTTCAAATTTTAATTATATTTTCTCTTTCTCTTCCAACTTTACACCCTTGTTACTTCTCCTTTAAGCGGACTTTAGCTATCTTTGGGCTAGCCTTTGGCTCTACTTTTGGAACTCTGGACCTACTTTAGATATTTCTCTCTCTCTGTCTCACACACTTGTAACTCACCTCTTCTCTCTTATTAGACTTCAAATACATGATCCCCTCCTCTTAACACTAGCGACATTTTCTAGTGGGGGTCTTTATCCTTGCCCTCAAAAACTGGGGGCCCAATGGTCCATGGAACAACACCATTATGAACTCCCACGTCAACAAACTCCTCATTGCCATCCAACAGTGTCGCACTACTGCTGCATGCCACTATGACCATCGCATTTGCTGAGTTGCACCCCTAGAGGGCCACCAGTGTGCCCCACCATAGCCCCAAGTTGAGAGATCTTTGTTTCCTACTTCACACACCCACATAAGGTCACATTTTGGCATGGAAACCCTTTGCACTCTACTCTACCATGTGCATGTGGGATTTCCCACATGCCACATGGCATGCACTCAGTTAACAACCCCTTTTAGCCTCAAAACATCCCTTCCAATCTTAAATGGAAAATCCCCATTCTCATTAGGGAAATTTTGGACTCTCAAATCGGCTCTGTAAGAACTTTGACTTTCTCCCTCTTGTCCAAAATGGGTGCACGGTAAATTTTTTACAAATGAGATAAAAACTTTTCAGACCTTTTGAATTAGAAATTTACTCATTGAGATCTATCCATTGGTATATAGAATTCCATTAGATTTTTTATATTCTAGAAGATTTTGTTTTGTGATGTGACAACTCCATCTTATAAATGGAATCTCTCCCCACATGTCAACTTTGGTGGGGAGGCCATAACTTCTACAAATCAGCTCTAAATTTGTCAAAGTGTGGGGATTTAGAACCTAATTTATAAGATCTTTCCAATGATATGTTGGTTGATAGGGTTTTTGACAAAGCAATCATGTACTTCACCGGGCTGCCCACTTTGGACAAGAGAGGCAAAGTCAAACCTCCTTATAGAGGCCCTTTGAGAATCCAAATCATCCAAACATGCCTGCTTGAGAATTTTATGCTCATTCCATGACATTTAAGGAAAATCCCTCCTTCTCAACCATGAAATCCCCCATTCTTGCCACTCTTTGACTCTCCTAAGACTGTTCACAAAAGCACGAAAAAATGGAAACATTTATCTAGCATCTTCTCAGTGCCAACTTCAACAAACTTTGATCTAGCATATCTTCTCCACCTTAACTCCGATTGATGAAACTTCAAATCCTATCAACTTGACATGATGCATACCATCTTTGGGAACCAAGCTGACCCCAGAAAACCCCCTAATGTCATGCCTCTTGAGGTGATCAATCCGCCACATCTTTAGCCCCAGACAAATCTTACACTACCCATATCTTTCCCGTTTGTTGACAATATAAAAGAACTAGCATGCTCTTTAACACTAGAATGGTAACATAATAGGACATAAAAGTGTCCTTTCAGGGTTGTGGAAAAAAATTCCAAAACCATAGTAGATCCACTCATTTTGAAAAATCCTTTCATGAGCTTATAGTTCAATAACTACTACATATAGAAAAAATGAGAAACTTGTAATTTTTCTGATCCCTTGGTCACTACAAGCCTCCAAAGTTGATCGACCAGTGCATTTTGCCCAAATTAGCAATTTCTTACGGTTGATTGCATATAAATAAGAGTGGGGATTTTTGTAGGACCTGAGATAAAATGCCCCGTTAACTTCAATGGGTTAGTGACCAAAACATATGGTTGCTTTTACCTTACTAATTTTTTTTTGGGCATAAAAAATAGGTACAAAAAGTTTGATTTTTGCCATTCTACATACCTATCATCAAAGTTTCTATAGTCAAGCTCAATACAAATACTATATACATGTTTTATTTGTTCCCTTTGGGCCTTTGGATTCAAAAGAAGCCATGGAGAATGTCAAAAGGGTAATGGATCTCTTACAATTGGAACCTTGGGGGCAATGATAAAGTGCTAAATACAGCAAACATGAAAAAACTGGGTTTAGCATTATGACCTCTAGAAACCCATAGAAACTACTCAATATCTAGCCAAGTTTGTAGTATATGATTAGCTTGGTTACTACCTACAAAATACACACAATTGGCCTAAGAAACTAGCAATATTGAGAAAGTTATACTTGCTACTCTAAAATGTATCGTATTCTTCAGCAATCAAAAAACTCAACCATCATCATATACTATGCTATATAGCATATTAGGTCCCCCAAAACTCAAGAAAGATTAGCTTTATGTTATACATTACACTTACACAATCAAAATTGAATTTGGATATCAAGAAAGCCACCAAAAAAATCATAAAAGTGCTAATTTTGGCCAAAAAACAGGATTATGCAATTCTTGTAAATTGGTCATAACTTTCAATTTTAACACTTAGCTCTCCCTACAAGCATCAAAACATGTTGAGAATTATGAAGCCCTAACCTCTAGCCATCTAAACCTCACAAACATGAAGTTTAGAGTGGTATAGTTGCCAAAAATTGAAAAAAAGCCAAAAACAGGACCCGTTTTTTCACACAATTTAGGTTCAAAAATGTTGTGCAAGAGTAAGGTTAATGGTGAGATCGATACTCCAAAAAAAGTGCTAAGTTTTTTTCAGCTCATAACGCAACTTTTTGGATATATAGCACCTAGAAATTCATTTTCATACTCTTCAAATAATTCAAGCAAAATGGTCACTTAACAGGACACAAAAGTGTCCAAGGACATAAAAGTGTCCTGTTACCATTTTAGTGTTAATGGGAGTACTTCACATCTATACACTCACACCAACTCTGGCCACCTTTCTCCACTTTCCCTGTTTGTCAAGGATATGAAAAGAATTCCAAACTTAAACTTTGATGTCTTTCACCATGTAGCTCCGTTTGAGGATCCGCTTAGATCGGCGTGTAAAAAACTCTAAACACTACATTCTAAAGCACCATTCTAGCCCTTCAGAAACCCATTAATGCCAGCCCAATTGGCCCCTTGTGGATCCCTTACGGCCTTAAAACACATGAATCATACACAACAGGAAGCTCACATGGTTTTGAGCTCAACACCAGCACACTCTAAGCCCACATATCTGCCGATGTGCCTGCACATATGTAGTTGCTTGAGAAGGGTGACCAAATCTATATAAAGCTGAGCAAGGTGCTACCTCCCATGAAAATTGCATGACCGGCATAGTCAATCACCTACACCTACAAGGGAGCAAGCACCCCGATATTTAACCACTCCCAACTAAACTTACACAATATATGATGGTCAAGGAAAATAAAATTCAGTGTGGTTTGTCACACTCGTGATGCCATCTTTTGCTTCTGCCTCGTTAAGAACTAATACATCATCTTGAAATACCATCTCATGTTTACTCCACAATCACATCCACCTTAGTTTAACAGGTTTTAGTAGAATACAAATTTAATATTGCTTTAAACAGTATGAATTTTGTATTTAGACAATATAGTGTAAGTCGAAACAACAAAATGACAAGCCCCCTAGCGCAGCATTCATAGCCTACTGATTGATCCATTCTACATTTTGGAGCTTATGAACTGAGAGCCCATCACTAAAATAAACCCTACAATGCCTATGATGTAGAACATAAAGTTACCTTTGCTTCTCTTTAAGTTCATTCAACCTCCTGCATCTTTTGTATTTGTTCTAACTCTTGTTTTGTGTGCCACAAAAATCACATATATTCACAAAAATGAAGTTTTGACTACGAAACTCCAGCTTGAAAACACTCAAAGTTTGCTTCCGATTCTCCATGTCATATTATTATTTAGTGATATAGTTACACTATGTACACATGATTATACTGTACTAGGAACATGCACTATGTACACACAATTATCTTCTACTATACTTATTCACAATGCCACCTTTCACTTCAACATGGTATGCCTTATGATTGGATTACTAATTGGGTTAAGCATTTTCATAAAGGAGAGGATGTAAAGAATGTAAACAACTACTGAACTATAATGATTGGGTCTCTTATGGAAAAGTTGTTTGGGTGCATAATGGAGATAAAATCGAGTGATTGGGCTGAAGAGAATGACAAGCGTGCAAAAGGACAAGCGAATTTTTGTCGATGCCATAGCACCATTGATAATCTTGTCACTCTTTGTGTTCTCATGGAGGAATGTAGGTTGAAAGGCAAGAATTGTTGTTTTGAGGACTTTAATAAATCTTTTGATATGATTCCACGTAACAATTTGTGGAGAAGGATGGAAGAACTTCAAGTACCAAGTGAGTTTATGCTTGGGATTTCTCAAATCTATGAGAAGGTGATTTGTCAATTGTGCATGGGAAGAGAAATTTCAAAAAATTTGTAAGCACTATTGGGGTTAAACAAGGATGTCCATTGCTACCAACTCTCTTTGGTATATGCATCGATCAATTGGAACAATTGGTACTTGACTTTATGCAAGAAGAAGGCATTGAAGAGGTCACTATTTTCAATGAGGTAATCATGCTTTTGTTGTATGTGAATGATGTAGTGCTTCTAGCACACACTTTAGAAGATGCACAAAATTTTATGATTGTCCTTGACAAGTTTTGCTTGCACAGTGGGCTGATTGTGAATGAATCCAAAACAAAAGTTATACTTTTGAAAAACAACCATAAGGAGAAGCCATGCATTGTGTACAACAATGAGACACTTGCAGTTGTTGAGAGATTTGAGTACCTTGGCGTTGAGGTTTTTTCCATCACAAGTGGCATGAATGTGCTATGTGTCGTTTGGAAGCGAGAAAGAGAGCATATTATGCATTTGAGCACACGTGTAATGCCAAAAACATCAGGTGTTGGTTTCTCAAGAAGTATCTTTTTGATGCATTGGCGACACCGTTTCTTCTTTATGGAGTTGAAGTGTGGGGCGGGAGCATCTCAAGGTCTACTTGGAAAGAGTTTGAGAATGTCAAAAAGAATTTTTTTACAAACTTTCTCCAAGTTAAGACACAAACACCATATATGCTCCTACTTCTTGATTTGGGATCTCTTCCAATTGAGGTTATGGTTATGAAAAGGGTTGTGGAGTACATGATAAAGATGCATCAAAACCCCTCACACCAACTTCCTACAATTGCATGGGAAGCAAGTAAAAAAGTTTAAAAGATGCATAAAAGCAAGATCTTCAGCACAAGATGGATGCAAGACATAAAGAAGTGGTTTGGGATATGGGATGCATTACACTTGCTACATGATGCTTCAATTGACTCCCAAGTGACTGAAGCTTTTCTACAACGCCAATCTATTACGGCTTAGGAGAAATTCAGTGGTTCACACTTCATACATTACACCACCCATATTTCCCCCAGCTACAAAACCGTGTTCTTCTCTGAAAGAGAAAACCGTACTCACACTTACATGCCTGAGCCTATCCCCTTGTTGGCAATACACACTATCGCAACCATTCAGCTTAGCTCCCATTTCCTTCGACGCGAGACATGGAATTGGGACAATGGAGAAGAATCAAATTGATTGTGCACATTATGCTCACTGCAAGCTCCAGAGTCTGAGTGCCACCCACTACTAGGTGCTCAGCTTTTGGTCACATCCGAACTTGCTTCTCTCACATTTTCATCCATGGCTTAGACCTACCGTACACTTTCCTCTCCCAGCCACAGTGTGGGCCCTGCTTTTTTTGATTGTCATCACCACAATTTTGGAGCATCAAGAGCACTCATCATCCATACACATACTATATCACATGTAACTTTGGTCCCATAGGTCATATTTGACCTCCGAGGATGATAATAAAATGTATCTATCTAAAATCTCTCTCTCTCTCTCTCTCTCTCTCTCTCTCTCTCTCTCTCTCTCTCATGTGCATGTTGTGCACAATGATACTTTCTCTAGCTCCACATCAAATCAAGAGGACTCCTTTCCTTGCTCTAGCCATGGTCCTCTTAGAGACATAGAATATGCATAATGAGCTTATGTCTCCATGAAAGAAACAATCCACCAAGCATTCATTGCCAAAAATAAAAACATCCACCAAGCATTCACCACCTGAAACAATCCACCAAGCTTTAACTGCCAAAAATAGAAACCTTCACATCCTCTCTAATACCATAGCACTTGCGCTTTTGTGATTGACCATCTTCACTTCATAACAATTTTGATAGAAATTTGAGCTCTAATCTCTTGCATATTGATAGCATCCATCATCACACGTCTTCGCTCCTCTATACATATAATCTTGGACTAACTGCTTATTCAACATGAGAGCTTTTCCACCACTTTTCTTAACCTTAGAACTTTTTCTTGTCCTCACATATTTGACCATAGCCTCCTCAACTTGAAATTTCGTGCTAGGAGTTGGCCGTAGGTGATAGAAGCTTGCTGATTTTGAACATATTCAACAAAATTATACTCTTCCATGTCGTGTCGTAATAGGAAATGGATGTGACACCTCTTCCTCTTCTTCTTCCTACTTTTAGGTTGATCTTCCACCTCTTTGTCTTCCTTCTAGTGCACCTTTGATCTTTGTGAATCTTCCCCCTCCCTCAATCCCACCCTCCCTCTCTTATAGAAAAGATGTTTGGGTGTGTAATGGAGGTGAAATTGAGTGATTGGGCTGAAGATAATGACAATTTTGCAAAAGGACAAGAGAGTTTTTGTAAATGCCATAATACCATTAATCATGTCGTCACTCTTCGTGTTCTCATGGATGAAACCCGGTTGAAAGGAAAGTGATTGTATTGTTGTTTTGTGGACTTTAAGAATGCCTTTGATATGATTCCATGTAACAATTTGTGGAGAAAGATGGAGGAATCCAAGTGCCAAGTGAGTTTATGCTTGCAATTTTTTCTTGAATCTATGAGAAGGTGATGTGTGCAAATGGAAAGAGGAATTTCAAAAAAAATTGCAAGTACTATTGGGTTAAACACGTATGTCCATTGTCACCAACTCTTTTGGTTATGCATTGATCAATTGGAACAAATGGTACTTCACTTTATGCAAGAAGAAGGCATTGAAGAGGTCACTATTTGCAATGTGGTAGTCACTATTTATGCAAGAAGAAGGCATTGAAGAGGTCACTATTTGCAATGTGGAAATCATGCTTTTGTTGTATGCGGATGATGTAGTGCTTCAAGCACACACTTTAGAAGATGGGGATTTAACATTTGAGTGTTTTTCATTTCAAGTTTTTTTGACAATTTTAGCAATCTTTTGGTTTTTTTAAACCAAACATGTGCCATAGCATAAATTATATATTTAATGTAATTTTCAATCATCATAAAACTCCATGTGTGGTTGACAGAGAGAGAAAGTGTTGGGGTAAAGCCCCATGTGGCCGGTTAGGCCAGGTGCCCGCCCACTATACTTATTCATTATGTACATAATAGAATAAGGGGGCTCACATGTAGAGAGTGAGTTTTGGCCCCTGCAAACACAAGGTCTCCTCTTCTCCTCTCTTCTCTATTGCTGCACACACACAAACACACGCTCTTGCTCGCGCACTTCAATTGGTATTAGAGCTCAGGGATTGGGAGCACCATTGGAGCTCCGCGGGGAACCAGACAGAGAAGCAACAAAAATTGTAGCACGTTTTTGCAGATCCATTTTGGCCTACCAAAACATTTTCATTCAAGCCGATTCTCGCGATTCTTGACCAGTTTTTTGTCCTCTTCAACTTTTCAGAAGAAAGTTTTCTCAAAACCTTCACGAATTTTGAGATACGTCACTCAGACTCCCTACACGTCTAGGGTACACAGGTGCATATTTCTATTTTGACCTGTATAAACATCACATTTCAGGTCCATTCACATGATGCCCAATCGTTTTTGCGTGGTCTACAACTTTGCAGAAGGAAGTTTCTGCAAATTCTGAGCGGTTTGGAAGATATGAGCTGATAGGCTGCAGGGTATTCAAAAAGTTGAAGATTATGTATGCATATTGTGGTGATTTGCTACATTCAGAGAGCTCGGATTGAGCTTGTGTCATTCTCTTGTTTTGCACATTGATGTTTTTCTCTCAGTGAAGAGAGTGTGGGTTGATATTTTCAAAACATTTATGCACACACATTGAGAACAGTTCATGGATGTATGCATTCTTGTGGACTCTCAGGTTCGAGAGTGGTTTCATCACAGGTTATGTGCACTAACTTATGCGATTGAGCAGATTTTGGAAAGTGTGGTGCATAGATTTGTAGAGAGTTTTGCAAACATTTATAGCATGATTGTGAGCTGAATTTTCAGCTAATTTGGATGTTGTTTGATACACACCTGGTACATGCTTGATGCTCGTTTGCACATGATGTGCGCTTTTCGGCAGATGGTATTCTTCGCCTTCCAATGGCATATGTGGGCTAACTTTCAGCTATTTTGAGCATCAATTTGGGTCACATTTTTGGTTGGTTTGCATCCACGTTTATGCTAGTATATGCTTCGCTTGTAGAGTGTGGTTGATGAACTTTGTGTTTCGGATTAGAGGATTGTTTTCCAAGTTTACAGAGCTGAGACTTTGGGGCAGCTCATGTATGCTTGAGTGCAGATTTTGTGCATGATTTGCTCATGTTTATGGCATGTATGGTTATTATGGTTAGATAGCCAAATACTGCCGAAACTCTGCCGGAATTTTCTTGCGAGTTTATTTGTTTATGCACATGGTTTGCAATCGTGTTTTGATTGCATTTGGCACTCAGTGGTTGCTTTGCCATAGTGTTTTGGCATTGCATTGTGAGAGTGTTTGCTCACCGGATTATGTCATTTGACATACATGTGGTAATCTCTTCAGGAGGGAGATTTTTGATGATAGTTTCATCGATTACCACATAGTGCTCTTGGATTAGAGCGGGTGTTTTGGCATCATTTGAGCGGTTTTTCTCACTTGTTTCATTACATTGATTGCCATATTTGTTGATAGTTGTCTTAGACAGCTTATGCTAGCTTGAGTTGTATTTTGACAGTACTTGGTGTATGAGTTAGCCAGGCTTTGGCTATTGTCAGTTGATCGACTTGTGCTTGGTCTTGTCACAAGTTATCGCCATGGATTTGACATGTACATCATTCTCAGGGTTTGTGTTTTTCCATACAAAGTTTGATGGTTCAAACTTTGAGCATTGGAAAGCAGGTATGCATGATGCATTGACTCAGTTGGGCCAAGTGTTTCCACTACAGGGCATGGATGCTAGGCCAGAGTCTATGACTGACGATGAGTGGGAGGACTTGGATGAGCTTGCACGTTTGACGATCATGTTACACCTTGGTGAGTCTGTTTATCACATTGGTTTGGATGCATATACAGCCGCAAGAGTTATGGCAAAGATTGTGCAATGCTTTTGGCAAAAATGAGTCTAGAGAGATGCCTACAATCACAGGACGATCTTGCAAACAAGATGCTATCACTTTGGCTGATGTGGGAGCGGATGTAGCGTATGTGACTACGCGTGATGGAGATGTCAACTTTGCTTCCATGTTTACTCTTGACTTTCTTATGTTGGTTTTTGATGACACATTACCTTCGCATTGGATACTAGATGTGAGTGCTAGGTTTCACGTCACGCCGAGTTGTGAGTGGTTTAGCACATATGCTAGTGGTATGGTTGGATGTGTGTGTCTAGCTGATGGTTCAGTGCATGACATAGTTGGTGTAGGAGATGTCAGACTATCGTTGCCGAGTGGTGCATCATATGTCTTACGAGATGTACGCCATGTGCCAGGTTTGACGCAGAGCTTGATCTCTTTGAGTCACTTACGAGACAGCAGATGCCAGGTAGTGCTGGATGAGCACAGTTTCAGATTGCATTGTGGACAACTAGTTATGGCTAGAGGTGCTAGAGTTGGCATGATTCATGCGATGCGAGTACGTCATGTGCGAGACGGCACAGTTTTCGTGAGTACGCATCCATGCAGAGAGATGAGGCATGTCTTCTTTATGGATAGGTTGCATGATGCTCCAATTTGTGAGCATGTTGAGCGAGTTGTGCAGCAGGACATGTCATTCATGGATACGATGACGGATATGCATGGCTTGAGTTCTGAGGATTCAACCGTGATTCAGTCATTCATGGATATGCTTAGGCCAGCGGCTGATGTATGTGAGTTAGAGCTAGGCATTGCTCTTACCACAGAGGGTTCATGACAGACAGATGCTCTTGGTGTGCATGTGACATGCGATGGACACAAGGATGGATTCCACGGATTGGAGTTCGGGTGTCAGGGTGATTTCCATGAGTCGAGTTCTGAGCAGATTTCACTGAGATGGTCAGATTGACAAATATTGCTAGGATTGCATCGGCATTCGGGAGTCTCATGTACGAGATATTCATCTCGAGACCCGAGATTGCATTTGCAATAGGTGCATTTGCAGTGGGAACAGTTAGTCATGCAGTGACTGACGTTGGCCTTGAGCATAGGGGTACTTTGCAGCGTACGGTGAGATACCTGCAGGATGTGTGTAGCTTTAGTGAGGAGTATGGTATCGATCGCTCTATACTTCCTCTACAATTAGAGCTGGATGCACACAGATTCAGTGAGCCAGTGGCTCAAGTCATACTTGTGATGGCCTTGTACAGGTTTTGTACGGTTTTTTTTTCTCTCTCACCGCCACATTGGCCTTTACCTGGGAGGTTGTTGGGGTAAAGCCCCATGTGGTCGGTTAGGCCAGGTGCCCTCCCACTATACTTATTCATTATGTACATAATAAAATAAGGGGTCTCACATGTAGAGAGTGAGTTTTAGCCCCTGTAAACACAAGGTCTCCTCTTCTCCTCTCTTCTCCATTGCTGCACACACACAAACACATGCTCTCGCTCGCGCACTTCAGAAAGTATAAACTCTAGAGAGATAGTATCTATGTGCATTACCTTTGGAAGAAGAAATCATAAATTCTTGAGAGAAAGAGAGAGTGACTTCTCTTCTAAAATCTTTAGAGAGACAAAATAAAACTCTAGAGTTGTATATCACTATGCAGAGAGAGAGAGAGAGAGAGAGACCGAGAGGGCATAACGACGTGAAAATGTGAACCAAAAAAGTCACCATTCCACAACTCATGCCATTAGAGTCAAATATGTTTGCAGCACATGTCATCAGACTCAAATAAGTCCACAGCATATATACATGCGATAAAGTCAGAAATATGTCAAATAGAGACAATACTATTTTTCCCAAGCTTGAGCTTTTTGAAACAACGTAAGTTTGAGGATGTAAGTACATTCAATTAACTACCATAGGATACGACCAAAATTAGAGTACAAAAAGTCCTAAATTCCATAAATATAATGGTCACTCTAAAAGGCGAGTAATTTTGTGCCAAATAGCTTGCAAGTTGCTTCTGCCTTTGGCTTGAAATTTGAAATCCTATGCTGCATAAACAATGGTTTTCAAAGATAAATAATCACAAGTAAAATAAACTAAAATAAATGCAAAAAATCACTTTAATATCATAGAACAATTATCTAGTTTAGTGAAAGACGCATATCAAACCAACAGTAATTAAATGGGGGGAGAGATTGTCCTTGGTTGTCTAAGAATAAATGCAATGTCCATTGGTGAGAGGGTTGGCTGATGAATAATCATGTGCTCCTTAGTTCAAGTCTCGAGCACTTTCGTGTACACATAGTTTATATATTTGCATGCCAAAAAGGATTTATTTGTCTTCTGTCGTTTTTGAAAATCCGGAACGTGCATGCTACTCCCTTTTATATGAATCTCATAACTGTTTTCAGTGAGAACTCAAAAAACTACATTCTCTTGAGACCTTTTCACTTCATCCAAAAATATAATTGTCATACTACTACATGCTTCCAATTTCTTGATAGCCTATTTAGAATTTCCATGCCTCCACTTTTTCTTCTGTGAGATGCCACCACCTTCTTCGCAATTGCCACCTAGAGGTTGCGCATTTACCATTGCATTCTCTGTCCTAAATCCACTCTGATGCAGTGCTGCAAGTTCCTGTGTGGAGATATTTGTCCCTCTTGCTACTGGCCAAACATTTGGAGCAGGAGTTAAATCTTTGACTTGTCTTTTGATTGATCGAGTATGAAAAATATCATGATTACAAAACCATAACCAATGCTCAATTGTTTTACCCTTGAAAATTCTTTCGGACCATATACATGGAGCAACAAGACCAATAGAGCGACTATGCAAGAGATTGTCAAAAACATTTCTCCCTACTATTCCAAAACACTTTCTTTGACTTTGAATGGGCATTCTCCTCAGGGCCCACTGAGTGAGTGGCACATCACTCTCAATGGAATTGTTTCTTTGAGATGACAAAGGTGTGGTTGTTTCTTTTGGAGATCCAATATCATCATCACCGTCACTAATTTGCAGTGGAATGTTAGAAATACCTGGTCTTTGGGTATCAGACCTGATTTTTTTGGGCCGACCGTGATGGTTTCTTTGCCTAGATTCCATGAAATATTGCGGGCTATGGGAGCTACTTGTTCCTGTTATATCCCTCTTTTTGTGTTTTACTGTTTCTTTGTCTCCATGAAAAAGTGGATATGCATACATTGGAGTCCCTACAACAGCCTCGTGTAATAGATGGGCCACGTTGGTAGGAGTTGGAGTTTGTTGAGATTCAACTCAAGAAAGCAAGATCTCCATTGTGGGACCCAGTCCTATATAACACCCAGTAGTATATCCTAAACACTTTGCACGTTGAATATATGAATTTATAACATCTGTTACACATGCATCATACAAGGATATTTTTCTCTTTCCACCTTCACCCGCTAACCAACTGGCATGCACACTTTCTGATAAATTAACATTGGGAATTTGTTCTCGCTCCCACGGACTTGGACCAGCCTATGAAATTCAAACAAACATGCATTAAAATTTATAAAATTTCATGTATGCAAAGTTTATAAATTTCCCTAAAAAATATAAATTGTCATAAAGGTACTTACATCTATTCCAATTCCTCCCCAATGTGAAATGTGTTGCTCCCACCATTTAAACCATTTGCTCACTCTTGTGATGCTCTTTCTAGATAGATGTTGTCTCCACCATTTTTGAATTGAAAGTGCCTTTTGATATGCAAGCACAATGGTCTTACAAGATCTCCATTCCTTACACATATCAATGTGTTGATTTGTTAGATGTTGAGGTATCCACTTTTTAGAATATTTGTGCAGACTCTGCTCCCCATGAAATAGGCATGACCATTCATGTCCCTCCATTGAAGACTATTCGAATAGAATTCCAATTTGAACCAGCCTCATCATACATAAAACCTGCAAAGTCAGTTGCACCATGTCCGTACTTTTGCATTGTTGAATTAAGATTCTCCCAAAAATAACTTGAGTCTTTGCATCCTCCTCTTTAGATTTACATATAGCAATTATCTGCAGTGATCGTATGGTGCAAGATATTCAACATAACTATTGTCACTCATATCTTCTCATATTTAATGATGAAAAAAGTATGAGATATTTAAATACTCAAACGTTACCTTGGATTGTAAAGTGAGCATGACATTGTTTGCCCATCCATTTATTCTATGGGTAAAATCAAAATGCACCCACGCATTTCTTAAGTCACCAGTTCCACTTCTTTTCATCCGATTTACTAGATCAATCCCAGAACTTGGTCCCTTAGTGGACATTTTAAATAGGAATCACTTGTCATCCTCTTCCCCCAATCCAAGAAATTTACTCCCAGGGAAGGAAACATGCACTTTTTTTGAAGCAATAAAATACTACCACATTCATCCCCAATAACAACACCTTGACTCTTCCTCTCTTTTGAAACAATTGAAGAAAACCTACATGATGCATCCCAAGAAAGTTAAATCAATAATAGTCAAAAAACTCAAAATTGAGTTTCTCATACCCTTTCGTTTGAACAAGTGGCATCATTTCTTCCAAAAAATTATTGAATTGTCCAGCGGATGTAACTTCAGCTTCCTCACCGATCAAGGAGTTAAGCGCAAGTTGTTGCACCACCAACATTTGAATTTTTCTTGGGCCACCCTTTTCAATTTTAAGTACTGCACCTACCACTCTCCGCACTCTTGAAATAGCAGCCCTAGAGGTTCCCGCCTTAACATTATGACAATGTTTACCAAAATGTATTGCCACTCGCAGCATTGTACCATCTCTAGGCAGAGCATACTAGATTTTGCAAGGACAAGCAACAACACAAGTAACAACCTTCTGACAATAATGACAAGTTATTGTTGTTTTCTCTTCCATTGCAAGGTAGTCCTTCTTGACCTGTCTGTCCAAATATCCATGAAAATTGCAAGATGGAGGTAGCGAACTCTAAAAATAGTAAGCACTAAGCAACAATGAGTTTCCCCTCAACTGAATGTCGTGGTTGACTATCTGAACACCAACTTTCCAAGTTATCACTTTCATGTTGGACATATTATCTCAAGAAAAAGATTACACGGTGGAGATGCAAGAAAACTGTGGTAGGTTAAGTCAAGGTGGTGAAGGTTAATGACATTGAAAGATGAAGCGAAGGTTAATGAAAGTGGTGAAGGTGAATGAAAGTGAAAGATTGGCAGGTAGACGAAAAGACCCATGGATTTTGTGTATAAGACATTTGTAAAAGATATTGTGCATTAACAGAGACTGCTCAAAGAATATTGAAAATCATAATTGAAGATGTGCATTCAAACTGGTAAGTTATAATTTTTAAATACGTACAATCTATAATTTGGTGCTTGCCAGTGGAGTTTGTCATCAAGTTTGGCAGGCCATTTAATTTCTAAATGGTGATTCAAGGACTGCATTTAATGCAGTATAATAGTGCCTCCATCTTGTGTGTGTGTGTGTATACATATATATGACTATGTGTGAGTGTAATTATTGTAGAATTTTTTAAAATTAAGTTATGTATATGTCTCCATCTTGTGTGTGTGTGTGTGTGTGTGTGTGTGTGTGTGTGTGTATGACTGAATGCGTGTAAAAAATGTAGCTTTTTTCTAGTTAAGTTATATATATGTCTCCATCTTGTGTGTGTGTGTGTGTGTGTGTATAATTGTGTGTGTCTGTGTGTAAACAAGGTAGCAATTTTTAAAGTTAAGTTATGTATATGCCTCTATCTTTTGTCTGTGTGTGTGTGTATATATATATATATATCTCACTGTGTAGCATTTTTGTAAGTTAAGTTTTTGTGCACCTTTTTTTTGTGCTTAATCGCTAATTCTCACCATCTTGTGTGTGTGTGTGTGTGTGTGTGTGTGTGTGCATGTATAACTTAACCAAAAAAATGCTATGTTTTTTACACACACACACACATTATGTGTGTGTGTAAAAAACGTAGCTTTTTTTGTTGTTTATAACTCTGTGTGTGTGTGTAAAAAACATAGCATTTTTGAACACGTATAATATATATATATATGTATATATATACATACATATATATATATATATATATATATATATATATATATATATATATATTGATTGTGTGTGTTTAAGTTACATATAGAATATAGCATTTTTACTATGACTTTTATTCTATTATTTCAATTAGTAGCTTGGTATAGAATTGTTTATGTGTTGGTTTAATTGTTTGTGCACCTAGCTTTTGTGTCGAATCACTAATTCTCACCATCTTGTGTGTGTGTGTGTGTGTGTGTATAACTTAACTAAAAAAATGCTACATTTTTTACACACACACAGAGTCACATATATAACCGTGTGTGTGTGTGTAAAAAACGTAGCACTTTTTTAGTTTATGACTGTGTGTGTGTGTAAAAAATGTAGCATTTTTACACACACATACACACTTGGCCTTCTCACAATGCCTTTCAAGGCATGGGGGAGCTCCAAACGGGCTCCAATGGAGCTCCTCCGACGGATCGGAGATGCATACACACACACAAACACACTTGCATTCACACACACAA
Organism: Adiantum capillus-veneris; assembly: GCF_014529385.1. NCBI lineage: Eukaryota > Viridiplantae > Streptophyta > Polypodiopsida > Polypodiales > Pteridaceae > Adiantum > Adiantum capillus-veneris. The sequence continues at coordinate 20,894,997 of NC_140935.1, forward strand.
CCACACAGTAACACATGGCACAAACACACACACACAATCATGTACACACACACACACATTATACTTGCATACACACACACAGTGACAATCATGCATACACACACACATTACACTTGCATACACACCCACACACAGTAACAATCATGCATACACACACACACACACACATTACACTTGCATACACACACTCAGTAAAAATAATGCATACACACACACATATATACACACTTGCATTCACACACATCAACACACTTGTACACATGGCACAAACACACACAATCGTGCATACACACACACATAAAATAACAATCATGCATAAACACACATACATAAACACACTTGCATTCACACACATCAACACACTTTTACACATGGCACAAACACACACACAATCATGCATACGCACACACACACACACACACACATACAGTAACAATCATGGATAAACACACACACACACACACACACACACACATACAGTAATAGTCACGCATAAACACACACACACACATACAGTAACAATTATGCATAACCACACACACATATCCACAATTGCATTCACACAAATCAACACACTTACAATGATGCATTTTCATATTACACAACCAAGCACAAATAAACTCGTTGTAGTACACACAAAGACACTTACATACTCACACACTTGTTGTAGAGCAGAGCTAAATAAATGACAAAAAGGATTTATATTGACACATATTGAAGTGGATTTGTCTTTGTTTGTCCTGAGAAAGTTCAGAATGGGATTTTTATTTAATTTGTATTATATGCTGTTATCTGGTAAAATTTTGAAGTTTCTATTTGTATTGTCGCTCATAGAATACTTCTGTTGTTTATTATGGCTGATAGATTATGGTTTGTTCACCATCAAAACGTGGCAGAACAAGTATTTCTCAAAGTAAGTTGAACTATATTAATCTATTTGTGTTCTTTTTTTTGGTCTCTACATACTCACTAAATTAGTTGTTGTCTTATTGTTTTTTTATTTTAGGAGTAGGATACACATTAAGGTCTGGCATTACAGCATATAGGGCCAATGCACGATCTTCCATTGCTTCTTCCAATGTCCGTCAAAAGGAGGATATATTGGGTGATGGGCATGAAGAATAGGATATATTGAGTGATGTGCATGAAGAAGAGGAGATCATAGATATTCATTCTACACAAGGTGGAGTGGTCACACTGTAGGATGATCAACAAGTTTATAACAATTGTCGATGCTCCGGTAAGAGGTCTACATTCTTCTTCTCAAAAACATCATTGTAATCTTGATATTGACGTGGCAATGCCTCCATGATTTTTTTTGTTGACGTGTTGGTCGGTGTTGCAAATATCAAGAAAGTTGGATACTTTTTGGCTGCACGCATGAAGACCTTGTCTGCAAGATATATAGGCCTATTCTGCCTTCCCTTCTTCTTTTGGACTTTTCGTGGTTCAATTCTCTGAGCCCTCCAATTGATGTCAGGATTGTGTAATTCAAGCCATGGAAGCCCAATAACAATTCGATTGTTGGGGCTTTGTATAATATTGAACGCTATTCTTGAAACATGCTCCATCAATGTTACTTCTATGGGGCGAGTTTCATACTTGACATCCCCTGAAGCGAGGGGACGACCATTAATGACTTCTAGAGTTGCGGGATTAGACTTATCCACAAGTGGTATGCCTTGTTCTTTTGCAAATTCTTTGTCCATGAAGCACGCCATTGCACCTAAATCTAGTAATACTGCACAATCCATGTGCCTACCCGGCATATGGATCTTGACTGGTAGCATAAAACTTGAAGTGGAATCAATGGAAAGAAAGAGACCTTTTTTTGCTTGTCTTTGTCCAACCGATTGGTCTCTTTTGGGATTGGACGTCCATGTTTTCCGACCATGTTGAGGCCATTGCACCATGAACCTTTATCCTTCTCTTCCTTGGACACTGTTGAACTATGTGCCCCTGCTCTCCGTAATACATACATAAGCCATTAATGGGTCGCCTTTGCTTCTCTTGGGCTGAGAGAGGTTGAAACTGTGCTGAATCAATTTGCATGGGTTCAATGCTTGATTCATGGCCCTATTGAGGTGTGTATCCATTATGTGTCACTTCTATTTGGGGTCGCAATGGTGCCCAGAGACGCCTCTCTTGTCTCCTCTCAAATATTAGATTATCACATTCAGAATCTATTTCTTGAGAGATGAACTCGCTTAGTGTGTGAACCTTTGGCATAAGTCAATAAAAGATCTTTTACGTCATCCTTTAATCCCCACCAAAATTGTCTAATGAAATATCCTCATGCCAAGTGAAATCACAAGTGAGCTGTTGAAATGCGGATGCATAGACGAATGCAAGTCTTGATCCTTGGTGGAGATTTCTAAGTCTGGTTTCAACAACCCTTGCTCTATTAGTATCCCCAAAATTTGACGATAACTCCCGCACAAAAGCTTCAAAGTCATGAAGGAGAGGAGGTTCAACAACCCTTCCTCTATTAGTATCCCCAAAATTTGCCGATAACTCCCGCACAAAAGCTTCAAAGTCATGAAGGAGAGGAGGTTCTTTTTTTAAGTAAGGTAGCAAACCAAGAGAGAGCCGTACCCGAGAGGAGGGTCCCAATAAGGCCTACTTGAAAGGAATCATCTGGATAGCACTCTCGTGGCATTCAAATGAAGAGACATACTTGTTGGAGAAAGCCTCTAAACTTTGATCTAGTCCCATCAAATTTTTCAGGCATGTTGACCTTCGGCTCCTTCTTATGTTGTTGAGAATAGCTGGATCTTACAGCTTGTGCTTAATGTGTGCTTGTCTCTTGAAGCTCTTGAATTTAATGTTGAAGATCTTGCAACGCCGGTCCCAAGATTAGGGGTTGCTCTGATTGAAGTTGAGAGTTACTCTCACGAAGTTCTTATAACTGAGCTTGGATGCTTTGCAATGCGTTGATGACACCTTCCATCATCGGCTCCATGATATCTTGATAAGATTAAGAGATGGTAGTCTTGCCAAAATGTATGAGCGCGTATATAGCTAGAAGAGAGCAAGAGGAGGCGCTCACAATGTACGCGAACTTGGACTTGATGATAAGCTTAATATTGATTATAAGACTTAGTACTTTATTAAGAGAGCTAGATACAAGACTTGGATTATATGACTTGAGTACAAGACAAGTCTTGATTGCAGGGACAAGACTTTAACATAAGAACTAGAAGAGGGATTTTCTCATAAGAGCCTCACAACTAGTGTTCACAAGACTGAGGGGCTTGTGGCCCAAGACCCCTATTTATATTAGTGCTTAAGGAGGTTACTTGAGGAGGTTAGAACTTTCTAGGTTCTTCATGAGGAGGTTAGAATCTTCTAGAACCTTCTTTATCCTTCTTCAATTTTCTAGAGCTTTCCAGAAACTTCTAGATTCTTCCGGAGTCTTCTCCAAGCTTCTAGAAACTTCTTGATCCTTCTAGTTCTTCTAGAACCTTCTAGATCCCTCTTTCACTTTCTAGAGCTTTCCAAAAACTTTAGATTCTTTTGGAATTGTCTCCATGCTTCTAGAAACTTCTAGAATCTCCTTGATACTTTTTAGAACCTTCTAGAATCTTCTAGATCCTTCTAGATTCTTCTAGAGCCTTCTAGTGATGATGTAGGCGATGACACAGGTGATGATGCAGGCAACGAATGACTCTCAAGTATCCATGACATTTCCGACTTAGACAAAGATAAATGAGGGCTTGTTTGGCAAGAAATAATCGATGATTTTGATAATTTCCTTCCTCTTGAGTGGGAAGACTTAAGGGCAAAGAAAGTTATTGTTTGGGATGGCAATCACGGCTTGAAAATTTGGATGCGCTTGATAAAAACACGTACGTCATTTGTTTTTTGTTTAATATAAGGTTGTCTTATATTACTCTATGATTTCTATTTTTCCCTTTTGTTGTTGTAGAATTTTCAATGATAAAGTGGAGACATTGTCTGTCAAGTGTCAATTTGTCTATGTTGATAGAAGTGCAGAGTGGAAGCTTATGCTAGCTCTACGCTCTCAAAATGAATAGGCTTATTTGTTGTTTTTTAAAAAAAATTCTATTACTTTATCTACGTCATTCTCTTTCCATTTTTTAAGATATTGTGGTTTAGGATTGGTAGAACCACTGTGAGCACAAATTTTGGTCAGGAGATCTTCTTGTTCCATGGATAGAGGTAGAGCTTGCTTGCGAGAAGAAGGCATCTAAAGGGAGTTGGTATAACGCTCTTGCTCTTTTATTGGCAATGCTCAGAAGAAAGGTATACTTTTTTTCCTTAAAGTATACTTTTTATGTAATTTCTAAATCTTGGCATAATTTTGTAAAATCTTACTTTTTTTTCTACTTGCTCTACAAAAGGAAGAGTTTGACATGTATCTTATCAAATAGATGCAAGAGATCAATGATCCATCAATTTTAGTGCCAGAAAAGGAAATGGTTGCTCAAGGAAGAGTTAAAAAAATATTCAAAAAAAGAGCTTATAAGGTAAACCCTTTCTCTTCTCACCATTCATGTTTGAATTTCTACAAAATTGTAAGTTGACATGTCATTTGGATAGGATTTATTGGATTGAAAATTTTATTTTATTTTATTTTATTTTGTGCAAATGCAGCATAGATGTTGGCCATTTCCAACCCCACCAATGGCCAAGGGTTCTTCTCTTTGTTATCTAATTTCAATTGGATAAGAGAAAAGGATCATGTGGGCCTTACAAGAGACAAGGTCCACTCTTTGGCAACTTCTAAAATATCAGTGGAAAGGTAATAATCCTTGGCTTGAAATCATCAAATGAATCAATGCATTTATGGTTTGTTTATTGTTTTCTCTATAGAAAAAAGGAAATATTGCACTCTTTGCTGCATTGCCGTGTAGATGATGTTAATTTTGAGCGTTATATTAGTGCAATGAAATTTAAAATGTACTTGCATAAATAATGATATTGGGGAAGTGTCTTGAAGGAATGCTTAAGGATCAAAGGGAAAATGATTGATGAAATGCCGGAGGGCTTTGAAGCATGGTTTCATCACCAGTTGAGGGAGCACATTGATAAAGCTTTTGTGGAGCTTTTGAGTAAGCTCAACACAAAAAAGTCGGATAAAAAATGTCCAAAGCTCATGGAGTCTTCGAGGAGAGTATTATTTAGATAATACAATTGATATCTTTATGATTGATATTCTATTTTGTACTTAGATTTTGTATATAAATAAGTCACTCGGTAAAGGAGCTCGAAGAAAGTTAAATGCATTTTATGTTTACGGCTAATTCAACTTTACGATCAAACTTTGTTGGAGAGGGACCTCTCTTGTAAGGAGTGTTTGTATCCACTATGGATGAGAGGTTATGGTTTGCTTGCTTGGGAAATTGAGTATTGCCCTTGGTCGCTAGATAACACTCGAGGCACCTACCCACGTGACGAAGGAAACTTATACAAATGTTATTTTTTGGCATTTTTTAAAAGTACAAAATTGTTAAAGTGCTCATACTATTTAGACTATGTTTGTGAGAGAAACATATTTTTGTTTGCTTTAGAGAACGTTCTTGAAATTAATGAAGAGGGTATTGAGGAGATTGACTCCACTTCCAAGAAAGCCACCTCTTCAAAAAGAGTAAACACTAGTACAATCTCCTCTATAAAGAAATGATTGGAATTTGTTAAATCCAAGAAGCCCAAGAAGTCCCCCAAAAAGAACAAAAAATTTGGTCAAGGTTCCACATGTAAACTTGCTTGTAAAGATATCTAGATGTCACTTTCTATCTACTCAACAAGTCTTTATGAAATATTTTATTTTCAGATTATGGAGTTTCTTTCCATGTGACAATTATTGGCAACATGCTAGATGTTTACAAAATTTCTCTCAATGATGAGAAATGGTAAATACATGTGAGAAGAAAGATTGACTATGTGTGGTGTGTGTTGTGAATGTTTGAAATACATGTGTTTGATTGTATGCAGGATCTTGGATTTTCTACATTCAACTAATGTTGATGGGGAAAAGAGCAATGAAGTGGCCTCTCTTTTGTTCGCGGATTTTCCAAAAAGTTTTAAAGTTGAGAAATTTTTGGAGAACGAGGTATGCATTCTTCAAAACCTCAATGGACAGTCTATGATAGTTTTGGAACTTTAAATAAATTAACAATGTGTAATATGCAGGTCCCTCCATGGAATCAATTCTCTCAAAAATTAAGTAAGAAAGTGGCCATAATAGCTTCTAAGTATGTGGCAGACAATGGGTGGTACATCACCTTAAGATCCACTGATCACTTTGGCATTCTATCTGGCCATGCCATCAAGATGGGATTTAAAATGATACACACCATTCTTATTTTGATCCCCAATGGCTATGTGCGAAAGACCATTGAGATTGAGAGAGTAAGTAAATTTATTTGCTGATTGAAAAGCATGCTTGTAGTTTTCTTCAATTAGATCACGTTCTAATTGTAATTTGTAGGTGGAAACACTATTGCTAGGATTGTTTTATCATAAGGGTCAATGTCTTATCTACGACCGACAAGATGGAGAGAGCGTGGACAACAACTCTTTCGATGCCAAGCCCAGAATACTGATGGAGTGTGCCGACAGAGAGTACATTGGAGGACGTACTCTTAGAGGTTCCGCCGAGCGTAGCCTTGACCTCTTTTGATAAGAGGATATGTTTTCTACTATGCCTTGTTAGATTATGTTACGTGAAGTAAAAATATGCATGTTCCTTTTTTTTTTTGGCTGGCTCGTGCAGACATTTACTGCGGAGCACACCTACATTGTTGATATCTTTCAAATTAGGAAAAATATGGACTCTCCTTTGGCCTTTTTGATTAGTGAAGGCTTAAGGGAGAACCAATGAGAGGGCTCTTGGGATATCACCTAAAGGGGGAGGAATGGTAGAAGTGCAGCCTAATTGTCTCCCTTTTCAATGCTTGGTTCTTAGAGAGTGGGGGGAGGGAGGCTGGGGGGGGGGGGTGTAAAAGGGGGAATGAGGTGTCATAAAAGAAGGGAGGGACCTCCCCAAAAGAAAACATGCGCAGGCTTAAAAACCCTAAAAAATGATTTTTTTTTTAAAGTGTCAAAATTGACTCATTTGCCTCCAAAACTGTTCCAAAACATATACTAACTTCAAAAAGTCAAATTCCACCCCCAAAATCCACTTTTCTCTCCCCCTATCACTACTTTCTCTCCCACACTCTCCCTCTGCTCCCTCCTCCCATTCTCTCTCTACAGTCAAGGCAGCCATAGCCAAAAGCTTTCCACCACTCTCTTCCTCTCTCCACAGCTCCCCGTTCTCTCACACCTCCATCAACCCTCTACAGTCCCACACCCCATAGCCCACAGCTACCACTATCCTCTCACTCCTCCCCTCTTTCTCTATCTCTACTGTCAAAGCCACCATATACATCTCACCTTACCCTCCCTTCAGCTCCTCATTCTCTCTCCATAGTACCCACACACAGTAGCCCACAGCCTTGCCCACTTTTCTCCCTCACCTTTCTCCCACCCATTCCCAATCCCTTCTTAAGCCCAACTTCCCAAGCATGTCCACCGCTAACACGCATAGACGGCCCAGACCATAGATACAAGAGATTGTGTTGCACAACACAAAAAATTCAAAGGGTGGATGGATCCCATAGGTATTCAAGAAGGGTTCATGGGTCTACATGCAACCGTCGAGTGTTGGACCTCATCACGTACGATGTCGAGGCATACTGGAATGCCATTGGAAGGGAAGACTATTGGCATTCAAAGAAAGCAAGTCTGGAATGGTGGCCATCGTGCAACACATGTACAGTCCAGTTGAGATCCACCTGCACAGAGCTTCAACTCAATTTTCACCTCATTGTAAGTCCTCATGGTTTAGCTATCCCATGCATATATCATGTTTAACGTGCATCCGATCATTTTGTTTGACTAAGGGCATTTGTAAAGATGTTTTTCCATCCAGCTTAGTTGAGGAGCAACCACTTGAGTGCCTCTCAGACACGTTCATGGTTGTGCATGCTCACATTGGGGAGCTTATGTTTCCTAATGTCTCGTCAAAAAAACTTATCGAGCAGCGAATATTCATGTACTCCCACAAGTACGTTGTATCAAATTCAAGCCAAGGCTATGGTAGGTTAGAAGCCGTGGAGACACCCTCATTGCAGAGTGCAGAATGGCCAACTCGAGACCATTGGTCCTTGTTTTCTTTCAAGCGCAAGGTCCTCCAAGATTTCCAAGGGTCCCTAAAGTTTGGTAAGGCAACCAAATCGGTGGGTCTCAGATGGCATTGTCCCATCCATTTGTTTGTGCATGCATTCCGCTCTCTACCAAGTAGTTGAAGAGATGATAGCTCAGAAAAAAATTCGTAACTTGAAAGGGAGGCTCCTTACCTCCTTCATGAACGAGAATCAATTGGAACCAATGGAAGTGCAAGCAATACTTGATGAGAGTGGCATCTCGCAGATGGGATACAAGGAACTCCTGAAAGCATTAGCTAAAAGGTCTCAAAATAAACTACAGAGAGGATCATTGATGTCAAATCCATCACATGTAAAGGCTACTCACCGGTACGTAAACGATGAGGTGTTGAGAAACTTGGGTCACCATTCCATATTTGAAGCAAAGTTCTTATGCAAGGGCGGCAAAGAGGTACAGTTTAACGAGCACAACAACCTCTTCTTGATCTTGAAGCATTGCAAAGGTATGTAGTTCACTTCTTTGACATCAGTCAAGAGGAGTGCGGTGGGGTTCTCAAGTTTGTTTTGAAGCCTGATGAGTGTGAGGTGCTGAAGAACAAGAAGCTGGAGAGAGTCACCATTACCCTCATGAACAGAGCTCTGGATCCATCAATAATAAAAGAGGATCCACGATACTTCAGCGTGCAATCCAAAAACAACATTCTAACTCTAGGATCATTTCAGGTATACTTCGTTCACTCTATGATAACAAAATATTGATTATTTGGTTGTTGATTTTGTGTTTTTGTTTTTTCACTACAGGTTGATAAGGAAAATTTTGAAATCCTCGATTGGGTTTTTAGTCAAACCCAAATTCCTTCTATCATCAGTGAACAAAGAAATGGAGCCGTTCTTTCAGTGGTGAATTTGGTGACTACACAGTGGAATGGCACATGGCAGGTGACTTAAAGACTCTTAAGTGTATGTACAACATAACACATGGAGCAGCTGTGGCAAATCCATGCTTATATTGCATGGCTGATGCACAATCTCTTGAGAGTCTGCAATGGAATAGAGCTCCCAACAGACATCTTCAAGATAAGACTTTTAAACCAGTGCTTAATATTCCTCTAAGTAGAGTTCACGTTTGTACACTTCATGCACTTTGTCGAATAATTGAAAAGGTGGTTCATTTGTACATATGTTTTGCATGGACATTAAAGTCAGAGAGTGAGTAAAAAAGAGTGATCAAAGCATTAGAGGGAGTGCTCTCAGACATTGGTTTGCATGGAGGAAATGTCCAAATCGAAGAGGACCCTAAGATGTTTCAAAGTCGGTACAAGGTACCGAGGAAAGCATCGATAGGCGGAGTGAAGGCAAGAAGGTTCCTTGGGTTTAGCCTCAAATATTCAGATAGAGAAGAAATGAGAAACCTGTTCAACAAATGGAAAAAGTTACATAAAGTGGTTAAAGACAATGCTGGTGGTGGGGCAATCCAGAATCACAAGGCAAACGTGTGGAAATCACTCGATAAAATTTTCCACTATGTTGAGCAACATTCTTGGGACCAAAGTAAGCTCACATCATTTCAAGCAGCCTTACTGGATTGGAAAAAGTCTTACCTTATAGGGTGGGGTGGGAAACATATCACACATTACATTGTGGGTTGGCATTCTACGTATACAAAACAAAAGTTTAAATTGTACTCTACTAACCATTTTGTTTTATTTCAATGCAGCACATACTGTTCAACCATGGTCCATATTTTGCCAAGACATACGGTTCACTATCAATATGGTCCACACAAGGCATGGAAAAAACCCACCACATGGAAAGAACAGGTTATTTAAAGCACACTAGACATGGGGGAGGAAAAGATAAGGCCAATAGCCTATTAGAGTTACACCAATGGACTTATAGACGACTAATTCATAGAGCAAGGCAGAAGGAACTTCTTAAGAGTTTAGAAATTACACGGTCTTTACAACACATCCACAAAGAGAAGAAACATGTGGCTTGGGGAGCTTCAAATGCGGCAGAGTGCCATGCAAGGTGGCAATGGTCATGAGTTAGGAGCGGGAGAAGATGGACCTGAGCCCGTCGTTTTTATCCTCTTCGATGCACCTCTTTCTTCCTCACTTTGTACCTCTTCGATTTGCAAGCTCTATAGATGAGCTCGTTCCTCTATTGATGGAAGCATCCCCATGGGCATCATGTGTCTTCTTTCCCTCAGAAACAACCACTTGTTGTATGGATCTAAGCTTTTTGAGTCTTCAATCCCTATAGCCAGATCCTGAGCTGTGTAGGACATGAAATAGGGGGCTCTGAGTGCTTGGAACCCATACCCAATGCCAAATACGTGTAGAGCAAACTGTTTCTCAATCAGAATTAGTCTTTCTGCGTTTAGTGGGAGGGGATGCTTACCACACAATATTGTAAAAACATTCATTGCAAACAGTGGGAACTTTGCATTGTCATCGGAGTATTCCTTGTGGTATATTATGATCTACATAAAAATTGTAATGAATTTATGGGCCGTAAGTGAGATGAGTACAATTGCCAAGTACTTGGATTGTTTCTACAAACATTTTTGTGGTTGAAACGCCCGATGTAGTGAGACAATGCCGCATCCTTGCCTTGGACTCCAGTGACAAGCCCTTGCTGTGAGCCTCCCGCTCTTCTAAGGAAACTATCATCATACACTAGCACTTGTCAACAAAAAAAATGATCATGATATTTATCACTGGGCCATCTCCAATATCATCTGAATGAACGACAAAAGTTACCATCTGATTCTCCTCCATTTCTAGCATCGACCTCCCCCACAACTGAATAGACTAATTATTCATTACATGATCTCTGGGTGCAATGGGCCTATCCATGTTTTCAAAGTCGAGTTTCTTTTTTGTCGATTCAAACTCCTCATTGTTTGGAAAATTGGCCTCTCCAGACTTCGCTTCATTGAACGTATATTTGATCAGTTGCCACCCTGAAGTGAACTGTGAGTCGCGGACAGCTGTGTCAGCAATAAGATGTTGGTCCACTCCATCATCATCCACAAACCCCATGTCTGCCTCACAAAAATTCACAATTGCAACTAGGTAATAGTTCTCCCGTATATTGAGCTCATGCATGATATCAACATAGTGGGTGTCGCCCGCCATAGCAAAGCTGGGAGCACAATTCAAAGGAAAAGTCACTTCCTTACTTGGACTTTCTTGCTTGCACCCTATTGTTGCATCCGCAAGAGAAGCAAGAGTTAAGCCCGCATCAAATGTTTCCTTTAGCACTAGGTTGGTAACCCTAACAGGACATAAAAGTGTCCTTTCAGGGTTTTGAAAAAAACCTCCAAAACCATAGAAGATCCACTCATTTTGTAAAATCCTTTCATGAGGTTATAGTTCAAGGCCTACTACACTTGTAAAAAATAAGAAATTTGTAAAATTTCTCATCTTTTGGTCACACCAAGCCTCCAAAGTTGATGGACCAGTACATTTTCATCAAAACAGTCATTTCTTACGTTTTGTTGCATAAAAATAAGATTAGGGATTTTTGTAGGACTTGAGATAAATTCCCTAGTTAACTTCAATGGGTTGGTGATCAGAAAATATGATTTCTTCTCACTCACTATTTTTTGTTTTTCCAAAAGAAATAGGTACAAAAAAGTTGAATTTCTACCATTCTCCAGACCTATCATCAAAGTTTCTATAGCCACGCTCAATACAAATAATATATGCATGTTTTCTTAGTTCCCTATTTTCCTTTAGGTTCATAAGGAGCCATGGAGCATGTCAAAAGAATAATAAATCTCTTACCAAGGGGAATCTTGGGGACAAAGATGAAGTGCTAAATATAGCAAACATGAAAAAACTGGGTTCAACATTATGAGTTGTAGAATCCCATAGAAACTATTAAATATCTAGCCAAATTTGACCCTTATGAGTAGATATGGTTACTACCTACAAAATGCATGTAGTTGTCACAAGAAACTAACAATATTGAAAAAGCTATACTTGATATACTAGAATGTTTTGTTTTCTTCTATAATTGAAAAAATCAACCATCGTTGTCTACTATGCAAAATAGGGTATTAGGTGCCCCAAAACTCAAGGAATATTAGCTTTATGTTACAATATGGGACATAGAAAATAAAAACTACATTTGGATATCATGAAAGCCACCAAAAAAATCATAGAAGAGCTAAAATTGGCTAAAAAATAGGATTTGACAATTTTTGTAATTTGGTCATAACTTACAACTTTTACATTTATTTCTCCCTAGAAGCATCAGGACATGTTGAGGACTACTAAAGATAGTTCTCTAGAATTATAGACCTCACAAACATGAATTCTAGAGTGGTATAGTTGCAAAAAGTTGAAAAAACCCAAAAACAGGACCCGTTTTTTCACACAGTTTAGGTTGTGAAATGTTGTGCAAGGACAAGGTTAAAGATGGAATTGATATTCCAAAAAAATGTCGAGTTTTTTTCAGCTCATGAGACAACTTTCTAGATCGATAGAACCCCAAAATCCATTTTGAAACTCTTGACATAATTCAAGGAAAATGGTCACTTTACAGGACATAAAAGTGTCCCATTACCAACCTAGTGTTAGTACCTCTACCCGCTCTTCTTTTGGGTCGAACTGCACCTCCACATCCTCTACCTCTTCCTCTGGCGCGAATGGACAACTATCGAAAGCTGTTGACTGGGAAGTCTCTGGCTCACCATCTGTCTGCAAGTATAAGTAACAGACAAACCCGTGGTAGAATTCCACTAAGCGACACTTTTTGAAGTGCTTCATACACCTGTCTTGTACAAGCAGTGCATTGGAGGGACACTTTTCTAGACAACGATTCAGCCTCCTTGAAGCACTCTTTTCAGGGTCAAGGCCAGCTGGGTGCACATATCTCATGCCATCAACTGTCATGGAATTGTCACAAATGATTGCCTCATACTGTTGCAAATGAGTTTGTAGGTACTCAAATGATCAATCTATAATCCTCTGTATAGAAAACTACATTAAACATTCCTAATAGTTCTGGTGCACAGTGATGAGCACGGGCTCTGTATAAGAATGTGAATAGTTTTTCTTCACATGTATCCTCGCTCACAACGTCTGTCTCCAGGACTATGATCCCCATGACTAAAAGAAAAAGCAAGCCAAAATATTTGGTGTCATAACCAAGAGAATATTGAGCCTTGAGTACCCCTCAAGGTCTTCATTCGCTTGGTTTTGTCTCGTGCGCTAATGTCATAAGAGGTGACGTCACTTGAGTTTGAACCAAGCGAGTAGGGGCCCCAAGAATCTCCAAAGAGCCCTATTTTCTTGGTTCTGTCCTGTGCGCTAATGTCATAAAAGGTGACGTCATTTGAGTCAGAACAAAGCAAATAGCGGCCCAAGAATCTTTGAAGGGCCCTATTCGCTTGGTTCTGTCCTGTGCGCTAATGTCATAAAAGGTGACGTCACTTAAAATCAAGCGAATAGGGGCCCAAGAATCTCCAAAGGGCCCTATTCGCTTCGTTCTGACCCAAGCATTTGGAACAGGTGGATAAGAACAGAGCATTTAATCTTATCAGTGATAGATATATAGGCCTGCTCACTCACTATGCCCAAACTCAGACACGGTCACATAAGGAGTAATTATTCCAACCATGCGGTTTGAGACTTTTAATCTTACCCTAACGCAGTGGCTTCGGTGCGCATACAGTTAACAACACACAGGAAGGGGAGAGAGGCAGGGAGAAAGAACCTGTCTCTGCAATATCCAATGGAGCCGAGTTGGATGGTGCTGTCGCGGGCCGCCAACAACAAGAACCAGAAGGTGGTGATGGCGATGGCGATGCGACAGCAAAGGACTGGACCGAGTGGAGGTCGCTCAACGTAGGATCACAAGAGGTGGCCAAGGGGAAGAGTGCAGAAAAGCCAAAGGAAACGGAGATCTGTTTGTTCTACTTGGAGATGGAGATGGCAACTGCAAGGGCAATTGGCGTCTGACTCTCAACGCAGGATCACGAGAGGTGACCAAGGGGATGAGCGCAAAAAAGGCAAAGGCAACGGCGATCTGTTTGTTATACTTGGAGATGGAGATGGTGACTGTAAGGGCGATCGGCGTCTAACTCTAAATGCAGGATCACGAGAGATGGCCAAGGGGAAGAGCGCAGGAAAGGCAAAGGCAACGGCAATCTGTTTGTTCCACTTGGAGATGGAGATGGCAAGTGCAAGGGTGATTGGTGTCTGTCTGACCCTAAACGGTCACTCAAAAAGGCACGTGGGCTACGCTCACAAGGAAAACCAGTAATAAATGGTCTCAGATTCCCATGCAATACGATTTACCAACCACAATCTCGCGCATAAGTGAAGTTGTCACCCTTGCCGAGGTAAGCATCCTAACTTTAGAGGCAATACCCCCGCCAAACATTTCAACTATTCTGCCTCTTTTTGCGTCCTCTTTTGCCCATCATTTTTAATAACTCTACCCCCATCGACACTACACGGTAAGCAAACCATCCCAACTCTTTTTGCGCATCACCTCTTACTCTCGTGCATCCTTCTCTTAGTCCTGTTCTATAGTGCTTTAGTGACGCATAACTCTACGCACAATGAAGAGGTATGCTACTTACTACCATTTTGTGCACTTGTATTTTGTGTAGTCAGTACCAAGAAAATAAGGGAAGGTAACCCTATTTTCTACACCTGTTCGCTTGGTACTGACCATCATCTTTGCCATGGGATGTTTGCTTTTACACTTTTCCTTGGTCAGTACCAAGCAAATAAGGGAAGGCCACTTTGTTCGATGTCCCTATTCGCTTGGTACTGACCTCGGAAAATATAAGTGATGTCTGCTAGTACAGAGGCCAATACTAAGCAAATAAGGGGAAGGTAAACCCTGTTTGTTGTGGGTTTAGGGATTTTTTACCAGATACCATTTTGAATTTATAAGGGAGAAGCAAAATTACAACTTAACACCCATGTAGGGGGTTTTCAGTTAGAAAACACTAGGGACAGGCGCAAAGGCCAATTTTTAGACTTTACAAAGAGTGGCCTACTAATTTCCAGGGGTTTAGGGTTCGCAATAACCATGTAGTCCTTTTCCTTCACAGCCAGACTATCTCTTCATGAAGCCTGCTTGGCAAAGTTAATGGCTTCCTCATATTTACTGGCTAGCTCAAGCACTTCATCTTTCATCTCCTCTAGCCAATTATAGATAACCTCTACAGAGCCATTCTCGATGAGCAATCGCTGTAGGCCTTCAGGCCTTTTTGCTTCTAGAGAGTCTTTGAGGATTCAGACTCTGTGCCTGACGATCAGCATTTGTTCCAGCTTCAGGCTAGCATCCTGCACAGAGTATTTAGCAAATAAGCTCTTCACACTAGGAGCTTGGAACTTGGGAGCGGAAAGGAAAGAATTACCAGTAGCTTACCTCAGGGATTGATTCCCGTGTTGACAACAGCCACTCCCGGGCTGTGTCGGTCGAGAAAATTAAGGGTAACATCAGGGGAGGGCCAAGGGGGGACCTCTTGAGGAGGGCCCGGATGCGGTTCTGCTGGTGCTGCGGGAGTATACCTTGGAAAGGCATCACCACTACGAAACCCTGAGGGAGGTTTTGAAAAAACTGCTGGTTAAATAGACTAGATGGACATGCCTGAAAAGGAGAGCCTGGGTTCAAGCTGATGGGTGGTGTGTGAGGGGTGGTACCACCATGCGGTTTCATGAGAGGTAGACGTGGGAGGGATAAGCAATGGTACCACCCCTCCTAGATTAGGGGAGGTGATGGGAGGGAACGCCATGACAGTTAGGACCGCATGGACTTAAACATCTCCTTCACATTGGTATTTTGTTGCAGGGGATGCAAACTTGTTCGCTTGCTATTACACTTTTGTGAGGTCACTACCAAGCAAATAAGGAAAGGCAAACTTTTTCTGATGCACCTGTTCGCTTGGTACTGACCTCATAAAATATAAGTGACATCTTCTACTACTATTTTTTGAGGTCACTACCGAGCAAAAAAGAGAAGGAAAACTCTTTCCGATGCACCTGCTTGCTTGGTACTGACCTGAGAAAATATAAGTGATGTTTGCTATTACTATCTTTTGAGGTCACCACCAAGCGAATAAGGGAAGGCAAACTCTTTCCGATGCACCTGTTCGCTTGGTACTGACCTCAAAAAATATAAGTGACGTCTGCTATTACTATTTTTGAGGTCACTACCGAGCGAATAAGGGAAGGCAAACTCTTTCCGATGCACCCGCTCGCTTGGTACTGACCTCAAAAAATATAATTGATGTCTGCTATTACTATTTTTTGAGGTCACTACCGAGCAAATAAGGGAAGGCAAACTCTTTCCGATGCACCTGCTTGCTTGGTACTGACCTCAGAAAATATAAGTGATGTCTGCTATTACTATTTTCTGAGGTCACTACCAAGCGAATATTGGAAGGCAAACTCTTTCCTACACACCTTTTTGCTTGGTACTGACGTTTTCTGAAATCTGAAGTCCCTTGTGCTGACAAATGAATTGTCTTTTTGTGTTATGCTATTTGTAGAGATGCCTCGTGTAAAGGCCACGGCTAGGAGGGCAACAGGTGAATCTTTGAATTCTCAAGCAAGAAGACGTCGATATGAGGCGCACAGAGGTGTACTGCAAGAGCTATGCAGGTTAGAATGACACGTTCAACCTGCTATTCCACGTCTCCCTTTCCAGTGAGTAGTGTAGAAGATTTGCGAGCGGTGGAGAGTCAGCATGCGATGGGCCAGCAGGGCACTACTCTGCCTTCAAGAAATTGCAGAAGAATACCTCGTTGAATTCTTCAACGATGGATATATCCTGGCTGCCCATGCACACCGCGTTACTATCATGCCGCGGGATTTTGATACTCTTCGGAGGCTGCGTTTCCGCTACGATGGGCTACTTCAGCCAGTGCCTATCCGGGATAGTAGAACCATGGATATTCTCAACATCCCGCTCTGCATCCTTGTGCACGACAAATAGAACCGTCTAGGGCTGAAACAAACAGCAGAAGGACGCGATCACGGGTTGAGAGAAACGACATAGATGGGAAGGTTGAGATAGCCGCAAAGGGGCATGAGCAAGCCAGAGTGGACCCCTAGGCAGTCATGGAACAAACAGAGACAGTTATCGAGGAGCCAGCTAGACACCAAAACGAGGAAGTCATGGAGGATCCGCAGCCAGTAAGGGCTGATGAGGGGCAAGAGCAGGCCAGGGTGGACCGTAAGGCACTTATGGAGGAACCAATGTTGAAGGAAAATGATCCGGAGCATGTGCCTGCTAGGGAGGACCCTACGGCTGTTAGGGAGGAGCCTAAGGCAGCCAGGGAGCCAGCTTAAGAAAGGCAAGGGCAAGGCTCTGCATCACAAGGGCCATCCAACGTATCAGATGAGTCAATTATTTTAGAGCAAATCAACGAAGAGAATGAAGAGGAGTTGAGAGTACTGTTCAACGCAGCGCCTCTGCATGCATAGATACTGTTTCCTGGAAGGTTAGAGGAGGCCTGCATTTTCAATGTTGATCAACAAGACTTCCTGTGCATGCGCAGTTTCACCAACTCCAACGCAACGAATGAGGTCGTCAACGTTGCTTTGTGGTAATTCTCATGCTATTTAACACGGTTGGTTCATTAAATGGGTCTCTATCGAGACATGGGTCAATACCAAGCGAGACAGTGGCTTATGGAATTCGATAGTGATATTACTTGCTCGGTATTGACCTATGTTTTCGTGGCAATTGTCAAGTTTTTCTTTATAAGTCACGCTTGATTCATTAAATGGCTCACTACCGTTAAGACATGGGTCAATACCAAACGAGTCAGTGGCGGATGGAATTTGATATCTGTCCCACTCGCTCGATATTGACTCATGGCTTTGTGGCAGTGACAGCCTACTGAAATACCTCAAGTCTAATATCTACCATTGATTCATGTTAGGCATGCTATCTCGCTTCTGCCCCCTGAGGTTCAAGACAAAGTATATGTAATAGATCTGCTGATATCGCCTTTGCTGCAGAACAACTTAGTTTCCTTTTTGTGTCTGATGAACTGGTTTAATAGAGTCAACTTTGATCTAACGCGCTTTCTGGTCACTGCATACAATCAATCGTGAGTTTTTTCTTGCCTTGTAAAAACCATGTTGCATTTAGAATCTTTCTCCTCATCTTTGATGGTGTCTTTGTAGTGATCATTGGAGTCTGATGTTATTTGACATGGAAGCTAAGATTTTTTACTACACAAACTCTGAGCAAAGCAGGGCGTTTCACGGTTGTGTAAAAACGTAAGGCCCATTTGGGTACATTTGGAAGCAGTGTTTCTTTGTAATGTGTTTCTCACTCAAGTGGTTATGTATGTAGTGCCGCGAAAAAACTTGTATGCTGTGTAGAGCATGTTTTGTTAGAACATGATCTAGGAAATACCATCCGGCACGAACGGGTAACGTGCCCATGCAGACTGATGACTAAAGCTGTGGCTGGCGAACCTATTTGAATGCCCTGTTGCTCCTTAGTCGAATTATGGATGTACCGAACGTAAGTAATCGTGCTATTTCATTGTTTGCTACAATGTTTGTATGAAGCAACAAATGTTTGTATCACGCTTCTATAGGAACTTCAATTACATAACTACACCCCCAACGATGTGCGACATTTTTCTGTAATAGCCATCCAGCATATTATAACCTCGGTAAACAGACGCACAAGAGAGGAAGGGGCGAGAGCTGAGCAGTTCGAACGGGCTCGCATTAACAAAATGACACAACGCCACAATCAGACTCAAGAAGACGTTCAAAATATGCAAAAAGCAATAAATCAATATTATGCGAACGCCACAGAAGTAGAGGAATGGGCTACACGTCGACGACAAGGGCAAGAACAGAGGGAAGCTTCACAGGTACAAGATGCATGGGAAGCCATGGAAGAGGCCCATGATTTCGAGCGACGCGAAAGGATGCCCAAGACCAGTGTCCCCAGAGGCACAAGTAGCAGCAACCAGAGCAGAGGGCAGGGGAGCAACCGGAGCAGAGGGCAAGGGACGAGTGGAAACAACCGGGGGAGAGGATAGGGGAAGAGTGGCACAAACCGGGGGAGAGGACAATCGCAGGGAAAGGGAGCAATTTACTTGTATAAATCTTGACAGAAACAACACAATATGTAAAGTTTTGAGACACTGAAAATGTACATTTTTGAAACATTGTTTGACCGCCAAAAAATGTCTCTGCATTAGCCATTTTGAAGAGTACATCATGGTTTGCATGGCATCAAAGCTCTTTGCATGCACAAGGTATGTGACCTAGCTTCCGGTGGAAGCAATTCAGTGAAGTGTATTTGTTAGTGACTCCTTGCACAATGTTGTTTTCTCCTTGCATTTTGGAATCTAAAAAGAAGAAAAAGTTAGATTATGTCATAATGTATTAAAGACAATCAAAATTCATCGATTTAGTAAGCACCTTTCTATTGTTGAGACTGAATGCATACAATCCCGGCAAAAGTGGAAGTTCTTCGCATGTAAGATCTACCTTGAGATGTGCAAGAGTTGTGCTTGACATTGTCTCCATCACAGTAAGTAGGCTGTCTCAAAAGTAGAGCTCCATTGATAAAGGTTTGTTCTCGACGCTATTCTTTGTATCTTGGTTGAGTGGAATAAGTTGCCCACTAAGAAAATGATATCTAATATAGTAAAACGACACTAAGAAACTTTGAGAGCTTATAATGAACTTGCAAATTATGGACTTCTTTTGCAAAATAAAGATTTTGTTCTGTGATTGTTTCCTATCCCAATTATCATCTAAAAAGTCCAAACAACTCTCAAACTTGAAAATGAACATTGTTGCGGTAGTTCTTATTTGCTCATCAAAGAGAAAACCTACAAACACTTCAAGATACATAAATAGTGCAATCCGAACTATTTTTGTGGCAACTGAATACTTGAGGGACTTTTGTATATCCTGAAACAACTTATTCCTAAAGCTTGCACTAGTTTGCGAAGCTGGCAAGGACCAATCCTTGTTGTCAAAGGATGGAAGTGACAAAAGAGCTACACAACCCCAACCAATGGAAGTTCTCGGTTCCACATATGACATATCATAAAAGAAAATTCCATTATCTGCAAGTTCCTTGTGTTGTCTTCCTCGGTACATTTGCTCACCAATAAATGCATGGAAAGCATAAAAAATCCCAACTATGCTCTCAACTGGTTGTCAATCTGTCCTATTCGATGTATAAATATCTGAAATATACCAAAGATGATATCCACCACTTAACCTTCAAATATGATCATGCACTAAGCGAGATGCTCAAAATAACTTACAGCTTGGTCGATGCCTTGGAAAACTTGGAGGAGATGTTTGCAACCTTAAGTCTGCATGTTGGAAAGCATGTTGTATGAGGACCTCTTTCACCCGCTTGCTTTGTACACACACTTTCAACTCTTTAACTTGTCCCTTGAAAGCCTCCACGAAATCATTCAGTTGCCTCCTCTTCCTCCTCCTAGTTTGCAGTAGAACCCAACTTCCGATAGTTATTCGAGATGGTATCCATGCTTGATCGTCTGTAGTATAATTGTTAAAAATGCTAACAGATTCAATGGTAGTGCTAGGCCTTCAAGAAGTAGTCATGGTGTGCAGTAGAACACACAGAAAGGTTAGCGCAAATATGAAAAAGGGAAGAAGTTTTGAGAGGGAAATAGAGCTACTCAAAGTCATATTTGGGCGGGAACAAAGATACTAGATAGAGCCTTCAATGAAAGTTCTGAAATTCCTTGGTACAGAGTTAGTACGACTTACGGCATTTATGCCTTGAAAGCGTGAAATTGTGCAATTTGATGAACAAAAATAATATTTTCTCCCTTTTTTTAAAAGAGCTTGACTCCAAAATGTCGATTTTCAACGTAACGTTGGCCTCTTCCTCATTGGTCGAGCGCCACTCTCTCTCTAGAACTGAAAGGCCCAAAAGTGAGTCCAACTTTCTCCTAATGGTTACTCAGATGCAAGTCGTCAATGCTCATCAATTGCAAAAAGATGCAAAATTACAGCCAATGGAGCTAACTTCGATTGAAGCAGGTGTTCAAAGCAAAGAGAATGCAGATAAAGCTCAACCAAAGGATGCTGCCACAGCAAAAGCAGTCAATTCAGACACGAATCCTTAGACGATCAAGTGCAACATTGTTGATGAAAACGAAGAAAATTTGTCAAGCAAAGTAAAGCTAGATTTTAAGCTCAATAAGAACCTCATTTCCCTTCTCACTTGGAAAAGATGTGGCCAACCACAACTGGAAGATGCTCCTAAATTTGTGACCATATCTGGAGACAAACGAACAGACTGCTGGGGAATCATCTCCACCACCATTGAAGTAAGTTCACAGATCATCTAGCTCAATTCCATGTGATCATATCAAAAGATATGCCAGAAGACATCATAACGAGAGTGCCAATGGCCCAAAAGATGTTGGAGATATAAAGTTCAATGAAGATGCAGTCTTTAGAGACAACCAAGAATGAAGACCAAGAATGATCACCTGCAGATAACAGTATAAAGTCCTCAAGCACAATTCAAATGGAAGATCTTGAAGATGGTTCATCTCCATGAACCAAAACTTCAAAAGAGATTGAAGCGAATCAGGCAATACCAAGTTCAGATCAAATAGAGCAAAGAGCAGCCATGAAAGCTATACCAAGTTCAGATCAAACAGAGCAAAGTTCATATCAAACAGAGCAAAGAGCAGCCATGAAAGCTATTGAGCAGAGAATGCCACCAAGACCAAAGGTAAAGAAGACAAATCTTGCAAACAAAGGTAAGGCTAAAGTGAAACTTCCACCGACTAGCACAGTAGGTGTGACAGAACCTGCCTCCACATAAAAGAACCCTCATGGATCAGTTTCTTCAAGCAAGTGGCTTTCAAAACTTCAAGTCAAATGGTGACCCAATTGAAACCAAAAGAGCAAAGATATTTCAGCCAAAGTACTCAAGAAAGCAAATGAAAGTCAAGCAAGTGATTCATCCCAGTAGTTTAGTCAAACTCAATGATCCGGTTTGGGTTAAAGATGAGAAATCAACACAGCACATGGGATGGATAGCATCACAGTGAAGCTTAAAAGAACAGGAGTACTATGGAGGTAACAGTCAGATATGGGTGCCGAAACCGCAGGTTAGGGCATATGAAGTGAAGTCAAGACCCTCCCAAGAAAGAAGGCCCACAAGGTATCAACTTCAACAATATTCCAGGATACCTAAGAAGCAGGTATACAACAGAACAACATTGAATGATGCTAAAGTTTACCACAGCTCACAAGAGGATACAGAAAAAAGACAAATCTCAAAGAATGTTCCCCTTGGACAAAGATTCTACACAGGTTATACAAAGATTTGGCTACCAGTCAACCACAAGCCAAATGCGACTACACTAGACCTCCATGAAGATCTCAAGAACTCAACAAGACCTAGAACAAAGCAAAGTCAACAAAGGAGTTACAAAGGTCCTCAAAATATTTGGATTCCTAAACCTTCCAATGCTCCTAGTCAAAAGCCAGATGCCGAGAGTGAACAGAGGCATACAACAACATCAAAGACTCCTATCAACATGCCTAATTGGAGAATCAAATAGATAATGGAGTCTTTACGGTCAAAGAAGGATGACCCAACCAACGCGAATGTAGATTCAAAGAAAATAAAACATGTATGGCAAAATAAACCTTCAATGCCAACTTGGTCCTTCACTAATCCTCTTTTTGAGGATTCAAGCTTACTTTTATCTCAAGAAATGTTTGTAGTAAGCACAATAATGTAAAAAGTCAAGTTGCCAGGGTGCAAAAAACACTCTTTGGCATAGTCAAAGTTGGGCTACTGAGCCATAATGAGCAAAAGCATTAGTCCCAAAGCTTCAAGTCATATTAAACTCTATGCTAAGAGTCGTATTTATTAGGCTTATGCTCAAGCTCGAAGAGTTGAGCATATCTAAAATCGTGTTGCTCATGCTGGATGAGATGAGCATAAGAGTCAAATTCTATTAACTTACAATTGGTGGAGTGTCGTATAGTCCAACAGTCACACACAGTGCACAGTAAGATGAGAGCACATATCCTTGTCATCGAGAACCATTCTTTAAGGGGTTCCAGCTTGCAAAGCCATGTCATATGATTCTATAGCTACACCATCTTTTTTAATAACCCCTCAAAATCCTTCTTGCACAACATATTATTTCCCATGCATTTCTATGTATGCATAAATAGGATGTCCCACCATTTGACATATACATTAGACATTATTTTTTGCTTTCACCTATGCACCTTGAGTGGACTACAATAGGCAAACCAATGTTCCATCATGCTACCCTCTCATATGCGCTTATCCCAAAGGCACTTTTTTCCCACTGGGTTTTTTCCCTTTGGTCATCCAAGTATTAGACCCTAGTTTAGGACCGCATCATTCTGCTTTCCTTGTACATACTTCTCATAAATACACAGAAGCCTCCTCATTGCTATTACAATGGAAAATTGCAACATCATCTCTCACATCACATATACTCGGAACAATGATGATGCTGCAGAAAATTGAGCCTCATCAACAAATTCAACAACAATTGAAGATAATCAGCCCATCAAAAACCTTCCAGAGCCTCCATGGACACTTTTCAAGAGTACCCGAGGATGGACACTAAAATACAAAGGGGGGAATGTTAACTGAGTCAACGTCAGATATCAGAAGCTGCTAAAGACTGAAGACGTATGGATGCACATCAAAGATCAAAGTGAGGAAGCAGTGAAGATTGGAGTTACACATTTTTTATGTTTTTCCAAAAAATGGTCACGTAATGTAAATTCCCGAATTATTTCAAGCCATTGTAATATTTTAATGTGTTACGGGCTCAATGGGAGTTCCAAGCTGTAAAGAACAGGTCAATTAGTGTGCCTACGTAGCAGATTCAGTAAGTGGTGGAGCCCTAAAGGCCTCGGACGCCCGGACATTGCATATTTTTGCCCTAGGTATATAAAGTAGTGAGTAAAAGAAATTAGGGTTCTTAAGCTCCTTTGTTGAGAGCACTCTTTGGTGAGAGCTCTTGAGGTGTGTGGCTATGGAGTCCTTGAGTTTCTCCTTGCTCATGAGACTTGATTAGCACTAATCAATGATTCATTCTCTTTCACTATGCCTCTCTCATGCTTCTTATGATTGCCTATGATGCTTAGATTAGCTAAATCTTAACTAATTAGTGGTTAATCCCTCTCTAATCTTGTGTGATTACCCTCTTTTGCTTGTGTGTGCATGTAGGTTTGATTGGAGTGTGGTGCTCGATAGATCTATATGTGTGTGCTTGCGATTAGTGTGTTGCATGATAGGATTAGTGTTGTGTGCGTCTTGCAATCGTAGTGTGTGTGATTGGGTTGATTGGAGGTGAAGATAAGGATGTGGAGATTGCCCTTTATTGTGGCTTAGCTCCTCCATAGGCCAAGAAGCTCACCTCGTAGAGTTAACCATTTGTGTTTCCACAATTAGCTCCCTAACCATGTGAGTGTTTCCATGCCCGAGCCGGGTAGCTCATCCCTCTGTCTTGACAATTTTGTTGGTCATTGGATATATTGCAATGATGGAACCCCCAACACTATGGAAGTCATTTGGCTTAGCTCCCACTCCGTTGATGTGAGACAGGATGTTGGGGCAACGAAGAAGAGTGAAATTGACTGTGCACATTATGCTCATTGCAAGTTTGAGAGTCTGAGTACCACACACTACTAGAGTGCTCTGCTTTTGGTCACATCCTGACTTGTTTCCCTCACATTTTTAGCCATGATCTAGATCTACACACGTCCCTCTCCCAACCATAATGTGGGTTCTCCATTGCGACTCTCATCACCACAATTTTGGAGCACTCATCAGCCACACACATTATAATACATCGTCTATAACAGTGGTCCCATATGTCATATTTGACCTCCAAGGACAATAAAAGAATCTCTCTCTCTCTCTCTCTCTCTCTCTCTCTCTCTCTCTCTCTCTCTCTCTCTCTCTCTCTCTAATCCATGCATCCTTAAGAGGGCTCCGTAAGGAACACATCCTAAGACCCGCGCTATTCAAACTATTGTGATGAAGATTTCATCTGATAATCTACATTGCTCTAGAGGCTTTTGAAGGTCATGTTATTATGATGGTGGATGTATAAGTGCATGCAAATGATATATTGGGGTGCCTATCATTTATCTTATAATGACATTTTCAGAGAAAGCATGATCCTAGTTCACTTGATAACCTACATTGCCCTCAAGACTTTTGAAGGTCTTGTTATTATGATGGGTTATTATGATGGATGTGCAGCTAGTGCATGCAAGTTATATATTTGGGGTTGTCTTATCATTTATGTTAGAAAGTGGCACCTTGGGCTTGCCATTTTAGACCAATGCATCCCCTTATATAACTCACTTTTAGATTCCCTTCAAACCCGCTTGCGTAGCAAATAATATTTAGCACTTACTAATTTTGATCATGCAGTCGAAATTCTCTCTCTCTCTCTCTCTCTCTCTCTCTCTCACACACACACACACATCTAATTTATGGAATAGTTCCTACGATGCCCCTCCTCTCTCTCTCTCTCTCATCTATTTTTGTGGAAGTTTTAATGGATTTCAACACCCACATGCACATTGTTTGTAAGTGACTCGCCCGAGATACTTGTGCACAATGCCACCTCTCTCTCTCTCTCTCTCTCTCTCTCTCATCTATTTTTGTGGAAGTTTTAATAGATTTCAACACCCACTGGCACATTGTTTGTAAGTGACTCCCCCAAGATACTTGTGCACAATGCCACCTCTCTCTCTCTCTCTCTCTCTCTCTCTCTCTCATTTTCAATTCACAGCCAAGAGCAGGTCTCTCTCTCTTCGATTTCTCTCAGAAGCCCAAGGGCTTTCTTTCTTTCACTTTAAATCTTGATAGGGAGATGTTTCTGAAGATCTTTAGATATAGAGAACTCACATACCCATGCACGCACACACACTCCTCTTGCACGAGCAGGCACATTTCTAATGCACACTTTCAATTTTTTGAGTTTAACCTTCTTCATCTTAATCCCTCTAGAGGCCGAAAGGCAGAATTTTAGAGAGTGCCGGAGGGAGAAAAAGAGATAGCAAGAGAGCCTCGGAGTAGGGCTTGTTGCACAGAGTGAGGAGAGAGAGAGAAGTCAAGAGCCGGGGGGATAACCATCTGCTTTTTGCATAGCCAAGAGAGTGAGAGAGAGAGAGAGAGAGGGTTTTTCCCTACGCACAAACAAGCGAGGAGACAGAGAGAAGTTATCTCTGTGCCGAGTCCAAGAGGGGAGAGAGAAAGCCTCGCTCTTGCAGGTTGTGTGGAGAATCCAGGAGAGAGAGAGAGAGCTGCTCTGCAAGACCGAAGTGAGAGAGAGAGAGAAGAGAGGGCGATCCTCTGTTGCAAATGTGAATTGGTCTACCTACATGGAGAACATTTTCAACGTGCCAATGATGCTCCACTATTGCAAAGCCTAAAGGGCACTCTATCACCTCAACATAAACCTACAATCAGCAAATAAGCAAGTGCATAAAAGCTTT
The DNA here is from genome assembly GCF_014529385.1 of Adiantum capillus-veneris. Lineage (NCBI taxonomy): Eukaryota > Viridiplantae > Streptophyta > Polypodiopsida > Polypodiales > Pteridaceae > Adiantum > Adiantum capillus-veneris. The sequence continues at coordinate 20,921,701 of NC_140935.1, forward strand.
CCACTTTCAGCCTCTGATGCGCATGGCAATGGGTAAAAAACCAAATTTAGACTCAATAACCAAGGTGAAGACAAGCCAACAATTACAAGATATGTGTGGGTATTTTTAAGCTGCATATGCCTGCTAATAAATTGGCTCTGTCGGTAATGGTGCTAGTGTTGTAAGTGGCATACATCTACATGTATGGCTTTAAGCCTGTATAGTCCATGTGTGAAGATTTATCATAAGTGAGCTCTTTTTGAAGAGCACGATCAATATGTAAACAATTGGACCGGATATGCCCATGGTGCCTCCTTTGTGTATTGATCTCTTGATTAGTACACCAACTGTTTAATGGAGATCAAAGGAGAGGAGGAAAATGTTGATTCTTCAAATCTCATTATCTTGAGTGGTATCCAAGTCTAAAAATAGATTTGGATTGTCAATAAAATCAACTCCCGTTGATATAATGCATAAGGATTTAGCTCAAATCATCAATTTTAGACTATGATTGTGCATCTTGTTGAGGTGTTACCAAGCTATGCATCATTTATTAAAATTTATGTACAGCAATGCTATATTAGAACATGCATTTGCTAATAAGCACTCAATTCTCATATATAGTGAGCCTAAGGACCTAACATATCCACCAAGGTACAAAAATTCAATTGTTATTTGGCTATATGTGTTGTGTGAAAGTTCATTTGAGTCCTAACTTTAAAGCTGTAAAATTGAGCCGACTTAACAATGCTGCACTATGCCAAGGCACCCCACTAATCAAAACTAAAGGGCACTCTATCACCTCAAAATAAACCTAGACCTGGCTACCTGCATGTTCTTATTAATGCGGAAAATAAGAAAGTGCTAAAAAAATTGCCACCTTTAATCTTTGATGTGCATGACAATGGGTAAAAAAGAAAATGTGAACTCAATTACCAAGGTGAAGACAAGCCAACAATTGCAAGGTACATGTGGGTATTTTAAAGTTGCTTATGCCCGCTAATAAATTGGCTCCCCACGCAATGGTACAAGTGTTTTCCTACCAATGTATTATATGTCGGAATGCAATGACCTTCAAATAAATTTCCTATTGCTACTTCATCCTCAAGCTTGAGTTCCACAGCTTCTCCCTAGGCTCCCATGAAGACAACCTCGGCTTTATATGTACAAGGAATGCAAATTTTCAGTACTTTCCTCAAATACTTCCTCGCCCCCAATAGGGTGTGAGAAACATTCTTGAGTATGTGCATGTGATTTAAGAGGTGTTGAATATTTAATTGCCTCCAATATGGAAGCCTTAAAATATGGAGCACCTGGATATACCTTTTGGTGTAGTAGATGAGGGTGGGTCAATGCTATAGTAATATTCCCAAATGCTATGACTCTGAGGCAAAAAATGATGGTTGTTTGGATAAGTTGCCTTATGCAAGGCATCTAGCCGCTTCGTCACTAATGATGGTCTGCAAGTAGCACAAGCATTGTGGCCAAATGTGGAAAATCCTACACTCATACCATTAGAGAAAAATATCTTCTCTTCAAATAATGAAGAGCGAGAAGAATGAACACAACATACAAGAATTCTCTCCAAGGCAAAGATAGTGGTGCATAGTCCACATAAGGATATTCCTCACAATGTCCTCTCTCCTCTCCTCAAGTCGTGAAACATCCAAAATGGGGATGCCCTACCATAACTTCTCCAATTCCTTAATGAAGGGCTAAAGGTATACATCAATATTTGTCACTTTGTACTTTTTTGGCACAAGCAAAGAAAGGAGTACATTTCCCTTTTTGCCATGTCTCCCAAGGTGGAATATTGTAGTTGATGATCACCAAGTGCTCCGTGATGTAGACTTTGCATAAAAGGGGTTGACCCCATCCCTTGAAAACCCAAGCCTCAAGTCTTGAGGCTCTAGTATAAACTATCACCACTAAGTCTATATGTACCTTCATGCAGGTGAATTGGCAGGGACATGCATCATTCCATTATTTGAGCCATGATTGGTGTGCCATGTGAGAAGTTCCATTTTGGACTTGCTTCTAAACATGTGTTTCATCCAAGGAATAAGTGAAAATTACCTCAATACCTTGGGGTGGTAGCTCCAGACACCGGCCTTGTAGCATGCCTTCTTTCACACGAGATAGGTTCTTAGAAAGGATACATCGAATAGGCACCCAAAGAGCCGGCTACAAGCCACAATACTGCATTGTATCCTATCTTTTTCCGAAGAAACCTTGTGATTATAGAGTAATGATTCTTGAAGTGTACTCACAAAGCTTATCATTCTTCATATTCTGCTTAAAAATCTACAAGCCTTGTAAAGGAGACAATGGCCGTGCGAAAAGGTCCCAAGCCTTTGAATCAAAACCCTTAGTTTCTAAGATAACATTATCATTATTTGTAAGGAGTTTTTAGACATTGAGTGTGAGTTGCAACTCATTTACAACTTGTAATCAATATTTCTCTTTGTCTGGTAATTAGAAATTGATTTCGATTAGTGCATTTTGCTCCTTGTCTCTTACTCTTGAATCTAAGTGTAATCATTCTCATTTTTATTGTGGCATTTGACAGCCTATTTGTGAGCTAAATTCATGCATTTGAGTATTAAAATGGTTATTTTTTGATTTTTTGACCTTGGAAAAGTGTTTCTAAGCCATATAACTATCTTTCTGAATAATTTATTTGCAGTTTTTTGCACATTTTTTTTTGGATGTATCATGATTTTGGTACCTCCTCTAATGACCACAAAACTTGGTAGGATTGTGCACTTAGGTGTTGTAATACTTTTTCGTACGTTTTGTTGCATTCTGACTCTGTTTGGATGTCAAAAAAGCGTGATGACCTAGAGCAATGATATTGGACATAAGTAGATTTTCAGACTAGAGAGTGATAGATTTTTTATCGTAGTCAATTGTGTAGTTTTGTAGGTTCACTTCTTGAGATTGAGAACCTCAAAGAGTATTTGTGTGCCATCTCGAGTCGCTTCCTTGAGTATTGACATTATGTTAGTGCCAAATAGCTATGCTATAGAAGTCCGTGTCGGAAGACACACTAACATTGACGCCGTTCACCGAGGAATTAATCCTTAGGTGGTGAGGGACCTAGTCGTACGTAAAAGCATCCTTTCTAAATATTTTGACACCCATTCCATTTACACTTTGGCAGTAAAGCAACTAGACAAGGGTTTAGTGCTTGGTAGAGACTAGAGTCGGGGACTGGTCAATTCTACTCTATATGAGCAAAGAGAGTTGTGAGGGAGATACAAAAGGAATTTCATTCTTTGGTTTTCTCTATGCTTGGAAATGATTGTTTTTCCATCCATTTCATTTTTGTTTATAGATTCATTTCATTTCATAGGAGTAGGTTAAATAAAAACTTCAACCATCAAATGGGGCTAAAGGAATGAGGGTAAAGACTAACCGAAACCATATTTTGGTACAAAAGACCTCAAATTTGATGGTCAAAGCATCAAAGCTGATTTAAACTCAAAAATACCTTGCAAAAAGGTATTAACAATCTTGTAGGAAACAAACTGAACAATTTCTTTCCAGTTTTGTTGAGGAACATGGATCGAAATTCATGTACCTCTCTGACCAATTGATTAGAAATTGTCACCCATTGCTAAAGCCTCCTCTCAGATACCAGAACCCGAAGTGTGACCATAAATAGACTACTAAAGTACATCCAAAATCAAGAAATTGGACATCTTCATCTAGATCCCCGTGAAGAAATGTTGTGTTCACGTCCATTTGGACAAGTTCCGTGTCTTGGATAGCAACCAAGCCAAGCACATTGCAAAGTGTAGTCATCTTGACTATTAGAGAGAACATATCATCGAAATCCACAGGTTTTTGCTTCTTGAAACCCTTGGAAACTAGATGAGCCTTGTATCCAGGCTTGGGATCTTTCGCTGTATATTTCTTCTTGTATACCCACTTGCAAGGTAAAGCATTTTTGCCTTTTGGTAATTCAAAAAAATCCCATGTCTCATTAGCCACAATCAAATTGTATTATGATTTCATAGCATGCTCCCACTTAATGCTATCATCCATTTGTATAGCTTCTCTGTAGCAGGTTGACTCTCCACTGTCAATGAACAAAATGTGACGTATACCCGACTCAAACCACTCGGGTGCATGTGATACTCTCTTAGAGCGTGTCAGTGCCTGACTGCTAGACTCTGGTATCTTGCACTTGAGAAGTAGGTGCAACACTACTGAATTGAGTTGGTTTGGAGGCCACATCCTCAAAACGAATACATATGTACTCAACTTCTTTGATGGACTTCTTATGCATTCTTGATTTGTTGAAAATCACATGTGAGTACAAATGACTTTGTTTGATTCTGGGTGCCAGAGATGATATCCCATCTCTCCATTTCCAGCATAGCCAATAAAAATGCATTTGTGTGACTTGGGATCTAACTTGCGATGAAGTTCTTTCGGCACATGTGCATATGCCTCACATCCAAATACACGTAAATGCTCATAGCTTAGCATTTTTCCAATCCATAATTTCTCTAGAATTTTGAAATTCAAAGGAGAACTAGGTGACCTCTTGATGATGTGCATTGTTGTTAGAACAGCTTCCCCCCAAAACTTTGGAGTAAGCTTCACCATAGACATTATAGAGACAACTCACTCTTGAATTGTACGATTCACTCTTTCAGCTATCCCATTTTGTGCAGGTGTGTATGGAGCAGTAAACTGCCACCAAATGCCTCTTCTATTGCAAAAATCCTTTAACTCTGTGGAGACGTATTCTCCACTATTGTCCGTGCAAAAAGCCTTGAGCTTTTTTCCTGATTGGTTCTCAACCATGGCGAGGAATTTTTGCAACATTGAAAAGACCTCTTCCTTACACTTAAGGAGAAACACCCACACTTTTATGGTGGAGTCGTCTATGAACGTTAGAAAGTAGTTTTCCCCCCCAAAGTTGTATGTGGCATTGGACCAAACAAATCACTGTGCACCAAGTCTAGGGTTTCACCTGGTTTCTTGTTCAATGCGAAGATGTCAACCTAGTCTGTTTTCCGTATAGACAATGCTCACACAATGGAAAGTCCATGTAATCTAACACAGGTAAGTAGCCAAAACCCTGAAGTGTTTTCATTCCCTTTTGGCTAATATGCCCTGGTCGGCTATGCCACTACTCAATAGACAGCAGCTCGGCAACATAGATAGAGTGTTCATCGACACTCAAAACAAACAAAGAGTACAAGTATCCATTTTTACTACCTTTCATCATGATAAGTTTGTTCTTGTGGATAATCCAATAACGATTACCAAAAAATTTAGTGTAGCCAAGGTCATCCAATTTCCCTATAAAAAGCAATCTCTTTGTAAGCTTGGGCACATGTCTGACATTCTGCAACACAAAAGTAGTGCTATTATGCATCTAAAGTTTCACATTACCAATGCCAATACTGTCAAGCTCATAGGAGTCACCAAGCTTGACTATGTCATGCATGGATGCATAAGAGAAAAACCACTCTCTATGCGATGTGACTTGAAAACTTGCACCAGAATCAAGAATCCAATTCTGTGCATAACCCTCATCTTGTGTAACTAAAGCATCTAGAGTGAGATCTAAAGTGAAAATGAGAACATCTGAGGGATCTAATGTCACCTCGGCATGAGTCTCTATGGGCATAATGATCATCACTGGAGGAGGAGCATCCTCTACTGCAGTGGTAGGTATGGGAGACTCAACAACATTGAGCTCCTCAATCTTTATTGTACTTGTTCCTTTGCCAGCATTATCCTTTTGCATGTTTTTTTGATCTCTTAGGAAATTGCGACAATCCTTTTTGTAATGGAACTTCTTGTGGTAATAGTAACACCTGACATTTCTGGCATTGCGGCCTCTGCTTTGGTTCTTGTGTCTGCTAGGACTACAAGGATTTTGCTCTCTACTTTTGCTTCTCTATTTGTTTGTGTCATGGCCTCGTGCCTTCGTTGAACTGCCAGCCATATATGCATCTACATGACTAGCACCATTGAGAGATTTACATTGACTCTCTTCAGTGAGCAACGCATCTATGACAGCATTGAACTCTAACTTTCCATTCAAAGCCGAATTGCTAATGGCTGTGAAAAAGATATCCCATGAACTGGGTAGAGAGCATAATAAGAACATAGATTTGAGTTCTTCATCAAACTTCTTAAATCCCTAAGATGTCAGCTGACTGAACAAGGAGTTGAACTCATTTAAGTGACCAAAAACTGTGCAACCTTCTTTCATGTTAAGCTTCATAAGCTTTTTCATGAGAAAAACTTTGTTGGATGCACTTTTGCTCTCCCATGCTGAACATAAGCTATCCCAAATTTCCTTGGTTGTGTTTTTCCCTATGGTAGTGAAGAACACTGACTCGGCAGATGTAAACGTATCGTAGCCATGGCGTTTGCATACAAAAGCTCCCACTGGGCTTGCGTATAGTCATCATCCTCTCTACGCTCTTTCAATGGTTCAGAGAGGCCTTTGTTTATCAAAACATCTTTCATACACTCTTTCCACATGGTGAAGTTGTTGTGATCAAACTTGCGAATGAAATACTCCTCTTTTTCTGAAGAAGAAGCCATCACTAGCAAGAGGGTTTAAGAGGTGCCAAACTATGGCAAGAAGCTGCAGAAATTTGGGCAGAGTAACTTTTGTATTGGGAGTAAAATCTCAACAAAATAGACTCAAAAGTGCCAACAATGAAAGTCATGATTTACGGGAAGGAAATCCGGTAGAGTCTCCTTTGTATGAGGAGTCAAAACTCAACCCAAAATACACATAATTGTGCTAACTGCACTAACTGGGCATCTTCTGCATGAAACCACTATTGTGTGACCGCCAACTTTGCGTCAAAAGCATAAATAAACGTCCAGATACATATCCTACGACGAGGGTACCGTAAAGGGGAACTCTAGCTACCTGTATCACCGAAAGTATCTCAACATTTGAACACACCCAAGCTCAAAGAAAACCTCACACTATCGACCCTCCAAAGGCTAATGCAGACACAAATGGACTAGTCATATTCTCAGAAAGGGCTCTTCTAATCCGAGTCTCAGAAACGGTCGGAAAAGCTGCCAAAATAGCCAAAAATGGCTCTACACGTAGTATAGTTGACATGTCCGCAACTCAACGTACATGAGTAAAATTTCACTCAAACAGGCGCCAAGAACTGTTGCATACAATAAAAGTGATCCCTGCGGGGATATCTGCTCTGAAAAGAGCCTAGTAGCACTAGGTATGCTCACAGGAAAATGCATCTATCAACGCATCTGTCCGTAGAGAACCTGTTGTCGAGATGACTGCCAAATCGCCTGTGAAAGCACCGTGCTTGGTAATCTGGAGAATCTGTGTATGAATAGGCTAAAAACCCCCTATAACCTGTAACTTGCGTGTCGGTGTCACTATGTGCTGATTTCTGCTGCCGAGCAGAAAGGCGCTAGCTGAATAGCCGCCAAAGGTGTCATAGCCGAAAATTGTGTCGTACAGTGCGATCGATGCACTCAGTGCCGATTCCTAGTGTCACTCCTCTATGATAGAGGTACCGCACCTGCACATGTCGCAAGCACGATGTTGATCACGGGAATGCGCTCGTCTAGGGAAACTCCCGGTGTCTGGGTCGGATGTCGGAGATCCACCGCAATGAACAGTGTCGAGTCGGTGCGCCTGAACGGTGTCGATGTCGATGTCGCCTGTTGCCGCCGGGCGGAAGTGGCTAGCCGGGTAGCCGTGAATGCCTATGCGCAAAGCCGGTGTCTGGCCATAAAGGTTGAGTTAGATCGGTGTTGAAAACTGATGCGCTAAGCTCTCAGTACGCAAAGCCAATGGCAACAAAGGAAATCGATGGAAAGAAATGTTGCCAGGAGAAACCCTCTCTCAACCAGAATGTAGTATTTCTCTCTCTCTCTCTCTCTCTCTCTCTCTCTCTCTCAAGCTCTTTGGAAGTGCGGTTGACGAGGCATTGTTGGTGTGAGCGGTCAAGGAGAGGCATTGTTGGTGTGAGCGGTCAAGGAGTGGGGGTGTGTCGATGGCTCTATGAGAATGAGCCCTTGCACACACACTATGAAGTTTGAAATTTTCTAAAAATTGATTTCACTGCTGTCTGTCGAAACCCTACATAATCAGAAGAGATGACGAGCATGCTTTGCTTGTGCCCCCACAATTCCTTTCCACTGCAGTATCTCTCATAGCCTCGGGATCTACTCAACCTGCTGCCCCTAAACGGCTGCTCCTCTTGACCTTGCTCGCCACTGTTGGCTGCCCAAATTGCCAACAGTCGGTGATGGCTGCCCGATTTTTTCCGTCAATATGCTACTTATACACACACAGTGTGTGTGTGTGTATCCGGAGTCTGCTTACGACACCTGCTTGGAATTTGCTGCTCTCGGCTGCCTGCTTTGCCACGCTTGCCTGCACACTATGTGGGCTTCAATTCCTACTCTCGGTACTGAGATGTGCTGCAGACGGTGTGTGTGGGTGTGTTGTTCTATACACAATACCAAGCTTGCAATATTTTCAGTTCTTATGTCTCCAATGCTCAAGCTGTGTGTAAACTAATTTGCCAACACAAGCTGCACAACTTCCTCTGCTTTGCCCTGTTTCTACTGCTCGGCTTGCCTTCCAAGGCTTTGTTTCTCCTCTCGATTGCCTTCAACTGCAAGCTTCAAATAACCTTTGGTCAAGCTCGCTACTGCCATGCTCGTTCTGCCCGAAAAATGCCTCCTCTGTCTCGAGTTCCTGCTCATTTCCCTATTGTACAATTCTCCTACTGCTACCAACAGATCTGATTTGTTGAGTACAAGGGAATTGCACTTGCTCCATTGACTTTGATTCCAAGCTCTATTTTGCTTGACCTGCACTCAATTTTGCCTATTGAGCCTCCTTAGAGTTCTTTTTGCAAAGCACCTCGATGCTCCAATTACGAGGCTTTCTCCTTTGTCTTCTCGACATGCTCACTATGGTGAAGCCCAATTCTCTCTCAAACCGCTCTCGACTTCTTGCACAGCTTGCCAAGCTCCCCCAGCCCGGGGTCGGTGCACACACGATTAGGAAGGTGGGAGATATGGAGGCTCGGGGTCGGATGCCCTGAGCTCTGATACCAATTGTAGTGTGCATGTACTCTTTTTCTCCCTATATTGATTAGGTGAAATCAAGTGTACAAGGGTGGTTTCCCACGGCCACCTGGCCTACACCCCAACACCTTTGAGCTTTCACAATGTTGTTTTTCTTCTGCTACAGGTACTCCTATCATGGATTCCAATGTTGCACTGTTATATTCCAAGGGCGGAATCTACATCAGGAAGGGGGACATGTTAACCATCGACTTCCACTTCTAGTAGTCATGGACCGAGCTTGTCTGTCCAATAGGAAAAGGGTAAGAGTAATCACCAATGAGAGGCACTCTCTAACTAGAACATTAAAAAGTTGGTTGACTAGGTATGGACGCCCAAGTGTGAATGAGCGAGCTCATATAAAAGTCACCTAAACCTAAAAATCACTCGTTCTCTCATTTGTGCAATTGAAGAGTGCTCTTGTTCCATCTCCTTGTGTGTGTGTGTGTGTATGCGAGAGAGAGAGAGAGAGAGAGAGAGAGAGAGAGAGAGAGAGAGAGAGAGAGTGATCAAGCATTGCGACGGCACGGCGATGGTGAGGAGGTTGAGTGTGGTGTCAGGGGATATGTGTTCGCTACGTGAGCCGGGCAGGCGCCGGGCCTCTGGCTGTGGGAGGTGTGAAAAAGAGAGAACAAGAACAACAGATGCAACTGAATCTGGAAATCATCGTAATCATCAACTAATTCATTAACGCTTGAGTACAACTTAATCCTTAGCCAAGGCGGGCTGTTAACAGCACCGTCACTTGGATCATCTGCTAACTAGGAGTTTAAGCTCCTGCTTTACAAAATTAACCGCGCCGTTAACGACACCGGGCTTTACAGAATGATTAATCAAACATTAGCTGATGACGGTGATGGAAATTTCCTCTTGCCACTTTATCTGCTTCAACTGACCTTAGGTTCTGTAAATTTTAACTTTCTATGTCGGTCTTTTCCTACTTTGAAAGCACTCAAGAGCTCTCTCTATCCTACTGCCTCAATTACCAACAATAAGCTGCAAATTTGCTTTAATTATCTTCAGGCTCTATGTGCCCTTGATGAATTCTCTTACCAAGTTCGATGGAATCAATTTACTTGCTTCTTTACTTTTCTCATGCTCCGCCTTCCTTGCTTCACCACTTTCTCCCGCTCTGCCTTCCTTATTTTATCAAGGTTGAAAGCGAGAGAGAAAAACCTTGTCTTTGGGTACCTTTTTCTTTATGCTTGACTTATTCTCGTTGAGAGAGAAACACTTCTTGCTGCTTTCTTGCTTACCAAGGCCGAGAGTGAGAGAGAAAGTCTCCCTTTTATTTTACTTTTCAAACTCGAGCGAGAGAGAGAGAGAGATAGAACTCTCCTTGTGCAAGCCGAGAGAGAGAGAGAGAGAGAGGCTTTGCCTTATCCAACCTTGCTTCGAGGATGAGAGCGAGAGAGAGGAAGCTCTTCCCTCCTTGCCCTTTGACTCCTTTCCGCCTTCCTCTTCTTCGCCTTGCTAAACTTTGGTTGCCCTCCTCAGTTCTCATTGGCTACCCCACCTTCCTCAAGCTCGTTTTTCTTGCAATACCCCTCATGCAAAAGGGCGTCCCTATTATTAGCATGTCCCCCTCCCTTCAATAGCGCCGCCGCTACTGATGTGGCACAGGAACGGCCGCTATGACGTGGCAGTCGATAAATTCGGGCACCTCAGATCACGACCCCTTTGGTACCGGCAGGGAGCGCCATGGCCAGCTTGTCGTCTTTTGTTTCATGGCGGTCGCTTTCTGAGCCTCACCAAGCCCACGGCGAGCTCATCTCCTCTTCCCTGCGCCTCCTTCGTTGCCTGCACGTCTTTTTTTTCTTATGCCCCCCCCCCCCCCCCCCTTCACACAAATAAGGTCACTTGCTTCAAATGGGTGTCCCTTGGGCGGCCATTGCTTTGGTTTCTTGGGCGGGCAACCATTAAATGAGCCTTTGGGCGGCCTAGCCTCTAGCAAGGGCAACAACATTTGTTTTACATATCAATTGGGCGGCCTTATGGCTTTGTGAGGGCACCACATTTGGGCATGCATGCTAATTAAAGCATCGCCAAGCACCACATCTTTCCCTAGCAGGCCTTGACTAACAATATCTTCGGGAATTCGATAACCATATCAGCTTCTTAATGCCATATGCCTAAGAGCACTCCCTTCGCACTCACTGAAAAAAGCCCGAAGCTTCTTACCGCATCTGTGTTGGGCATTCCCCGCAATCATTGCATTCCAAGAGACGTCATTTCGTACACGATGCTCTTCAAGTCCTTATGTGCTTCCGTACGGGCACCACATTTAGCATATTTAACTTCCAAAGCATATGGGTTTGTGGTGCTCCCTGATTGAAGCTCAAAAACTCCCAGATGGAGCTCCAGCCGAGACGACTAGACTAACATGGAACCGGCCCCCGGTGAATCTTTAACAGCCCATAACTTGGCAAACGTAACTTCGATCACTAATCTAAAAAGACCGACGCGCTCTACAAAGTGAGCACTTCAGGCCCATGCATTCATTCCATTTTTGTCACCTCAGTTGCAGTTGCCCAATCCGTTACAAATCTGCAATCGACTCAAACTTCTTCACCATAGCTCCAATCGACGAGCCGTAAAAACAGGCCGGTATATCACATCAAGCACTACAGTTCTAGATCATAATCTCCCACTTGTGCTCACTTCAATCATACTCATTTTTGGCATCATTAAGGCATCTGTTGGCCCTTTTAAGCCGCATCTGGAATACATTAATCATTAAACTTGGCATGTTAACAAGCCCTCATCACTGACCATTAATCAAGTAGGCTTTCAATAAGCTTGATGTGCATCTTCTTGGCATATTTCTGAGCATGGGAGCGGAGCCGCATGACATCCACCCCCTCTGAACCTGCACAGCCTCCGGTCTGTGCCAACAACACTTCAATCTGCATCTGCTACAGGTACCTTAAGCTCCTTACCCATCATCAGACTCACGTAACTGGTAAATATATGAAAAATGAATTAAGGCTTATACCCTATCATCAATGTTCTAGCTTAATCATTAGGTAGCTGTCCATCAAAAATCTCTGAACTGTATCTGCCATATCTTCAAAGCATTCTATCATGGATAACTTGTTTAGTGAACCCCGCTAGAATCAAGTGCTCCAGTTAATGATGCACATGGCTTGACCATTAACCTCTCTTTAAGGAACCCTATCAAGATCAAGTATGCCTTACTCTGTCTGCACACAAAATGGCCGTCAAGTCCTTTACCTCAAGTTCTGGTAGCAAAACCAACTCAAAAGATGTAAAGATACTTCAGCAATTGTCCAAAGAAGTCAGTTGGAAGCCAACCATGTAATCTTATTAAATGCATAACCAAAACTATTTTGACTTAGCATAATCTAGAAAAAAAACCTTATACCATGCAACCTGCTACATCAGATAGCTGTTACTCTTCAAATCTGCAATTACTTTACACTTTAGTAGCCCCCGGGATTAAAGGGGAAACCAATGATTTGCCCTATTGTGAGCATTCCTTTAAAAAATTTGCACCATCCTCCAGGATCATAGGGAAGATACAATAATTTCCAATCAGTAGAGCATAAACATATAGTAACCCATAAATATTCGTGACAACTGCCTGGATCATATGGCACATAAAGTAACTGACAACAATCATAGCTGGCATGATAACCTCCTGGGTCATAAGGTAGTGGAATATCATATTTCAAGTATATTGCATCTCCACAAACTTTCTCATAGCATAGGAACAAAAAGTCCCAAATTCCCATCATAGCAGAACCCGGAGGCAAAATGAATTCAATAATTATGGTTTCCAAAATATCAATCTGCATATGTGAGTCATTGAATGCCATCACTTCATTTGATACCACAAATGTTGCATGGCTACCTTCTCTAGCAGGCACAAACTCCTCTAGAGCCTCATCCAAAAGATACATAAGCTCTTCATCATATGTTGCAGGATGTTCTTCACTAGTCTTGTCACAAGGAACTCGAAATTCCTCTAGTGCATCATCAAGCAGATCCATAAGCTCCATATCTTCCTCCTTGGAAGAGCCACCTAGTGTGTGAGTATTATCATAGGAAACCTTATGGCTTGTTTCAAACATAGGCACGAATTGTTCTGGCAGCTTCACACTCCCATTCAAATATCTTTCCACTTCAATAGCACAAGTCTCAGCATGCATTACAAAGATAGCATCAATTTCTTTTTCCATAGCATCATCATAGCAAACCCTGTCACATGTAGCAGTCATAGACTGATCATCATCATGCACCCCCTCTAAATATGCATCTCCATAATCATAATCTTTATCTGGGTTTACATCAAATACATGTGCATCATCACTAGTGTCCTGAAATGTAGCCATAGACATAAAACCCTCTTGCATAGCATTAGCCAAAACAATTGCTTTTGCATGTAATGTTGCATAAGCATTCTCTTCATGGTCTACACCCAAAGAGCACTCCAAATGGGCATCTACATCACATATTGACTCTGACAAACATGTTGCTTGATCACTGTTAGCATCTATGCTTGCATGCATAGCATGCACTGGCTCTGAGAAACTTGTTTCCTCATTTATGTCACTTTGAGAGGATATGACTGTATCCACAAAGTCACATTTTCTTTGAAATAAAGAAGTCAATCCCAATCGAGCATAAACTGTATCCACTATGAAATCATCATCTTCATGCAACAATGATTTGTCTTCCAGAAGACATGCATCGATAACAACTTCTAAATTAGCATTTTCTTTGGCTTTACTTCTTGCAAAAATATGCTCCCAGAATTCATCATAGTTGAGGATCTGCATCTGATCCCCTTCACCTTTAATTAAGAAAACCTTACTTCATTCAGTAATGTCCTTTATTTCCCGATCTAGAATCCTTGAGCTTTCGTAAATAAATTCCTCTACAAAATACTCCCACCATGTGGGATATGCTTCTGCCAGTTCTTGAACCTGCTTTTTGAAATCCAAATTTACAACCTCCTCAAAAGCTGCAATCATCCGATCTTCTGGAACATTTTGGCTCTTCATCTCAGCACCCTAAACATGCAATAAAACCTTTTGGATCATATCCCTGAAAAATATAATACTGCTCTTGAACAACATCAAGTGCTAGCTCTACAACATCATTAGTCTGCTTTTTTATCTGCATGGCTTTTGCTTCCTGGACATACCCCTGAACCAATTCCATCATTTTTGGCAAATCTGTAACTGCCAGATTTTTATCAAATCCATTGGCACTGAATCTTCAATAAATTGCTTTAACTGTTCAGGCATCTCCATCTTTACCTCCCACCCCGGCTCATTTCACGTCGGGTTCACCAAAGATGTCGGGGGATATGTGTTCGCTACGTGAGCCGGGCAGGTGCCGGGCCTCTGGCTCTAGGAGGTGTGAAAGAGAGAGAACAAGAACAACAAAGATCATAAAGGGTTTTTTGCTAGCATAGAGGATAGCTTGTTTCCCTGGGGTCATATGATAACAAAACAGAAGAGTATTAAGAAGGGCACCTAGGCCACTAAATCACCCTGGGGATGATAAGGTGGTCTTTGTGGGGAATGCTCCTAAAGTGTTCCTTGGCCATCCTATGGCCTTTGGGCCATAGGTTACCAACATAGAGTTCAGATGGTTTCTTACTAGCATAGAGTGCACCTTGTGGCCTATGGTCTTTAGATACTAATATAGAGTTTCAATGGTTTCTTACTAGGCATAGGGGGAACCCTATGGCGCTGGGGCCATAGGGTGCCAATGTAGAGCACATAGGTTTTCTTTCTAGCATAGGGAGCACCTTGTGGCTTAGGAGCCATTTGATCCACCCTATGGCTCAGGGGCTCTAGGTTGCCAATGTAGAGCGTAGAGGTTTTATTTCTATTATAGAGGGAACCTTGTGGCCTAGGGGCCATTTGGTGCTCCCAATTTAGAGTATACAAGGTTTCTTAGTAGCATTATAAAGGTTACCTTGTGGTCCTCAAGTTTCCATAGGGTGCCAACATAGAACGTAGAGTATTTTTCTTGCTACCATAGAGGACATCAAGCTATGGCCTTGGGGCCATAGGGTTTCAATATTGAGCATAGAGGATTTCTTACTAGCATAGAGGGTACCTTGTGGCTTTAGGTCCATAGGGTGCAAACATAGAGCATAGAGGATTGCTATCATAGAGGGTATCTTGTGGCCCTAGGTCCATAGGGTGCAAACATAGAGCATAGAGGATTTTTTACTAGCACAGAGGACACCCTATGGCCCAAGGGCCGTAGAGTGACAACATATAGCATAAAGGGTTTCTTACTAGCATAAGAGGCACACCTTGTGGCCCTTGGGACATAGGGTGCCAGCATAAAGCATAGATGGTTTCTTACTAGTGCTCATCAAGGTCATCTTGCGGCCCTATGACAATCCATGGCCTTAGGGCCATAGGGTGTCACATAATAAAGTACCATATGGCTTAAGCCATAGATCTATTTATATGTTGAGAACTGTTAGCAATCCTAACCCTATGGACTTGAGGCCATAAAGAGACATATTTTGGATTATCTTAAAAGTCATAGAGATATCTACAAAGAGAACCCTATGGCCTGAAGGCCATAAGAAACTTAGTCAAGTAAATCATCCAATGCAAGAAGATAGTGCAATAGAAAATGAGAATTCTGTTCTAGAGCTTAAAGGGATAGATGTTTCTCCAAGTATACTTCTAGATGCCACCATCATGGACAAAGAACTAATGTAGCTAGATAAAGATTAGGAATCTCTAGACAACGAGGAGCATAAAAATAAATTTTTCGTAGATGTGTTCTCAGGTAGTAAATCTGTTATTTGCAATTAGTTTTTTCTAAGAGTGTCACAAAAAAGATTTATCAAAATGTAGATATTTTGGAATCTCAAATTAGGTGTTCTTTAAACTTGCAGTCCTTCAACAAGATATTGCAGCTGACAAAGTTTTACTCGACATCGTTGGTATAGAGGATGCTCATGCCATTGACCCTACTGAGAAAGATTCTATCAATCTCCATGTCAACCAAATAGTTTTTAAAGAAGATGACAAGAATTTACAATTTTTTGAAGGTCAACCGCTACAACGACTAGAGATAAATTTTAAGAGTAATTCCAATGGACGAACACAGTGAAAGTTCCAGAACATGTGCAAGGCAAGAAGAAGAATCCAATGAAAATATTCTAGTAGCCCAAGGTTTGGGAATTGGATTGCATAGCAATACAATGGAAGTAGAAGGCAATGAAAGTTCCAGAACATGTGCAACGCCAGAAGGAGAATCCAACACAAATATTTTAGCACCCCAGGATTTGGAAATCAAAGTGCATGGTGAGTCGGACCTTCCATCCACCAACAAACCAATGATGACTATAATAGTGAACTTGCGTGGATTGTTCCTGAGGATATGCTGGCAAAAGTCCAAGAAAATGAAGAGCTTAAAGTTTGGACATGAGCATATTTTTCTTCATCCAAGATGCATTGAGTTTTTAAAGGATCTACTTAGCAATTTCAATGTAGTGATATGGTCAGCTGCTAATGAAATGCATGTTGTGGACATCATCAAGATTTTAGAAAAGAAAGCTAAAGAAAAATCTCCATTCTTTATGATTTGGGGGCAAAGCCAATGTGAACCATGTGTAGAATCAAGGATCACTCGCTTAGATAATCCAGGAGTAGAAGCACTTTTCAAACCGTTGGCTATTGCATCATCAAAATTTGGGCTTGATGCAAGAAGATTGCTTCTTGTAGATGATGAACCATTAAAGGGATGCGTGAATCCTGCATTGAATTGTATTTTTCCACCATCATTTAATGTTGATGATGAGGAGGGTAATATCCTCCTTGGGGAGTTGCTACCATATATCAAAGCTCTCAATCATGTTAATGACATTCGCACAGTTACAAGGTCTCATTTATATAGACAAGCACCCATAGCTCATGTTCATGAGATTTATAACCATATACACAAGGTTGTTGCAGAGTGGGAGGAGAGAAATTCAATTTTTCTAGGAAAAACCTACTCCACGGGCAGGCTACCAGAAGTTTCTCATCCTCTTCACAATAAGAAAGTTGCAACATCTAGCACTAGTGGAATGTCCACTTGTAGTCAAGACAAGAAACTTTCACCACATGATCAAGAAAAAGTAAGGGTCTTAAAGAATATCAAATCGTTATCAGCCTTGAAAGGCACAGAAGCAATTATGCTTGCCCAAAAATTGAGATACAAGGAGCCTGTGATCAAATTACATGAAGCCAGGAATTATATAAAGCATCTAAAAATTCAGTATGATTTCAAATAGCCCTATATCAAGAAATGATGGAGCAATTTTTTGTAACATTTTGTCATTTACAAAGATCTTTATGTACTGAGAGACTTTCTTAGAGTAGGGTTTCAAGATATATGAAGATGTAAATGATTAATAGTTTTTTTAATTTATCTTTCAATACTATAAGTAACTTTTGAGTTTTGTGTGCCAAATGCTCTTTTTTTAATAAGGTTTTATAGTTTGCTTTAAAAATTGAGCTCATTGTGCCATCTACATGGTCATAAGGTCAAATCTTGCTCTATGACCCTGGGGAATTTGCACTTTATGGTCTCAACACCCTATGACTCTAAGGCCATAGGGTCATATTTTGGGATGTGTTCTTGCATAAGACTTACTAAGTGTAACCACAAATTAGCACCCTATTCCCTAAGGTCTTCAACACACTTAAGATCTCTATATTAAATTTTTTCTTTAATCATTTCAGGGCTTCTAAGAGAAACTTTTTTTCTATTAGATTATCACAAAGTAGAGGAGCTCCCTTTCATATTACATCAAATACCACATTCAAACCAAGAGCAATGGTTTCATTATCTACTAGCATCTTTCCAACAGGAGAAGAAAACGCTTATCTTGGATTTAGAGGGTGTGCTTCTTCCAACATTTGAGCTTCGCTCAAGGCCAACCTGGACCAAGTACATGTGCATTGTAGAAGATAACAATGAGGTGTATGGGGTGCGTCCAGATGCAGAGTATTCTTAAGGTTTTGCTTTGAGTTCTTTGAGGTGTGGATTTGGAGCTACCATCGTTTACAAAAAGCTCAGCACATAATCAAGACCTGTTTTCCTACACAAAGTCACAAATTCAAGATGATTATGGATAACAAGTGCTGCCAAAATTCAATTTTCATGATCGGTTACAAAAGACCTATTACAAAAATCTATCGACCATATGGAAGCTATTTGATTATTTAGATGGGGGCAACACTATAATATTTGATGATAGTCCATTTCGAGTGATGTGGAATATTCAAGGAACTTATATGAATTTTCTGAATTTTTGGAACCAACCTACTCAATTGCTTCAAAGTTTTTTAAAAGATGAAATTGTTCCATGGTTATGTGGATGGTTGTATGTTGAGGCGGTTCGGGGTAGGCAACAAGAAAGGCGACCTCTAAACACCCTTCAAAGCTCCCATGCTGCTCAATTGGGACTGGGGCAACAACAAGCACAACACGACAACAAAACCACAGCCAAACCCAGACAAGATAGGGACACCACCTAGTTATAGTATGCGAACTAGGATGCAAGAGAGATTTTGTCACAACCAAGAAGATGAGCCATAGAAAACACATAAGCAACCTCACACCAAGACACACACCAAATGGACCAGAGAGAGCTAGAGTAAAGGGAAGAGAGAGAGGAATGGATCTTGCGTAATAGCTTATTTATGACTTGCAAATGGAGATGGTTTGTTATGATGCTATCGTAGAGCTTGTACAAAACTACTCAATGTTTAGTAGGTGCTAAACATTGCCAACACACACACTATCTTAGGGTGTGGGAGAACTCTCACCACAGTAGTACCCTCTTACGATGGACACAAAATTGGTAATGAAAACACACTAAGACAGTTCTAAAACAAGATTAAATGATAGAAACTCAAAATACACAAGTTACCTTTTGAATTCACCAAACCGTATTGCACAAGTGGAAGGACGAAGATTTGAACGTTGAATCATGCCTTTGATGCACCAAACCTCAATTTATTGATGATGGAGGAACATATACAATAGTGGTTTTGATATTTTTGAACTCACACTCTCTCACTTGCAATGTGTAGCTTGAAAGCTTCTTCACACCAAAAGTGCGTCTCACAAAGTGGTTGCTACGCTTAAGTCTCTCCTTATGCATAGAGTGTTGGGGTACTATGTGAGATATTGGAGGTTGTTTTACAAGAAAGAGAGGGGCCTATTTATAGTTTGGAGACCCTCATTAAGATTATTTTGAAATCATAATTTACAAGCTAACAAATCACGATTATGATTTTTTTGAATATCAAAACATTGCGGGCCTTCTTTGTCTGCTTGAGTCATGGATGTAGGCTCAAAAGAGAGCATTACTGATGGTAGATATGTTGAAAGCAGAGTTTTAAGGAAGGGGGTGGAGAGAGAGAGAGAGAGAGAGAGAGAGAGAGCCTAGAGAGAGAGTTACTATGCACATGTCTTGAGGTGAGGTGTCTTTTATGGTTAGGTCAATGGATATTTTGTGTTAGTATGCTAGTGGTTAGTATTAGTAATCACTAGAAAGTTAATGATATATTTATAATGGGTAGAGTGAGGTGGTTGGTTCAAGTAAGATGGTTGAATGAATTGAGGAAATCCTTGTGATGGTGAAACTTGAAGAAGTTTTGAACCTACTTGTGTAGCTTTGCCAAATGACTATCGATCCTCTTCTTCTTCTTCTCTTCTTTATGCCACCGCCGTCAAGGCTGATTATCACAATGAAAATGACAATTCGGTTGATGATATCTTTCAATTTGTAGACGTTAAACATAATTTACATGCTGAATTCTATGTATATAGAGAAGGGGTAAGATGGAATTGTACTTTGGGAGTAATAGAGAGAGGCATAGAGATGGTGTATGTACATGTAGAGCTCATATGAGAGCTATGGAAGTAAGAAGGGAGGTTAATGATGTGAGAGAAACCATGGAAGGTTTAGGTTTGAGTGAGGGATTGAGAGGAATGAGTGTGTGTGTGTGTGTGTGTGTGGAAAGAGGTGAGAGAAGACTATGGGCTACTTGTTAGAAAAGTGGGCATACTGGGGTCCAATCAAAAAATCATACCTCACTGGTGGTAGCTCTAAAAATTATGAAAATTTTTGAGCTGATTACTCAACTCTTGCTCCACATTTTATCTTATAACCACAGCTTCAAAATCGGAGTGGAAATGGATATAACCATCTCACCCAAATGCCTATTTTTCTTCACAAAAAAGTCTTCAGTGGCCCACCTTTTGTTGAATTTGCATATGGATCCAAAGATGAGCCCCTCCTTACATTAGAGAATGACCTAATTGATTATTAGGGGTTTGAAAATATGCATGGTTGTGGATTATGCATAAATATAATATATGGATATGATGAAAAAAAAACAGGCTAGTATATATAAACAATTTATGGAATCTAGAATAGTGTGAGTTATATATATATATATATATATATATAGTCAATACATGAAAATATAGGGAATCAAATGAGGAGGGTCCTCATTTGTCTTTATCAATGTATATTTATTTACAAGAGGTAAGAAAGAATACCTGTAGGAAATTGGAACTTAGTGAAAGGCAATACTGATGGTAAAAGGTATTTTTGAGGTTTTTTCTTATGAGTGGATTCACACCAAAAATAAAAGAAGCTTGTGTGAAGATAATTTTATATGGAATAAAGAGTATGCAAAATGGTAAGAAAATTGTGGTAATGGTGAATCAATGTACATAGCATACATAGGCACCTCGATACAAATATTTAAATAGATACCAAAATAATTATGAAAAATCCTTATATTTAGGCCCTATAAATAATGAAATATTTACAAACAAATGCACCATATTATTATTTTTTTCTTTTATTTACTTTTTTGGCTCACTAACCCATTGACTGCCATGGAGAATGATTCAAAATCTCCAAGGAATTTGGATGCTAATCCAACCACATCGTCTACAACAACGGAAACAATGATCTTGGCTTACTTGATCTCATTACAAGAAACCGTCAACAAGCAAGGTAAAGAGTTGCATGCACTTGTAATGGAGAATGGCACTTTAAGAGTTCTCATTGTGGAGAATGAGCACCTCAAGAAGCTTCTTGAAATGCAAACAACACACTTGATGCATCTTGAGAATAAAGTTCAAGAATGTAAATGCTCTCTTGTTGACATGAATGTATTGAAAGAGCGCTTGAGAAAAGTTGAGAGTGATCATGTATTGAAAGAGGAAACAATTGATACAATATGACCTGATGTATGTGAGATGAGAAATGTATCCAAATCATGGGCTGATATATGTAAGGATAATGTGGTTTCTACCCATCACGCAAGCCGTTGTCCAAGCAAAGAATGTAGAGAATGTGGACACTCAACAATTGCAAGAACAACAAAAACGCTCAAAGAACATCGTCATTCGTGGAATCAAGGAGGAAAGCATGGAAACACCCCAATCTCTTGTGGTTGCTATTGGGAGTTTTTTTCTACACACTTTGGCATGTCAGGAATCATGGCTTATGGTGCATGGGTGGTGCACATCGAGTTGGAAAACAAGGAGTCCCTCGCTCGGTAGAAAGACCATGGCTAAGGAGGTAAAGAGAAAGATCATCCTTGACAATAGTTGGATCTACCTCAAAGGAATGATTATAATGTATATGAGGATCGGACTCTTATGCAAGAAAATGTACGGCGCAAAGCATATGAGGAAATAAGCAAGAAGGTTAAGGTGTCACCTCAAGAAGAAAAGCCACTTGAGGAGGATGCAAGTCCACCCACAAACAGGGACACATGATCTATGAGACCAACTCACGCTTGCGAATAAGCTTTTGGAATTGTAACAGGTATCCATGGAACACGGGAATTGGCATTGATGAGCTTACCAATGACTCCAATGTGATACTTCTTATCAAAACATGGGATCATGATGCGCAACAAATTCTTGGATTTGATAAATACGATGTGCATTCTTTGATGTGGGTAAAAAATGCAAAGCAACAAAGAGGTGAAGGAGGCGTACCATATATGACCAAAAAGGGTTTGAAAGATGTTTCCATTGTCAAAGAAGATAAGTATAAATAGTACTTATGGCTTAAAATACGCCCACCAAATGGTCAAGTAATGTTTGTGACTGGTTGCTACATTCCTGAGTGTGACTCCAACTTTTATGCTCGCTTGGATATGGATAGAGATCAGCCCTTTGTTGAACTAGAGGAAGACATTTCTCATTACAAGGATCAAGGTGAAGTCATTGTTTTTGAGACATGAATGCTCGCACAAATACATTACAACATGACACACAACAAGTTGACATGCCGCATGTCTCAAGAAGAATGGATGACTCACACATGTATAATCGAAGTTCTAATGATACAAAAGAACTGGATAACTGTGGAAAGTCACTTCTACATATGTGAAATAGTACCAGAATGCTCATTGCAAATGGTGTATCTCTATGGCAAGGCACCAATGACTTTACATGTAGAAAGCACAATGGTGATAGCATGATTGACTGACTATATGTTGTTCTTGGAAGACACTCTAGAATGCATACAAAGCTTTGCACTTGGTGAATGGAATCCGGAATCGGATCATATGATGTTATGTATTGACCTCAAGTGTGGTAAATGGCCCGAGCATGTAGCCTCCAGTCATGATGTGAATCATTTCTACCTACGTCTAGACTTCAAACAAGCACTTATATATGCTGATATGGTGGACTAAATGTTAAGCATGATAGATCATCAAGAGAGCCCAACATTATAATGCAAGTGGAAAGTTTACAAATAAGTAATTTGCTCTTGTGCGAAGGAATGCTTTTCGATGAAACACATGTCTTGCAAAAGGTCTAAGAAGGGTAGTACCAAGAAGAAATGGTTTGACATGGAATGTAGTCAAGCCCAAAAACACTTGCTAAGATTGGATGCAAGTAAAGACAAGAAAGTTTACTTGGAATGTTCACACACTTACAAAGCACATGCATGTGGCAAGTTTTGCCAAAATCTAAAAGGCAAGCGTATTGAGAGCTTTGGTGACTTGACTCTTGAGGATATGTATATGCATTGCAAAAACCTCTATGAGCAACCCAATGTTGATAAGGTGGAGTGTTGTAACCTTAAGCTTCAGCATGGCATGCTTCATGATTGGAGTGAAAATTGGATCAAAACTTTGCACAAAGGAGGAGATGTAAACAATGTGAACAACTATCGCACTATAATGGTTGGTTCTTGGATGGAGAAGTTATTTGGATGTATCATGGAGATGAAGATAAGTGAATGGGATCAAAAGAATGGCAAACGTGTGCTTGGCCAAACAAGTTTTCAAAAGCATCATAGCACTATTGATCACCTTGTCACTCTTCAAGTTCTTATGGAAGCGTTTCGATTGAAAGGAAAAAAGTTGTATTGTTGCTTTGTGGATTTTTAAAAATCTTTTGACATGGTACTGTGAGGAAATCTTTGGAGACATATGCAAAGCCTTCAAGTGCCGAGATAATTTATGCATGCAGTCTTTTGTATCTACCAAAAAGTCATATATCAATTACGTATGAAAAATGGAATTTGTGAATTTTTGCAAGCACCATTGGTGTCAAACAAGGATGTCCACTTTCCCCAACCCTCTTTGGGCTACTCATTGATGAATGCATGGTTCTTGATTTTATGCAGCAAGAAGGCATAGAAGAGGTTAAGATTAGAAATGCAATGATCATTCTTTTGCTTTATGCCGATGATGTAGTGCTCTTGGCACATACCTAGAAGATGCACAAAAGCTTATGAGTGTCTTGGAACACTTTTGCTTACATAGCGGGCTGATCGTGAATGGATCCAAAACCAAGGTTATGCTTGTAAAGACCCTCAATGACGAAAATCCATGCATTGTATACAACAATGAGCAACTTGAAGTGGTAGATCACTTCAAGTACCTTGGCCTAGCTTGAGGTTCCATCCAATCATAAATGAAAGGATTGTGCAATGCGTCTCTTGGAAGCCGGAAAGAGGGTTTATTATGCATTTGAGAACATGTGCAATGCTAGAGAGATCAAGTGTTGGGGTCTCAAAAAGTACCTCTTTGAAACATTGGTGACACTGGTGCTTCTTTATGGAGTGGAGGTGTGGGCTGGAAGCATCGGGAAGTCTACTTGGAAAGAGTTTGAGAATAGCGTTTTCTCACCAACTTTCTCCAAGTCAAGACACAAACACCCTACATGCTCTTACTTCTTGAGTTTGGATTGCTTCCCATTGAGATCTTGGGCCATGCAAAGGGTTTTGGAGTGCATGCTTAAGACACAACGTAGCCCTTTGAATTGACTTCCTAGAATTGCATATGAAGCAAGTCAAAAGGTCCAAAGGACATGCAAGAGCAAAATACTAAGTTTGGGATCGATGCTTGACATCAAGAAATGGTTTGGAAGATGGGATGCATGTCACTTGGTCAAGGATGCATCGATAGGCTCCCAAGTTAATGAAGCCTTCTTACAACGCCGATGTATCACGGATTGGGAGAAATTTGGAGGTTCTCGCTTCAGCCATTACACCACACACATTGCCCCAAACTACAAATCTCTCTTCTTCTCTGAATGAGGTAACCAAACCCATCCCTACATCCTTGAGCCCATCCCGTTCAGTGTGATCCACACCATTGCCTCCATTCATCTTAGCTCCCATTCTCTATGTTGTGAGACAGGTCGTTGGGACACTGGCGAGGAGTCTCATTGACCTTGCACCTTATGCCCTCGTCAAGTGCGAGAGAGTGAGTACAACACACTACTTGAGTGCTCAGCTTTTGACCACATTAGGTCCTCTTTTCCCCATATATTCAGCCATGAGCTCTCCCTACATACCTTCCTCTCCCAACCACAATGTGGACTCTCTATTGCAACGCTCATTTCAGCCATTTTTGAGCACTGAGAGTCACTTATGACCTCCACTCACACCACGTGACATGTTCATTTGGTCACATAGGCCATATTTGACCTCCGAGGACAATAATAGAACTATCTCTCTCTCTCTCTCCCTCTCTCTCTCACCCCCTCTATCTATCTCTCTCACACACTTTCTCTCCCTCTTTCCCTCTCTCCCTCTATCTACGTCTCTCTCTCTCTCTCTCTCTCTCTCTCTCTCTCTCTCTCTATCTATCTATCTATATATATATATATATATATATATATATATATATATATATATATATATATATATATATATATATGTATTTTCCTCTTTCTCTATTTCTCCCTCTCTCTTTCCCTCTCTTCCTCTTTCCCCTCTCTTCCTCTCCCTCTTTCCCTCTCTCTCTCTCTCCCTCCCCTCTCTTGCTTTCCCTCCTTCCCTCTCTGTTGGGGGTTCCATCGTTGCAATAGCTCCAATGACAAACAAAATTGTCAATACGAAGGGATGAGCTATCTAGCTAGGGCATGGAAACACTCACACGGTTATTGAGCTAATTGTGGCAACACAAATGGTTAACTCTACGAGGTGAGCTTCACGGCCTATAGAGAAGCTAAGCCACAATGAAGGGCAAGATCCCCATCCACTTCTCTTCACCTCTAATCAACCCAATCACACACACTACGATTGCAAGACTCACATGAGGAGAGAAGCCACAATGAAGGGCAATCTCCACACCCACTTCTCTTCACCTCTAATCAACCCAATCACACCAATTGCAAGACACTAATCCTATCATGCAACACATTAATGGCAAGCACACACACATAGATCTATCGAGCACCACACTCCAATCAAACCTACGTGCACACACAAGCAAGAGAGGGCAATCACACAAGATTAGAGAGGGATTTACCACTAATTAGTTAAGATCTAGTTAATCTAAGCATCATAAGAAATCATAAGAAGTATGAGAGAAGCATAGTGAAAGAGAATGAATCATTGATTAGTGTTAATCAAGTCTCATGAGCAAGAAGAAGCTCAAGGACTCCATAGCCACACACCTCAAGAGCTCTCACCAAAGAGTGCTCTCAATAAATGAGCTTGAGAACCCTAATTTCCTTTACACAACACCTTATATACCTAGGGTAAAAATTTGCAATGTCCGGACATCCAAGGCCTTTAGGACTCCACCACTTACTGAATCTGCTACCTAAGCACACTAGCCGACGTGTTCTTTACAACTTGGAACTCCCATTGAGCCCGTAACACATTAAAATATTACAATGGCTTGAAATAAATCAAAAATTTACAATACGTAACCATTTTGGAAAAATGTGAAAAATGTGTAACTCCAATCTTTACTACTTCTTCACTTTGATCTTTGATGCACATCTGTACATCTTCAATCTTTAGCAGCTTTTGTTAACTAAGGTTGACCCAATTAACATTCCCTCCTTCCGATTTTGGTGCCCGTCCTCGGGCACTGTTGAGAAGTGTCCCTGGAGGCTGTGGAAGGTTTTTGATTAGTTGTTGATGGGCTGATTGTCTTCATTTGTCATTGAATTTGTGGATGAGGTTCAATTTGTTGCAGCATCTTCATTGGTTCAAATATGTCTGATGTGAGAGATGATGTTGCATTTGTCCGTTGTAATAGCATAATGATGAGACTGTTGTTTATTTATGAAAAGTGTGTACAAGAGAAGTAGAATGATGAGGTTCTAAATTAGGGTCTAATACCTAGATGACCAAAGGGAAAAAACCTAGTGGAAAAAAAGTGCCTTTGGGATACGCGCATTATTGGAGTACTTATTAGCATTGGAAATATTAATAAAGTAAAGCAATTTTTTGCTGATAGATATGGAGTTAATAAGACAACAAATATGAAAGGAGATTGTGATGGAAAATTGGTTTGCCTGTTTTAGTCCACTCAAGGTGCATGGTGGAAGCAAAAAAGAGTGTCTAATGCATATGTCCAATTGTGGGACATCCTACTTATGCATACACAAAAATACATGGAACACAATATGTTGTGCAAGAAAAAATTTGAGGGGTTATTCAAAAAGATGGTGTAGCTATAAAAGAATATTACATGACTTTGCAAGCTGGCACTCCTTTAAGAATGGTTTTTGTTGACGAGGATATGTGCTCTCATCTTACTGTGCACTGTGCGTGAGTATTGGACTCTACGGCTGTGAGAGTTCGTGATGAGAGTCACAAACACTTTGTGAAAAGATGTCTGTAGAGAATCACCGACCCTCTTTCTAAGGGTGACAAAAATATAAGAGCGTTCGTGACATCAAAGTCACAAACCCTCTTTCCTATCATGCTTGGAGTCTGCTTATTTTTGTAGTCGAGATTATGATAAGAGGATCACCAAATCACATTCAATTTTACTTTACAAGACCATTTAAAAAACACTAAAGTTTCAGCCATGAAACCTCAATGCTCATACAAGCACAATTCTCAATCAAAACCCAAACCTCTTTCATGGTATCATGTAGCCTCGCCCCCAATTACACAGTCGTAGCATCAAACAGTTGAAAGGAATGCTCGAGCTTCCACCTTCACAACGACCATTTTCTAATTTTTCAGAGATTTATGAGCTTCTAAAGTGAATCCCAAACACCATTTTGACAAGGGGAAACCATAATTCACTCCCACACTAGCTCAGATACAAGATTTCGAAGAGGTGGGACTGCCCTACACGTAGATTGAGCAACCATGGAAGCAATTACACAGTAGTGCAAAATTGCTGTTTTTTTTCTGAAGAAGGCCCCTTCTCTCTCTTCCCCATGGAAATGTGAGCTGATGTGTCAATTTTTGGGCCATTTTGCCACTTTGGACCAAAACTAGGCCATTTTCAGCTCATTTTTAACCCAAAAAATACCATTTTTGATGCGAAAAATCCCAAACGGACTCAGAAAATCCCTAAATTTGTGGGATCACTCACATAAGCATAAAAATCATAGATAAGCATAATTTTCCATCAATATACCATTTTGGGTCACTTTCCAAGCAATTTTGCAACGGCGCCTGTTAGCTGCTATTTTTGATCATTTTTGCCCGCATCAATCTTTATAGGCGAGATTGAGTGTGCCACCATGAAACACTTGGAATATATACATTGTAAAACCAAGTTAAGAATCTTATCAAGTGGAAAAGCATGAAAATACGCCACATCTAGGGCCACGACTCCCCGGATAGGTATGTACATGATAGTGACCGCAGTAGACGCTTCAAAATATATCACAATATGTACATGATTGCTTTTATTTGCATACATCGAAAAGTGTCAAGGGTGAGGTGAATTTTTTATTTTCACTATGTACGTGCCACAACACGAGAACGCTTGTGGCAGTGGATGCAAAATCATTTGCAAACCTAACAGTCTTTTCAACATTCGGTGATACCTCCACACCTTGACTAAATTCATGCAGGAATTTGTTGTTCAAAGAATCAATTTTAAGCTTTTCAGGTGCCTGTGAATCTTTAGGCTGATTTTGAACTTGCAGTGCTTTTACTGGTGCTTCTAATGGTAATGCAAAATTATTTGGTTGCATTAAAAATGATGAGTTAGATGCACTTACATCGAGATTCATATTTCCAATTTTCTATGTACCTTGCTTGGCAGTTGAAGAATCCCTGTTGTTAGGATTTCTTTGACAATCTTTAGAAAAATTTCCAACTTTTCGTTCGCAATCTGAGCAATATACCATGACTGGTGGTATTTCAACTGGTTCTATCATGTCAAGTATTAGCTGAGAAGTTTTTCCCTCTATGCTTGCCAAGTTGTTTGCTTCTTCTTTCAGAACACTGAGAATCAAGTTGTAGAATGCTCCATCTTGACCTTTGTATTGTCTTTGGCTTGGTTCTCCACTTACGTTTGCTTGTATTGGTTGATCTGTTGGATCTTGCAACTCTACCTCTCAATTATAGATCTGACCACTGTAATCCATATACAATGATCCTATTGCATATGTACCAACTGTATGTTTTGCTGGCTTGTGCAGATTTCTAGATAAACACTTGGGTTGATTTTTTGCACTTCTATCTGCACTTCATCTTTGAGCTTGCAATACCTGGCTCCACTGAAGTCTGTGAACATCTAGGAGTTCTCTGAATCTGGCTTTACTCTGATCAATAGGATCTTGGCTCCTTTGCCACTTTTACTACTCATAAGATACCTTTGACCTTCTATATCTATGTACAAGAATTTATCTCCATTGTAGCCATAAAGCAGTAAAATATGGTCTGTTACAGTTGTGCATCTGTTGCTAGTGCTACCTGCTTGCGCTGCTGTATTCGAACTTTTGGCTCAATTTGAGTCCATGTTGACTTGATCTGTAAAAACTGTATTCTAGCAAAATTTTGGTGTTGATTAGCAAAATTTCTCCTACTTCGGCTTGGTAAAATTGCTTGTGTCAAAGCACTAATGCAGTTGACTACTCTTCAAACCAGTTTTAAAATTAATTGCAACCTTTTAAAACGATGAAAACTTGGGTCTTTAACAAATTAATCTGCAATCCACCGTGATTTGTGTCTGTTCGTCCAATTTGAAGCTAATTTGCAGCGCAATTACTCGCACTAATCAATTTCTACCCGCTCCACTATTGGTGGTTTCGCTTGCTTTTTCCAGCCGTTCTTTTACTGCTTCGGACTTTTTTGCTTTTTGCTCCATTTTTCCTGGTCGCTGCTCTCAATCTATGCTCGCTTTCCGGTGCACTTCTCCGGCTTTCCTTTTTAGCTTTTGATTTTTTCCGACGATGCGTGTGTTTTTTGCGTTTCGACCTCATTCTGGCTTTTCTTGATTTTTCTCGCTCTTTCAACGACTTTCTTTTTATTTTTCTAACTCTTTTTTTAAAAAAATTAGTTTTCCTCATTTTTTGTTATTTTTGGGAAGGTTTTGATTTTTTAATAATTTTTCTATGAATCTATGACTTTTTTGAATTTTAAAATTTTATGGAAATTTTTATGGTTTTATGAATTTTTAGTGATTTTTGGAATTTTTTCAATTAATTTTGGACTTTTTTGTGAATTTTCTATGATTTTTTTACTCTTTTGTGATATTTTTATTTTTAAAGAATTTTCTGTGTTTACTATGATGTTTTTTATTTCATGGTGATTTTTTTGATCAATTTTATTTTTTAATGAATTTTTAAGAGGTTTTTAAAATTTTTTTGTGGATGTTTTTAATGTTTTTTCTATTTTTTTAATTAATTTCTAATCCTCTTTTTTTAAAGAAAATTATTGGATTTTTTTATTTTTTCTCTTTTTATGAGATTTTAATGTTTTTTGTGATTTTTAAAAGCCCATTTTTATTTTTCTCTTTTTTATTGATTTTTATTGAATTTTTTAATTAGTTTTGTTAAATTTTTTAAAGGATTTTGTTTATTTTTTATGATTTTTTACTTTTTTGATTTTTTTAAAAATAATCTAGATTGAGTTATAAACAAAAACAAAAAATAAAATAAATAAAATATTTTTTTATCTACACTCACTTGGCTGGCAGTCGGCGGTTGACTTCGACGTGCGGATGAGGCGGCCTTATGGCGCGCGGATTGCGGGGGTTACAGCACGTGCCTGGCGTGCAGAGGCAGCGTCCAGTGGGGCAGCGTGCAACACGCGTAGCGTTTGGCGTGTAGCCGGTTAGCAGTGAGAAGCGAGGGAGAGACTCCGGGAGAGTGTGTGTGTGTGTTA
Organism: Adiantum capillus-veneris; assembly: GCF_014529385.1. Taxonomy (NCBI): domain Eukaryota; kingdom Viridiplantae; phylum Streptophyta; class Polypodiopsida; order Polypodiales; family Pteridaceae; genus Adiantum; species Adiantum capillus-veneris. The sequence goes on from NC_140935.1 coordinate 20,952,377, forward strand.
ATGAGACAAAAGGGACAGAGAGAGGGGGTTCCCGCGTGGGGTGACAGTAGAGAGGAGAGAGAGAGAGAGAGAGAGAGAGAGAGAGAGAGAGAGAGAGAGAGAGAGAGAGAGAGAGAGGGTTAGAGAGAGAATTAGAGGGGGATCACGCTGGGAGTGAGGGAGGGAAGAGAGAAAGAATGCGCGACAGTGTGTGTAGGCGGTAGCGTGTGTGTGTAAGCGCATGGACGAGAGACAGAGAATGAGTAGGACAGAGAGAGAGCTGGTCTTGCACTGCGTTGATTGCTGGGTCTGGCGGTCAATGGTCAGTGAAAGGTGCGGGCAATGGGTAGTATTGGATACACGACAGAGAAGGAGTGAGGGCGCGGGCGTGTGTGTGAGAGTAGAGAGAGAGGGTGAGAGAAAGTTAGAGAGAGAGTGAGAGTATAGAGAGAATGGGAGTGTATGTGTGTGTGTGTGATGGGTGGTGTTCACCTGGAGAGAGAAGAAGACAAAAAGTTGTTTATTATCAGCGATAATTATCCCAACAGATTGTTAAGATCTATCCGCCACGAAAGTTTATGCATTGCAAGGCACGGGCGTCGAAGCTCGAACCGGGCTTTTTATCAATTCTTTTATTTTTAAATTTCCAATCGTCCAGAAGTTAGCCCAAACTCTTAAAAATTGCCAAAAAATCCAAACAAATCCCGAAAAATTCTAGGAATCTTAGAAAATTACCGACATTCACAATAGAACATTTCTAATATGCAAAAGCACAGAAAAAATAGCAGATTTTATTGAAATCACGATTTACGACAAAATCGTCAACCCGGTCCCCGGAAATACTAAATTGCTCAAAACTCGAGCACGGAGGGCACAAATGCAAAGAAAACGATGCCGAAAATACGCACACACAAAATAGCTCGTGAAAATCGCAAAATATCAAATTTTTATGGAATTAACCAAAAATTAATGCAAAAATTTACAAAAATTATCCAAAAAAATTCTAAAAATTCTCCACACATAGGGGAATAGTGCAGCCAAATAAATTTGCAAAAATCACATCAATTCAATTGCCAAACAATTTCATCAATAAAACCAAGACTAAGCAATTAAACCGACAAAATTAGGTCAAAATTTAACGCAATTGAAATGTGTAAATCCCTATTTTGAGCACCAAAACGTAGAAATTTATCATTACACACATCAATTATGCAATCAAAATATGAATCAATCATGCAAATTAAACACTTTTTAGGCACACACACTAATAAAATTGGTAGTTTTTACCAATCTTTAGGTCCGCACACAAAAGGGTAAATTTTGTCGAAATTACAATGTGAGTTCACAAATCATTAGTTTGGCATGAATACAACACAAATCAATCATCAAAATTGAAAATTGATTAAGCGCACATTGATTTTTTTAGTGCACAAACATGGGCAAAATAGTGCACACACCTAAAATTAGGCATACACACACTCCATTAGAATGCACACACACTTGATTTTAGTGCACACACTTGAAATTGACCATCTAAGCATGCAATCAACTCAATTAGGCACCCAATTAGCAATCCACAATCACCAATTAGCAATTGAAACGTGTTAAATCATACGTCACCAAATCTTAAAAATTTCAACATTACGACGGCGTGAAACGAAAAACCAAAAAAATTTCAATCCATATTGCATCAACATTACAGTGCATCAACATAGCATAGCATTACATTGCATCATCATGGTGGGATCTCTACACAATTCTACACATCTCTAGATTATAAGGAGGTTGAGAATACCACCTTGATTACCTTTCTGTTGAAGATCAATTGAATGGTCGAATGCTCCAATTCTTCATAGCGAATTAGTAAGTTAGCAAAAATTAGTCAAATTAGCAAGGGGTTAATGTGAAATTAGAGTGTGTAAATACACAATTGGCAAGATACGGTGACACATTAGGGAATTATGAACACATTATTTCATGCACACATCCAAAATCCACAAAAACATAAACACACAAGTGAAATTAGTAGTAAAATTAATGAGGATACGCATTCGATTATGCCACAATTACACTAGCGTAGGCCATCGTCCCCGGCAGCGGCGCCAAATGTTGGGGGTTCCATTGTTGCAATAGCTCCAATGACCAACAAAATTATCAATACGGAGAGATGAGCTACCCGGCTAGGGCATGGAAACACTCACACGGTTAGTGAGCTAATCGTGGCAACACAAATGGTTAACTCTACGAGGTGAGCTTCTCGGCCTATGGAAGAGCTAATCCACAATGAAGGGCAATCTCCACATCGGCTTCTCTTCATCTCTAATCAACCCAATCACACACACTACGATTGCAAGACGCACACAACACTAATCTATCATGCAACACACTAATGGCAAGCGCACACACACAGATCTGTCGAGTACCACACTCCAATCAAACATACATTCACACACAAGAAATATAGGGCAATCACACAAGATTAGAGAGGGATTAACCACTAATTAGTTAAGATCTAGTTAATCTAAGCATCATAGAGAATCATAAGAACTATGAGAGAGGCATACTATCATTGATTAGTGTTAATCAAGTCTCATGAGCAAGGAGAAGCTCAAGGACTCCATAGCCATGCACCTCAAGAGCTCTCACCAAAGAGTGCTCTCAACAAATGAGCTTGAGAACCCTAATTCCTTTACACATTTCCTTATATACCTAGTGTAAAAATATGCAATGTTTGGGTGCCCAAGGCCTTTAGGGCTCCACCACTTACTGAATCTGCTATTTAGACACATAAAATGACATGTTATTTAGAACTTCAAACTCCATTGAGTCAGTAGCACATTAAAATATTGCAATGGCTTGAAATAAATCGGAAATTTACAATACGTAACTATTTTGGGAAAACGTGTAAAATGTGTAACTCCAATCTTTACTGCTTCTTCACTTTGATCTTCGATGTAGATCCGTACGTCTTCGGTCTTTAGCAGCTTCTGTGCGTTGACCCAGTTAACACTCTCTTCCTCTATTTTTCTCTCTGTATCTATCTCTCTCTATTTCCATCTTTCTCTATTTCTCCCTCTCTCCCTACCCTCACATTCTCTATCTCCCTCTTTTCTTTAAAAATATGATTTTGTAATTGTAATGGATACCCATGGAATACGGGGGTTGGCATTGATGAACTAAGAAGCAAAGCCGATGTTGTACTTCTTGTTGAAACTTGGGAGCATGATACACAAAGGATTAACGGCTTGGAGGATTACAATGTACATTTATTGATGTGGTCAAAGAATCTCAAGCAACGAAGAGGGCAATGAGGGGTAGCATGTATGGTTAAGAAAGGATCGGAAGATTTTGTATCAATTGCGAAAGATGAAAGGTAGAAACGTTATGTATGGCTGAAAATTATGACACCAAAAAGAGCACCCATTTTTGTAGCCGACTGCTACATTCTTCATCATGATTCCCCCTTTATGCTTGCATGGATAGAGATCAGTCATTTATTTTTATAGAAGATGACATTGCTTATTTAAAGGTGAAGGTAATGTTATTGTATTTGGGGATATGAATGCTTGTACAAAAACATTGCAGCATGATACTCAACAATTTGATATGCCATACATTTCAAGGTAGTTGGAGAAGTTCACTTATATAATCGTACTTCAATGGATGAGAAAGAGCTGGATCACTATGGAAAGCTACTTTGACACATGTGTATAGCACGAGTATGCTCATTGTCAATGGTGTATCTTTGTGGAGTGGAACCAATGGATTTACATGTAGGAGACATAATGGAGACATTGTGATTGACTATATGCTACTCTCCGAAGACATCATGTATCGCATAAAGAGTTTTATGTTTAGCCACAATGGACCCCGGAATCCAACCATCGGAACTTATGTATTGACCTTTCATGTGGAGAAGCAACTAAGCATGATAATCTTAGCCAGAGAAAAGAGAAATTCTCACTATGTATGGATTTTAAATGGGCACCAATGTACATTGAAACGGTTGAGCAAAAGTTATGGATGACAAAGATTCAATATGATGTACCATTGGAAATTAAATGGGAAGCTTTCAAGAAAGTTTTTTGTTCTTGAACCAAAGAATGCTTTGCCATAAAGAATCTCTATGGTAAAGACAACTATCAAAGTGATTTGCATACATACAAGGCATTGATTCAAAAGAAGAGAAGAAGATGGAAAGTAAATCAACAGCTTTTTCAAGTCCAAGAAAATGCACATACATGTGGAAGATTTTGGAGATACTTGAGGGGCAAGCAGGTTGAGAATTTTGGTAACTTGAGTCTTGCAGATATGTACACACATTGTAGAAAATTATATGAGCAAGCAAATGTTGAAAAAAATTCCATTTTATGGTTCACTCCCATGTATGCCCTCTTTTTTTACTATTGAGAATGTATATGGTGGGCTTAAAAAGTTGGCCACTCGCAAAGCGGGAGATCTTCAAGGTATCAAGCCGGAGATGATCAAATGGATGGGAAATTTTACCCATTAGTGGATGTGTGATATGTTCAACCTTTCTCTTCAACGTGGTATGCCTTATGATTGGAGCACTAATTGGGTTAAGCCTTTGCATAAAGGAGGGGATGTTAAGAATGCAAACAACTACCGGACTATAATGATTGGGTCTCTTATGGAAAAAAAATTTGGGTGCATAATGGAGATGGATTTGAGCGATTGTGTGGAAGAGAATGACAAGCGTGCAAAAGAACAAGCGGGTTTGAGTCGATGCCATAGCACCATTGATCATGTTGTCACTCTTTGCATTCTCATGGAGGAAAGTCGGTTGAAAGGCAAGCGATTGTATTGCTGTTTTGTGGACTTTAAGAAAGCCATTGATATGATTCCACGTAACAATTTGTGGACAAGGATGGAAGAACTCCAAGTGCAAAGTGAGTTTATGCTTGCGGTTTCTCGAATCTATGAGAAGGTGATTTGTCAATTACGCATGGGAAGAAAAATTTCAAAACTCTTTGTAAGCACTATTGGGGTTAAACAAGGATGTCCATTGTCACCAACTCTCTTTGGTCTATGCATCGATCAATTAGAAAAAATGGTACTTCACTTTATGCAAGAAGAAGGCATTGAAGAGGTCACTATTTGCAATGCGGTGATCATTCTTTTGTTGTATGCAGATGATGTAGTGCTTCTAGCACACACTTTAGAAGATCCACAAGAGCTTATGGTTGTCCTTGAGAACTTTTGCTTGCATAGTGGGCTGATTGTGAATTGATCCAAAACAAAGGTTATGCTTGTGAAAACCAACCATAAGAAGAAACCATGCATTGTGTACAACAATGAGACACTTGAAGTTGTTGAGAGCTTTAAGTACCTTGGCCTTGAGGTTCCGTCCAATCACAAGTGGCATGAATGTACTATGTATTGTTTGGAAGCAGGAAAGAGAGAATATTATGCATTTGAGAACATGTGTAGTGCGAGAAACATCAAGTGTTGGGTTCTCAAGAAGTATCTTTTTGATGCATTGGTGACACCGGTTCTTCTTTATGGAGTTGAAGTGTGGGGTGGGAGCATCTCAAAGTCTACTTGGAAAGAATTTGAGAATGTCTAAAAGTGTTCCATTACAAACTTTCTCCAAGTTAAGACACAAACACCATATATGCTTCTACTTCTTGAGTCAGGATCTCTTCCAATTGAGGTTATGGGCATGGAAAGGGTTGTGGAGTACCTAATATAGATGCGTCAAAACCCCTGTAGAAGCAAGCAAAAAATTTCACAAGACGCAAGATCTTGAGCACGGGATAGATACAAGACATAAAGAAGTGGTTTGGGAGATGGGATGCATTACACTTGCTACATGATGCTTCAATTGACTCCCAAGTGAATGAAGTTTTTCTACAACACCAATGTATTACGGCTTGGGGGAAATCTAGTGGATCATGCTTCATACATTTCACCACCCATATTGCCCCCAACTACAAAACCATGTTCTTCCCTGAAAGCGAAAATCGTCCTCACACTTACATGCTTGAGCCTACCACCTTGTTGGTGATATGCACTAATGCAACCATTCGGCTTAGCTCCAATTTCCTTTGATACGAGACAGGGCGTTGGGGCAATGGAGAAGAGTCAAATTGCATGTGCACATTATGCTCACTGCAAGTTCGAGATTCTGAGTACCACACACTACTAGGGTGTTAAGCTTTTGGTCACATCCGAACTTGCTTCTCTCACATTTTCAACCATGACTTAGACCTACACACTTTCCTCTCCCAGTCACAGTGTGGGCTCTCCATTGTGACTCTCATCACCAGAATTTTGGAGCATCAAGAGTCACTCATCATCCATACACATACTACATCACATGTAATTTTGGCCCCATAGGTCATATTTGACCTTCGAGGATGAAAATAAAGTTTATCTATCTCTCTCTCTCTCTCTCTCTCTCTCTCTCTCTCTCTCTCTCTCTCTCTTTTTCCTCTCTTTCTCATTCTCTATTTCTCTCCATCTTTCCACTCTCTATCTCTATCTCTCTCTCTTCCCCCCCCCTCTCTCTCTCTTTCTGTCTCTCTGTCTCTCTCTCTTTCTCTTTCTCTATTGCTCTCCCTCTTCCCCCCCCCCCCCCCCCCTCTCTCTCTCTCTCTCTCTCTCTCTCTCTCTCTCTATTGGTTTCCCTCTTTACCCTCTCTCTCTATCTCTCTATCTCTATTTCTCTCACTCCCTCTCTTTCTCTCTATCTATCTCTCTATCTCCCTTTCTATTTCTCCCTCTCCCCCCCCCCCCCCTCTCTCTTCTCTCTTTCTCTCTCTCTATTGATTTCCCTCTTTCCCCTCTCTCTCTATCTCTCTATCTCTATTTCTCTCACTTCCTCTCTTTCTCTCTATCTATCTCTCTATCTCCCTTTCTATTTCTCCCTCCCCCCCCCCCCCCCCCCTCTCTCTCTCTCTCATAATCCAATTCCTAACAAATCCATTCTGCACATTCATTTGCAAACATTTGAAAATGAAGAGATTCTAACAAATTTATCAAAATCTAGCAAATCTACCACACACAAAGAGATTTAATCTACATCATAACGTAGCCTATATCAAATGAAGGAGGTATTTCTCTGTATGTCTATCTTTCTCGTTTTGTTTTTTAAATTATGCATGTATGTGTGTGTGTGTGCATGTGTGTGTGTGTGTGTTCGTGTTTCTATGTGTGTGTTTGTGGAGTAGAATACAGCAGGGAAAGAGGGGGGGTAGTGTTTTGTGTTTACCTTAGGTTGTAGCACGGTTGTTCGTTAGATTGAGCTTCCAAGGACGAGCATGGTAAAACCCCTTTAATGAAGCTGCCGAAAGAAAATAGAAGCTCCTCCTTAACCCAAATCTGTGTGTGTGTTTGTGTGCTTGTGTGTATGCGTGTGTGTGTGTGTGTGTTGTTGTTGTCGTGTTTGTGAGAAGAAGAAGATGAAGAAAGATAGACTAGGGAGAGAGGGAGTGAGGGTGTCAAAGGTGTAGAGAGAGGGGGAAGGAGCTTGAAGATGTAGCGTGACGGAGAGGAAGGAGGCCAGGGTAGATTGAGCTTCCAAGGACGAGCGTGGTAAACCCCCTTTGATGAAGTCGCCGAAAGAAAATAGAAGCTCCTCCTTGACCCAAATCTGTGTGTTTGTTTGTGTGCTTGTGTGTATGTGTGTGTGTGTGTTTGTGTGCTTGTGTGTATGTGTGTGTGTGTGTGCGTCTGTGTGTTGTTGTTGTTGTGTTTGTGGGAAGAAGAAGGTGGAGAAAGATAGACTAGGGAGAGAGGGTGTCGAAGGTGTAGAGAGAGTGGGAAGGAGCTTGAAGATGTAGCGTGACGGAGAGGAAGGAGGCCAGGGTATGCAACAAAAACAAGGCATACTCTGCCCTCCTTCCTTTTTTAGACGCCAGGATTTATCGCGACTATTACTACGACAATTATCGCAGGTATTATCGTGCTTATTTCCGTGACCCGTCATTTCAAATGGATACAAGAGTGTCCAAGGTTGCAGGGGAAGGGGTTACAAACCACCTCTTCTATCCTTAGATATCAATTATTTCATTTCTTAGCCTTTTGAGTTTTCTAATGAAGATTTTTGATTGTTTTTGAGTACTTCTAGATGTTTTTGAATTGCGTTTTTTAAGTCCACTTTTGTTTAAAAATAATTGTAGCAGTCATTGCACTTTATTCTTTTTGAATTTAACATCATTTTCTTCTATTTTGAAATTTAGAATTTTTCTAATTAATTCATTATTTTTTAGGGTACATATGATTGAATATTGCCTGTGCAAGACATCGACTGTGATGATCGTGGCCCCCCTGGAGGCCTTGAGCGCGATCGATGTTTCAAGGAAAAACTCCCTTGTCCTTGCACCAAGTGCAAAAGGGCAATCCCTTGCTTGAGCCGCTTTCCATTGGAGCATGTGGAAAATGAAGGGCTTTGTTATCCTCAAAAAAGCACTTGGAGAGATGAGAGCACCACGCACCCATTGGTCTATGTTTGGGGTGGTACACCAATGCACAAGGTCGAACGTTAGAGGCAAGAGCTATTGGAGGATTTGAGTGCACTACATGGTGATTCTTTCATTAGCTCTACTTCGAGAGCTCCTATGGAGTCTCAATCGCACTTTGAGGCAGAGGATGAACACATGTTCGACATGTGTGATGAGTTACTCGCTCATGAACGTGATGTGTACGAGGAGGATTTTCAGTCTTGCATTGCAGGATAGATTGATGGCGAGTGCCCGAACACCTCTTTACGATGGTGTACAGTACTCGATGCTCCGGGCATCATTGGAAGTCCTCAACCTGCAAGCAAAATTTGGATGGAGAAATGAATGTGTTGATGCACTCCTTGGGTAAGTTTGAAATGTGGCTCCTTAATTATATACCCTTCACTTGCTTTATGGTACTACCTCCTTGGAACTGTACTAATATAATTTTTTGTTGTAGTTTGATGGGAAAAATGTTGCCAAAATATCACCACATGCCTCTAGATTGTCGATGAGCTTGATCCTATGTCATTGCACTTAGAATGGAGTATGAGCACATCCATGCATGCGTCAACGATTGCATGCTATACTGCAATGAGCATGCACATGCTACATCATGTCCCGTGTGCGGGGAAGCAGGATACAAGACTGGAGTGAGCAGTGCACACCTACCCCACAAGGTATTGAGACATTTTTCATTAATTCCTCGCATTCAAAACATTATTAAAAGCAGGTCTATCGTGGAGCTTCTCACGTGGCATGCCAACCACCACTCAAATGATGGAATGATGCCTGTCCCTGCCAATTCACCTTCATGGAGTCTCATCGAAACTCAATGACCAGAGTTTGGGTTGAAGCCTTGATGCTTGATTCTTGGGCTAGCAAGTGATGGTGTCAACCCCTTTGGCACTAAGTATACTTCATGGAGCACTTGTCTTGTGGTGATTGTCTACAATATTCCACATGGGATACAACCAAGAAGGGCAATATACTTCTTTCCTTTCTTGTGCCAAGGAATGACAAAGTGTCAAATATTGGCGTCTACCTCAAGCCCCTCATTGAGGAGTTGGAGGAGTTATGGAGAGGCATTCCTATTGTAGATGTCTCACTTGCAAAGGGGAGGAGAGAAGCCGTTGTGAGGGGCATCCTTATGTGGATTGTACACAACTATCCTAGGCTTGGAGATATTTTTGGTATCTCCCTCTCTCTCTCTATGTCTCTCTCTCTCTCTCTCTCTCTCTCTCTCTCTCTCTCTCTCTCGTTAGTTTTCCCTCTTTCTAACACTATGATATGTATGCAGGGTTGTCCATGTTGGGTCACAATGCATGTCCTACTTGTGGGCCATCATTAGTGACAGAGAGGCCCGATGTCTTACGCAAGGTAATCTATCCAAAAAACCATCATTTCTTACCCCAAGGGCATAGCAAGCACAAGGATCCAATAAATGGGAAGACCCCTCTAAAGCTCATGATGACAGATTGGGAAACCATTTGGGAAGAGCACTAGAACAACAATCCGGCTTCGTGCCCTCCACCAAAAGGTATGTCAAGGTATTCCGTATTTTTAATTCTTCCATATTGGAAGGACTTAAAATACAATACCTCTTGGATCCCATGCACATATTCAAGAATGTAGCCCAAACACTATGCGACCACATTATTGGCAAGAAGGATTCTTTGGGTGCGAGGAAGGATTTGAGGCTTTTGAAACATATCCTTGCACCTCGGCTACTCCATGCCATGCCCCCAATGGAAATAATGTGCTTCTAAAATCACCATGGATGCTTTCCCAAGAAGAATTAGACAAAGTGAATGGTACCATTGCTTCTATTTGCACACCAACAAGATACATGAGGTCACTAAAGGGAGTTTTCACAAAAGCGAAGAAAGGTGGAAGCATTCAATTGTATGGATTGAAGTCCCATGATTGGCACAAGATGCTTCAGGTTATGTCCCTCTCCCTATTCTATATATAGTTTGTGTGTATGACTTTCTCTCACTTTCCCTTCCCCTAATTTACATTGTAGTTCATTTTGTTGGTGAGTATGTGTATATGGAGGGACAAGAAAATTTTCAAACATGGAGATCTAGTAAAGTACACCACAAGACTCCACTCAACTACACTTTTTTTATGTACACAATAATTTCAAATAGCACTTAGTATATCCTTGTGTGTTTTCTTGCAGATTTTTGAGCTCCAAGGAAATGAAAATAGATGCTACCCTTGCTGCTCAAACACTTGCAACAGAAACTATGTGTGCCATTCATGATGCATTGCCTCAATCAGTCCTTCTTAGTCAAACCCACCTCTTGGTTCACGTGGTGGATGAGATTTCTATATGTGGAGTAGTGCATGCACAATAGTTGTTCTTCTTAGAGAGGTTTTTAAAGACTCTCAAAAAATTTGTGCGGCTACGGTCTCAACCACATGCATGTATGGCTGAAGGGTGGAGTGTGCAAGGCATTTGTTTACATCTCAGATTATTTGGCACAATCTGGTTCTTAAATGCCTTGCATGTGCTCATATGAGGAAGATGCAAGGATGACTTCACACTTGCCAGGTGGAAAGGAAAAATTACTTAACATGGATATGAATCTATCCCGAGTGGTCAACAACTTTTGTGTTCTCAATGCAAAGATTATGACCAAGTGGGTGGACTTGTGGACAGTGGCAAAGGCAAGGCATTTGCAAGAGAGAGAAGCATGGAAGCAAGCGCATGGAGGAAGGAGGGCACCCCTAGTTCCTAGACACCTTGCATGTTTCCTAGATCTCATTAGTGCGGTGTGGATTCCTGAGTGAATGACCGAAGCAAAAGTGCACGGAGAAGACATCACCAACCAAGGATGGGAGTAAGCACAAGGTTACGTACCAACGGTAGAGTTCTCATATACCTAAAACATATTGTAAATTTTTTTTCTTGAATTTATCTTTGTATTTGATAAAAGGATGTTTTCCTATTTTGTAGTGCCTTTCCTTTAACTCTATGTGGTCAAAGGGTTGTCACTTTTGTATGCGCCACATTGACAAGTGTAGAACCACCATGGATTGTGACATCATGGGAAACTTTGACACATACTGTGATGAAGCTAGGTACTATGGAACTATTGAAAGGATACTAAAGATTAATTTTAATTTTTTTCATACCTTCATCTTCGAGTGTAGGTGGTTTGAAAATGTGTATAGACGACATGAGAATGTTCTCTACATGGTGGACTCTAGCGTGCATCACACAGGGAGGTATGTAGTTTTACCGTGCAATTGTGAACATGTGAGTGACAATTAACTTTTTAATTTGTATTTGCTTGTAGCATTAATTATACCAAAGTTACTCACTTTGATCTTCTCTTTTATAGGTCATCTATATCCTAGTAATCCACCAACCAAAATTTTGGTTCTTACTTCTTGTAGCACCTCGAGGGAGAAGCATTTTTTCCACTAATAAAGTGGAGAGCATCTTCGACCCTCTTCCACCTCCAACATTGGATGAGGTGGAGACAGAGGAGAGGGAGGTCAATGAATCAAGTCCCGTGGCGGAAAGTCTTAGCGAGGATGAATTTCATGATGATGAAGATGATGAGATGAAGGATGACAAATTTGAAGATGATGAAGTCAACGCATCCACAAACGATAATTTTGTTTCTCTCTTAATTGATTTAGGAGCAATGGTCTTAGAATTAGATGATGCTTCATGTAGGGATCGTTTGGAAGATGATTCATAAATATTTTGCATACTTTAAGTTATGCAGATTTTTGGTCGTATAATCCATTCATCTCACTATTCCCCTCTTCCTCTCTCTAATTTTGTGAACATCCTCAATTATGTTAATCAAGTGATAAAGATTATTTTAGCTGTAACCAAGTGTAAACCCCCCCCCCCCCACCCCCCATATCCCTCTCTCCCTTTTTCTCTTTCTTTCTGTTTTCTTTTTTTAAATATAAAAATTTCATACAATATCCTTTAATTCTTTATTGAGACGAGGGAAACACCAAAATTTGGGGCGGGGGGAGAGTTTAAGCCAAAATTTAAAAGTTTATGCGCTACATTTCCCCTCGAGAATAAGCGCAGTATTATCAACGATAACAACAATTGAGGTAGTAAACGTGGTAATAATAGCGAAAATAATTGTGGTAATACTTTAAATACACAAAACAAACCCCGCCCTCCTCTCTCTTCCCTCTCCATATGAGTTTGGACCTTGTGTCTAACAAACACGATAAAAGAACGCGGTGAACAACTAGAGATTTTCATAGTGGACAATGATGAATGTAGAGATTGGAGCAAGAGGAATCACCTAATAGAAACCTTAGCTCTTCAAAACTACATCAACCACATGAACTTGAGCTATTTAATGTTTTTAGCTGACACCAAAAGGAAGCAAGAAATAGTGATCGTGATGGTACACATGATAGTAGAAATAATCGTGGAAGTCGACACATGTGCAGAAGTTGGAGAAGATATGATGATGGAGATCAGGGTAGACATCATCAACTTGAGATAAGATATGAAATACACGGAGAGCATGATAGAGACGATAGATATAGAAGGGATCATAGCCACAAGGATACAGTAATTAAAGGACTCAAAGAGTATGATCTTTGCAGGGATATATTGGATGGATATACTAGCAGTAAATGATGATAATGAATGTAGAGACTAAAGAAAGAGGAATCGAGATGCAAGATACCTTAGCTCTTCAAAAGTGTATTAACCACATCAACTTGATTTATTTGATATTTATGGATGCACGATTTTATGTAGCATGGAATACGTGATTTGTGTAGCTTGTGGGCTTTAGTGATCAAAAGAAAGGGATTATGCAGGTAACAAAAATTGTCACACGTATGATTTTTAATACTATAGATGTTTTGAAGACAAATGAAGGGATATGGGTTAAGATTATGGTGTTGAGCATCCTGAGTACTTCATCAAAAGATTACTCACCAAAGTTTGCCCAATAGCATCTCAAGCTATTGTTATAGCTAAAAGCTAGATTGTATATAAGTAGAAAATGATAGATGCTAGCTCTATAAAGTTACAACCATAAAAATCAAAGTTAGATCAATGTTTATTAATGTTCTTAAAGTGTTTTCTACTTGAAATGTAGTCTCTTGGAACATGTTCATTACACAATCTAACTAATATCGCTATGACAATAACTTGAATACAAAATTATAATAGAAAAATTCACATGGCCGTGGCACAAACATGAATATCAAATTACCAAAGATAATTTCAGGTTTGTTATCTAGTTCTTGAGTCATTTATGAAACTTCTATAGCGAATGACGTGGTGGTCAATCCAAGCTAAAATGCCACATTGAGTGGCCAAGGACTTCACTATTAGTAATGGAGAAATGTTTTGTGCGTGCACCCATATTAGAGAAATCGTCTATATAATTCCTTCCATACTAACCAACCCCTCTATATGCAAACATTGTTGCAAAAGTCTAACTCCCTATCTTACATATCCTGATAATTTGTAAAAAATTTGGTGGCAACCCTTTGCATAAGGATCAATTTCAAACCAAAACATGTGCCACTTTAGGCAGATTCTCATATAGGGTTTAAGGCAAAAGAAGTGAGAATTTTAAAAAAATCCTTCAATAGAATATCACAAAAAATATCAAAAATGAATGACTACAAGAAGATTAAAGCTCTATTAAAATAAAAGAACTATAAAAATCCATTGCTTATAGAGTCACCACCCAACTACTCAACTACAAAACAATTGATTCAAAGAGTAGTGAGTATCAATCTTCACTCTAATAGTTTGAATTTTTTTTGACAACAACAAATAAAAAATCAAATTGTTCCAATCTTTCATTTTTCATACAAACATGTCAAACTAAGGACACTTAGCACATATAATTGAGATGCTAAATAAAATTTATGGCAATGGTTGTTCAACAGACCAATATAGACTTATGAACTTCCTACTACCAATCTACCATTATTGCAACTTTTGAGACACACATCTAGATCCCCCCAATGTCTTAGGAGAACACAATGTCTTGTGTTCTCCCATCTTTGTGGTTGAGGAGGGCCAAATTAAATGTCAATCATCACTGTAATTAAATTAACTCACCTAAAAAGTGCCCTTCAAGAGAGATATTGCTTTTAACTAGCCTTTCCACAAGAAGGGAAATTTTTTGATATATCCCTTCAAAGGAAAATCCTTGAAAATTGTCAATTTCTCTAAAAGGTCAAAAATGGCATTCAAGGGCTCTACAATCTTAAAAACCAAACTGTAATTCCCAACTGCAATAAATGTTTCATTTTAACTATGCTCTTAAGGCAAAAGTACTTAAAACTCTCAAGGTTTTGTCATTTAAACAGTGGAGCATCCCATTTCTAAAAATACTTAAACATTCTTACACAAAATTTAGGCAAGAAAAGAAATATTCATATATATATATATATATATATATATATGTATATGTGTATATATATATATATATATATATGTTTCTATCTTTTAAATCAGTTTCATTTCACACATAAATATTTTATAGAATTTAATTTTTCACAATTGTATGTACATATCGATAATGCGAAAGGACTCTATATATCGATAATTCCCAATTGCTATACATGTTTCATTTCAACTGAGCTCTTAAGGCCTTTTGTACTTAAAATTCTCAAGATTTTGTCGTTTAAACACTTGGCCATCGCATTTTTATTAATACTTATTTATGCTCAAACAAAATTTAGCCAAGAAAAGAAATATTCATATATATATATATATATATTAATTATTATTATTGAATGAGGGATATATGTATATATATATAATTTATTTATTGTTATTATTATTATTATTATTGAATGATATATATATATATATATATATATTTCTTTGTCTTTTAAATCAGTTTCATGTCACACACAAATATTTTATAGAATTTAGGTTTTCACAATTGTATGTACAAATTTATAAGGCAAAAAACATGGGAATAGGTGAGCGTACATTTATACTTCCGATTGGTATGGCTAGAATATCCTCAATAATAAAAATGTCTAATCCACAATACTCAACCCCCCCCCCCTATGGCTAAAATATCCTCAATAATAAAAATGTCTAATCCACAATACTCAAACACCCCCCCCCCCCCCCCTCTCCCTTATACGTACCACCCTCCTCCCTCCCCCCTCCATTATACATATGGTGTAACCATGAGATAATAGGGGGAAACCTTTTATTGTATAAGCATATGTGCTATCTTGAAGAACGTGAGGGTTTAAGTGGTAAGACTTGCCTTCATAAGACTTGTCCATATCCATGTTCATGTAATAAAATACTTGCATCATTGGAGTGTGAGATGTATAACTACCAACACAAATTTTCCATGCTGCATAGATAGCTTGTTTTTGCCATCGGTGGCTACTTCCAAATTCTTGCATTTTGTTGAAGTTTTTTAATATTCTAGTAGTGAAGTGTAGATGAAAACAATTCTCCAAAACATAAAAACAATTTACAAGTTTTTACAAGTCCCTTTGAAACCCACCGATAAAAGTGATTGGCATGACTAGTCTTCCTAGGTTAAGGGATTTTGTCATTTATTTGAATTTCTTGGAAAATTGGTCAGCGCTAGCATTGTTTTGGGAGTTGTATTGTCTTAATACTCTCCTTGGATCAATGATGTTTGCCATGATATGATCGTGTGTACACAATAAAACTATACAGGCAAATAACTATAATCTTATTACATTAATTACCAATTAGTATTCTCCATGTGTTCACTAGTGTACAAGAGCATGCACACGGAGAGAGAGAGAGAGGGGATTGTGCACAAGTATCGAGGGAGTCACAAATATTGTGCATATAGAATTGTGCATATGGGTGTTTAAAGTTTAGTAAAACTTACAAAGATAGATTTTAGAGAGAGAGAGCGAGAGACATCGTCCAAGAATTGTTTCTTATTTGTAGAGGAAGAGAGACAAAGAGAGAGGGAAGAGACATTGTAGGGGATGCATTGGTCTAAAATGGCAAGCCCAAGGTGATGTTTTTTTAAAAAGTCAACCCCCAATTTATCACTTGCATGCATTAGTTGCACATCCATCATAATGACATAACTTTGAAAGGCTCTAGGGAAATGTAGGTTATCAAGTGGACTAGGGTCATTCTCTCTCTGAGAATGTCATTGTAAGATAAATGAATATAGGCACCCCCAATGTATCATTTTCATGCAATGCACATCCAGCATCCTAACATGACCTTCAAAATCCTCAAGGCAATGTAGATTATCAGGTGAAACCTCCATCACAACATTTGGAACAAGAGCGGATCTGAGAACTTATTAATATCAAAGGTGCACTAGAAGGAAGGGCAAAGAGGTGTAAGATCAACCGAAAAGTAACAAGGAACTGTCACACCTATTTCATGTTAGGGCAAAGCATGGAAGAATATAATTTTGTTAAATAATGTCCAAAATCAACAAGCTTCTATCCTCTACAAGGTACTATCACATCCATTTCCTATATACGACGAGGCATGTAAGAGTAATTTTGTTGAATATGTTCAAATCAACAAGCTTCTATCCCTTATGCTCAACTCCTAGCTATGTAAATGAGAAGTTAAAAGAGGAGGTTATGGTCAAAGACGTGAGCACAAAACAAAGTTCCTAAGAGTGGTGAACAAGCTCTCATCTTAAGGAGCAGTTTAGTTCAAGCCTATGTGGATGGATTAGTGAAGATGTGAAACAAGCAATTTAGTCCAAGCCTATGTAGATGGAGTAGTGAAGACGTGAAACAAAGTTCTCGCGTGGTGGACAAGCTCTCATCTTAAAAGGAGCAATTTAGTCCAAGCTGATGGAGTAGCGAACCTGTATGCTAGTGGTATGTAAGAGATTGGAGCTCAAATTTCAATCAAAAATTTTGACCAAATTTGATATGAATCGAGGATGGCCAATCACAAAAACGCGAAGTGTCATGGTCATCTTCGGTTCATATGTTGGTTTCTATTTGTGGTAGTGAAATCTTGGTGATTGTTTTTATTTTTGGTAGTGAATGTTTGCTAGATTATTTTTGTCAAAGGAAGAGTCCTCGATTTGATGTGGATCATTGTGCATGCAAAACATGCACATGAGAGATGGCATTGTGCATTAGTACATGGAGACATGTTCATTATTCATATCCTATGTTTCTAAGGGGATCATGGTTAGCAAGTAATAGCTCTCTCAATTTGATGTGGATCATTGTGCACAACATGAACATGAAAGATGGCATTGTGCGTTTAGTACGATTTGATCATTGTGCACCACATGAACATGAGAAATGGTATCCTACATTAGTACAAGATCATAACGGTGCTTGTTCGATCGTTTTTCAATTTGATGTGCATCATTGTGCACAACATGAACATGAACATGAAAGATGGCATTGTGTTTAGTACGATTTGATCTGGATCATTGTGCACCACATGAACATGACAGATGGTATCCTACAGTAGTACAAGATCATAATGGTGCTTGTTGGATTGTTTTTGTCAGGAGACATGAATTCATTATGCATATCCTATGTTTAAAGGAGGATCATGGTTAGAGTAAGGCAAAGAGGCTGTGGATCACTATGCACAACATGAACATGAGAGACCGTATCGTGCATTAGTACAAGATCATAATCATGCTTGTTGGATATCCTATGTTTCTATGAGGATCATGGCTACAGCAAGGCAAACAATCTTCCCAATTTGATGTGGATCATTGTGCAAACATGCACATGAGAGATGGCATTGTGCAAAATCATAATCTTATGTCAAAAGTGCACAGTTAAGAACTAGAATAAAATCATGTGTACATGGTGCAACGATATTTCTAGATATTGCAATATAACAGAAATCGTACTACCAATTAACAATTAGATTAGTATAAGTAATCGTACACATGATGCAACTATTTTGCTATATAACAGTAATCGTACTACCAATTAACAATTAGATTAGTGTAAATAACAATATTCGTAGTAATATGACAATCACCAATTAGTATTCTACACATCTGTTAAATTAGTCTACAAGATGGGAACTCCAAGATAGGAACATAGGACATAAGGACATAGGAACAAGTTTTTGAAGAGGCAAAACCATAAGATTTAATAGAGAGTGAGGAGAAAATTTTCACAGCGTAATAAGGAGAGGGGGGAGGGGGGGACATAGAGAGAGATAAAGGTGTCGCATTCGGACTGTATAACCAAAATTAGTCGCATTTTGACTGCATAACCAAAATTAGTGAGTGCTACATATTATTCGCTACGCAAGCTGAACTGTACATCTATTTAGCAGCTATATATCTGCTTATTTGGTCCTGAATTTGAACTCGTCGATATCCACGCCTTTGGCTTGGGCCGCTTCCCCGCCGGACATGTTGTCGGTAGCTAGGCCACCCTTGCGACCCATCTCCTGGTAGCCCTCCCGGCCCATCTGCTGGGCGCGTGCCTGGCCGCCCTTGCTCCCCATCTCCTGGTATCCCTCGTGGCCCAGCTGCTCCGCCCGCGCTTGCCCACCCTTGCGCCCTCCCTCCACGATGCGTTGCTACAAAAACACACATCAACCAAGCCTTCATTCACTCAATCACATAGCACAGGATGAAAACCAACTTGAGATGATCTCACATGCATTTGTACAGCTGCAACAAACCTCCTCTCTTCAGAAAGGAGAGAGTTACCTGTGCCTCTTCAGAAAGCGACATCTTAACGATCGTGTCTTTCCGCGGATTAAGTCTACGCAGCTACAGCCAGTGCTGGCGCTCCTTTCTCGGCGTTGTTGTGTGATAAGTGTATATTGTGTAGATGTGCTCTAGCCAATTCGACAATTGCAGAGGCGGGCTTCCTCCTTTTATAATACAAGCGAGCAAGTACGCAGCGCTGCGTCTGGTGGCACGTGGAGCCTACGTAGTTTTACCAGCGCGAAGGTTGAAATGGCACGTCCCCACCTTGCTCATTTAACTCCTTCTGTAAACGTGTCCATAAGACGAAGATTCACTGGAATCTATGACGATTCTAGGCAATATAATAACGAAGTTACCAGTATGAGTATTATGGATAATTTTGAACTCATAGGAACAAACCTCGTATATTTATCCCACGAGAGAGAGAGAGAGAGAGAGAGAGAGAGAGAGAGAGAGAGAGAGAGAGAGAGGTGGCATTGTGCATAAATATAGTACAAGATAATTGTGTGTACATAGTGCATAATACAATAAAATCGTGTGTGCATAGTGGAACTATGTGGTTAAATAACAATAATCCTATAGTATGTACACAATGCGTGTTCCTAGTACAATATAACCGTGTGTGCATAGTGGAACTGTTGCTAAACAACAATAATCCTATTAAATATAACAATATTAAACAATTAGAAAATGGTTAAGTAATAATAATCCTACTATTCTAATAACTAACAACTACTATTCTACACATCTGCTAGCTAGTGTACAAGACTACACACCATACTATATATACCATTAGGAACAATCGGACAAAGATACCTTTATATGCACCTACTCGTTAAGGTGGATTTGTGGGTGCTTAGACACACACGACGTTACATACCCAAAGTGGAATCTAATTTAATCTCTGGATACATTTGGTTGTGTCTCTTGTAAGTGTAAGCTAGGAGCTCTATTTAAAGAGAGGATGGTCACTGAACAAATTAGAATGGTTACGTCCACTGTGCCTCGTTGATCTATATACTCTTTCAATTACTACATGGTTTCAAAAATACTACATCTATATACTCTTGGGGGGGGGGGTCCCACTTTTAAAGTTACCTATAGCACGTGCATTCAAGAGGTATTTTTTAAACCCCTCTACACACACACTTCATCAGAATTAAAAGACCCCTCTTCCTTTATAAACCTGTAACTTCTTTTCAATTTCCCAATTTCAAACCCCTCTTGTACATGTAGCTCTTTGGTATATAAAAAACCTCTCTGGGTGAACTCACGTGCTACACTTACATTTTGAGTTGAACCCCCCGAGTGATGCTCCCCACCTCACATGTCACCTACTCAAGTCTCAACTATCGGTGCCTCCTTCCCACCATGGAAGAATCCCTCCTTTTATAATACAAGCGAGCGAGCACCCAGCGCTGCGTCTAGTAGCACAAGGAGCCTATGTAGTTCTAGCAACGTGAAGGTTAGGGACGAGAGAGAGAGAGAGAGAGAGAGAGAGAGAGAGAGAGAGAGAGAGAGAGAGAGAGAGAGAGAATCACTCATTGTCTGGAAGAGGGAGAAGTAGAGAGAGTGCATTCAAGTGGAAAGTGAGAGTGAGAGAGGTAGTCATGAGGTTGCATTCAAACTGAGAGGGAGAGAGTGAATCACGATCAAACGGTGAGAGGTGCTCTCCCGCTCAGTTTAATTTCGCTTGCAGATTTTGAGTGCCACCACAAAGGCAGACACTGAAGCCGTGACTACCGTCAAACCTCAAAAGTGATAGCACGATGACAATACCAAATCGAAGGTTTCTCTTTCTCTAGCTATTCACGCACTTCGAGCACTTTTGCTTTCATATAGCCACTCATAGCAAACTTTTATTCGAGCTTGTAATTTATAATAATATTGAAGCTTTCTTAAATTTAACCCTCGAGGGTCGTGAGAATCCCTCTAGGTGTTGCCATCAAGTTTTGACTTTTGACGCAACAATTCTGAGCTAAGTTTTCTCTCTCTTGCGGCTACAATCTCAACCGAAGGCATGTATGGCTGAAGGGTGGATCATGCAAAGCATTTGTTTACATCTCAGAGTATTTGGCACAAGCTGGTCCTTCAATTCCTTGCATGTGATCAGACGAGGAAGATGCAAGGATGACTTCACACTTGCCAGGTGGAAAGGAAAAATTACTTAACATAGATATGAATCCATCCCGAGTGGTCAATAACTTTTGTGTTCTCAATGCAAATATTATGACCAAGTGGCTGGACTTGTGGACAGTGGTAAAGGCAAGGCGTTTGCAAGAGAGAGAAGCATGGAAACAAGCACATGGAGGAAGGAGGGCACCCCCAGTGCCTAGACACCTTGCATGTTTCCTAGATCTCATTACTGCGGTGTGGATTCTTGAGAGAATGACCGAAGCAAAAGCGCACCGAGAACATATCACCAACAAAGAATGGGATTAAGCACGAGGTTCCGTACCAAAGGTAGAGTACTCATATACCTAAACCATATTGTAAATCTGTTTTCTTGATTTTATCTTTGTATTTGATAAAGGATGTTCTCCTATTTTGTAGTGCCTTTTCTTTAACCCCTATGTGGTCAAAGGGTCATCACTTTTGTATGCGCCACATTGACAAGTGTAGAACCACCATGGATTGTGCCATCATGGGAACTTTGACACAGACGGTGATGAAGCCACGTACTATGGAACTATTGAAAGGATACTAAAGATTAATTTTTAATTTTTTTCATACCTTCATCTTCGAGTCCAGTTGGTTTGCAAATGTGTCTAGGACATGAGAATGTCCTCTACATGGTGGACTCTAGCGTGCATCACACAGGGAGGTATGAGAATTTAGTTTTACCGTGCAATTGTAAGTAGGTGAGTGACAACTAACTTTTCTATTTGTATTTTCTTGTAGCATTAATTGTACCAGTGTTACTCACTTTGAGATTCTCTTCTATAGGTCATCTATATTCCAAAAATCCACCAAACAAAACTTTGGTTTGTACTTCTTGTAATACCTCGAGGAAGAACCATTTTTTCCACTAATGAGTGGAGAGCATCTTCGACCCTCTTCCACATCCAACATTGGATGAGGTGGAGACAGAGGAGAGGGAGGTCGATGAATCAAGTTCGCTGGCGGAAAGTCTTAGTGGGGATGATTGTCATGATGATGAAGATGATAAGATGAAGGATGACAAATTTGAAGATGATGAAGCCAACGCTATGGCTGAAGGGTGGATCATGCTAAGCATTTGTTTACATCTCAGACTATTTGGCACAAGCTGGCCGTCCTTCAATGCCTTGCATGTGATCAGACGAGGAAGATGCAAGGATGACTTCACACTTGCCAGGTGGAAAGGAAAAATTACTTAACATAGATATGAATCCATCCCGAGTGGTCAATAACTTTGTGTTCTCAATGCAAAGATTATGACCAAGTGGGTGGACTTGTGGACAATGGCAAAGGCAAGGCGTTTGCAAGAGAGAGAAGCATGGAAACAAGCACATGGGGGAAGGAGGGCACCCCCAGTGCCTAGACACCTTGCATGTTTCCTAGATCTCATTAGTGCGGTGTGGATTCTTGAGAGAATGACCGAAGAAAAAGCGCACCGAGAAGATATCACCAACAAAGAATGGGATTAAGCACGAGGTTCCGTACCAAAGGTAGAGTACTCATATACCTAAACCATATTGTAAATCTATTTTCTTGATTTTATCTTTGTATTTGATAAAGGATGTTCTCCTATTTTGTAGTGCCTTTTCTTTAACCCCTATGTGGTCAAAGGGTTGTCACTTTTGTATGCGCCACATTGACAAGTGTAGAACCACCATGGATTGTGCCATCATGGGAACTTTGACACAGACGGTGATGAAGCCAGGTACTATGGAACTATTGAAAGGATACTAAAGATTAATTTTTAATTTTTTTCATACCTTCATCTTCTAATACAGGTGGTTTGCAAATGTATCTAGGACATGAGAATGTCCTCTACATGGTGGACTCTAGCGTGCATCACACAGGGAGGTACGACAATTTAGGTTTACCGTGCAATTGTAAGCAGGTGAGTGATAGCTACCTTTTCTATTTGTATTTTCTTGTAGCATTAATTATACCAATGTTACTCACTTTGAGATTCTCTTCTATAGGTCATCTATATCCCAAAAATCCACCAAACAAAACTTTGGTTTGTACTTCTTGTGATACCTCGAGGAAGAACCATTTTTTCTACTAATTAGTGGAGAGAAGCTTCGCCCCTCTTCCACCTCCAACATTGGATGAGGTGGAGACAGAGGAGAGGGAGGTCGATGAATCAAGTCCGGTGGCGGTAAGTCTTAGCAGGGATGATTGTCATGGTGATGAAGATAATGAGATGAAGGATGACAAATTTGAAGATGATGAAGCCAACACTATAGCTGAAGGGTGGATCATGCAAAGCATTTGTTTACATCTGAGAGTATTTGGCACAATCTGGTCCTTCAATGCCTTGCATGTGATCAGACGAGGAAGATGCAAGGATGACTTCACACTTGCCAGGTGGAAAGGAAAAATTACTTAACATAGATATGAATCCATCCCGAGTGGTCAATAACTTTTATGTTCTCAATGCAAAGATTATGACCAAGTGGGTGGACTTGTGGACAATGGCAAAGGCAAGGCGTTTGCAAGACAGAGAAGCATGAAAACAAGCACATGGAGGAAGGAGGGCACCCCCAGTGCCCAGACACCTTGCATGTTTCCTAGATCTCATTAGTGCGGTGTGGATTCTTGAGAGAATGACCGAACCAAAAGCGCACCGAGAAGATATCACCAACAAAGAATGGGATTAAGCACGAGGTTCCGTACCAAAGGTAGAGTACTCATATACCTAAACCATATTGTAAATCTGTTTTCTTGATTTTATCTTTGTATTTGATAAAGGATGTTCTCCTATTTTGTAGTGCCTTTTCTTTAACCCCTATGTGGTCAAAGGGTCGTCACTTTTGTATGCGCCACATTGACAAGTGTAGAACCACCATGGATTGTGCCATCATGGGAAATTTGACACAGACGGTGACGAGAGCAAAGCGAACCCCGAACCCCGATGGCCTCTAAAACACCGGGGACCGAATGGCGCGCCTCGAGCGTATCATGGTAAAGCAAACAGGGGGCACCACTTAGCTTCAGCAGCTAGGACGCAAACAACACACCACCATAACAAAGTTTTCATCCAAGAGAGATGGATTCTTGGGAGTAATGATGAAAAGGAAAGGGAATGAGATCAAGTGAGAGAGAGAGAGAGAGAGAGTGAGGGAGGGGGTATAGCGGCTTAGTACTTAGGCATCACAAAAGGATGGCGAATTCGCACACCCTTCACACATACACAAGCTCAATCCAAAACACAAGACTAGGTGGCGATTCCGCACACCTCACATGGGCAAAACATTGCAAGAAACCATACTCACAAAACCTCAAGCTTTATTTAGAGAATTAGGCGATGAAATGGGGAGCATAGGGTAGGGGAATGAGAAGGGAGAGAGTGGTAGAGCACATGGCGGATAGCTGGGAGTTGATGGCGAAGACTCGCACGAGGATTATGGCCATCATCCTTCATTTAGTTGCCCTTCATCTTCCATAGCCAAGGGTGTAGAGGTCATGCTCAAGACAAGCATGGTGATTGCGGTGATGGTGATGGTGTGGGTTTGTGTGTGTGCACTAGGCACACACAGTGCATAGTGTGTTCTTTGGTGATGTTGTGTGTGTCTTCAGTGTGATGGTGACCCCTCTTTATATAGGGGAGGAGGGGGGAGGAATTCTATAATTTAGAAATGAAGAAATCATTATCTACATAGGCCATGTGAGTGTGGGCCCCACTTGTCTGGCTGTGTGTATATGTGCCAGAACAACAGTCTCATGAGAGAGAGACTAAGAGAGAGAGAGATGGGTGAATGGAAAATGAGAGGTGACATGGAGAATAAAGTAATTACAAGAGGGGAGAGAGAGGAGTGTGTTCAGAGGTGAATCTGTGTGCAGATGTGTGTGAACACAAGAAAAATCAGATAACCACTGGGTGGGGATGGGTCTGTGGACACCTTTTTCAATGAAACTGAGTGTGTGTGAGTGTGGGGGAGGTTATTTAGCTACAAGACAAGAGAAATGGCGCCCTTTAGAGAGAGAGGGGGGTATTTGGGTCATGGGATATGATAGGAGAGAGAAAGGGGGGGTGGGGTATACTATTTTTGGAAGATAGCATAAGTTGCATGTGAGTTAGGGTGCATTATTGGTGAGTTAGAATGCATTATTGGTGAGAGGTGGGGTAGCTTGAGGGGAGAGAGAAAGGAGAAAGGACAAGGGGAAGAGAGAGGGGGTGGACCTTTTGAGTGGAGGAGAGGAAAAGGGACACACGGTGGGGAAACAATGAAGAAAAAGGAGGCAAGGTGGGGATGGACTGCCCCGCACGCATGAGGTGGCCTATTTTACCTTTCTCATATATTTAAATAATCATACTTTATTTTTTTCTTACTTTTTTCAATGCCTTTTATCACTCCCTCCCTAAGAGGGGGTTTTCATGGGGTGGGGACGAGAGAAGAGGGGTATGGGAGCTTGACTTGTGAAAAGCCCCCATCATTGGCCCTCCCCTTTTGGCTAGAGGCATTCATGCCTCTAGCTCATCTGTTTCTTCTTCCGCTTAGCTGTAGGATCCGATATCGAGTTGCCTTCTGAACTATCCATTTCATTTGGCCATTGGTGAGATTTCTGGGATATTCGTTAATCTGTAACAGGTCCGGGTGATAGCTTGTTTCTTGGAATAGTGTCGGTTGATTAAAGGGGAAGCCCATGGCTTCAAGAACTTTTTGCCAGTGTCCTCCTGGATCCCAAGTGAAAAATAGGATCATTGTCTGCAGTGTCCAAACAATAAAATTTGCATGCCAAATTGGACCAAATTTGTAACCACCAGTAGCGAGAGGGGAAATGAGCATCTTGGCTCCTGCAAAGAGAGAACCGAAAATTATGATTCCCAAGAGTGTACCAAGAATCCACCATATATGGCCACCTTGTTGGTGTGGTGAGCTCAAGTTATCTTCAGAGCCCTCCTTACTGCCATGACTAGAAAAAACTGCAAGCATATCATGCTTCTTTTGGGTGTGCTCAAACATGTCAGCTTCCTTTATTGATGCTAATAGCAAGCCACCTACCTTGCGGCTTAAATTCAAGCGTAATCCACTTACCTTTCTCCAAAGAGATGATGCACTATTTGTAAAAAATTGTACCAAATTGCGAATGAGGTCTTCCTTCTTGCATTCTATTAGGCTTTTGTCTATCCATGGCTCCTTTGCTCTTATCTCCATACTGATCTTCTCTCTATATGTTAGAGCAACTAGCCATAGCCATAGGTCTGATGCATCCCATGCAAACACAATGCTGTGTTGTGGAGGAGTTTGGAACATCCTTAAAAGGTTGGCAGCATATTGATCATCAAACTTACTCTGAACACCCTCATATCAACTGGAGGCATTACCCATCTCCAAGTTTATAACACCCTTCAGTAGACTAGAGGCATTACCCATCTCCAAGTCTATAACACTACACAATAAAGTTTTACTCGGCTGCCAAGCCTCTGGAGCAATATCCAACTCCAAACCTTCAGTCATACTTACCTCTTCGTTATGGTCCTTAAGTGAAACTGCCTTGATGCAAGATTCCTTTAGCTTGCTACACTGTCCTTGGTCCATGATGGTGCACAGGTTTCCGTTTTCAAAGCCCTCCCCTTTGCTTGATATGTTGTCCATCTTCTGCAAAGCCTTGCTAACAGGCTGGTTATCCTCTTCTCTTGTATCTTTCATGAACTTTGCATTCCTCTTACTCTGACGAGGCCTAATCAACACTTTACACCTTCTTATCCTTACTGCCCAATGTTGTCGATTGATCGCTTTGGTGCCTATTTCATCCAAGGTTAAAGATGTACTCACATTTGTAACACAATTTTCTTGACTTACCTCCCCCACCTGGGTAGCATCTTTTGATTCTTTAACCTCTTGTTCCACTGCTTCAGTTCTTTGAATAAACTTCTCGCTTGATCCTTCTTCGGTTACCTTCATCTTGACCTCTTCTGCAAGACCAATGATACTTGGTGTGCGGGTACCAATTGATGGTGAGCGTAGGATGATTGTAAGTGGTGATTGTGGCGGACGTAGAATTTTTGTTGGTGGGGCTAGTGCTCGGGGTGGGGGTGTTCTTTCTCTAGGGGGTGACAATTGGTTCCTCCTACCTCCTCTATTATACCTTTGTCGTGGCTTGGGACAATAGTACATACCGTGATCGTCTTCTCCGCAGTTGTAGCAGTGATACTCTCTGTTTTGTCATTGTGCTCTTTCAGGGTCTTGATCTCTTTCTTGAGTCCTCCCTTGTTGTATTAAGTGGACAGACAAATTCTGCAGTTGGTCAGTAATATGGGCCAACATATCTTGTTGGTCATCTCTTACCCCAAGAGCCGGTGGTGGTTGTGGAATGGTGGTTTTCGTAGTTGCTGGTCGATGCGATGTTCCTGCTTCTATTGACTCGGTTTCTTTGGCTTTCATTCGCAGCTTCTTGTCTTTAAGGCGAGCAATCTCAACGACTAACTCGTACGTAGCCGGGAATCTGCCTTTCACCTTCTCCTTGAGAAGCGGCCATAAGCCATGAGTGAACCGATCTTTTTTTAGGAAATCAGGTGCAGCTTCCTCCCTTGCCAGTGACTCAACCCACAGTTCCCACAAATCCACAAATTTGGACTCATAGGTGGCATATTCTAAAAGACCCTCCTGCTTCAAGTCTCTCAACTTGTCCCACAACTTTTCTGAAGTGGTACCTCCCCCAAAGCGCCTCTTAAAAGCGGTTTTTAAGGGTTCCCAGTCATCCTTGGTTGCTTGTGGAAGTGCATTGTACCATGATCTAGCTTCTAGCTTCATGAGATGCTTAAAGATTCTAACCCGGGATTCATCCGTATCTTTGTTGCTCACTACACATGCTACTTCAAAGTCATCTAGGAAGTTTGTTACCAAATCCTCCCCCTTCTTTCCTTTAAATGTTGGAAATGCTACACTTTCCATGATTACTGAGAGAGAGCTAGAAAGACACACTGCTTAACTTGCAAAAGTTTTTTTCTTCTTTACAAGGAGGCGTGTATACCCTCTTATACTAGGACATAGATTAAAACTTCAAACGGTACATTGCCTTGTACCAAAGGTAGGACAAATGGTTGATCTGATGCCAGAACCTCAAAAAATTGCTCCCCACCCAGCATGGTGTCAATGACGTGCTGGTAGTGAGCCTTCAAATCCAGTATTACCTTGATTGAGCGTACACGTGTTGGTATGGGTGATCTGTCTTGAGGTAGGTTGTACTGATTCATGTGAAGCTTAGAGGTGCTTAGTCACTGTCCAAGCTTGTGGGAGAGGGTGGTGTACTTTCCTGAAACAAACTCAGTAGATCCCTAGTTTCTCTAGTGAGAGTGTGAGCCAATTCTTCCGTTATCTGTGCTACAGCATCAGGTGCGACTTGAAAACTGACTGTGATAATTACATCGGTGACTTGAGTTACCCGACTCTCAAAGTAGAATAGTGTTGATTCTCTATTGTGTAGAGCTCCTTCCATTTTGTTGTTGTGGGTTGGTTGTAGGTTGCGGACATGGTTTCGACCTTCTCCTTCTTCTTCTTGGCACTTGGCCTATGTATATCCACTGGGTTTGGCGTGTTGGTTGACTCTCCCACTGCAAATCGATTACCGTTACGCCTGGCACTCGAGCTTCGATGGAGATACGGAGTTCGTCTAGTTGTGCTTGGAGCTCTTCTTCTTCTGTCGTCCAATTAGCAAATCCTGCTAGCAATTCATCCATTCACAATAGTTTAAGGGTTTCAGTCTTGTAAACTGAAGGGTTTCATGAAAAGATCCTCCGTGGGGGCACCAAATGACGGGAGAAAAGCGAACCTCGAACCCCGATGGCCTCTAAAACACCGGGGACCGAATGGTGCGCCTTGAGCCTGTCATGGTAAAGCAAACAGGGGGCACCACCTAGCTTCAGCGGCTAGGACGCAAACAACACACCACCATAAGAAAGTTTTCATCCAAGAGAGATGGATGCTTGGGAGTAATGATGAAAAGGAAAGGGAATGAGATCAAGTGAGAGACAGAGAGAGAGTGAGAGCGGGGGTATAGCGGCTTAGTACTTAGGCATCACAAAAGGATGGCGAATCTGCACACCCTTCACACATACACAAGCTCACTCCAAAACACAAGACTAGGTGGCGATTCCGCACACCTCACATGGGCAAAACATTGCAAGAAAACATACTCACAAAACCTCAAGATTTATTTAGAGAATTAGGCGATGAAATGGGGAGCATAGGGTAGGGGAATGAGAAGGGAGAGAGTGGTAGAGCACATGGCAGATAGGTGGGAGTTGATGGCGAAGACTCGCACGAGGATTATGGCCATCATCCTTCATTTAGTTGCCCTTCATCTTCCATAGCCAAGGGTGTAGAGGTCATGCTCAAGACAAGCACGGTGATTGCGGTGATGGTGATGGTGTGGCTGTGTGTGTGTGCACTAGGCACACATAGTGCATAGTGTGTTCTTTGGTGATGTTGTGTGTGTCTTCAGTGTGATGGTGACCCCTCTTTATATAGGGGAGGAGGGGGGAGGAATTCTAGAATTTAGAAATGAAGAAATCATTATCTACATAGGCCATGTGAGTGTGGGCCCCACTTGTCTGGCTGTGTGTATATGTGCGAGAACAGCAGTCTCATGAGAGAGAGACTAAGAGAGAGAGAGATGGGTGAATGGAAAATGAGAGATGACATGGAGAATAAAGTAATTACAAGAGGGGAGAAAGAGGAGTGTGTTCAGAGGTGAATCTGTGTGTAGATGTGTGTGAACACAAGAAAAATCAGATAACCACTGGGTGGGGATGGGTCTGTGGGCACCTTTCTCAATGAAACTGAGTGTGTGTGAGTGTGGGGGAGGTTATTTAGCTACAAGACAAGAGACATGGCGCCCTTTAGAGAGAGAGGGGGGTATTTGGGTCATGGGATATGATAGGAGAGAGAAAGGGGGGGTGGGGTATACTATTTTTGGAAGATAGCATAAGTTGCATGTGAGTTAGGGTGCATTATTGGTGAGTTAGAATGCATTATTGGTGAGAGGTGGGGTAGCTTGAGGGGAGAGAGAAAGGAGAAAGGACAAGGGGAAGAGAGAGGGGGTTGACCTTTTGAGTGGAGGAGAGGAAAAGGGACACACGGTGGGGCAACAATGAAGAAAAAAAAGGCAAGGTGGGGATGGGCTGCCCCGCACGCATGAGGTGACCTATTTTACCTTTCTCATATATTTAAATAATCATACTTTATTTTTTTCTTACTTCTTCCAATGCCTTTTATCACTCCCTCCCTAAGAGGGGGTTTTCATGGGGTGGGGACGAGAGAAGAGGGGTATGGGAGCTTGGCTTGTGAAAAGCCCCCATCATTAGCCCTCCCCTTTTGGCTAGAGGCATTCATGCCTCTAGCTCATCTGTTTCTTCTTCTTTTTAGCTGTAGGATCCGATATCGAGTTTCCTTCTGAACTATCCATTCCATTTGGCCATTGGTGAGATTTCTGGGATATTCGTTAATCTGTAACAGGTCCGGGTGATAGCTTGTTTCTTGGAATAGTGTCGGTTGATTAAAGGGGAAGCCCATGGCTTCAAGAACTTTGTGCCACTGTCCTCCTGGATCCCAAGTGAAAAATAGGATCATTGTCTGCAGTGTCCAAACAATAAAATTTGCATGCCAAATTGGACCAAATTTTAACCACCAGTAGCGAGAGGGGAAATGAGCATCTTGGCTCCTGCAAAGAGAGAACCGAAAATTATGATTCCCAAGAGTGTACCAAGAATCCACCATATATGGCCGATTTGTTGGTGTGGTGAGCTCAAGTTGTCTTCAGAGTCCTCCTTACTTCCATGACTAGAAAAAACTGCAAGCATATCATGCTTCTTTTGGGTGTGCTCAAACATGTCAGCTTCCTTTACTGATGCTAATAGCAAGCCACCTACCTTGCGGCTTAAATTCAAGCGTAATCCACTTACCTTTCTATTTGTATTTTCTTGTAGCATTAATTGTACCAATGTTACTCACTTTGAGCTTCTCTTCTATAGGTCATCTATATCCGGGAAATCCACCAAACAAAACTTTGGTTTATACTTCTTTTAATACCTCGAGGAAGAACCATTTTTCCACTAAGGAGTGGAGAGCATCTTCGACCTTCTTCTACCTCCAACATTGGATGAGGTGGAGACAGAGGAGAGGGAGGTCGATGAATCAAGTCCGTTGGCGGAAAGTCTTAGTGGGAATGATTGTCATGATGATGAAGATGATGAGATGAAGGATGACAAATTTGAAGATGATGAAGCTAACGCTATGGCTGAAGGGTGGATCATGCAAAGCATTTGTTTACATCTCAGACTATTTGTCACAAGCTGGTCCTTCAAAGCCTTGCATGTGATCAGACGAGGAAGATGCAAGGATGACTTCACACTTGCTAGGTGGAAAGGAAAAATTACTTAACATAGATATGAATCCATCCCGAGTGGTCAATAACTTTTGTGTTCTCAATGCAAAGATTATGACCAAGTGAGTGGACTTGTGGACAATGGCAAAGGCAAGGCGTTTGCAAGAGAGAGAAGCATGGAAACAAGCACATGGAGGAAAGAGGGCACCCCCAGTGCCTAGACACCTTGCATGTTTCCTAGATCTCATTAGTGCGGTGTGGATTCTTGAGAGAATGACCGAAGAAAAAGTGCACCAAGAAGATTCTATCACCAACAAAGAATGGGATTAAGCACGAGGTTCCATACCAAAGGTAAAGTACTCATATACCTAAACCATATTGTAAATCTGTTTTCTTGATTTTGTCTTTGTATTTGATAAAGGATATTCTCCTATTTTGTATTGCCTTTTCTTTAACCCCTATGTGGTCAAAGGGGTGGTCACTTTTGTATGTGCCATATTGACAAGTGTAGAACCACCATCGATTGTGCCATCATGGGAACTTTGACACAGACGGTGATGAAGTCCGGTACTATGGAACTTTTGAAAGGATACTAAAGATTAATTTTTAATTTTTTTTCATACCTTCATCTTCAAGTCCAGGTGGTTTGCAAATGTGTCTAGGACAGGACAGTGTCCTCTACACGGTGGACTTTAGCGTGCATCACACAGAGAGGTATGACAATTTAGTTTTACCGTGCAATTGTAAGCAGGTGAGTGACAACTACCTTTTCTATTTGTATTTTCTTGTAGTATTAATTGTACCAATGTTACTCACTTTGCACTTCTCTTCTATAGGTCATCTATATCCCAGAAATCCACCAACCAGAACTTTGGTTTTTACTTCTTGTAATACCTCGAGGAAGACCGATTTTTTCCAGTAATGAGTGGAGAGCAGCTTCGACCCTCTTCCACCTCCAACATTGGATGAGGTGGAGACAGAGGAGAGGGAGGTCGATGTATCATTCCTAGTGGTGGAGAGTCTTAGTGGGGATGATTGTCACGATGATGAGATGAAAGATGAAAAATTTGAAGATGATGAAGCCAACGCTATGGCTGAAGGGTGGATCATGCAAAGCATTTCTTTACATCTCAGAGTATTTGGCACAAGCTGGTCCTTCAATGCCTTGCATGTGATGAGACGAGGAATATGCAAGGATGACTTCACACTTGCCAGGTGGAAAGGAAAAATTACTTAACATAGATATGAATCCATCCCGAGTGGTCAATAACTTTTGTGTTCTCAATGCAAAGATTATGACCAAGTGGGTGGACTTGTGGACAATGGCAAAGGCAAGGCGTTTGCAAGAGAGAGAAGCATGGAAACAAGCACATGGAGGAAGGAGGGCACCCCCAGTGCCTAGAAACCTTGCATGTTTCCTAGATCTCATTAGTGTGGTGTGGATTCTTGAGAGAATGACCGAAGCAAAAGTGCACCGAGAAGATATCACCAACAAAGAATGGGATTAAGCACGAGGTTCCTTACCAACGATAGAGTACTCATATACGTAAACCATATTGTAAATCTTTTTTCTTGAATTTATCTTTGAATTTGATAAAGGATGTTCTCCTATTTTGTAGTGCCTTTTCTTTGACTCTATGTGGTCAAAGGGTTGTCACTTTTGTATGCGCCACATTGACAAGTGCATAACCACCATGGATTGTGCCATCATGGGAACTTTGACATAGACGGTGATGAAGTCCGGTACTATGGAACTATTGAAAGTTTTTTTCATACCTTCATCTTCTAGTGCAGGTAGTTTGCAAATGTGTCTAGGACATGAGAATGTCCTCTACATGGTGGACTCTAGCATGCATCACACAGGGAGGTATGACAATTTCGTTTTACCGTGCAATTGTAAGAAGGTGAGTGACAGCTACCTTTTCTATTTGTATTTTCTTGTAGCATTAATTATACCAATGTTACTCACTTTGAGCTTCTCTTCTATAGGTCATCTATATCCCAGAAATCCACCTACCAAAACTTTGGTTTGTTCTTCTTGTAATACCTCGAGGAAGAACCATTTTTCCCAGTAATGAGTGGAGAGCATCTTCGACCCTCTTCCACCTCCAACATTGGATGAGGTGGAGACAGAGGAGAGGGAGGTCGATGAATCAGGTCCGGTGGCAGAAAGTCTTAGCGGGGATGATTGTCATGATGATGAAGATGATGAGATGAAGGATGACAAATTTGAAGATAATGAAGCCAACGCATCCACAAACGATAATTTTGTTTCTCTCTTTATTGGTTTAGGAGCCATGGGCTTAGAATTGGATGATGCTTCATGTAGGGATATTTTGGAAGATGATTCAAAAACATTTTGCATACTTTAATTTATGCAAATTTTTGGTCGTATAATCCATTCATCTCACTCTCCCCTCTTCCTCTCTCTAGTTTTGCGAACATCCTCATTTATGTTATCAAGTGACAAGGATTATTTTAGCTGTTACCAAGTGTTAAACCCCCCCCCCCCCCCCCCATATCCCTCTCTCCCTTTTTCTCTTTCTTTCTGTTTTCTTTTTTAAGTTTAAAAATTTCATACAATATCCTTTATTTTTTTTTGAGACGAGGGAAATACCAAAATTTGGGCCCCGGGGGGGGGGCGGGGGGGGGGGTTGTGGGGGGTGTTTAAGCCAGAATTTAAAAGTTTAAATGCTAAATTTTCCCTCGAGAATAAGCGCAGTATTATCAACGATAACAACAACTAAGGTAATAAACGTGGTAATAATAGCGAAAATAATCATGATAATACTTTAAATACAAAAAAAAAACCCTGCCCTCCTCTCTCTTCCCTCTCCATATGAGTTTGGACCTTGTGTCTACAAAACGCGATAAAAGACCGCGGTAAACAACTAGAGATTTTCATAGTGACGATGATGAATGTAGAGATTGGAGCAAGAGGAATCACCTAATAGAAACCTTAGCTCTTCAAAACTACATCAACCACGTGAACTTGAGCTATTTAATGTTTTCAATTGACGCCAAAAGGAAGCAAGAAATAATGATCATGATGGTACACATGATAGTAGAAGTAATCGTGAAAGTCGACGCATGTGCAGAAGTTGGAGAAGATATGATGATGGAGATCAGGGTAGACATCATCAACTTGAGAGAAGATACGAAAGACACGGAGAGCATGACAGAGACGATGAATATAGAAGGGATCATAGCCACAAGGATACAGTAACTGAAGGACTCAAAGAGCATGATGTTTGCATGGATATATATGATGGATATACTAGCAGTAAGATGATATGAATGTAGAGACTAAAGAAAGAGGAATTGAGATACAATATACCTTAGCTATTCAAAAGTGTATTAACCACATCAACTTGATTTATTTGATATTTATGGATGCATGATTTTATGTAGCATGGAATACGTGATTTGTGTAGCTTGTCACACAAATGTTATTTAATATTGTAGATGTTTTGAAGACAAATCAAGGGATATGGGTTAAGATTATGGTGTTGATCATCCTGAGTACTTCATCAAAAGTTTACTTACCAAAGTTTTCCCAATAGCATCTCAAGCTATCGTTATAGCTAAAAGCTAGATTGTATATAAGTAGAAAATGATAGATGCTAGCTCTATAAAGTTACAACCACAAAAAGGAAAGTTAGTTCAATGTTTAGTAATGTCCTTAAAGTGTTTTCTACTTGAAATGTAGTCTCTTGGAACATGTTCATTACACAATCTACCTAATATTGCTATGACAATAACCTGAATACAAAACTATAATAGAGAAATCACATGGCTGTGGCACAAACATGAATATCAAATTACCAAAGATAATTTCAGGTTTGTTATCTTGTTCTTGAATACTATACTATATAGTAAGGAATGGACTACGCGATAGGGCACAACTTCCATTTCTTATAAATTTTGGAGAGACACAATTCCGACTCTCCACCATACTTGTGTATGACACTCACAGAGACCGTGCACTGTCTACTTTTTTTAAAAATTAAAATTTTTCATGGTATGGAAAGTTTAACTATTATCTTACTTTTGATCATAGTTTATCAAAGACAAACTTTTTGAAATACGTATTTGTTCAAGTGAAACCAATACAAATAAGGTGAGTGCTCTATTTTTATATACACACACAAAAAAAGAGTATATGATTGTAAGGTAACAATTACAAACTAATTTTCATGTAAAAATTTTGTTTTGTAAAATCTGTATGTTCACCTTGATATACTATTTGCTTTTAAAAATTCTATAATGGTACTTCCTATGTCTTGAGAAAATAAATTCATGACAAGGCCAACCAGGCAAGGTTAGTTCTTGTTATTAATGTGATCTTTAATAATGGTAGTTTTTCAGTGCTTTCTTGTTTAGCATTGTTGTTTTTCTTGACGGATTTCTTGTTTTTCAGAAGAAGCGTTTTTATTCAGTGTTGTTATCATTCTCAGTAGTTCCATGAGTTTCTTTTTTGTGACGTTGTTGGCCGTATGATTAGAATGGCGAACAATGGCCTAGATCATGCCAAGAGGCCAACTCCTAGATCTAGAATGTAAAAAAATACATTGGGCTCACCAAGTAAATAGTCTCTATTTTACCTTTCTTTTAAAACCTGTCAACCTCTCAACCATCATACTTGTTGTTGGAATTAGGGTTGAAGAGAAACACACATAGTTTGGAGAAGACGAAGGAAGCTTAAGGCACACAATAGAGAGTGTGTTCTTAGTGTGCAATGGAAAGATAGATAGACCTAGAGTGATGGGCGTATATACAATGCACGGGGGAAAAAACCTCCTTAAGAGGGAAAAAGTCTCCCAGCGGTCCTATTGTGTTCACACACATCACTACCACGTGTATATGGTAACAAATCTCCCTAGAGTGATGCGGTGAACGAGAGCTGGCACATGAGTAAAGGGAAGTGCCATGCCCTAAGGACATGATCAATCCACAAAGGGGAGTAAGCCTAAAGCTTTGCGGAAAGCTTCAAGCTTCTCACGAGACAATGCCTTTGTGAAAAGATCTACAAGGTTGTCATGTGTTGGTACATAAGCCAAGCTGATCTCTCCTACTGAGAGCCTATCCCTGACATAATGGTAGTGCACCTCAATGTTCTTTGTGAGAGAATGGAAAACTAGGTTCCTCGCAACTGCCAATGCACTCTGACTGTCAGTGTAGATAGTGTTGGCAGTATCCTGTCCAACACCCACATCAACCATAAGGCGTCTGAGCCATACACACTCAACCGTAGCTGCGAAGACTGCCCTGTACTCGGCCTCACAACTCGAAGTGTCCACATTAGGTTGCTTCTTGCTCAACCATGATATACATGAACTACCAAGCATGAAAAAAAAACCACTTGTGAAAACTCGCGTGTCAAAACAACCAGCCCAATCTGAGTCCGAAAAAGCATGTAAGTCAATGATCCCCCCTTGGGATAAAAAAAGGCAAGATATAAAGTGACACTAAGGTAGCAGAAAATCCTCTTGACAGCCTGCCAATTCTTAGACCCTGGGCTATGCATAAATCTGCTGACCCGTGAGACTGCAAACTAAATATCTGGCCTTGCATTGCATACATAAATGAGGCATCCAACAGAAGTTTGGTAAGGAGTGACATCAGCAGGATCACCAGCATCATGAAGACTCAATTTCAAACCTATTTCCATGGGAGTGGCAATAGGTTTGCAATCGTCAAGTCCAAACTTAAACAATATGTCTCTCATTTGGTCCAGTGATCAGCAAATCATCTACACAAAGAAACACAATGAGAAGTACATCACCCTCACGCTTTACATACAATGTGCTTTTTGTTGGACTGTTACGAAAGCCTTGTTTGACCAAATGAGTGTCAACTTTCTCATACCAAGCACGAGGAGATTGCTTCAACCCATACAAAGCCTTCTTACATCTGCACACTCTGTCCTCTTGTCCTTTCACGACAAAACCACCAGGTTGCGTTACATAAACTTCCTCAAATATGTCACCATTCAAGAAAGCAGTAACAATGTCTGATTGATGTACATCCCAACCAAAATGAGCTGCCAATGCACATAGAAAATGCACAGTAGTCATAGGACAAGTGGGAGCAAAA
The DNA here is from genome assembly GCF_014529385.1 of Adiantum capillus-veneris. NCBI lineage: Eukaryota > Viridiplantae > Streptophyta > Polypodiopsida > Polypodiales > Pteridaceae > Adiantum > Adiantum capillus-veneris. Next base: position 20,990,064 of record NC_140935.1, read on the forward strand.
GTCTCTTTATAATCTATGCCTTTTTGTTGTGCATAACCCTTTGCAACAAGTCAAGCCCTCTGGCAATCGATCTCACCAGCTTGCGTTTCAACTTGTAAACCCACTTCGTACCAATGGCCTTTTTTCCAGGAGGAAAATCACATAAAGTCCATGTGTCATTTTCTATAAGTGCATGATATTATGATTGCATGGTAGCCATCCAATTTTTTGAATTATGTGCTTCATCAAAAGATAGAGGCTCCTTAACATCATATAAGTTAGACACAGCCAAAGCATAACAATATGATGCATAAGAGGCATGGTGAGAGCCTGAACGAGTACGACTAGACAAAGATGCATCCAATTTACTATCACACAATGTATGCACCAGCCATTTTGACATACTTCTAGCCTAAGCCTGCTCATTTTCATCCCTTTCCTCATCAAGTACATCATGTACATATTCATCAGTAATAAGTTGATCTGTAACATTTTCAGAAACCCCCATAGGCTGTACATTTGCCTCATTGGAATTTACATTCGAACTTCCACCACCGAAAAGAGGAAACAAAGTGTCATAAATGTCATGTGAGCTTACTTACTGTCTCTAGCACATGACAGCAAGGGCTGAACAAAATCTTCCACAAACACTACATCTCGTGAAACCATAATACACTTTGTTTGCGAATGATACAACCTGCAGCTTTTCCTTTCAGCGCTATAACCAACAAAAATACATTTGACAGCCTTATCATCCAGTTTTCTCTGTTGTGTTTGTGGCAACAAATCATATGCCAAACAGCCAAAAACACGATTTTGGTGAGGTGTATAAGCCACTGTACATTGGTCTTTTATCCCACAACTAGCAAGAAATTCATTGAATTCTGAGACATATACTCCCCCCCTCGATCGGAACGGAGGGTGCCCATAGTACATTTCGAGACATTTTCAGCCATAGCCAGAAATTGTTTGAAGCATATAAAAACTTTGGACTTCACTTTAAGTGGAAATACCCATGCATGCCTGGAGTAATCTTCAATGAAAGTCAGGAAGTAAAGGTAATTGCCCAAGGACGGAGTTTGCATGGGCCCACAAACATCACTATGCACAAGCTGCAACCTGCATGTGGCCCGAACTGAACCATCCTTTGGAAACTTCAAACGCTGCATCTTACCCAAAATACAGCCTTCACAAACATGTTTGACAGGTGCTTCAAGAGGCGGAAAAGAAGAAACCATATTAGATTTCTACAAAGACAGAAAATTGGCAAAATTCAGATGACCAAAATGTGCATGCCAAAGTTTTGCAACTGAAATAGCCCTTGAATCTGCAACTACATTTGCAAAATTTTCTCCACATTTGTCATAAAAAGTGAGCTTATATAGCTCACGACAAAAAGCCCAAATGCAACAATTTCATCACCAAATTTGAGATTATAAACTGTACGTACATCTATCATCCACAAATTTGACTACAAGTCCAAGTCTAGCAAGTGCAGATACAGACAAAAGGTTCTTCTTGACCCCAGGTACATAAAGTGCATCAACAAGTGTGAAAGAACTGCCATTTGCAATAGTAAGCACAATATTTCCAACTCCCTGAACCGGATAAGAGGCATTGTTGGCCCAAGTGACTGAATTCCTATGAGGGACAGACTCGAGAGAGGTGAAAAATTCACGATGTGAGGTAATGTGCTTTGTAGCACCATTGTCAAAATACCACACATGTAAATCTGCAGCAACTAACATGCATGCATAATGGACAGCAGGATTGTAAGTGCACTCTGCACTAAAACCCCATTCTGCATCAACATCAGCATTACAGTCTCCTTTCACAGAAGACTCCTTGCAGTGGAACCACCCTCTTTATTCTTAGCCTCTTTGGCCTTCAACTTAGGACACTTCTTGATCAAGTGATGATTAGCTTTACAATAATGGCAACACATCTTCTTTTTGTCCTTATCACCAGAGTGGCCAGACGAAGTGTTGCCAACAGAAAAATTGGGAACATAAGTTTTCCACTCGTAGCAGAACCATAAGAAGTGGTTGCATTGCTGTTACCACCCTTTCTTTGACAAGCAATAAAAGCATGTTCAACTGCACACTGTCTACTCCTATTTTTTCTAGAAAGTGACTCTTGCAACAACAATGTGCATAATGCATCAAACTTGACAAGTTCTAGATTTTCTTGGGTCATAAGTCTCCAAGTACTAGCAAAAGTCTGGTAAGAATCTGGTAAGGCATCAAGAACAGTCCCCACAAGGGAACTGTCTAAAATGACTTCACCTGCAAAAATAAGTTTCTCATTGATATCCTTGACACTAGCAAGGAAAGTGTCCATATCATCTTCCTGATGTATAATCTTTGAATCCAGGTCTTTACGTAGCAAGGCAATTTTAGACTCATTGCGGCTTGCATAAAGACCAGCCAAAATATCCCAAGCTTGTTTTGTAGATTTTGCTGAACGAATGTGAGGAACAATGGTGCGCTTCACAGACAACGCAATCAATGCATGAGCATGCGCATCCTTTACATCCCAACAAGATTGTTTTGCCATAGGAAAAACAACTCTAATAGCAGCAATCCTTGCAGCAAGACCTGCAACATCCTCAAGATCACCTACATCCTCAGAACAAGACATACATCAACGCCCTGCACAATATTCCAGACGCCCTTTGACACAAGAACATCTTGCATCATATAAGCCCACATAGGGTAATTGTCCCCATCTAACCTGTCTTTAGTAGCAAACATCTTGAACACATCTGTGTTGTTGTCAGCCATGGTAAATGTTACACCTGATGTGAAAACTGCCCAAAAATAGGAGAAACGGAGCGAGAACAAACACGTGCTATATAGCACAAACTGTGAAAGATTGTAAGGCACCTGTTATGCATAAAACGGCACTGAGAAAAATTATGCATAAAATGACAAAATTACCTGTGCAAACCTGTCTGTAGTGGAAATGGGGACCGAAATGAGCCTGAATCAAAAATCTGAGCAGACTGAGCTCGATGAGCATATCCGAAACATTTGTCGATTTGCAAACGCTTGCCAAACCTCACTATAATCGAAGAAAGTGAGCAAGCGTGTGCTGGAGCAGCTGGCGACTAAGCCCGAGAGGATGCAACCTGCTCTGATACCAATTGTTGGAATCAGGGTTGCATAGAAATGCACACAGCTTGGAGAAGATGAAGGAAGCTCAAGGCACACAATAGAGAGTGTGTTACTTAGTGTGCAACAATGGAAAGATAGATAGCCCTAGAGTGATGGGCATTGGAGAGGGGGAATAGGGAACACATCTAGCACACAAAATGTTTGCCTCTCTATAGCCCAAGGATTCCACAACACCCCTAACCTCTCTAATAACACCTTAAAATTGGCTAATTTTCACTAACAATTCCACTTTATCATGCAGAAACATTGTCTCACACCTTGCAAAAAACACCTTTCAGCACAAACGAACCCACACTGCTCAACTCACCCTTTCCGACTCACAAGACACCCCGATTCTTCCCTCTTGGTAACACCCTTCAACCTGCAGGCAAACCCTCTGCAAGCATTGGCAAGTACACAAAGAGCGAGAGAAAAGGAGGGGGATGGGGAGAAGCAACACAAGAAATAGGGGAAAAGGTTTGATAGTGAGGCGGTCCGGGGCGGACAACAAGAAGAGTGGCCTCTAGACACCCTTCAAGGCTCCCGTGCTGCTCAATGGGGCTGGGGCACAACACAACACAAACCAAAACAACAAACCCACAGCCAAATCCCAACTACACAAGGGGCACCACCTAGTTTAAGAGCGAACTAGGACGCAAAAGAGGAGAATCGTTAGAGCAACCACAAACAAGCAAGGAATTTTCACTAACCCTAACACCAATGGAACACTCTTACACACTAAAACACGATAGAGAGAGAGAGAGAGAGAGAGAGAGAGAGAGAGAGAGAGAGAGAGAGAGAGAGAGAGAGAGAGAGAGAGAGAGAGAGAGAGATAGTGCTCGGGCTGCTTGAAACGTATCGGCAATGATCAAGCAAACACAAGTATATATTTAAGAAAGAGAGAGAAAGGGGGAGGGGGTGCTTGTTGCATTAATACCTTCTTACGAATCTGTCATGACAAATCAAAGTGAGATTAGTATTTGTTCAACATAGCTTGCATAAATTTCACCACAGCACATCACAAGAAAAGCCACCCCAATCACTGTCTTAAGGCTAGGGGAGTCCTCTCCACCCTGTCGCCCTCTTACAGTATGTGGGATTTATGGCTAGATTGATGACAACACCAGAGACAAGCTATCAAGAACTTAACAAAAAACACCAAGACACTTACGCATCATTGTTGTCCATTACTTCACGTTGAAAGGGAGACAAAGTATCCAAGCTTAGTCCAAATCCACCCTCCTTGATTCAGTAAATGTTGGGCTTACACTAGTAGGAGAAATGATAGATTTCCTACTCTCAATTGAATGATCACTCTCTCTCTTACAATGGCATAGAGTTCCCTTGCTAATCCCCTATTACAACACATGCACATGCATAAGACAATGAGCTTCCACTCAAGAGCTCCTTCTAGAGAGGTTGAGCTTGGCTTCTCAAGCTATAGCATAGTGCTCTTGCTTATGGCTCCCCCCTTTTGTGCTAGCTACACCCTCCTTTTATAGCAATTTTGAAGGCTAGGGTTACTCCTCTAACCATGGTTGGGTTAGATTTTCAGCAATTTATCTAATTTCTTTTGCTTGGAATTATCAAGAAGTTGGTGAGGAAAGAGAGAGGAGAGAAATGGAGGTGATAGGACTTTTCATAGTGGGTTAGTGTTAGTAGAGTTAGTATTAATTTACAAATGAAATTGGATATTTACAATGGGAGTATCCATGTAGGATACAAATAAGGAAGAAAAAACTCTTAAGAGGTAAGAAAAGGTGGCTTTTTTACAAGGTTGATGCTCCAAGTGTCTTGAGTAGGGCCGATTTTGACGCCTGTTGACGGTCCACTAGCTTTGACGGTACATTTTTTCTCCACTCTTGACCTTCCTTGAGAGACAAGGTAATTGAAGCTGAGTAATCAACCACCATGATGCTGTCTTTTAAGAGAAGAGGCTGAATTTTGTGGTTTTTTTTATAGATATGGGTAAATTGGAGGAGGAAAAATGAGACTAGGTGGTCAATTTTGGAATGGAATTGTGTGTGGGAGGTATGAGTTCACCATGGTTTCTCTTATTGTTCAAGGTTGAGGAGAAGGTGAGTAGTGTGCAGAGAGGAGTGGTGAGAGAGATGGGGATGATGAGTGGAGAAGTGTGTGTGAAAGAGGAAAATGATAAAGTGGAAGAGAGAGTGTGGTTGCATAGCATGGAAAAACTGGGGTCCACTAAAAAAATCATAGCTCACAGCTCGTAGGTCAAAAAAATATGAAAAAATTTGAGGCAAAAGTTCAGCCCACGAGCTACAACTTTTGTTTGTATCACCTTTTCAAATTCGGAGAGCAAGTGAACTTTAAAAATTCAGCAAAACCGACCGTTTTTTTCCACTACAAAGGTCCTTGTGGGGTCCTTCTTTGGATGATTCTTTTGAATACCTCCAAGAGTGAGCCCTCCATAGTGCATGTATGCATGCCACCTACCCTTGACCTTATTTGGTAGGTCTATAATTGAAGATATTGTTGAGATTATGATATAAGTGAATAGTATAACTAAGAAAATCAAATATTGAGGGGTCTAAAAAAATATGTACATGCCAAATATAAATAATATAAGTGGAAAAAAATATAAAGGGGTCAAAAGAAATCTCTCTCATTATGAGGCTACCATAAAAAGATAAATATTTTTGGTGTTCTAATTTTTTAGAAAAACAAACAAAATAGATGTAGGAAGGGAAAAATCACAATAGTGAAAAAATATACACATAAATAAAACTAGTTTTTTTGGATTTTTGTTGGGGTGGAGTTACACCAAATATAAGAGAACCTTACACGAAAATATTTCTATATGGAATAAAGAGTATGAAAAATGGTAAGAAAAAATTGTGGTAATGGTGAAGCAATGTACAGAGCATAAATAACACACACCTAGGTAGAAATATTTAAATAAATACCAAAATAATTATGAAAAAATCTTTTATTTAGGCCCTATATACAATGAAATATTTACACACAAATGGGCCATAATATACTTATAATTTTTATTTTTTTTATTTTTTTGGCTCAACTAGCCCAGTGACTAGCTAATTGAGGGTTTTTTAAGAAGATATGGGAAAAGTCCCGTGACTCACGCACGCCTATGTACAGTGAAATGGTAGGGATAGCCACAGTGTTTGGGTGATTTTGGTAGGGTGAGGTAACTCACTGTGGTAATTACAAAGAGCCGAAAAATGGCTATCATTAGCCCTCCCCCTGGATGATGGTATATTCATGTACCATCATAGAGCATCTTTTCCAAAGAGAGTGCTTCAGAGTCCTTGACAAGATCTTCATTGTTTGTCCCCTCCGAATTTTGGCTAGAGTTACACTCATGCTTCATGTAACAATACTTACATGAGACAGTGGCCTTTTGAGAGATCTTTGGTAGGTCCTTTGGTAGACGGCGACTCAAATAGGGCTTCAAGCGATACCCGTTTACTTTCCTGGAGTGCTCTTTACCATTCAAGTCCATAAGCTGATAGTAACTTGAATTGAAAGCCTTCTTGACTATGTATGGCCCTTGCCATCTAGTTTCAAACTTGGCATCAAAACGATTATCGAGTCGATTGTCATACCTTAGCAACAGATCTCCTTCATTGATGCCTTTGTCCTTCAGTTTCTTGTCAAGCTTCTCCTTTGTCTGTGTGGCTTTCCTTTTATAGTACTCGTATGCTGCTTCTCTTTTCCACTCAAGCTCAGCTAAGGTAAGAAGTCGATCCATCCATGCTTCTTGATCATCTTATGCTGATTTGCCATGAAGTCGCATTGTTGGAATGTTTAGCTCAATTGGCTGTAAAGCCTCTTGACCATAGACCAAGTGAAATGGTGTGAACTCCGTGGCTTCCCTATATGTGGTTCGATACGCCCACAAGGCACCATCCAAGAAGTCATCCCACAACTTTGTCTTGTTTTTCACCATCTTTCTAATGATGCCTGCAATGACACCATTAGCTTTTTCTACCAAACCATTTGATTGGGGATAGTAGGGTGTACTGTGACGATGTAGAATGTGAAGTTCTTCACAGACTTCTGTGAGCAATCCCTTTCTAAACCCTGGACCATTATCAGAAACAATCTCCAAAGGTGTGCCAAATCTACAACAAATGTGAGTGTAGACGAATTTGCTCACTGTCTTCTCATTTACTCTTGCCACACTTTGAGCTTCCACCCACCTAGTCATATAGTCTACAGCCACTAGAATGTAGAGTTTACCATTTTTTGTCCTAGGCAGAGGACCCATAGCATCAATGCCCCACTTTTCAAAGGGTCCATTTGCAAGCACTATTTGCCTCGGGCCATGCACCAACCTTCTATTTCCATTTATCTGACAATTGTGACAGCTTTTACACCAATGTTGAACATCCACATGCAAGCTTGGCCAAACATACCCCGCAAGCAAAATCTTCTTCACAGTTGATTCTTGGGCAAAATGACCACCACATGCCTCTTCATGCAAACCTTTTAGAATGGTTGGAATTTCCTCGATAGTTGGTACTCTTCTGCACACTTGATCTTTCCCTCTTTGATAGAGGGAGCCTTCTAGGAAGAGATACATGCTTGCCTTCTTCATGAGTCTCCTCTTCTGAGCTTTTGTGAAGTCTGGTGGAAACTCACCCTCCAAAATGTAGCCAATGATGGGATCCAATGACTCCAATCCCTGGTATCTCGGTTGCTTGACAGCTGCTGCCACCATGATGACCTGCACTCCTTTCTCAACACATGTAACTGCTTGTTGTGCAAGTAAATCGGCATCTTCATTTTGTTTCCTAGGAATATGATATAATTGCACCTCCTCAAATTGATTAAATAGCCTACGGATGGTATGAACTTTGGCCCTTAGTCTTTCATTTTTGCATGCCCAAATGCCTAAAATCTTCTTCACAATGAGAAGTGCATCCCCTTTTACCATGAGACGTTGTATACCATGGCCAATGCATATTTTTAAACCATGAAGTAGTGTGTCATATTCTGCTTCATTGTTGCTAGCTGAACTTGGTAGATTGAACTTCTCTTTCATGACCACCTCTCCACTTGGGTTGAGCAACACTAGCCCTCCCCCTACTTTTCCTGTGGCTCAACGAAAAGCTCCATCAAAGAACAGGGTAAAAGCATTAGGAATACTTTTTGGTGGTGGCAATGGTAGGGTCTTTACTTGAGGCACCTTAATTTCCTTCTCATGTACCCTATAAGTGAGAATCCCTGCCAATTGTGCACGCACACTATCTTCTACCTTGAAAGAGTATTGAAACTCTTGCAACTCCATAATCCACTTTGAGATCCTAGTACTAAGATTCATTTGAGATGACACCCAAGGGAACAAATTCTCTGCGGTGAGGATTACAAAAGGTTTTGGGAGCAAGTAGGATCTAAACTTTCTCACCGCAAACATGAGAGAAAGCATCATGAGTTCTGCTTCTGTGTAGTCTCTCTCCAAAGCATTCATGACCCTACTAGCAAAGTAGATGGGTCGCATCCTTGTACTGTGGGGATCTTGTTGTAGCAACACAGCACCAATTGTTTCTTTCCCAGCACTAGAGCTAACAAAGAATGTGTACTCCCAACAAGGAGGCATGAGTGTTGGTAGCTCTGACAAAATGACTTTAATGTTACAAAAGTACTCTTCAAACTCATCAGACCATGCAAATTGTACTTGTTGTGTCAAATTTTGCAAAGGGTGAAGTAACTCCGAGGCTAAGTGAATGAAGCGTGACATATATTTCACCTTTTGAATGAATGAGATGACCTCCTTAAGACTCTTGGGTGATGGTAGCTCAATAAAAGCCTTTGCCTTTGAAGGATCCACTTCAATGCCTTTGTAAGAAACTTTATGACCAAGCAAGATTACTTCATCCTCACCTATATGGCACTTGTCGGGGTTGAGTTGACCTCCCATGTCGTAGAGCTTCTTTAAACCTTCTTCTACCCTTTGTAGATGCAATGATTTTGAGCTATAAATACAGAAATCATCAATGAACACCCTAATTGACTTTCCAAAGAATGCTTGAAACACCATATTCATGAAACGTTGGAATGTTGCAGGAGCATTTGTCAGACCAAATGGCATGACTCTAAAAGCATAACAACCCCAAGGAGTGATAAAGGTTGTTTTCAATTGATCCTCCAGTGCAATCCCTATTTGAAAGTAACCTGAGTAACCATCGCACACAGTGTACTTCTCATGACCAGCTACCTCATTTAGTATCTCATCCTGGAATGGGAGGGGAAAGTGATCTCTCTTTGTTGCCTCATTGAGGGGACGGTAATCCACACACATCCTCCACTTGCCGTTCTTCTTAGGAGTGACAACAACAGGAGAGACCCACTCTGAATTCTCCACTGGATAAATGAACCCTGCTGCTAGAAGCTTTCTTACCTCCTTGAGTAAAGCCTGCTCCTTGATGACTCCTAGCCTTCGTAGCTTTTGAGCCTTAGGTGTGGCCTCTGGCTTCAACTCAATCTTGTGTTGAACAACATCTACTCCACGCACATCGGTGTAGTCTTTAGCAAAAAGCCTCGGAAATTTCCTTAGCACACATTTGAACTCCTCTCTTTCATCCTTTGTAAGTGTTGTAGACAACATACCTTCTAACATTCCTTCATCTTCCACCTTTTGGTTCTCGTGGGAACCTACCTCTTCCAAGCCTTGACAAGAGGTCTCTTGGTTGCTTGGTTTAAACCTTACCCCCATGACTTCGATGGAAGACTCCTCTTCAGTAATGCTGCCGCTACTTTCTTCTTCTGAAGTGCTATCGGTCCAACCTTCTTCCGTCTCACTTTGAGATGATTCTTCATGGAGCTCCTCTTGGCGTTGCTCCTTCATGTCAAAGACAACCTTCTTATGATTGTCATTCCTGCAAATTAATTTCCCACTCTCCCAATCCTGCAAAGCTCGCATTTTCATTAGCCATGGTCTTCCTAGGATAAATGGATAACCACTTCCCTTGGTCGACATAACATAAAAATCCACCGCTTTCTTAATGCCAAAGGCCTCTACAAAGACATTTTTACAAATGCCTACACACCTAGCCTTGCTATTGTTTGCCATCTTGACTTTGATTTCAGGTGTCTCATGGATGTGCATGCCTAGTCTTTGCATGAGTCCCTCTGTCATGATGCAAATTTGTGCACCCCCATCCACTAGACCTTTCCTAACCAATCTTCCTTTGATGTAACAGTCTAGCACCGGTGTAATGTCCTCATTCATTTCAGCTTGTGCAGTTTTTACAACAGGCACACTCTCTTTTACCTTTCTCCTAGTGCTAACTGCCCTTGTTAAATCCCTCCTAACTTGTGGACATAATGCAAGAAATTGAGGCCATGAAATATCAGGACCCTTACCTCTCATGTCTTCCAACAAGTTGTACGGAGCCATACCATGTCCAAGAGGGAAGTCTTGGAGATTGATACGACGTCGAGTCCTCTTAGCTTCCTTGGTCTCCTTTGCCTTCTTGCCTTGTCCATGGTCACTCTGTGATGGGACACCCTCTTTCTCTTTACCTTTTCCTCGGCCACGCTTAATGCCATTTTCTTCCATGTCAACCTCATTTGAGTTTGTCACCTCTACCACATGCACATTTGGATCTGGCAAAGGTGGAACTCCTTCTACCCCTTGTGGAGGTGGTCTTGGTCCATTTGGTCTTTGTAGAAGCCTTGGTTGTTGACCAGCTCCTTCACCTGCATTCATCACTGGGTAATTCAAGTTAGGTCTCCCTGGCTCCCCACGGGGCCAAGGACAATTATACATCCCATGTCCAGACTCTCCGCAATTCCAACATTGCAAGACTCTCCTAGGTCGTGGATCTCGCTCTTCAGACTTCTTTGCTTGTCCCTTTGGACCTACAGCTTGTGCAAGGTGAATTGACAGGCTGCTTAAAGATTCGTTTAACTTCTCAATTACTTCCGCCGTTACCTCAGGGAGCTCCCTCGATGTTGATGCTTGTGACTTACCTTTGGGTCTAAGACCTTCTATTGGAACCTCTCCCCTTAAGCACTTGAGTTTCCTATACTTCTCAGCAGCCCTAGTTTCAGCTGCATCAAAAGTAGCAGGTGCACCCACCTCAACTTTTACCTTAAGGTCAGGAAAGAGTCCGGCTATGAACCTCTCCTTCTTTAAAAATTCTGCACCATCACTAGGGTTAGCAACATTTCGTATCCATAGAGCCCAAAGACGTAGAAACTCTTGCTTGTACAAGTAGTTGTCATCTAAGTCTTTTTGCTTATGAGAAACAATGTCTTGCCATAGTTTTTGAGTGTTTTGGGGATCAAAGAAGTATCTCTTGAAACGATTCAAAACTTATGTGTAATTCCCCTTAACTTCCTCAGGCAAAGAGTCAAACCAAGTACTAGCATCTTTCCTAAGGACCACCTCAAACATTTCTACACGTTCTTGATCGGTTACTATCCTCTTGATACGGCAAGACATCTTGAAATTTGCTAAAAATAATTCTGCATCCTCTCCAGGCTCTCCAAAGAAAAGAGGATATCCAGACATTTGGCGTTGGCTCTCCATTATTATGAAAGATTACAACACGAGTTACAATAAGGGATACAATAGAGATTTAGAACCACTCGCCTGCAAATGAAGAAGTGAGAAAATACCACTCTAGGTTTTCTTCTTCAGCTATCCAAGCTTCAATAAGGTCTCGATTTGTTTGATCAAAACAAAAGGGTAGACTATTGATGAGCTCTAAGAAGGGTTGAAATTCTTCAAAGCTAAGGCGATAAACAGAAATCTCTAGAACTTCATTTTCTGGATCCAAAAGAGCAACCACGTCCCAAGTGATAAATTGCACTTGCTCTACAATTCCCAATGCACAAGCGGTTTGTATAAAAACTAGATCTTCATGCTCGTCGAAGGCCGTGAGAAAGTAGCAATTGACTAGGAGCTCCTTTCCTTCGAGTCCACACAATCGGAGTGAGGCAACCTTCTCACAATTTCATAAAGAACATCCTCATCAAGTCCAATCAAGTTTGCAAGATTTAAAGACTCCACTTGTGCTACAAAATTCCTGGACAAAAACTCCTTAGGATTATGGTTAAATCATTCAAAAGCATAAAGGGATTTACAATGTCTCTATGAACAAAGTGTCATAGAAAGTAGAGAAGGATGAGAATTTATACAAATTTGCAATCTTCTCTATGCTCTCTTTATTAAGACAAGCTCTGAATAGCTCCCTATCTCCTTTGTTGAAAGCGAAAGGAAGACTATTAATGAGACGCAAATGAGGGAAAAATTCACCAAATGTGAGTCTATGAAGCATGAACTCTGGCCGCAAGTTTCCTGAAGAGTCTTCCTCAATGGTGAAATGCACTCGCCAAACGCCAAATTTCACTCTATTTACCAATCTTAGGGCACACACTAGTTGGATGAATGCGCGGTCTTCCTTAGTGCCCAACAACAAGAGGAAAATGGAATCCACGCGTAGGACCTTCCGTCTTAACTTCACCACCCTCTTGTTATGAGGGAGACGCCTTACTACTTGCTCCTGCAACTCAATTGGTAATAGAGCTAGATCTCTAAGGATTGAACTTTCACTGCACACACATTCCCAGTTAGAACAAATGATCGTTTTTTTGTTTCTTGTAACAACTTGGACAAAGAAAAAACAAACATACACACTATTTTGCCGGGCTGCACTTCATTTTAAAATAAAATGAACACATGTACATCAAAAGAAGTGTGGTAGTTGATGAGAGGTAGAATGACAGGGTTTGGTGATGCAAGAATTTCTCCTGCTCTTTGGGCACCAAACATGAACACCATTCGTTGTTGAAAATGGATCTTTCTACTAATTGCAACGTTTATTCTAATGTGTGGAGTAAAATGAAAGGGAAAAACCTCTATTCCTGGGCCATTATCCATGGCCTATGCATGTCGTAATGCTTAAAACAAAAAAAAAATATAGACGTCCAAACTAAGGTCGTACCTAATGAGAGGCAAAATAAAAGGATTTACTGAAGCGTTTATCTGGGCCAACCTAAGAGGACCTAAAATTCTACGAATGACACGTTGAAATTGCAACTTAGTACTAACAATTATGTGTACCTTTTGCCTTGCAATGGGAATGAAGGGATCATACAAATCTTCGTGATTCATGCAAACTACTTGACTATGCTAAAGGTTGATTCTACACAAAAATACACAAGCCGTTCCTCCGTGGGGGCACCAATTTGAGGCGGTCCGGGGCGGGCAACAAGAAGAGTGGCCTCTAGACACCCTTCAAGGCTCCCGTGCTGCTCAATGGGGCTGGGGCACAACACAACACAAACCAAAACAACAAACCCACAGCCAAATCCCAACTACACAAGGGGCACCACCTAGTTTAAGAGCGAACTAGGACGCAAAAGAGGAGAATCGTTAGAGCAACCACAAACAAGCAAGGAATTTTCACTAACCCTAACACCAATGGAACACTCTTACACACTAAAACACGATAGAGAGAGAGAGAGAGAGAGAGAGAGAGAGAGAGAGAGAGAGAGAGAGAGAGAGAGAGAGATAGTGCTCGGGCTGCTTGAAACGTATCGGCAATGATCAAGCAAACACAAGTATATATTTAAGAAAGAGAGAGAAAGGGGGAGGGGGTGCTTGTTGCATTAATACCTTCTTACGAATCTGTCATGACAAATCAAAGTGAGATTAGTATTTGTTCAACATAGCTTGCATAAATTTCACCACAGCACATCACAAGAAAAGCCACCCCAATCACTGTCTTAAGGCTAGGGGAGTCCTCTCCACCCTGTCGCCCTCTTACAGTATGTGGGATTTATGGCTAGATTGATGACAACACCAGAGACAAGCTATCAAGAACTTAACAAAAAACACCAAGACACTTACGCATCATTGTTGTCCATTACTTCACGTTGAAAGGGAGACAAAGTATCCAAGCTTAGTCCAAATCCACCCTCCTTGATTCAGTAAATGTTGGGCTTACACTAGTAGGAGAAATGATAGATTTCCTACTCTCAATTGAATGATCACTCTCTCTCTTACAATGGCATAGAGTTCCCTTGCTAATCCCCTATTACAACACATGCACATGCATAAGACAATGAGCTTCCACTCAAGAGCTCCTTCTAGAGAGGTTGAGCTTGGCTTCTCAAGCTATAGCATAGTGCTCTTGCTTATAGCTCCCCCCTTTTGTGCTAGCTACACCCTCCTTTTATAGCAATTTTGAAGGCTAGGGTTACTCCTCTAACCATGGTTGGGTTAGATTTTCAGCAATTTATCTAATTTCTTTTGCTTGGAATTATCAAGAAGTTGGTGAGGAAAGAGAGAGGAGAGAAATGGAGGTGATAGGACTTTTCATAGTGGGTTAGTGTTAGTAGAGTTAGTATTAATTTACAAATGGAATTGGATATTTACAATGGGAGTATCCATGCATGATACAAATAAGGAAGAAAAAACTCTTAAGAGGTAAGAAAAGGTGGCTTTCTTACAAGGTTGATGCTCCAAGTGTCTTGAGTAGGGCCGATTTTGACGCCTGTTGACGGTCCACTAGCTTTGACGGTACATTTTTTCTCCACTCTTGACCTTCCTTGAGAGACAAGGTAATTGAAGCTGAGTAATCAACCACCATGATGCTGTCTTTTAAGAGAAAAGGCTGAATTTTGTGGTTTTTTTGATAGATATGGGTAAATTGGAGGAGGAAAAATGAGACTAGGTGGTCAATTTTGGAATGGAATTGTGTGTGGGAGGTATGAGTTCACCATGGTTTCTCTTATTGTTCAAGGTCGAGGAGAAGGTGAGTAGAGTGCAGAGAGGAGTGGTGAGAGAGATGGGGATGATGAGTGGAGAAGTGTGTGTGAAAGAGGAAAATGATAAAGTGGAAGAGAGAGTGTGGCTGCATAGCATGGAAAAACTGGGGTCCACTAAAAAAATCACAGCTCACAGCTCGTAGGTCAAAAAAATATGAAAAAATTTGAGGCAAAAGTTCAGCCCACGAGCTACAACTTTTGTTTGTATCACCTTTTCAAAGTCGGAGAGCAAGTGAACTTTAAAAATTCAACAAAACCGATCGTTTTTTTCCACTGCAAAGGTCCTTGTGGGGTCCTTCTTTGGATGATTCTTTTGAATATCTCCAAGAGTGAGCCCTCCATAGTGCATGTATGCATGCCACCTACCCTTGACCTTATTTGGTAGTTCTATAATTGAAGATATTGTTGAGATTATGATATAAGTGAATAGTACAACTAAGAAAATCAAATATTGAGGGGTCTAAAAAAATATGTACATGCCAAATATAAATAATATAAGTGGAAAAAAATATAAAGGGGTCAAAAGAAATCTCTCTCATTATGAGGCTACCATAAAAAGATAAATATTTTTGGTGTTCTAATTTTTTAGAAAAACAAACAAAATAATGTAGGAAGGGAAAAATCACAATAGTGAAAAAATATACACATAAATAAAACTAGTTTTTTTGGATTTTTGTTGGGGTGGAGTTACACCAAATATAAGAGAACCTTACATGAAAATATTTCTATATGGAATAAAGAGTATGAAAAATGGTAAGAAAAAATAGTGGTAATGGTGAGGCAATGTACAGAGCATAAATAACACACACCTAGGTAGAAATATTTAAATAAATACCAAAATAATTATGAAAAAATCTTTTATTTAGGCCCTATATACAATGAAATATTTACACACAAATGGGCCATAATATACTTATAATTTTTATTTTTTTTATTTTTTTGGCTCAACTAGCCCAGTGACTAGCTAATTGAGGGTTTTTTAAGAAGATATGGGAAAAGTCCCGTGACTCACGCACGTCTATGTATAGTGAAATGGTAGGGATAGCCACAGTGTTTGGGTGATTTTGGTAGGGTGAGGTAACTCACTGTGGTAATTACAAAGAGCCGAAAAATGGCTATCAATAGTATTGCATAGGGAGATAGTACAGTCAAGTATGCAGCTCCAATGGCAAGCTTGCAATACATAGGCTTGAAAACCTCCAATAACTCTCTCAGGAAAAAAAACCCTCAAAAAATCACTTCATGCCCTTTTATAATGCTTGACTCAGGCTAAAAAAGAAAAAAAAAAAACAAGGAGCTACCAAGCTCGTACAATTAACTGAAGCTCCCTTTAGAAGTTTTCTTGCATTGCCACCACTTGGCACTTTTGATTTTTTTGGTAACTGCATGGTGCACACTTTTTTTGCTTTTTTGCTCTTTTTCTGCCCTTGCACTTGCGCTTTTGGCTTTGTGGACACCTCTTGGATAGGCTCCCTCTCTCTCATTTGACCCCTCTATTACATGCTCCCCTGCTTGCTTGTCTTGGACCTTTGGGCCCCCTTGGCCTCGCTGTATTTCACTCTCTTGCTAGTTGTCCACTGGCCGTGAGACCCTCCCCTTGAATGGTCTTGGACTCATGCTCTCTCTCTCTCTCTCTCTATCTCTTGCGGGACCCCTCCCCTCTAGAGCAATATCGACATCGCTATTTAGGGGGGCACTTTGCATAAAAATAAAATTTGCCTCATCAGGCGTGGGTCTAAGGCCCAACCGGCTGCCATGTCATCACTATGAACAATGTAGTGCCGCCGGCTGTCGGCTGCCGCCGCATCAGCACACCAATACGTCTGCCAAAACCTCCTCTGAGCATCGACAGGCCCGCACTCACAACGCCCAACGAGAGGCACTGCCCAAAGCGCCATTGCCATGAGAGCTTCCTCTCTCACTCGCTTTGACATCCCAGTGTGGGTCACGCTACTTCCCTTAAACTCTTCAATCTGAAACCCTGCCTGCGCATGTGGGACATGTCCGCTGCCACGTGGCGGTAGTTGGGGCGCCCCCTCTTGGGGTGAGTTCGAAAGCTCCAAAACCTTTTACAAAAAAACATCTACTTATATTTTTTTCCCCACTCTTCACCAACCTGCACTATCCTAGTCCAGGGTCGGATTTCCAAGCCGCAAAAACCCGCCAATAATTCATCATGTCTACTTGAACACCCCTAGCTCAAGCCGCTCTTGAAAATTTCTCGAGCCCTTGATTTGAGGCTGCAAAAATCGACCAAATCATCTGCAATCAACTTCGAACAAACGCACCCAATCTTCCGACCGCTGTAACTTTTTGCTCTAGGCTCTATTTGACATGTAGTCAACTCCTGCTAGCTCCATACATTACATACCCTGATCTAGAACCTTTCTGCAACTCAAAAGACGCCAGATTGCACAATTACCTATGTGGTGAGGTGGTCACCAACCTAGCCCCCGACAAAACTTCAAATGGCCATAACTTGCAATCCGTGGCTCCTATCTGCAATCTGAAAAGACAGGTAGGCTCCATAAATCAAACACTACACACTTGTAACTTGACTTCCACTTAGACCACCTGTCCCCAGCTGCCCTGTCTAGCAAGAATCTGCAACACACTGAACCTTCAACCTTCAATAACTTGGGCTTCGTAGCTCGATTTGATGAGCCGTTTGTACCTGCTCCTTCAACACTTCAAGCTCTTCGTTCTTGGACCCAAATACTACACCTCACATCTCCTTCACGTGCTACCCAAATTAGCCCCTTATGGAGCCTTCCTTGGCCTATAAACCGCATCAGTCATACACCTCCGCTACTGCCTGTCAGCCCATGATCTTCCTAGCTGCTCTAACCTTTTGCAAACTTCTGCTAGCCTGCACATATCTGCCCATGCCACCTTCTAGGTTTGACACACTTTGGCTGTACCATCATTGCCCACTCCCTAGTTGAGCATTTATGCTCAACCACATAAGAGCTTTATTACCCTACAAACTGCAAACACTGAGTACATTATGAGAAAACCCCAAAAAAACTCAAATGTATGTACATAGTTTTATTCCTAGCATATGAGAACACTACTTCGGTTGGTTGCCCAAACCCCTCCATTAGAACCTGATGCACTGCTGGCACCAACTCTCTTTCAAAATAGAGCTTGAGATGCACACCATTAACCCTGTTCTTGAGAAAACGACCATCCATCCTCATTAATGCATAAGTACCATTGGGAAAACCTTGATGGACTTTGTAAGGCCCTGTCCACTTCTTTTGAAAGGTGAAGTCAAGATAGATCTCGTACTTCATCATTAGATCGCCCTTTTTAATTAGCTTTTCTGACAACTGTCGGTTGAACTTCTACTCTTTTCTCTCACTGCTTCACATAAAAATCTGTTGCTTCCTCATGATCCATCTTCAAATTTTCAAGACTTGTAGTCCTATACTACAAAACATCTTGATGAGCTTTATCGATCCACCACAAGCCTTTGAGATTCCCTAACTGCACATGTATAGGTAATACTGCTTACTTGCCATATACCAACTCAGAAGGAGTAAAGTTGGTAGCCACCTTATATGAATTCCTGTAAGCCCACAAATATTTGTCAAGGTTAGATTCCCACCATTCAACCTGCTGGTAGGTGTACTTAGTAAGCATCTTGACTATCTGTCCATTGGCACTTTCCACCAAACAATTGTATTGTGGATGGTATGGAGATAAAAATCGATAATGAATATCCAACTTCTCTACTAGGGCATGCACCAACTTACTTATGAACCCTTGTCCTTGATCCGATATAAGCACCCAAGTTATTCCAAAATGACAGTATATGCAATCAAAAACAAACTAAGCAACAGTATGTGCATTTACCTCTTTGACCGCTTTAGCCTCGACCCACCCGGTAAGGTAGTTATGGCTACCAAAACATACTTCTTTCTGCTTGCTGACTTGGGCAATGGACCATTTGCATCCAAATCCCACTTTTCAAAAGCACCATGTGCTAAGATAGCCCCTTGCTACTCGGCTACCAGTTGTCTTTCACCCATTACTTGGCATGGATGGCAGGTTTTGCACCAATAATGCACATCTCGAACAACAAAAGGCCACCACAACCCACTTCTTACGATACGAGACAAGACTTGATCCTTACCCTGATGACTGCTTTCTTCGTGGCACTGCTCCAATACCATATCAATCTCCTTCTTGTAAAGGATTCAATGTAGCACCCCATATCTACCGTGCATCATAAGATCCTCTACTATCATAGTGAACATTGGAGCTCTTTGAACAATTCCCCTCTTTTGTAGAGTGGAATGCCCTTCAAAACATTGACCTGTACTCAAGAAATCATCTATGTCCTTCAAAGTCTCTCTACCTGCATAAGTAGCCGGTGCCACATACAAACTCAACACATAAGTCTGAACACGATTGTTAGTCAATTGATCTGCTTCCTGGTTCTGTCCCCTTCTCACATGTTTGAAATGCACTTCCTCAAAAAACTTCAACAGCTTCTTTATAGAGAAAAACCAATTCTTGAGAGAATCCCTCTTTACCTGCCATTGGCCCAAAAGCTGTTTGATAACCAATAGAGCATCACCTTTTACTACTAACCATGATATGCCAAAATCAATACATTGTTTAGTCCCAGATGTAGAGTAAGATACTCTGCCTAATTGTTGGTATGTACCTCTTCCAAGTTGTAAGCTTTGGAAAAAATGACTGTGCCGTGCGGATCTTGAATGACCACACCCCCACCTGCTCTTTGTGTTACCCTTCTGTAAGCGTCATCAAACCACATAGTGAAGGACCATTCCAAGTTTGGTTCCTCCTTATCTTCCTTTCGCACTAATCTTGGATAAATTGGTAATTTGATCTCCTTGTTGACTAGGATATCCGCCAAATGAGACCGTCTCGTGTGATCTACTTTGAACTCAAACTCAAACTCTTGAAGCTCAATCACCCATTTCATGATTCGCTTCCCTGGCTTCAAGTGTAGCACCACTTCAGGCAAAAGGTTGTTAGCCGTCAACACATAAAATTTATGAACAATCAAGTACACTTTGAACTTCCTACAGGCGAATACTAAAGACATCACCCACTGTTCCGCTTCCGTATAAGTAGTTTACCCTCGACTAATGACCCTGATTTCGAAGTGAATAGGCTTGTAACTTCTCCCCACCTTCTGTAGCAATACTACTTTAATCGCCACCGTACCCACCGTCATAGCAATGTAGAAATCATCCTCTTGGTTAGGAAGGCACACTGTAGGTAGATGACATAGAATACCTTTCACTTTGTCAAATGCCTCTTCAGATTCCTCATCCCATTGAAATCCATGCACCTATTGAGCCCTTTTCTGAAGAGGGTAAACATATTGAGACAACATCCAAAAGAAGCGGGATAAATACTTTAACTTATGCACGAACGATGCCAACCTTGTCGCACTGGTGGGAGGCTCCATAAGAACCAATTCCTTCACCTTCTATAGATCTGCTTCTATTCCATTATGTGATACCACATGACCCAGCAACTGATCCCTTGGTTGTGCCAACTTTCACTTCTTTGGATTCAATTGACCTCCTTCTTCATCTAGCCTTTGAAAACACAGCCTCAACTTGGACAAATGTTCTGCCCTGAAACTATAACAACCAATATCATCCATAAAAAATCTGATGAACTTACCCAAGCATGGCCCGAACACCTTGTTCATCTAATCTTGAAATGTAGCATACATTCACCAGTCCAAAAGGCATCCTGCGGTAGGCAAAGCACCCCCATGGAGAAATGAAGGTAGTCTTTAACTGATCCTCCAGAGAAATACCAATTTAAAAATATCGTGAAAAACCATCAATAATAGAATAGCGTTCATGTCCGACAACCTGGTTTAAAATCTCATCCTAAAATGGCAGAGGGTAGTGATTCCGCTTGGTCGTAGTATTCAAAGGTTTATAGTCTACACATACTCGCCATTTTTCATTCTTCTTTGGGGTAATGGCAACATGAGAAACCCACTCAGACTCTTTCACAAGATATATAATACTTGCCTCAAGCAACTTGTTGATCTCCTGCCATAGAGCCTCCTTCTGAATATCTCCCAGCCTCCTTAGCTTCTGTGCTTTTGGCCTCTATCCGTCTTTAAGTAGGATCTGATGCTCCACTCCTTTAGCTCCTCTCAGATCTTTATACTCTATCGCAAATAGGTCGAGATAGGATGCACATAGGTCCATATAGCCTTCCTTCTCTTGCTTTGTTAAATTTGTATCTAGCATATCTTCCACCTCTTTAGCCTTCATACTACAGACATGTGCTTGCATACCTTTCCTTGCAATGATAGAGTCTATGGTGACTCCGAATAAATCTGTATCTAGCTTCAATAAATCTTCTTCGCTCTCCTCCTCTTCAACACTGGTGAACCCTTCATCATAAGTAGACTCAGTTTCATAATCGTAACTGGTGCTAAAGTCTTGATTATCTCCCCCGGCTGATGGATGAAAGCGGCTCTCCTTGGTTTTTAGATCCAACACAATCTATCCTCCATTTTCTCAATCTGGCAAAGTAAACACCCCCTCCTCCCAGTCTTGCTTGGCCCCAATTGCCAACAACCATGGCCTCCCCAATATAATTGGATAAGCATTTTCTCCTGCGTTCATGACAAAAAAATTGATTAAGCATTCAACTCCCATAACCTTTACCTTCACATCCTGTGCCACTCCTAAACATGGAGCTTTGGTATGGTTGGCCATCCTCGCTCATTCGCACATTGGACCTGACAACAGCTTTAATACCAATATCCCTCATAGCAGATTCAGTGATCACACAGACTTGGGCACCACCATCAATATACGCTTGAACATGATTCTTCTTTTCAAGAAAAACGTCCACCACTGGAAGCACATCGGTCGGACTCCCCACCCTTGATGCTAGATTCTGTACCACATGCACATCTCCTCCTACTTAAGAAAGCCTTGTACTGACACTGGTTGACCACTGCCACCTTAATTTAGGGTTTAATGCAAGCAACTGTCCAAAAGTGATGTTAGCCTTTTGATTTTGAACATCTCTTACCAGATCGTATTCCGGATTACCCCGTCCCAACTGAAAATCCTTTTGAGTAATTCTTCATCTTTGTCTTCTTTTGCTTGGCTCTTGCTGCTCTCTACCTTCGTTCACCTTCTCTTTACCCTTGTTTGCTCTAGTTTCACATTCCGTCTCGGTCTCTCTTTCGCCTCGTGCTCTTTTGTTGGCCATAATATCAACCTCCCGCATGTCAACACCAATAATATTAACCCTTTGCACTTCATCATTACCTAACGGAGACGCGTGTGCTTGGTTTTCGGCTGCTTGCTGCTCACTTTGACCATTAAACTATGCATGACCCCTGCCTCGACCACACAGAGGATACATGCCGCCCCTTTCCCTCGGTGGGTGAGGGCAATTTGGAGTATAGTGGCCCTCCTCTCCGCAATTGTAACATCTGTCAGGCAATTGCCTAGCCCTGCCTGTTCATGTCCTTGCTTCACCTCTCTCCATAACACTTAAATGCAACTCTTGCATTTGCTCATACAAATCTTGAACTGTATGTACCCATTGTTGAGGAACGGTTGCTACCCCTCGATAGGCTTATTCTCCATTTGAACTTCTTCTCTCGGATTTGAGGTTGGATTGGAAACCCTATCGCTTAGTACCCCAATGCACCTTGCTCAATCTTCTTTTTAATTTTCCGGCTCTTAGACTGTGCAATAGCAACAGCCACGCTGTAATTCTCTAGGCCCTCAAAATTCACCTTTTCACAAACTTTGGGATGAAAACAAGCCATAAAATTTTCCAATTTAAAGTACTCACAACCATTGGCCAATTGCATGGCCACTTCAAAGTCCCTCCAGCACTCTTCGAAGCGGGCGAGGAAAACCATACGCAGTGGATTTTTATAGTTTTTTATTTTAATAGAGCTTTAATCTTCTTGTAGTCATTAATTTTCAATATTTTATGTGATATTTTATTCAAGGAATGTTTTTGCCTAAAGTGGCACATGTTTTGGTTTGAAATTGATCCTTATGCAAAGGGATGCAACCAAACTTTTTACAAATTATCAATATATGTAAGATACGGAGTTAGATATTTATTGCAACATTGTTTGTATATATAGAGGAGTTGGTTAGTATGGAAGGGATTGCATATAGAAGGTTTCTCTAATATGGGTGCACACACACAACATTTCTCCATTACTAATAGTGAAGTCCCTGGCCACTCAATGTAGCATTTTAGTTTGGATTGTGTGAGCACCATGTCATTCGCTATAGAAATTTAATAAATAACATTGATGTAAAACTCTTGAGCTTATTATGTTCAAAGGTTCAAGGGGATAGCTATGGGTTGTTGTTTGTTAGCATTTCGTCAATCTTAGCAGTAATGAGGATGTATGACTTGCTAGAGTGCCCTGTGAATTGTTCATATAGGAGCATAATAGGTTCCATCCTCGTAATTGGTTATGCTGGTGGGGTAGGCATAAAGAGTTGATATGTTTTGGTAGCTCAAAAGGTAATATAAATAAACATGTGAATTTGCCAATAGGCATCATTCATTAAGTTGCTCCATTTATCATAAAATAACGAGAGTTATGATTAGCTATAGGCTTTATATATATGATCAAATTGATGCTGATGTGAATGTCAACGTGAAGGCATTAGTAATGCTAACGGGAGAAAAGCCAAGTAACTATGTAGAACAAGAGATCACCGAACAAGCTTTCGCTCGATGGTGGCAATTGAAACTTGCTAGGCAAGTAAATATTTGAAGACATGCATTTTGAATTTGTGCAAGCCATGGGTATTGAATTGCCTAATGGTGGGTGAAACAAGAAGACAAAGTGTAATGCACCTAGCTAAAAGTGGCAATGTCTATTTGAATCCTCTTGTGAATCTATACATGTTTTGGTAAGGAGTGACAGTCCTTTCAGTGGAGTTGTCCTCAAGTGTTTGTTCATGCGATGAATGAAGAGGACCCCCAACCTACACGATATATGAAATACAGGGAATGATGTTAGTGTATGTGAGCTTCATGTGTTGAAAATTGCAGCACTTTGATTGCATGGAGACTACCCAACCTAGGATTTTGAAAACCGGGGGAGATTGCCTAACATTTGACCAACTTGCTTGAAAAACACCAACTAGTTCAAACACGGTGTCTTCAAGAGGACCCAAGAATGCTCACAAAATTGTGAAGCATTTCATCAAAGCTCTTGGTGTACCACACAGTCACACAAAGACTTATGTTCGCTCAAAGGAGAGGGAGTGAGTGAGTAAGAGAGAGAGAGAGAGGGAGAGAGAGAGAGAGAGAGAGAGAGAGAGAGAGAGAGAGAGAGAGAGAGAGATGTTGCACACTAATTTCTCGTTACACAATGGTTGTTGAAACTAAAGGTGCATGAACTATGACGAGGTGTAGTAGATTTGCAAACGGGTGTCATCATATACATGTGGTAGTGATGTGTGTGAACACACTAGGACCATTGGGGCAATGTTTCCCTCTTTAGGAGGTTTTTTCCCCCGTGCATTGTATATACAGTGGTATAGCCAAAGTGTGTAAACCCTAGAAGGTGGCATGGGCAGATATGTGCAGGCTAGCTGAAGCTTGGCAAAAGGTTGGAGGAGCTAGGAAGATCATGGGTTGACAGACAGCGATGGAGGTGTATGACTGATGCGGTTTATAGGCCAAGGAAGGCTCCATGAGGGGCTAATTTTGGGAGAAAATGAAGGAGATGTGAGGTGCAATCTTTGGGTCTAGGAATTAAGAGTTTGAAGTGATGAAGGAGCAGGTCAAGATGGCTCATCAAACAGAGCTATGGAGCCCAAGTTATGGGAGGTTGAAGGTTTAGTGTATTGCAGATTCTTGCCAGACAGGGGAACTGGGGACAAATGGTCCAAGTGGAAGTCAAGATATAGGTGTGTAGTGCTCGATTTATGGAGCCTATGTGTCTTTTCAAATTGCAGATAGGAGCCACAGATTGCAAGTTATGGCTAGTTGAAGTTTTGTCGGGGGCTAGGTTGGTGCCCACCTGACCACATGGGGAATTTTGCAATCCAGCGTCTTTTGAGTTGTGGCAAGATTCTAGGGCAGGAAATGTAATGTATGGAGCTAGCAGGAGTTGAATGCATGTCAAACGGAGTCCAGAACAAAAAGTTATAGTGGTCGGAAGATTGAGTGCCTTTGTCTGAAGTTGATTGCAGATGATTTGGTCGGGTTTTGCGGCCTCAGTTCAAGGGCTCAAGAAATTGTGAGAAGCGGCTTGAGCCGGGGGTGTTCAAGTAGACATGATGAATTATTGGCGGGTTTTTGCGTCTTGGAAATCCAACCCTGGACTGGGATACTGCAGGTTGGTGAAGAGTGGGGAAAAAAATATAAGTAGATGTTTTTTTGTAAAAGGTTTTGGAGCTTCAAAACTCACCCCAAGAGCAGGCGCCCCAACTGCCGCCACATGGTAGAGTACATATCCCACATACGCAGGCAAGGTCTCATATTCAAGAGTTTAAGGGAAGCAGTGTGACCCACATTGGGATGTCGAAGCGAGTGAGAGAGTAAGCTCTCATGGCGATGGCGCTTTGGGCGGTGGCTCTTGTTGGGCGCTGCGAGTGCCGTCCTGACGGTGCTTAGAGGCCATTTATACGGAGGTATTGGCGTGCTGATGCGGAGGCAGCCAACGGCTGGCGGTGCTACATTGGTTCATAGTGATGATGTGGCAGCCGGTTGGGCCTTAGTCCCGTGCCCGATGAGGCAAATGTTTTTTGAGGGCAAAGTGCCCCCCCCAATAGCGATGTTGCTATTGCTCTAGAGGGGAGGGGTCCCGCAAGAGATAGAGAGAGAGAGCATGAGCCCGAGACCAGTCAAGAGGAGGGTCTCACGGCCAGTGGACAACTAGCAAGAGAGTGAAATAAAGCAAGTCCAAGGAGGCCCAAAGGTCCAAGACAAGCAAGAAGGGGAGCATGTAATAGAGGGGTCAAATGAGAGAGAGTCACCACTCAACTACTCAACTACAAAACAATTGACTCAAAGAGTAGTAAGTATCAATCTCCACTCTAATAGTTTGAAATTTATTTGACAACAATGAACAAAAGAACAAATTATTGCAATCTTTCATTTTTCATACAAACATGTCAGAGTAAGAATACTTAGTAAATAGAATTGAGATGCTAAATGAGATCTATGGCAATGGTTTCTCAACATAACAAAATAGTCTTATGAACTCCTTGCTACTAATCTACCATAATTGCAACTTTTGAGACACACACGTCTAGATCCACACAATGTCTTAGGAGAACACAATGTCTTGTGTTCTCCCATCTTTGTCATTGAGGATCCAAATTAAATGTCAATCTACAAGATTCAAATAATTCACTATAATCAAATCAACTCACCTTAAAAGTGCCCTTCCAAAGCAATATTGCTTTTAACTAACCCTTCCACAAGAAGGGGATTTTTTTTATATATCCCTTCAAAGGTAAATCCTAAAAAATTGTCAATTTCTCTGAGAGGTCAAATATGGCATTCAAGGGCTCTACAACCTTAAAAACCAAACTATAATTCCCAATTGCGATAAATGTTTCATTCTAACTAGGCGCTTAAGGCAAAAGTACTTAATAATCTCAAGGTTTTGTCATTTAAACAATTGAGCGTCCCATTTTTATTAATACTTAAACATGCTTACACAAATTTTAGCCAAGAAAAGAAATATTCATATATATATTATTACTATTATTATTTTATTTTATTTTTTAACGAAAGAGGAAGACATATATAAATATATATATATATATATATTTCTTTGTCTTTTAAATCAATTTCATGTCACACACATAAATATTTTATAGAATTTAGGTTTTCACAATTGTATGTACATATTGATAAGGCGAAAAACATGGGAATAGGTGAGCTTACATCTATAATTCCGATTGTTATAGCTAGAAGATCCTCAATAATAGAAATGTCTAATCCTCAATACTCACGCCTCCCTTTATACCACCCCCCTTCCTCCCTCCCTCCCCCCTCCATTATACATATGGTGTAACCATGAAATAATAGGGGGCAACCTCTTATTGTATAAGCATATGTGCGATCTGGAAGAACGGGAAGGTTTGAGTAAAAAGACTTTTGTCAGCATAAGACTCTTGTCCATATCCATGTTCATGTAATAAAACAGTTGCATCATTGGAGTGTGAGATGTATAACTACCAACACATATTTTCCATGCTGCATAGATAGCTTGTTTTTGCCATCGGTGGCTACTTCATAATAATTGCATTTTTTTATTTTTTTTAATATTCTATTAGTGAAGTGTAGATGAAAACAATTCTCCAAAATGTAAAAACAATTTACAAGTCCCTTTGAAACCCACCGATAAGGGTGATTGGCATGAGTAGTCTTCCTAGGTTAAGGGATTCTGTCATTTATTTGGATTTCTTGGAAAATTGGCCAGCGCTAGCATTGTTTTGGGAGTTGTATTGTCTTAATATTCTCCTTGGAGCAATGATGTTTGCCATGATATGATCGTGTGTACACAATGAAACTATATAGGCAAATAACAATAATCCTATTAAAGACAATAATCACCAATTAGTATTCTACACTTGTTCACTAGTGTACAAGATCATGCACGCGAAGAGAGAGAGACAGACAGAGAGAGAGAGGATTGTGCACAAGTATATCGAGGCAGTCACAAATATTGTGCATATGGGTGTTAAAGTTTATAAAAACTTACACAAAAATAGATTTTAGAGAGAGAGAGAGAGACAGAGACGTTGTCCAAGGATTTTCCTTATTTGTAGAGGCAAAGAGACATAGAGAGAGGGCAGGGACATTGTAGGAACTATTCCACAAAACAATGTGTACGTGTGTGTGTGTCTGTGTGTGTATGTGAGAGAGAGAGAGAGAGAGAGAGAGAGAGAGAGAGAGAGAGGAGAGGAGAGGATTTCGCTTACATGATCAAAATTAGTGAGTTTATATATTATTTGCTAAGTAGGTGGGTTAAAAACAAAAAAATTTCAGAGAATCTAAAAGCGAGTTATATAAGCGGATGCATTGGTCTAAAATGGCAAGCCCAAGGTGCTGCTGTTTTTGAAAAAGTTAACCCTCGAATTTCTCAC
This sequence comes from Adiantum capillus-veneris, assembly GCF_014529385.1. Taxonomy (NCBI): domain Eukaryota; kingdom Viridiplantae; phylum Streptophyta; class Polypodiopsida; order Polypodiales; family Pteridaceae; genus Adiantum; species Adiantum capillus-veneris. Next base: position 21,018,085 of record NC_140935.1, read on the forward strand.
TTGCATGCATTAGTTGCACATCCATGATAATGACATGACCTTTGAAATGCTGTAGAAAAATGTAGGTTATCAGGTGAACTAGGTGAACTAGGGTCATGCTCTCTCTGAGAATGTCATTATAAGATAAATGAATATAGGCACCCGCAATCTATCATTTGCATGCATTTCACATCCACCATCATAATAACATGACATTCAAAAGCCTCAAGGCAATGTAGATTATTAGGTGAAACCTTCATCGCAACATTTGGAACAAGAGCGGGTCTGAGAATTCATGAAAATCAAAGCTGCACCAGAAGGAGTTAGGTCTTCGGGAGTGCCACCCTCTCTACCTCCCCTTCCTCCTCTTGCCGCCCATGTGCTTCCTCCTCTTCCCTTCCTCCTCCTCCACAGGCTCCTCCTCCAAAATCTTTCCTCTCCTCCACCTCCTCTCTTCATCTACTCCTCTAACCACCTTCCCTTCCTCCAGCTCCTCCTCTAGAAACCACCATCCCTTCCCTAAAGTCCTCCTATCTCCTACTCCCTTCTTCCTCTCTTTTCTTAGTCGCTCTATAACCCCTCTCCTTATCCTCTCTCTCTCTCTCTCTCTCTCTCTCTCTCTCTCTCTCTCTCTCTCTCTCTCTCTCTCTCTCTCTCTCTCTCTCTCTCTCTCGTGCTGTCTTCCCTCTCTGCGTGTGTCTCTCTCTCACCCGCCACCCCTCTCTCTCGTTGTCTCCCCCCCCACCCCCCCCCCCCCCCTCTCTCTCTCTCTCTCACACACACACACACACACACACACACTAGGACAAGAGGGAAGGGTGGCAAGGGTAGAATCTCTCTCTCTCTCTCTCTCTCTCTCTCCCTCTCTCTCTCTCTCTCTCTATCTCTCTCTCTGACAATACACACACATACAGACACACTAGGACGATAGGGAAGGGTGGCAAGGGGAGAGAGAGAGAGAGAGGGTGCAGAGAGCTATTTAAAAAAAACAAAGCACTAGCAGTATCTCTAGTGCCTCCGTTTTTTTGTGAAAGAGGGAGAGAGGGGGAGAGAAAGAGAGAGTGATAGCGGGAGGGGAAGAGAGAGGGGGGGCATTGGGAGGGAGAGAGAGATCAAGAGAAGAGGGGTGGCAGGTGGAGAGAGAGTAGGAGGCTGGGAGGGAGAAAGAAAGCAAGCGCGGGGGGGGGGTTGTACAAGGTGAGCCCGTCTTTCTTTTAAAAAAAATAAAAATACACTTCACCTCTCTCCCTCAGAATTTTGTCGCCCCCCTCTCTCTCTCTCTCTCTCTCTCTCTCTCTCTCTCTCTCTCTCTCTCTCTCTCTCTCTCTCTCTCTCTCCTTATCAATCGATCTCTCTCCCACTGCATCTTCCTTTTTTCTTTCTCTGCCTCCTATCACATTGTCGCTTTTTGAGTCCCTCCAATCCTAATGACAAATGAAATGAAATGCTATGATAATTGTCATCAAAAGGCCAAAATGACCCATGCGACCAAAATGATACATTCTTGGTGGATCTAATACAATGTCTGGGTACAAAATATAATGAGAAAGAAGGGGAGAGAGAGAGAGAGAGAGAGAGAGAGAGAGAGAGATGAAATGAAATGAAATGTTATATTAACGTCTTCAAAAGGCCAGAATGACCTATGAGACTAAACTATTACAAAAGTGGTGAATCTGTTACAATGTCTAGGTACCTTAGTACCAAAGTACTAAGTGTCAAAAGTGTGAAAATAAATGTGAAAAAGGAAATACAAAGTATTAAATAAACTTCTTAGGAGAATTCTGGGTGTCTGTCTAGAATGCTTCTAATCCTTTGTTGTAGTCTCCTCCGGTGAAGTGTGCTTCTGCATCTCGATCGTGGTTGTCTCGATTTCCTAAGCTCAATCGCCCTATCAATGAGGGTGTCTTTGGTATGAATGTGGGTACTCCTTTGTGCTGGCTACTGGCCTCTTGCTTCTCCTTCCACTCCTACTTCTCTCGATCCGAAGAAATCTGTGATCTGCCTCTGAGGCTGTAGTGCTCTTTGTCTTCTCATTAGATTATCCCTGTGCCGATGTAGTTCCAGTAGGTACAAGCCTAAGCATCTTTGATCTTGGTATTGCATGACTCTATCTAGAGGTCCAAAGCCTTCTTTAAATAGGCAATGGAAACGCCCACGTATCTCATAGTATACGGTGCAATGGCATATGTAGTGTAATTCTGTCTCCGGCTCCATTCCGCATAACTTGCAAATTCTGCTCTCAGGTGGGATTCCCCTAAATCTGCCAAATTCAATTTCCAGTTGGTGTGAGGATGTACGAATCTTACCAATAGCACATCTCAAACCATGAGACAGGTGGGTATCCATGTAGCTCGGGTCAATCACAAATCCATCTTCAGATAGCATTAGGAAGTTTTCTTTGTAGTCGTCCATCTTCTGCCCAATTCTTGTGTAGGGTCTACCCATGTCCTCTTAGTATCCAGATGTATAAGATCCTGACGGATGATTTTATTAATCTCCTTTCGTGTAATTGCCAGTGATGGAGCCGCAAGAGAGTATTGGAAGAGAGAGAGAGAGAGAGAGAGAGAGAGAGAGAGAGAGAGAGAGAGAGAGAGAAGGGGGCAGAGGGATCCGCAAGGGAAGTGAAGGTTTGGGCACACGGGGGGGGGGGGGGGGGGGGGGATTGTGAGAGGGGAGAGTGGAGTGTAGTTTTTTCTTTAAAAGGGAAAGAAAGGGGGAGAAGCGACCTCTCTCCCCCTTTCTTTCCCTTAAAAAAAAAAAACTACACTCCACTCTCCCCTCTCACAATCCCCCCCCCCCCCCCCCCCCCCCCCCCGCCTGTGCCCAAACCTTCACTTCCCTTGTGGATCCCTCTCCCCCCTTCTCTCTCTCTCTCTCTCTCTCTCTCTCTCTCTCTCTCTCTCTCTCTTCCAATACTCTCTTGTGGCTCCATCACTGGCAATTACACGAACGGAGATTAATAAAATCATCCGTCAGGATCTTATACATCTGGATACTAAGAGGACATGGGTAGACCCTACACAAGAATTGGGCAGAAGATGGACGACTACAAAAAAAACTTCCTCCAGCTATTTGAAGATGGATTTGTGATTGACCCGAGCTACATGGATACCCACCTGTCTCATGGTTTGAGATGTGCTATTGGTCAGATTCGTACATCCTCACACCAACTGGAAATTGAATTTGGCAGATTAAGGGGAATCCCACGTGAGAGCAAAATTTGCAAGTTATACGGAATGGAGCCAGAAAGAGGTGGGTTGGAGAGAGAGAGAGAGAGAGAGAGAGAGAGAGAGAGGGGGGGGGGGGGAATGGGTTGGAGGGATCATGAGAGGGTCTGATTTTTTTTTTTAAAAAAACAAAGGCACTAGCAAAATCTCTAATGTTTTAGGTTTTTTTAGAGAGACAGAGAGAAAGAGAGGAGAATTTTAACGTTATAGAAAAGTATATATATATATATATACAGAGAGAGAGAGAGAGAGAGAGAGAGAGAGAGAGAGAGAGAGAGAGACATGGGGGAGAGAGGGGTGGAGCTCACTCCACGAAGGGAGGAAAGGCAAGGGGGAGAGAGGGAGAGGGGAGGGGAAGGGGGGGGGGAGAGAGAGAGAGAGAGAGAGAGAGAGAGAGAGAGAGAGAGAGAGAGAGAGGGTAGGGGGTGGGAGGGGGAGACAACAAGAGAGAGGGGTGGTGGGCAAGAGAGAGACACATGCACAGAGGGAAGACAGCAGGAGAGAGAGAGAGAGAGAGAGAGAGAGAGAGAGAGAGAGAGAGAGAGAGAGAGAGAGAGAGAGGAGGTCCTTGGCTACTCCACTGGAGAGAGGGGCGGCAATTGGCGGCGATGGTAGGAGTAGGGGCGGCACATGGTGGTAGTAAGTTAGCACCACTAACCACCAGTGGTGGGCTAGGGTGGTGGGTGGTGATGGTTGCTAAGGGGTGGCAATGGGAGGTAGTGGTGGTGGGATGAAAAAAAAAAAAGCTCGCTCCAAAGCTCGCTTCATTGAGCTCACTCCTTAACCGTCCCCCACCAGAAGGAAGGGCAAAGAGGTGGAAGATCAAACGGAAAGTAACAAGGAAGTGTTACACCTATTTCGTGTTACGGCAAGGCATGGAAGAATATGATTTTGTTAAATATTTTCAAAATCAACAAGCTTCTATCATCTAAAGGAGGTGGTATCACATCCATTTCCTATATATGGCGAGGCATGTAATAGTAATTTTGTTGAATACGTTCAAAATCAACAAGCTTCTATCCCCTATGATCAACTCCTAGTTGTGTAAATGACGAGTTAAAGAGGTTACGGTCAAAGATGTGAGAAAAAATCAAAGTGATGGTGGACAAGCTCTCATCTTAAAGAAGCAATTTCGTCCAAGCTTACGTGGATGGAGGAGTGAAGACGTGAAATGATGGATGCTACCAAAATATGTAAGAGATTGGAGCATAAATTTCGATCAAAATTCGTATGAATGGAGAATGGCCAATCACAAAAACGCGAAGTGCCGTGGTCATCCTCGGTGCATATCTTGGTTTCTATTTTTGGAAGTCGATGTTTTTTTTAATTTTTGGTAGTGAATGCTTGCTAGATTCTTTTTGTCAAAGGAAGAGATTCCTCTCGCTTTGATGCTGATGATTGTGCACAACATGCACATGAGAGATGGCATTGTGCATTAGTACATGGAGTCATGAGTTCATTATGCATATCGTATGTTTCTAGGAGGATCATGGCTTAGAGCAAGTAAGAGCTCTCTCGATTTGATGTGGACCATTGTGCACAACATGAACATGAGAGATGGCATTGTGCATTAGTACAAGATCATAATCGTGCTTGTTGGATCATTTCTGTCATGGAGACATGAGTTCATTATGCAAATCCTTGGTTTCTAGGAGGATCATGGCTAGAGCAAGGCAAACAATCCTCCTGATTTGATGTGGGTCATTGTGCACAACATGCACATGAGAGATGGCATTGTGAAAGATCATAATCGTATGTACATAGTGCACAGCTAACAACTAGAATAAAATCATGTGTACATGGTGCAACAAAATGGCTATATAACAGTAATCGTACTAAATTAGCATTACAATCGTACTAAAGTAGCAATTAACAATTAGATTAGTTTAAATAACAAGTCCTAAATATAACAATCACCAATTAGTATTCTACATATCTGTTAAACTAATGTACAAGTGCACACACCATACTAGATAATACCAAATAGGAACTCCAAGATAGGAACAAGTTTTAGAACAAGTTTTACCATAAGATAGGAACAAAATAGGAACAAGTATTTGAACGGGCAGCGCTAGCATTGTTTTGGGAGTTGTATGTCTTAATACTCTCCTTGGAGCAACGATGTTTTCCATGATATGATCGTATGTACACAATGAAACTATATAGGCAAATAACAATAATCCTATTAAATACACTAAATACCAATTAGTATTCTACACGATTCTACTATTGTACAAGAGCATGCACACGGAAAGAGAGAGGGGGGGAGAGAGAGAGATGGGATTGTGCACAAGTATCGAGGGAGTCACAAATATTGCGCGTATGGGAGTTAAAAGTCTATTAAAACTCACACATTTTAGAGAGAGAGAGAGAGAAAGAGGTCCAAAACTTTCTTATTTGCAAAGGTAGAGAGAGACGTAGAGAAAGGGCAGGGACATTGTAGGAATTATTCCACACTAGCACTTGTGTACGTGTGTGTGTGTGTGTGTGTGTGCGCACGCATGATCAAAATTAGTGACTCCATATAATATTTGCTCATCAAGCGAGTTAAACACGAAAATTTTACAGAGAATCTAAAAGCGAGTTATATAAGGGGATGCATTGGTCTAAAATGGCAATCCCAAGGTAATGCTTTTCTTGAAGAAGGTAACCACCGAATTTATCACTTGCATGCATTAGTTGCATATCCATCATAATGACATGACCTTTGGAAGGCTCTAGGGAATTGTAGGTTATCAAGTGAACTAGGTGCACTAGGGTCATACTCTCTTTGAAAATGTCATTAATATAAGTTAAATGAATATAGGCACCCCCAATGTATCATTTGCATCCATTGCACATCCACCATCATGATAACATGACCTTCAAAAGCCTCAAGGCAATCTAGATTATCACAGGTAAAACCTTCATCGCAACATTTGGAACAAGAGCGGGTCTGAGAATTTATGAAGATCAAAGGTGCACTAGAAGGAAGGGCAAAGAGGTGGAAGATCAACCGAAAAGGAACAAGGAAGTGTCAAACCTATTTCGTGTTAGGGCAAAGCATCGAAGAATAAAATTTTGTTAAATATATCAACAAGCATTATCATCTACAAGGAGGTGGTATCATATCCATTTCCTTTATACGGCGAGGCAGGTACAAGTAATTTTGTTGAATATGTTCAAAATCATGATCAACAAGCTTCTATCCTATATGATCAACTCCTAGCTGTGTAAATGAGAAGTTAAAGAGGTTAAGTTAAATAGAGGTTATGGTCAAAGATGTGAGCACAAATAGAGGTTAAGTTAAATAGAGGTTATGGTCAAAGATGTGAGCACAAAAGAAAGTTCTTTAGGAGTGGTGGACAAGTTCTCATCTTGAAGGAGCAATTTAGTCCAAACTTATGTCGATTGATATGAATTGATATGAATCGAGGATGGTCAATCACAAAACCGCCAATTTAGTCCAAACTTATGTTGATTGATATGAATTAATATGAATCGAGGATGGGCAATTACAAAATCGCGAGGTGCCATTGTCCTTGGTTCATATCTTGGTTTCTATTTTTGGCAGTGCAATCTTGGTGGATTGTTTTTGTGAAAGGAAGAGAGTCCTCTCGATTTGGTGTGGATCATTGTGCACAACATGCACATGGCATATGGCATTGTGCATTAGTACATGGAGACCTCATATGCTACGTTTCTAGGAGGATCATGGCTAGAGCAAACAAGAGCTCTCTTGATTTGATGTGGAACATTCTGCACAACATGAACATGAGAGATGATATCGTGCAATAGTACAAGATCATAATCGGGCTTCCTGGAGACATGAGTTCACATTATGCATATCCTATTTTCTAGGAGCATCATGGCTAGAGCAAGGCAAACAGTCCTCTCGATTTGATGTGGATCATTGTGCACGACATGCACATGAGAGATGGCATTGTGCAAGATCATAATCGTATGTCAAGTGCACAGCTAACAACTAGACTAAAATCATGTGTACATGGTGCAACTGAATTGCTATATAATTTTTTTGAACGGGCAAAACCATAAGATTTTATAGAGAGAGGAGAAGATTTAACAGCGTAGGAAAGAGGGGGGGGGATTAAGGTGTCGCATTTGGACTGCATAACCAAAATTAGGCTCATTTGAGCTGCATAACCAAAATTAGTGAGTCCTACATATTATTCCCTACGCAAGTTGAGCTGTACATCTATTGAGAGGAGAAGATTTAACAGCGTAGGAAAGAGGGGGGGGGATTAAGGTGTCGCATTTGGACTGCATAACCAAAATTAGGCTCATTTGAGCTGCATAACCAAAATTAGTGAGTCCTACATATTATTCCCTACGCAAGTTGAGCTGTACATCTATTTAGCAGCTATACAGCTGCTTATTTGGTCCTGAATTTGGACTCGTCGATATCCACGCCTTTGGCTTGGGCCGCTTCCCCGCCGGACATGTTGTCGGTGGCCAGGCCACCCTTGCGACCCATCTCCTGGTAGCCCTCCCGGCCCATCTGCTGGGCGCGTGCCTGGCCGCCCTTGCTCCCCATCTCCTGGTATCCCTCGTGGCCCAGCTGCTCCGCCCGCGCTTGCCCACCCTTGCGCCCTCCCTCCACGATGCGTTGCTACAAAAACACACATCAACCAAGCCTTCATTCACTCAATCACATAGCACAGGATGGAAACCAACTTGAGATGATCTCACATGCATTTGTACAGCTGCAACAAATCTCGTCTCATTCAGAAAAAGAGAGTTACCTGTGCCTCTTCAGAAAGAGCGTGCGACATCTTGACGATCGTGTCTTTCCGCGGATGAAAGTCTACTCAGCTACAGCTAGTGCTGGCGCTCCGTTCTCGGCGTTGTAGTGTGATAAGTATGTATTGTGTAGATGAGCTCTAGCCAATTCGACAATTGCAGAGGCGGGAAAGCCCTCCTTTTATAACACAAGCGAGCAAGCACGCAGCGCTGCGTCTGGTGGGCACGTGGAGCCTACCTAGTTTTACCAGCGTGAAGGTTGAAATGGCACGTCCCCACCTTGCTCATTTAACTCCTTCAGTAAACGTGTCCACAAGGCGAAGATTCAAGAATAAGAGTAGGGGGTACCAGCTGCGACAAATCATAAAATTAAACAATAGGCAAGTAGATTCTCTCTATTTTTTGGGGGCAGAGAGAGGACGTCTGAGCCACATCCTGCAAACAAGGGGGTGGGGGAGCCAGGGGGGCTGATGTAAAATGCCCTCCAGTTATGGCAGCCTACGGCCATGCCCCGAGAGTTACAATTCTCCAAGCTAGCCTCCTTGTAGTGCTGCCAAGGCTCTCAGCCCTTTGTACCATCTTGCGGCCAGAGGAGGGGCGTGAGGTGAAACCGGCGTCTGGCAAGGGAAGTGTCAGGGGCGACTGGCAGGGGAGGTGAGTGCATAGAAGGCTCATATTTTTGTTTAACCTGTGTGTTGCTCAGTGTAGCAAGATTGTGTGGAAGTTGGATCCGCTGGTGCGTGTTCAAATCCTACATACTCCTTTTAGAGGGTGAGAGAGATCTCATATGAAGCCTTCGGTGAAGGTATTTGTGGAGATTCGGCTGAATTAAAGAGTATGTCGTACACATTTCGAAAAATCTATTTGATTAGAATTTTCAGGAGATACCCCTTTGGCATGAAAAGAAAAACAGAAGTGTGCCAACTGGCCACTCGGGAGGCCAAAAGGGGAGGTAGAGGCAATCGGGGCCAGGTAGCACCGTAGTAGGACGGGGCTTGCACGGAGGAGTCGACGACAACGGTGACGCAGGAATACGGGGCTCGCACAACAGTGATGGAGATCGATGGGGTAGGGGCAGGGCATGGTCGTACACATTTTTAAATGAAAAGAACAATTGACAAGGTCTGCACAGAGCATGCCTTCGCATGAGTGGTCTAGCGCAGGTTTAACTTGCGACTGTATCAATTCGAATACCTATCCTATCATTCAAATTTGAGGCCCGAATTGCAAGGCAAGCCGTTGGCTCAGTGGAATCTATGACGATTCTGGGCAATATAATAACGAAGTTACCAATATGAGTATTATGGGCAATTTCCAAGTCATAGGAACAAACCTCGTATATTTATCCCACTAGAGCGAGAGAGCGAGAGAGAGAGAGAGAGGGGCGGGGGGCATTGTGCATAAGTATAGTACAAGATAATTGTGTGTACATAGTGCATAATACAATATAATCGTGTGTGTGCATAGTGGAACTATGTGGCTAAATAACAATAATCCTATGGTATGTACACAATGCATGTTCCTAGTACAATATAATCGTGTGTGCATAGTGGAACTATGTGGCTAAACAACAATAATTCTATTGAATATAACAATATTAAAAAATTAGAAAATGGTTAAGTAATAATAACCCTACTATTATAACAACTAACAGCTACTATTCTACACATCTGCTAGCTAGTGTACAAGACCACACACCATATTATATATACCAATAGGAACAATCCAAAGATACCTTTATATCCACCTACTCGTTAAGGTGGATTTGTGGGTGCTTAAACACACACGAGGTTACATACCCAAAGTGGCATCTAATTTAATCTAATGGATACATTTGGCTGTGTCTCTTGTAAGTGTAAGCTGGGAGCTCTAAAGTTAAAGAGAGGATGGTCATTGAACAAATTAGAATGGTTACGTCCACTGTGCCTCATTGATCTATATACTCTTTCAATTACTACATGGTTTCAAACATACTACATCTATATACTCCCGGGGGGGGGGGGGGGGGGTCCACCTTTTAAAAATACCTATAGCACGTGCATTCAAGAGATATGTTTTAAACCCCTCTACACACTCACTTCATCAGATTTAAAAGACCCCTCTTCCTTTATAAACCTGTAACTTATTTTCAATTTTCCAATGTCAGATCCCTTTTGTACATGTTATTTTTAACTCTTTGGTATATAAAAAACCTCTCTAGGTGAACTCACGTAATTTTGAGGTGAACCTTCTGGGTGCTGCTCCCCACCTGGCATGTCACCTACTCAAGGCTTAACTATTGGTGCCTCCTTCCTACCATGGAGTAAGCCCTCCTTTTATAATACAAGCGAGTGAGAACCTAGCGCTACGTCTGGTAGCTTATGTAGTTCTACCTGCATGAAGGTTAGGGACGAGAGAGAGAGAGAGAGAGAGGGAGAAGCACTCATTGGCTGGAAGAGAGAGAAGTAGAGAGAGTGCATTCAAGTGGAAAGTGAGAGTGAGAGAGGTAGTGAGATTGCATTCAAACTAAGAGGGAGAGAGTGGATCACCATCAAACGGCGAGAGGTGCTCTCTTGCTCAGTTTAATTTCGCTAGCAGATTTTGAGTGCCACCACAAAGAAGACATGGAAGTGGGGACTACCGTCAAACCTTAGAAGTGACAACACGAAGACAATACCAAAGGGGAGGTTGCTCTATCTCTAGCTATTCACGCACTTCGCTCACTTTCGCTTTCATATAGCCACTCGTAGCAAACTTCTGTTAGAGCTTGTAATTTATAAATAATATTGAAGCTTTGTTAAATTCAACCCTCGAGGGTCCTGAGAATCCCTCTAGGCCTTGCCATCAAGTTTTGACTTTTGTGCAGCAATTATGAGCTAAGTTTTCTCTCTCTTACTCGAATTTTGATATAAAAACAAAGAAATTATCTGTAAAAGCGCCTTGCGCTCATATATCATAATACAAACACTAATTTATGCCTATTTCCATTTTGTCAGCTCGTGTAGGCATTCTCTACATCATTTTTACAATCAATCATCACCATATTTGTGCTCGTGCTGTGTTTGTCATTTGCCAGTGTTTGTCTACACTCCAGCCACTCCAGTGCTACTTGGCAGTAGACATCTGGCACACTGTATTTTCTCTAGGTCCTACTTATCTTTCTCTTTGGGCTTTGGGGGGTTCTATTCCATTTTTTATACTATCTTTGTTGGGTATCTGGGGGGGTCTTTGGGTCTTTGTCCTCTTTGCCTTGTGTCCCTTGATCGTTTAGAAATTTATCAGACAGTGGCATGCATGGTGGGACCTTGACTTAGCCGAGGTTCTGCGACACGAACCTACTTGAAAAGGGGATGTATACACAGTGATAAAGTGTGGCGAGAACATTTTGGGGAGAATGAGCGAGCCAAGAGATATCATCGAAGGAAAAAGGAAAAATCATTACGAGGGAATTCTATCCCTACAACTCCTTCACAACAAAAAATTCCAATATTACCAGGAAAAAGTCCATCGGGTATCTCATTTTCTGTTTATATTCCCGTCATGGCTCAATCTTTTGCAATCTAGTCACCCCTAGTGTAACCAGCTAATGTCAGTCGCCCTGATGCACCACTCATCCCACTCCCAACATTTCATGGGTTGCCCTTGGAAGATCCTGTAGGTCATGTAAACAATTTTAAAACTGTTTGTTTGACATGGCACATTGTCGAAGAGGGACACGTAATGACTTATTTTAGCACTATACTTAAAAGTGAAGCTTCGAATTGGTTTTCCAAGCTGCAAGCAAATTGTATTCCTAGTTTTTCCAATTTTGAGCATAAATTCTTACTTGCTTTTTGCAAACCTCCAAAATTTTTATCATTTCTTGAGGAGTTGCGCTCATTTAAGCAAAATTATCCTCGTGAAAGGATTGAGCAAGCCGCCACGAGGTTCAAGAATTTTACCGACCTTATACTCCCACTTTCAACATTGATCTACTTACCATCATGGAATCATTTCCTAGGGGGTTGCATCCTCGTATTCAAATTTGAGTGAGGGCTCAAGCTCCAAAATATTTAAATACTGTTATCAGGTCTATTGTTAATGTGGAGAGTTCCTACAGGGGTGCTTATGAACCACAACTAGTTGCGATGCCATCTCCATCGTTCTACTCGTTGCTAGCACCACACTCTTTACCCATGTCTACTCCCAGTTTATCTTTACAAGCCCCATCTTATGTACCCCAATTACAATGGACACCACCTCTGCAATTACCATCTGTTACCCCACTCCAACTTCAAGCTACACCACCGTCTATTTTGCTCTCAGCACCCACACTCACTATTAACACTTCCTCTTTATCCACCTCTCCACATTTCTTGGCACCTGTTTCTCATGCTCCCCAACCTTTTGTGACTTATCCTCAATCTACTTCTACCACTGCACCTTCCATGCATCACAAGGACGGGAATGGTTATGAGAGAACTGCACCTAGTATTAGGGACTTGAAAGACACGATGACTAGTTACATGAACCAGTTAAATGAAAACATGAAAGCTGTTACTCTAGATGTGGACTTTTTGAAGCGCCAACAAAATTTGTCATCTGCTCGTCGCCCTAAACCTAATCCCACTAAGATTGTGTGTCGATCTTGTGGTGTACACGGCCAGCTTTTCAAAGATTTTCCCACGGTCATCTGCAGTTATGAGAGATCTTTGGATAAAGAGCTATATTAAGATGTACCACATGATGAATAGAAAATCTACATTACCACCACCTGGTCCCATAACCCATTTTAGCTGGAATGAGAGACCTCCAGGCCCTAGTTGGACACTTTAACAGAGAGGATCTCATAGTTCTCCAACCATGGATTCTTCTAGTTTGGCACCCACAACAACCAATAATCCATTAGTTAATATGATTGATTATGATGCATTGCTTGCGCATGCAATTACATGAAAGGGGAAAGATGAATTTTTTGAGAACAGAGACGCTACACCCGATGTTGCTACCCACCCACCCACCCGTGTTGGTTCCCGCTTCCGACCCTTTGCCCCAACCTCGTCATATTTATCCTCACCCTACCCCAAGTAATTTATCCCCTCCTATACCTTCGTTTGACCTTGTTTCTGCTTTAATCTAGGGAAGTTTACCATGTCCCTACCACAGTACCTTCTCACTTCTCCTTCTAGTCGTGCCTTTTTAAGGAGGTACTGCAGAGCTTTGGGTTCTTCCAAGGGGGTGAGTCCTATTATTCTTGCTGTTCAAAAGGTATATTCCCTTATTGTTGAGCGAGAGTGTCCTTGAGTGGAGTACATGAGTCACCAGCTTGTGATCCCACATACTATAGTTGATGGAGGCTCGGGCATCAATGTTTTAAGTTACACCACCTTTGCCAAGCTTGGGATATCTTTTAATGGAATTCCTGTTACTAGGTTACGCATGGGTGATCACCGTTCTGTGAGTGTTGAAGGTTTCATCAAAGGTTTGCATGTTATTGTGGTGGGCCAAACTGTGGATATTGATTGTTATGTTTTGCATCTTAGTCTGGGACCCAGGCAGTACCATCTTCTTTAGAGGAGACCTTGGATATGGCGGACCGAATGTGTTATTGATATCCCTAGAGGAGGGTTGTTGTTGGGTAGAGGATCTTCTCGAGTGGTTCTTCCAGCTTATCCTTCTTCTATTACAGGCTAGAGTGGTTTCCCACCCGAGTTAGTTGTGCATCACATTCCACTTAAGCCAGGTGTTGTTCCCGTTCTTCAACGTCAGGGTAGATTTCCACAACACTATAGAGAGGGAATCTACATGGAGATAAAAACAATTTTAGAGGCTGGGATAACTTTTCCCGTGGATAACACTCAGTGGGTTTCCCCTATTGTTGTTGTACCCAAGAAAAATAAGAAGCTTCATATATGTGTTGATTACAGACAACTTAATAAGGATACCATCAAAGACTACTATCCTTTGCCTTTTATTGATTAAATTCTAGATGCTTCAACTAGGAGGGAGATTTATGGATTTATGAATGGGTTCTCAGGATACAACCAGATGGCCGTAGGTGATGAAGATAAGCTTAAAACCACGTTTACCACTATCTTTGGGACATTTGTATATCATGTCATGCCATTTGGGTTATGAAATGCTGGGGCATCACATCAAAAGTATAAGCATGAGAATTTTTGTGATGACCTTATAGAACCTCTCAAAATATTCATGGACGACATAGGCGTGGGAACCACTCGAGAAAAGTTTCTTAAAGACCTCCATTATGTGTTTCAAAAGTGTCGAGAGAAGTCCATTGCAATGAATTCTCGCAAGTGTGTGTTTGGAGTCTCCTATTGCATTTTATTGTTGGGACATCTTATTAGTGCACAGGGAATAGCTATGGACCCTATAAAGGTTGAAGACCTCCTTACATTTCCTACACCTACTACCATTCGTCAAGTTAGAGGCTTTCTTGGGGCTTCTAATCATTATAGCCGTTTTATTAAAGATATGGCTCATCGTATTTTACCACTTAATACACTTTTGAGGTTTGAGAAAAATTTTGTTTGGGGGACACCTCAAGAGACCTCTTTTTATTCTCTTGGAGTCCTTTTGGGGGATCAATTGAGTAATAATATTGCAGAGTATCAAGCACTTTTGATTGGTTTGAGAGCACTACTTCTTTTGGGAGCAACATATGTTCATATTTATGGATATTCATAGATTGTGGTACACCAGTTTCATGGCCACACCAGTTACCTCTTCACCCATTGTACTTCCTCCACACTTACCTTTTTGCCTCGTCACTAAGAACCGTGTTGCAGATTCACTTGCTTTGATGGCGCTATCTAGATCTTTCACCCAAAATTTTGGTAGCTCCTTGGTGAGAGCCTTGTCCATCCATGATGACCCTTGGGATATGTTTAAAAATTTCAAATGTTTGGGACTAGAGGGGTTATGTAATCATCTTAGGAGTTTGCAAACCATCCACCCTACCACTTTTGATTCCATCATCTTATCCATGACTTATAGACTTATACACCTTTGTGATATCACTTTCCTCACTATTGACCCTTGCCATTTTCTTATGATTCTGTAGCCCAATGGATAAGGTACCAATCTAACCGGAGATTTAGGGTTCACACTAGCAGGCTAGTTTTCCCTGCAGGAGTGAATGCTATGTTAATATCCCCGCATCATTGCACCACTACATGCATTTTTCTCCCTGCATGCATTTTGTCTACACATGTATTGCACTCATTTGCATCCATTTGATTGTTTGCACATAAAAATAGATACTCTTAACCTTTGGTCAATAAAACTTGGGTTATTTTGCAGAACGTGAAGTGCTAGAGAAATTTGAAGTCGACGATGCAGTAAAATGTGACACGAACAAACCAATTATCCAACTAGTGCTGGGTATTTTTGCAGAAAAACATCCTTGCAATTTATATTTATGCTAACCTTTTGGTAATTTCTAAGGTCTATGGTTCAATTTTTATTAAGATAAAGAAGGTTGAACTATTAAAAAAAAGGGTGCATTGGAGAGATGACTGCTCACGCAAGAGAAGAGGAGGAGATACACCCATTGCCTCTTTGTCGGCTACTAAGAGAGAGCACGAAGTGAGCATTGTTGCATCTGCAAACATTTTGTGTGTGTGCGTGTGTGTGTGTGGGGGTGTGTGAGTTTTCTATATCAAAAGATCTTTAGAAACATCTCCCTGTTAAGATTCAAAGTGAAAAAAAGAAATCTCTTCACCTGCTGACATAAATCAAAGAGAGAGAGCCCTGCTCTTGGCTGTGAATAGAGAGAGAGAGAGAGAGAGAGAGAGAGAGAGAGAGAGAGAGAGAGAGAGAGAGAGAGAGAGAGAGAGAATTATCTCCCTGCAGAGGCCGAAAGGGAGAATTTAAGAGTGTTCTGAAGGGGGAGAAAGAGAGATAGCGAGAGAGCCTTGGAGTAGGGCTTGTTGCAAAGAGCGAGGAGAAAGAGATAGAGAGTGATTATCTCCATGGGTTGTTGAGATCTGAGGGAGACCATCTGCTTCTTGCATAGACAAGAGAGATAGAGGGATTTACCTTGAACAAAAACAAGCAAGCAGAGAGAGATAGAGAGCCTTGCTCTAGGCTCTATGTGGAGAATTGAGGAGAGAGAGAGAGCTGCCTTGCCGAGCCGAAGCGAGAGAGAGAAGAGAGGCACTTGAGATATTTAATGTCCTCAATTGATGCCAAAAGGAAGGAAGAAATAGCTATGGTGATGGTAGACATGATCGTAGAAGTAATTGTGGAAGTCATCACTTGTGTAAAAGTCAAAGAAGAGACAATGATGGAGATTAGGATAAACAAGATCAACATGAGAGAAGGTACAAAAGACAAGGTGAGCATAACTAAGAGGACAAATATATAAGAGATCGTAGCCACAAGGATACAATGATCAAAGGACTCATAGATCATGATGCTTGGAGGGATATATGAATAGAGTAACAGTGACGATGATGATGATAGTAGAGACTAAAGCAAAAGGAGTCAAGGTACAATAAATCCCTAGCTCTTCAAAAGGGTATTGACCACATGAACCTGATCGATTTAATATCTATGGAGGTAGGATTTTACATGTCATTGAATAAGTGCTTTGTGTAGCTTGTGGGCTTTAGTGATCAAAAGGAAGGGATTGTGCATGTGTGAGAAATTTCCATACGTATGATTTCTAATAAATACTAAAGATGTTTTGAAGACAGATCAAGAGGTATGGGTTAATATTATGGTGTTGAGATTCTTGAGTACTTCATCAAAAGTTTTCTCACCAAAGTTTGATCAACAACATTTGAGGCTATTGCTCTGGCTAAAGGTAAGACCGTATATAAGTAGAAACACGTGCTTTCTATCCCAATGACACTAGTTCTATAAAATGACATCAACCACAAAAGTCAAAGTTGGTTCAAGGTTTACTAATGTTCTGAAGCATTTTTTATCTGAAACGTAGTCCCTCAGAGCATGTTGATTACAGAATCTCACTAATATTACTCTTGCAAGGACCTGAATATGACACTATAATAGATAAATTGACATGGACGTAGCACAAATGTGACTATCAAATTACCAAAGATAATTTCATGTTGTTTATCTTGTTCTTGAATACCATGACTATATAGTAGAAAAATGGACTATGGAACAGAGCATGGCTTTCGTTTCTTTTAAATTTTGGAGAGACATAGTTCGGACTCTCCACCATACTTGTCTATGGCACTCACGTAGATGGTGCAATGTCTACTTTTTTTATGTTTTAGAATATCCATGGTACAAGAAGTTGATTTATTGTTTGTAGTTCATCAAAGGAAATACTTTTGAAGTGCATACTTGTTCAAGTGAAACAGTACAAAGAAGGTGAGTGCTCTATTTTGATATATACATTGCAGGCATGCTTTACACACAAAAAATAGTATTTGATTGTAATGTAGCAATCACAATCTAATTTTCACATAAAAATATGTTTTGTAAGATCTTTTATCTTCATCACGATAAATTATTTTCTTTGAAAAATTCTCTAATAGTATATTACTATGTCTTGAGAAAATATAACCACAACAAGGCTAACCAAGCAAGACTAATTCTCATTATGAACAAACTTAATGTGCTTTTTTAAGATGGTGGTCTTTCAATTCTCTCTTGTTCAATGCTATTGTTTTTCTTAGATAGATTTCTTGTTTTTCAGACTCAAAGGATTTCTTGTTCAGCGTTGCTATCTTTCTTGATAGCCGCATGCGTTGCTTTTTAGTGACATTGTTGGCCATGTGATTAGAATGGCAGGCAATGGCCTAGATCATGCCAAGCGGCCACCTCCTAGCTATACAATTGAGAAAAGTACATTGGGCTCACCAAGTAAATAGTTACTATTTTACCTTTTTTTGTCAACCTGTTAGGCCAGTATACTCGTTTGCAAACTCGTCTACCAATCTATTGCACTCTTCTCAACAACCATTGTGTAGCTGGAAACCAACATGTAGTAGGTCTCTCTCTCTCTCTCTCTCTCTCTCTCTCTCTCTAACAACCCTTGGAGCAGACATAAGGGTTTGTGCTACACTAGAGTAAGAAAATGAAAATTCATTTTAGATGAATAATGTTTTGTATATAAGATTCATTCTCTTTCTTTTATTGTGCACAAAATTTAAGAAGTATGCATGCTTATGATCATGTTTGTGGTGACGACGTCTTCCTAACACCAAGTAGAACTAGTCACTCTAGGTTGGAAGTATGATACGGAGTAAAGAACATACATGCTTGAGTCCGTTAAGTCTCCCAAGCACCAAATGGATTTTTCATCTGTCTTGGAATGATGTCGTAGGGTAAAACGGGATCCTCTATCCACTAAGAAACGTGGACTAATGACTATGCTTTATCTTCTCTACCTCATAGTCAAGGAGGACTATGATTTCAAGAGAGAGGTAATGTCATAAAATTTAATATCTAGATAATCAAAATCATTTTCTCATATTAAACTAATCATTTTATGTGGAAAGTGCTTCTAGACATATCTCAGTAGGGGACCAAAAGGATAGATGGTTTCATCTCAATAGGGGTCCAATAGGAGACGGTCTACAAAGAGCAATGTGTAATGAGTTCTTCTAGAACTATCTCAGCAGGGAACCAAAAGGAGAGATGGTTTCATCTCAATAGGGGTCCAAATGGAGAAAATCTACCAAAGAGAAACGTGCAATAAGCTCTTCTAGTCTTATTTCAGCAGGGGGCCAAGAGGAAATATGGTTACATCTCAATAAAGGTCCAAAAGGAGGTAGTCTATCAAAGAGAAACATGCAAATGGATTTTAAAATTACCGTAGGGTTAGCTTCATTAAAGACGTCCAAAAATTAGTGTTAAAAGTCCTTAGATCTTAGGCAAGCTAGGGTTGTGCTTGAGGTGGGAACCCGGCCCAAGATTGACGTGCTTGTCATGCTTGGTGACTAAGGTGCTTGAGGTGCTTGTCATGCTTGATGAGTAAGGTGCTTGATGTGCTTGTCATGCTTGCTGACTAAGGTGCTTGAGATGTTTGTCGTGCTTGATGAGGAAGGTGCTTGAGAAGCTTGACATGCATGGGGGGTAAGGTGATTGAGTCAAAAAAAGACCCTACAAAGGAGGGGAAAAGCCCCAAAGCTAGGGGAATCTTTGACTTAACCTCCCACTCACCCAAAGGTCACCCATTTCTCAAGGGGCACATGGACACATGCCAAGCTCTCCCTATGCTTAGCCGCATGGTGTGCTTGAATTCTATTGGCTTGGCTAAAGAGGGGACAAATGAGCTTCTAGAGCAATTCAACAAATATCTAGATATTTTCAAGTTCTCTCTCTCAAAGAGGTAAGGAGGACACTTGTCCTATAACATTTAATTAAGGGTCTAGTACCTTGTGTGTAGCGGGAACTAGCATGAACATAGTGAGGATTTCATTAGAATAGACTCCTAATGAGAATAACAAGAGTTCTTGGGTGGAGAGAGCAACAAAAAGTATAACACATAGTTAGATAGCATGAACAATACTTCAAAAGAGACAGAATTTAATCTATTGACAACAGTTGAGGACCGGATTTACATGGAGCCGGTCCCCCCTCCAAAAGGCTTTGTATTATGGTTTCTCCCATCAAGAGAGACATTTTACAATACAATTCTTTGTGTTCTTTCAATACTACCTAGTGCAATGAAGATGGAAGCTTCAAGCACTAAGCAAAACACTTATAAAACACAACATCAATTCCCTCACGGTCTCAGACCCAAGACGTCACACACCTTCGAAGATGGTAAGAACTAGCAGGGTATGAGAGTAGATTGAGAGGAAGAAGGAGTAGTCTTGCGAGCAAGATGTACATCTCCTCATATAATCACTCATATTACCATATCTAAGCTTAGTAATTAGCATTGTAGAGGAGATGAGCATGCATTGAATCTTGGATCTTGGTTGGATTTGCATCACAAAGCCAATATTTGTTGGTGTAGGTCTCCCTTCTCACAAGCTTGGAGTAGGTGATAAGTTTTCCATTAAAGACTGAGAAGGAGAGAGGGAGTCTTCTTGCTCCACACATGAGATTGTGTGAGTGTGTATGCAATAATTCCTTGTAAAATGCAGCCCCCTCTCTCTCTTGGTCGAACCCTCTTGCTCTTTGCTTTCGCTAGCACCTCATTGGACCTCTCCCAGCTTAACCAATGAGAGTTAAGTAGCATAAGTGATAGCCTTTTGACATGTGTCCCCCTTTCCCCTTTTGTGAGAGATTAAAGTAATTAATAATGAAACTAAACTCTCATTAGACCCCTTTGTCTCCTGGCCAAAAGGAATCAAGAAAACCATTCGGCTGTTGAATGCTCATTGGACCCCTTGGGAGACTGTCCGATAGTCTTCTAGAGAGATTAATTATTATTGGTTCTTTTATTAAGTGTTTTGAAATTAATTAAACTAGATTTACTCTATCTTAATTCTCATTGGTCCACCTCCATGGCCATCCAATAGGATTTGAGTACACCTTGTGGACATTTGGGCTAGGGAGCTGACATGTGTCCCTCATTCACTTTGTTAAAGGAGGCTTGTGAGTGTGTGTGTGTGTGTTTCTCTCTCATCCCCTACTTGCAAGGCTCGATCCCTCCTTTTTAGGAGTTTAGAAGACTTTTTTGGTATACATACAAAGCATCCAATTTCCTAAGCTTTGACCTTTGGACACAACCTTTGAAGTTTGGAACCTTAGCATTTTGGAAGTCTTAATGGGCTGAACCTTAGGTTCTTTAAAGCCCATTGTTGCACATTTCTCTTTTGCACAGGACCTCCCCTTTGGATCCCTATTTTCCCTCCTTTGGATCCCTACTGTGGCCGGTCTGCCAACTTAACCAATCTTCTAGATTTTTCTCCCTAGGACTTCCCCGTATTAAATGACCAGTTTAACATGAGAAAATCATTTAGGAGAATTCGATATTAGCTATTATGACATTACCTCTCTCTTGAAATCATAGTTATCCTTGACTATGGGATAGAGAAGATAAAGCATATTCATTAGTCCCTTTTCTAGCGGGTAGAGGATCCCTATGTTACCCTACGACACCAATCCAAAATAGATGACTAGTCCATTTGGCACTTGAGAGCCTAAGCTACCCCAAGCATGTCTGCGCATTAGTCCTATCAATCTTCCATAGTGGAGTGACAAGCTCTACTTGGTGTTTGGGAGACGTCCTCTTCGCAAACTTGATCTAAGCATGCATACTACTTCATTTTTGTGCACAATAAAGAAAAAGAGTGTAATGGAATTGGCCTATTTAGTTTGAGAGTAGCAGAAATTAATGAGAGTACTTTTGAGAAATGACTTTGTGAGCATAGCGGGTGAACATAATTGAAGATAGCAACATAATCATAGAAATTAGTTAACTTGGCATGAACAATACTTTTGCAAGAGAGAGAATTTAGAGAACATGACAACAGTTGAGGACCGGATCTATGTGGAGCCAGTCCCCCCTCCAATAGGCATTTGTATTATGATTTCTCCCATTAAGAGACACTTGTTACAATACAATCTTTGTGTTCCTTGTGACCTAGGTGACGCAATGAAGATGGAAAGATTCATGCATCAAAAACATAACATAAACTTGAAGAAAAGCTTTGGCTATCCCAAGCCTCAGTCCCAAGACCTCAAGCAACTTCAAAGGTGGAGAGAGATAGCAGGGAATGAGGGTAGGGAAGAGGAAGAAGAAACATTTCGTAGGAGAAAGAATTAGTTCCTCACTTATCATAACTCTTGTTGCTAGCATACATAATAGCATAGTAATGAAGAAGAAGGAGATGGCAAGCTTAAGAATTGAAGCATGGCTCTTGGTTGGATTTTCACTCCATAGCCAAGAGTGTTGGTGTAGGCTCTCAACCTCTACTTGCTTCGAGAAGGAGAGGGAGCTCTTTCACTTTGCATAGCACACAATGAGAGTGTTTGTGAGTGTGTGTGGGTGAGTATATCTTGCAAGAAACCCCCCTCCTTACTAGGTCGACCCCCTCTTCTAGCTCATCATTGAAGCTCATTGGCTCATGCCAAGCCTAGCCAATCACAAGCTTGGGCCATTTCTAGCAATAGGTGTAGTCTTGGGACAAGTGTCCCCCTTTCCCCTTTGAGAGAGAGGACTTGATAAATGCAAAAACAATTAGATAATTGTTGTAAATTATTATTGGACCCTATTTAATCCTAGCCAATAGAGTTGAAGCACCTCATGGAGGTAACATGGGTAGGGGCTTGACATGTGTCCCTGTTGCCTCTTTAAGCTTGGGATTTCCTTGAGAGTGTGTGTGTGTTCTCTCTCTAGCCCCTAAGAAAAGGGCTCGCCCCCCTCTTTGTAGAGATCTGTTTGACCTTTGGTGCTCAAGCACCTTAGTCATCAAGCATGACTAAGCACTTGGACTAGGGGTGTTCCCACAAGCAGCTCAGGCAAGCATGTCAAAGCACCTCAAGTACCTTAATCATGCAGCAGGTCAAGCACCTCAAGCACCTTAATCATGGAATAGGTCAAGTAACTCAAGCACCTTAATCAAGCACCTCGAGCTTGGGCCGGGTTCCCACCTCAAGCTCAGACCTAGCTTACCTAAGGTCAACGGACTTTTACACACATTATTGGAGGTCTTCAATGAAGCTAACCCTAAGGTCTTATGCTCCATTGGTTAGCCTTGCTCTTTGATAGACCATCTCTCATTTGGGCCCCTTTACCATTTGCCCCGTGTTGAGATAGATCTATAAGCACATATCTATATCTTAACACTTGTTCCCGTTCATTCTCCCACATTAGGTGATCAATTTAATATGAGAAAATAATTCGGGTTGGTTAGATATTATATTTTATGACATTACCTCTCTCTTGAAATCGTAGTCGTCCTCGACTATGAGGTAGAAGAGATAAAGCCTTAGTGATTAGTCAATTTTACTTAGCGGGTAGAGGATCCCTTTTGACCCGACGAATCTTTCTAGGATGGATGACTAATCCATTTGGTGCTTGGGAGAGGTAGCTACCGCAAGCATGTATGGTCTTTAGTCCATTTCATTCTCCCAAAGTAGAGTGACAAATTCTACTTGGTGTTTGAGAGACGTCGTCATCACAAACATGATTCTAAGCATGCATACTAGTTAATTTTGTGCACAATTAAAAAGAGGACTAGTCTTATAAGACAAAAACATGAGTCATTTAAAAGAAATTTGTACATTTGCTTACTCTAATGTAGCATTGTAAGCATTGACAAGGTTCATACTATCCTTAAGTTGTATTCCTTGCATCCATCTAGCATCTTCAAAAGGATAATTTTTGAACTTAATAAGATACCGTCGGATAATCTTACCATGTCGTAGTACCTTGTCTTCATGCCGAAGGACAGCTTCGGGTTGTAGCACCTCTTCTTGGTCTTCAATAATTGGTTCAGTTGGTGGCTCTCCTTTGTAGGGATTAAGTAGGCTTACATTAAAAGCATTGTGTATGAGCCAATGGTTGGGAAACATGAGTTGATAAGCCGTATCATTGATGGGCTTCAAGATTTGGAAAGGACCACAGTATCTTTTTGCTAGTTTAGTATAATACTGTTGATGGCCTGTAGGATTTTTTCCCGTCGTTTGCCTTAATCGAGCCTTAGGAAACTTGAGTAAGACCCAATCATTTTCTTTGAAAATTGAGGCTCTTCTGTGCTTATCAGCAGCAGCTTTTTGCCTTTGTTGAGAGATGGATATAGTCTCCTTAATCTTTTGAAAAGATTCTTGTAGGTCACAGCTATACTCATCGGTGGCGAAGATCTTCCCATGTACTTTGAGTAGCAAGGGACTTTTAGGTCTTCCCTCAATGATCTCAAAAGGTGATTTTCCCGTAGAAGTATGTACAGTATTATTGTAGGCATACTCTACAAGAGGTAAGTACTTTTCCCATTGTGAGCGTTGATCTACTTCGATAACATAAGTTTTGAGTAGATCGAGTATCGTAAGATTGGCTATCTCACTTTGGCCATCCGTTTGTGGGTGATAGGCCGAAGAGAAATTCAATCTTGTTCCTAGATTTTCAAAGAGACCTTTCCAAAAATTACTAGTCATTCTAGGATCTCTATCTGACACGATGGATGTGGGTAATCCATGGTGCTTGAAAATCTGATATATGAAGAGAGTTGCCATTTGATGTGCCTTAATAGTCTTTTTGACAGGAATAAAATGTGCTTCCTTGCTAAACCTGTCAACTATTGTCCATATTCATGTATTCCCATGGATAGACTTGGGTAATCCAAAGATGAAATCCATGGATATACTCTCCCATGGTGAATTTGGAATAGGAAATGGCTGGAGTAATCTAGGTTGCTTCCCTCTATCATACTTGGTCTTTTTGCCATACTACACATTTTGAAACATACTCTTGTATGACCACTTTCATGGTAGGCCAATAGAAGTACGTCTCTACTCCTCGGAGAGTAGGTTGAATACCTCTACCCATCCTGCAAGGTGAATGGCTCCTCTTTCTTCCCCAAAGCAAGGGCTGACATTATGTCTCTAAAGTCAGGGTCAGTAGCATACTCATCTATCATAGAGGATAGATCATTGTGAGTAGCTATAGACACCGCCTTAACTTTGGGTCGTCGTGAAAGTGCACCGGCCACTTGATTGTGCTTACCAGCTATGTCAGCAATATGGAAATTAAATTGAAAAATAAAATTTGCCCACCTCATTTGTTTGTCGGAAAGTTTGGTTTGCGTCATGAAATACTTGAGACAAGTTTGGTGGTCGGTTGGTAGGATAAATGGAATCCCCAATAGGTAGTGCTTCCATGTGTCTAGGGCATGTAGAACAGCTAGAAGCTCTTTCTCATAAATGCCCAAGACTTGTTCATCAATATTGAGCCTTCAGATCTCATATGCTATGTCATGCCCTTCTTGAAGCAAAACTGCTCCAAGGAAATCACCACAAGCATCACATTGGACCTCAAATGGCTTTGAGAGATCCGGAAGCACGAGGACTGGTTGGGAAGTAAGCTTCTCTTTGAGATTTTCAAAAGCATTTTGCTCCTTAGCAGTCCATACAAACTTAACGTTCTTCTTAGTTAAGTCGTGTAGTGGTCCTGCTACTTGAGAGAATTTTGCTATGAAGCGTCTATAGTATGCACACATACCAACAAAGCTTCTTAGGTCATGTAGATTTCTTGGGTTAGGCCATGCTTTTATTACCTCTAACTTTGATGGATCCATTTGGATACCATCTTTAGAGATAATATGACCTAGGTATTGAATCTCTTGAAGGAAGAATTCGCTTTTCTTTTGGTTGAGAAAAAGCTTGTTCTCCCTCACTGCTTGAAAAATCACTTGGAGATGTTGCTTATGTTCCTCCAAAGACTTGGAGTAGATGATGATATCATCAAAGAACACTCCAGTGAATTTGCGGTATGGTCTAAAAATTTTCTCCATCAAACGATTGAACGTAGCTGGTGCATTAGTCAAGCCAAAAGGCATGACTAGATATTCATAAAGACCAAACATTGTGCAAAACGCGGTCTTTAAGATATCTCCATCCACTATCCTTATTTGATGATAGCCACTCTTAAGGTCAATCCTACTGAAGTAGGTAGAGCCTTGTATCTTATCAATCAGATCTTCTACCCGAGGTACGGGAAATCTGTTTTTGATAGTGATATGATTTAGTGCTCGATAGTCCACACACATATGTTATGTACCATCTTTCTTTTGTACTAGAAGGACTGGAGAACACAAGGGAGAGGAACTAGGCCTCACCATCCCTTTGTCTACCAGATCTTGTACTTGCCTCATGATCTCCTCTTGTTGAGCTTGTGAGACTCGATAAGGAGGCTTGTTAGGTAGTGAGCTTCCAGGAAGGAGCTCAATGTGATGGTCATCATCCCCTCGTTTTGGAGGTAAGTCAATAGGGATATCATCGATGAACACATCTTGGAATCCTTTTAGAAAATTAGACAAGTCTAACTCTTCTTGATTCCTACCATTTACATTTGATGAAACATTAGTATCTTTTAGAGACTCTTTGACAAAAATCATGTATGCAGAAACTGAGCTCTTCATTGACTTATCAAAAGATAGAGGATTTACAAGTGGAATAGTGCAACCACGCTCACTAGCATCTATATACATGTTCTTTCCCCTGTAGGTGAAGTAGATTCTCCTTTCAGGGAACTTCATGTTGGTAGCCATGCCATCAAACCATGGTGCCCCTAGGATAACATCCTGATGTTGGAGAGGAGAGATGAAGAAATCTTCTTTGTCGACATAGCTTTGGACATGAAGCCTCAACTTCCCAATCAAGGGAGTAACGGAGGCTTTTTGTCCCTTGAAAGCTGCATCAGCCACTACTATATCTCCCAACTCAAAAGCTTGAATGCCCAACTTGGTGGCCAACTCCATTGATATGAAGTTGAGAGTAGGGCCAGGTTCAAACAAGATGAAGGCATCATGCTCTCTTACTTTTCCCCAAGCATAGGAAAGTGATGATCCTTTGCAATGAGCATCCTCTTTTGGAGCTTCGATGGTGGAAGCCCTAGGAGTCTCATTGCGAGTATTCTTCTTGGGGCAAGAACGATAGCCATGTCCTTGATCCCCACACTTGAAACACTTATGGTCCTTGCAGAAAGCTTCAAGCTCTTCAGGAGAGAGTTTGTTTTTACCTTTGTAAACTCCCTTCTCCTTGGACCGATTGTTGTTGTTGTTGTTGAAATTGACTTGGGAAGTATTTTGAACATTGGTTTTTCCCTTTGCATCATTTTTTTCTTTGTTTTCCATGCGCTTGACATTATGTCTAGCCCCCTTGATGGAAAATGATGCGTGAAGCAACCATGGTGTGATGGATTACTTCGCTAATAGTACCAGGCCATTGAGAGTTGATGTATTCGACCATCTCTTCAGGTAATCCTACACAGAATTGCTGCCTTTGCTCGGAAAGTCTATCTTTTGAAAGACAGTAGCCTTGAGATGTAAATCCCAAAACTTGTCTACATATTTGTGGATAGACTCATGGGAGAGGAGCTGCGCCATTCGGTAAGCACTTTGTCCTTTGCATCGCTTGCAAGGAATTGCTTCATCATGGAAACTCGTAGAGTTTTCCATGTCTTTGGGGCTTCACCATTGCCATGAAGGCTAGCCCACCATTGACGAGCTGATTTTTGGAAGTGCATAGCTACATGGCGTAGCTTGGAGGATTCTGTGAAGCCCTCGTCTCCAAAGGCCGCATCAAATTGCTAGATGAAGGCCAACACTTTGTCGGTAGCACCAATTGTGCCATCATAGGTGAGAAAAGACATACTCTTTTCTCCCTCCTTGAACTTCTTTAGCTTTTGTGACCTTCGCCATGCAGGAAATTATTTGCGATGTGCTCCCCTCTTGTATTCTCTAGGCGAATAGCCATAACTTTCGTCATAAGATTAGGAAGGTGAAGAAGAAGGAGAAGAGGGTGACCTCTTCCTAGACCTTTTCTTCCTTTGTTTCCTCTCTTGCCTTTCAGAGTGATGAGGAGAAGGACTATGTGCTGATCTTTTTCCTCTTGGGAGGAGTGGGCGATCGTCTAGACCATGGTCTTCGTGGAGCCACCTCTTCAGAGGAACTTAAACTTTCATTGCTTTCTTGCTCTTTGGATTCCTCCTCTCGAATGGGAGAGAGCCTTATTTTGGGGGTCTCTTCAAGAGGCCTCCTAAGCTCTCTCTCCTCTTGGAGAGGAAGGGAAATCCCATAAGCAAGAAGTTGTTGAGTACCTTCGGCTTGCAAAGCAGGGTTGCCCATAGCTTGCTACAACCTAGTGACGAGATAATTCACAAACATGGGAGCATCATCATTAGCACCTTCATGTAAAAAATCAAATCTATCAATGTTCATTCTACTCTCTTGATTATTGTCAGCCATGTTAACAAAATTTATGTATGTACTTAGTGTATGCTTTGGAAATTCAAAACCTTAGTTGCCACTCCTCTTAGCCTTTGAAAATCGGCTCTTAAGTATCTACACCCACGGCTTGAAGTGGTTAATTATAGAGAGACGTAGAGGAGTAGGTCTAACATAGTAGAGTTGCCAAGGCCATCTCCTTTTGGACTTCTTATGGCTCAATAATGGTAAAGCCGTAGACAAGTCGAAAAAGACTCCATTATTAAGTCCAAATCTCCCGAGGTGTGCACCATCCCCCACATAGTGGGCTCAACAAAACCGATAATAGATCCCAGTTCCACTTACCCTAATATAATTAACAACATCAACCATTTATAGGCTACTTAAGGACCTCTCTTCTTAAGCAAGAAAAGAGAAACCAAATGCTCTGATACCAATGTAATGGAATTAACAACATAAACCATTTATAGGCTACTTAAGGACCTCTAATATAATTAACAACATCAACCATTTATAGTCCACTTAAGGACCTCTCTTCTTAAGCAAAAAAAGATAAACCAAATGCTCTGATACCAATGTAATGGAATTGGCCTATTTAATTTGAGAGTAGCGGAAATTAATGAGAGTACTTTTGAGAAATGAATTTGTGAGCATAGCGGGTGAACATAATTGAAGATAGCAACATAATCATAGCAACTAGTTAACTTGGCATGAACAATACTTTTGCAAGAGAGAGAATTTAGAGAACATGACAACAGTTGAGGACTGGATTTATGTGGAGCCGGTCCCCCCTCCAATAGGCATTTGTATTATGATTTCTCCCATTAAGAGAGACTTGATACAATACAATCTTTGTGTTCCTTGTGACCTATGTGATGCAATGAAGATGGAAAGCTTTATGCATCACAAACATAACATAGACTTGAAGAAAAGATTTAACTATCCGAAGCCTCAGTCCCAAGACCTCAAACACCTTCGAAGGTGGAGAGAGCTAGCAGGGAATGAGGGTAGGGAAGAGGAAGAAGAAACATTTCGTAAAAGAAAGAATTAGTTCCTCACTTATCATAACTCTTGTTGCTAGCATACATAATAGCATAGTAATGAAGAAGAAGGAGATGGCAAGCTTAAGCATTGAATCATGGCTCTTGGTTGGATTTGCACTCCATAGCCAATAGTGTTGGTGTAGGCTCTCAACCTCTACTTGCTTCGAGAAGGAGAGGGAGCTCTTGCACTTTGCATAGCACCCGATGAGAGTGTTTGTGAGTGTGTGTGGGTGAGTATATCTTACAAGAAACCCCCCTCCTTGCTAGGTCGACGCCCTCTTCTAGCTCATCATTGAAGCTCATTGGCGCATGCCAAGCCTAGCCAATCACAAGCTTGGGCCATTTCTAGCAATAGGTGTAGTCTTGGGACAAGTGTCCCCCTTTCCCCTTTGAGAGAGAGGACTTGATAAATGCAAAAACAATTAGATAATTGTTGTAAATTATCATTGGACCCCTTTTAATCCTAGACAATAGAGTTCAAGCACCTCATGGAGGTAACATGGGTAGGGGCTTGACATGTGTCCCTGTTGCCTCTTTAAGCTTGGGATTTCTTTGAGAGTGTCTGTGTGTGTTATCTCTCTAGCCCCTAAGAAAAGGGCTCGCCCCCCTCTTTGTAGAGATCTTTTTGACCTTTGGTGCTCAAGCACCTTAGTCATCAAGCATGACTAAGCACTTGGACTAGGGGTGTTCCCACAAGCATGTCAAAGCACCTCAAGTACCTTAATCATGCAGCAGGTCAAGCACCTCAAGCACCTTAATCATGCAATAGGTCAAGTACCTCAAGCACCTTAATCAAGCACCTCAAGCATGACAAGCACCTCGAGCTTGGGCTGGGTTCCCACCTCAAGCTCAGACCTAGCTTACCTAAGGTCATAGGACTTTTACACACATTATTGGAGGTCTTCAATGAAGCTAACCCTAAGGTCTTATGCTCCATCGGTTAGCCTTGCTCTTTGATAGACCATCTCTCATTTGGGCCCCTTTACCATTGGCCCCGTGTTGAGATAGATCTATAAGCACATATCTATATCTTAACACTTATTCCCGTTCATTCTCCCACATTAAGTGATCAATTTAATATGAGAAAATCATTTGGGTTGGTTAGATATTAGATTTTATGACAAAGAGAGCCTTATAAGACAAAAACTTTGTTCATCTTTAACATTTGTACATTTGCTTACTCCAGGGAAGCATTGTAAGCATTGAAAAGATTTAGGTGATCCTTTAATTATATGCCTTGCATCCATTTAGCATCTTCAAAAGGATAATTCTTAAACTTAATAAGATATCGTCGGATAGTCTTATCGCATCTGAGTACCTTGTCTTCATGTCAAAGAATGGACTCGGGCTGCAGCACCTCTTCTTGGTCTTCAATCTCCGGTGGGTCTTCAATGGTTGGTTCTTGAGGTGGCTCTCCTTTGTAAGGCTTTAGTAGACTCACATGGAAAGCATTTTGTATGAGCCAATGGTTGGGAAACTTGAGCTGATAGGCCATCTCATTAATTGGCCTAAGAATCTGAAAGGGACCATAGTACCTTTTTGCTAACTTAGCATAGTACTTTTGGTGTCCCATAGGATTCTTGCCCGTCATGTGCCTTAATTGAGCCTTGGGAAATTTAAGTAAAACCTAATCATTCTCTTTAAAGGCTTGGGCTCTTTCTTATCAGCAGCATCCTTTTGCCTTTTCTATTAGATAAAGATAGCATCCTTAATCTTTTGGAAAGATTCTTGTAGGTCTCAGCTATACTCATCTGCAGAGAAGATCTTCCCATGTACCTTAAGTAGCAAGGGACTTTTTGATATTCCCTCAATTACTTCAAAAGGTGCTTTTCCCGTGGAAGTATGTACATTGTTATTGTAGGCAATACTCCACTAAGGGTAAGTACTTCTCCCATTGGGGCCTTTGATCTACTTCCGTTACATAGGATTTTAGTAGATCAAGAATTGTTAGGTTAGCTATTTCACTTTGGCCATCCATTTGTGGGCGATAGGCCGAAGAGAAGTTTAGCTTTGTCCCTAAATTCTCAAAGATACCCTTCCAAAAATTACTGGTCATTCTAGGATCTCTATCCGACACTGTGGACATTGGCAAGCCATGGTACTCGAAGATTTGTGAAATGAAGAGGGTTGCCATTTAATGGGCTTTGATAGTCTTTTTGACACATATAAAATGATCTTGTTTATTGAACCTATAAACTATTGTCATGGATATACTCTCCGATGGTGAATTAGGGATTGGCAAAGGTTGAAGCAATCCAGGTTGCTTTCCTCTATCAAAATTTGTCTTTTGGCATACCACACATTTAGAAACATACTCTTGTATGTTTTCTTTCATGGTAGGACAATAGAAATATGTTTCAATCCCCTTTAGGATAGACTGAATCCCTCTATGCCCAACATAAAGAGAAGCATGAGACTCATATATTACTTTCTGACGTAGTGAGTTAGTAATGCATAGTCTATTGCCATAGAGAAGAAAACCATTTTGTAAGGTAAATGCTTGCTTTTTCTTCCCTAGTGCAAGGGATGAATACACATCTCTCAAATTGGGGTCAATAGCATACTCATCTATCATAGAAGATAGATCATTGTGAGTTGCTATGAAAACCACATTCACTCTCGAATGTTGAGAGTGCATCGGCTACTTGATTATGCTTGCCAGCAATGTGAGCAATATAAAAATGAAATCGCAAAAGGAAATTTTCCCACCTCATTTGTTTGTCAGAGAGCTTGTTCTGCGTCATAAAGTACTTAAGACTTTGGTGATTTGTTAGCAGAATGAAAGGAGTCCCAATAAATAGTGCTTCCATGAGTCTAAGGCATGTAGAACTGCAAGGAGCTCCTTTTCATATATGCCTAGAGCTTGCTCAACAAGGTCGAGCCTTTGACTTTCATAGGGTATGGCGTGCCCTTCTTGAAGCAAAACAGCTCCAAGGCAATCACCACAAGCATCACATTGGACTCAAATAGATTTGATAGATCCAGTAGTGTAAGCACAGGTTGAGAGATAAGCTTTTCTTTAAGATTTTTGAAAGCGTTGTTCTCCTTGGTATACCATGGGGTTTTTTCTTTGTTAGGTCATGTAATGGTCCTACTATTAGTGCGAACTTTTCTATGAAGCATCTATAGTATGCACACATACCTATAAATCTTCTTAGTCATGAAGATTCCTTGGTTTAGGCCATCCTTTTATTACCTCTAACTTTGATGGATCCATTTGGATGCCATCTTGAGAGATAATGTGACCTAAATACTGAATCTCTTGTAAGAAAAATTCATTTTTCTTTCAGTTAATATAAAGTTTATTCTCTCTTAGAAGTTGAAATATTACCTGGAGGTGTTGCTTGTGTTTATCTAGTGAATTAGAGTAGATGATAATATCATGGAAGAACACTCCAGTAAAGGTTTGGTGAGGCCTGAATAGCTTCTCCAAGTGGTTGAATGTGGCTGGTGCATTGGTCAAGCCAAAAGGAATGACAATATATTCGTAAAGACCAAACGTAGTGCAAAATACCTTCTTTACAATGTCTTGATCAACTATCCTTATTTGATTATAGGCACTTTTTAGGTCAATCCTCCTGAAGTAGGTGGACCCTTGTAGCTTATCAAATAGGTCTTATACCTGTGGAATGGGAAACCTGTTTTTTATAGTGATCCTATTTAGTGCTCTATAGTTGACACACAAACGATATGTGCCGTCTTTATTTTTCACTAATAGCACAGGTGAGAAAAATGGAGATGAGCTAGGCCTAACCATGCCCTTCTCAACTAACTCATGCACTTGTTGCATAATCTCCTCTTGTTGAGCTTGAGAAACTCTATAAGGAGGTTTATTAGGTGGTGAGCTTCCTGGAAGAAGTTCAATTGGATGGTCATCATTGCCTCGTTTAGGAGGTAGCTCACAAGGGATGTCGTCAATAAAGACATCTTGAAACCCCTTGAGAAAATTGGATAACTCTATTTCCTTGTGATTTTTTATATTTTCTTTTGCTAAAGCATTAGGTTCATTTTGAGATCTTTAACAAAAATCATGTACATGGAAATAGAGCTCTTCATTGACTTATTGAAATCTTGCGTATGTACAATGGGTATGGTGTTACCCATTTTCTTAGCATCTATGTACGTATCTTTTTTCATGTACCTAAAGTAGATTTTCCTTCCAGGGAATTTAACATTGGTAGCCATGCGCTCAAACCATGGTGCCCCTAGGATTACATCCTTGTGCTTGAGAGGAAAGATAAAGAAGTCATCTTTGTCCACATAGCTTTGGACATGGAGCCTCAATTTTTCAATTAAGGGAGTCACCAAAGTTTCTTGCCCCTTGAAAGCACCATCTACGGGTAGGAAATCTCCCATCTCATAGGCTTGGATACCTAGCTTGGTGGACAACTGTATGGATATGAAATTGTGAGTAGAACCACGGTTAAAGAGAATAAAAGCATCATGTTCTCTTACCTTTCCCCAAGCATGGCATAGAGGAGATCCTTTGTGGTGAGCTTCCTCTTCTTGGATTTTGACCAAGGTAGCTCTAGGAGGTTCATGGCGGGTGTTCTTTTGGCGACAAGTGCGGTATGCATGCCCGTGCTCGTTGCACTTGAAACAACGGTTATCCTTGCGATAACGCTCAAGATTTCTCGAGAGAGATTTTGTTTCCATTGTAAACTCCCTTCTCCTTAGCTTTGTTGGAATTGCCCTTAGAAGACTTTTGGACATTGGCCTTCCCCTTAGGCTCATTGGAACCCTTGTTTTCCATGGGCTTAGAATTTCTTTTAGCCCCTGTTTGGAAATTGATTCGAGAAGCCACCATAGTATGGTGTATAACCGCCGATATGGTGCGTGTCCTTTGGGAGTTGATATACTCCGCCATTTCTTTAGTTAAGCCCACGAAAAATTGTTGCTTTCTCTCTCCAAAATCCATCTTTTTGAAGACAGTGGCTTTGAAATGTAAGTCCCAAAACTTATCTACATATTTGTGAATGGATTTGTAGGGAGAGAGCTTCAAGCTCTGCCATTCCGTGAGTACTTTGGCTTTGGTATCGGTGGCCAAAAACTGCTTCATAATGGAAGCTCTTAAAGCTTTCCATGTTTGTGGAGTTTCATCGTTGGCCCATAGGCTAGACCACCATTGCCTGACGGACTTTTGAAAGTGCGTAGCTACATGGTGTAGCTTAGAGGACTCCTTGAAGCCCTCATCTCCAAACGCCGCATCAAATTGTTGGATAAAGGCCAATACTTTTTCTGTAGCACCAAAGGTGCCATCGTAGGTAAGGAAAGAGATGCTCTTTCCTCCTCTTTGAACTTTTTGAGCTTAGACGACCTCTTCCGTGCGGCATAGGATTTCCTATGGCCTCTTCTTTTGATGGTTTAAAAGTTGCACCATTGCTTTCTTTAGAAGATGAAGAATTTGAGGAAGATGGAGAAGAGGGGTGACCTCTTTCGCGCCTTTTCCTTGCCTTGATCTTCTTTGTCTGCACCATCACTTTCGTAAGAGGAAGAGGATGAAGAAGATGGAGAAGAGGGTGTCCTCTTTCTTGCCTTTTTATTATCTTACTTTTTGTCATCCCTCTTTGAATTATGTTGTGGAGAAGTGTGCGATGGTCTTCTCCATTTTGGAGTTGATGGAGAGCATTTAGCCCATCCTCTTCATGGAGCCATCTCCGTCGATGTGGCAGGAGACTCACTTCTTTCTTGTTTTTTTGGTGGAGGCTCTTGAGTGCTCGTTTTAGAAGGAGATGCGTCATCAAGAAAAAAAATTGAGCCCTTCGTTTTGGATCCTCTTCTTCTTCCCAAATCGGAGAGAGGCCTCTTTTGGGAGTCTCGCAAGGAGGCTTCCTAGGTACTCTCTCGTCATAGTGGGGATCTTGGAGAATCCCATGAGCACAAAGCTACTGTTGCACTCACTTTGGAGGGATGGATTGCCCATGGCTTTTTGAAGCCTAGAAACAAGGTAGTTAACAAGCATAGGGGCATCATTAGTAGCCTTATCATTAGTAAAATCAAAGCTATCAACATTAATTTCACTTTCTTTACTATTGTCAGTCATTCTAACAACTTTTAGGTGTACTTTTGGCACTTCAAGCCCTAGTTGCTACTCCTCTTTACCGCTTTAGAAAAGCACTCAAACTATTGTACCCTTGGCTCCAATACCATTAATTGCAAGGAATAGAAGAGAGGGTCTTTCAACACCAAAACAGCACCGACTCCTGTCAAGATTCTAATATCTCAATAGTGGTTAAGCCATAGGAAAGCCCCGTAGGACTCCACTATTAAGACCATATCTCTCAACGGTGATGCCCCATTCTCTACACAAAGGCATATGCACTGCAAGGCTGAAAATTTCCCTATTCTTCTTACTCAAATTCAATTAATAGTACCAACCATTGATAGCTAGGTTGAGGACCTCCCTTCTTGAGAAAGAAAAGTGAAAGCTTGTGCTCTGATACCATTGTAACATTTAAGGGCCTAGTAACTTTTGTGTAGCAGAAAATAGCATGAACATAGTGAGCATTTCATTAGAACAGATTCTTAAGATAATAACAAGAGTGCTTGGGTGGAGAGAGCAGTAAAAAGTATAACACCTAGTTAGATAGCATGAGCAATACTTCAAAAGAAAGAAAAATTAAGCTATTGACAATAGTTGAGGACCAGATTTACATGGATCCGGTCCCCCCTCCAAAAGGCTTTGTATTATGGTTTCTCCCATCAAGAGAGACATTTTACAATACAATTCTTTGTGTTCCTTCAATACTAGCTACTGCAATGAAGATGGAAGATTCAAGCACTAATCAAAACACTTATAAAACACAACATCAATTCTGTCACGGTCTCAGACCCAAGACCTCACACACCTTCAAAGATGGTGAGAGCTAGCGGGGTGTGAGAGGTGATTGAGAGGAAGAAGGAGTAGTCTTACGAGAAAGATGTACATCTCCTCACATAATCACTCATGTTAGCATATCTTAGCTTAGTAATTAGCATGGTAGAGGAGATGAGCATACATTGAGTCTTGGATCTTGGTTGGATTTGCATCACAAAGCCAAGTGTTGTTGGTGTAGGCATTCCTTCTCATAGGCTTTGGAGTAGGTGAATCTTGGCTCTTGGTTGGATTTGCATCACAAATCCAAGTGTTGTTGGTGTAGGCCTTTTTTCTCACACGCTTGGAGTAGGTGATAAGCTTTCCATTAAAGCTTGAGAAGGAGAGAGAGAGAGTCTTCTTGCTCCACACACGATATAGTGTGAGTGTGTATGCAATAATTCATTGTAAAATTCAGCCCCCTCTCTCTCTCGGTCAACCCCTCGTTCTATTTGCTCTTGCTAGCACCTCATTAGACCTCTCCCAGCTTAGCCAATGAGAGTTAAGTAGCATAAGTGATAGCCTTCTGACATGTATACCCCTTTCCACTTTTGTGAGAGATTTAGATAATTAATTAATGCAACTAAACTCTGATTAACCCTTTGTCTCCTGGCCAATAGAAATCAGGCAGCCATTGGACTGTTGCTCATTGGACCCCTTGGGAGACTGTACAATAGTCTTCTAGAGAGCTTAATTCGTATTGGTTTTTTTATTAAGTGTTTTGAAATCAATTAAACTAGATTTACTTTAGCCTATTTCTCATTGGTCCACCTCCATGGCCATCCAATAGGATTTGAGTACACCTTGTGGGCATCTAGGCTAGGGAGCTGACATGTGTCCCTCATTTCCTTTGTGTAAAGGAGGCTTGTGATTGTGTGTGTGTGTTTCTCTCTCATCCCCTACTTGCAAGGGTCTCCCCCTCCTTTGTAGGAGTTTAAAAGAAATTTTGGGTACACACACAAAGCATCCAATTTCCTAAGCTTTGACCTTTGAACACAGCCTTTGAATTTTGGAACCTTAGCATTTTGGAAGTCTTAATGGGATTAACCTTAGGGTCTTTAAAACCCATTGTTGCACATTGATCTTTTGTAGATGGCCTCTCATTTGGATCCCTATTTTCCCTCCTTTGGATCCCTACTGTGGCCGATTTGCCAGCTTAACCAATATTCTAGCTTTTTCTCCCTTGGCACTTACCCATATTAAATGATCAATTTAACATGAGAAAATTATTTAGGAGATTTAGATATTACTTATTATGACATGTTCTAATGCTACCCATGTTTCTTGAAATGCATTATGCATGTGATTGGCTAGGCTTAGAGGGGTCCAATGAACTTCAAGCTTGAGCTACAAGGAGGAGTCAACAAAAGCAAGCAAGGGGTGTGATTGGGGGTATACTCTCTCTCACACACTCATTTTTCACACATTCTCACTTGGTGAAAGTGCAAGAACTGCATCTTCTTGTCTAGTCTTGTTGAGCAGTTGAGAGCCTACACCAACAGTCTTGTCTATGGAATGTAAATCAAACCAAGAGCGATGCTTTAATGCTTAAGATTTTCATCTTATCCATCTTCATTTACTATGCTATTATATATGCTAGCAAGAAGAGTGATGATAAGTGAGGAACTATTTTTTTCTCCAATGAATGTTTCTTCTTCCTCTTCCCTACCCTCATTCCCCGCTAGCTCTCTCCACCTTTGAAGGTGCTTGAGGCCTTAGGACTGAGGTCGTGGATGGTTAATGATATTATAGAGTTTATGTTATGGTCGTCATGCATGAAGATTTCCATCATCATAGCATCACCAAGGTCACAAGGAACAAAAAGATTGTATTGTACCAAGTCTCTCTTTATGGGAGAATCCACTATAACATATGCATGGTATTATCGCCCGCATTACCGCACAAAAACAAATAAATTTGAAACATGAAATTTCCTGTAAGCAGAAAAGCGTACGGCAAAAATTGCGGTAATAGTCTAGCGGTAAAGTTTGCGGTAATGGATGCGGCTAAATTCCCGCAAGTATTGCCACGTGTGTTACTGCAACCATATCCGCAATCATTACCGCAACGATGTTATCGCGAGCATTACCGCGTGCGGGTTTATTATAAAAAAACATATGACCGTTTGGATGATCCTTTGCAGGACCATCCAAAAGGTCATCTATTTTTTTATTTATTTAAAATATTTTTCAAAATTATTATTAATTACAAGAAATTTAATTACAACAAAATATCAATTGAGCAAAGTACAATTGGACAATACATTGAGCCAAAAAAATGATTGATAATTTTATTTACATAAGTGGAATTACAATTGGAGGAGGTATTGAGCCAAAAAATGATAGGTAATTGCATTTACATTAAGAGGGCCAAAAAAGCCCGCGTATACAAAATAGAGGATGGTCATGGCCAAAACGCTAACGCGTTTGTGCAATTTGCTCATGGGGGAGAGGGCAGCATTTTGCGTGGAACTCCTTGACTCTACAAAACCAGAAAAAGAAACGGCGACTCATGGTAATATTATACTTACAAAAAATAGCAACCAATTAATTAAATGAAAAACATTAGGTTTTTTTACAATAAAACTAATATTTTTACTTACATATTTGTCTTTCCAGGCCGTTTTTCCTCCCAAACCATAATGCGTAGGAGTCTGATGGGATCTGGCCTCAACTTGGCGCGTATACATCCTCACGTCCGTTGCCCTTTTGTCCTCTTTCTCTTCCATAGCTGTCTCCCACTCCACATCATGGACATTTCCTGGCCGATACCTGTGCTCAAAAGACTCCATTGTCTTCTTTGTAGATCTCCTCACACTAGATTTTTGTTCTTGAGAAATGTTTTGACATGCTCTTGCAACCATTGCCTTGAGAATTGTTGCCCCTCAGGGTTGGGGAAACGCATGTGCATGGTTGTCTCTATATATGTGAGGTTGTAGGGATCGTGCTGATCAAATTTGAGAAAACAATTGATATATGTAGAATGGATTAATTGGTTGACGTGTGTGCGGAATCTCCTGCCCTACGCTGTCCCGAGATCCACCATACCTCCTCTATGAACCTGGTAGTATAACCCGCGAGCATCTGGTGCAGGCATGTCATGGTCCTCATCTTCTACTGGAGCAGAGAGTGAGACTATGGAGGAGAATTTGTAGTACTCCCCCCCTCCCAAACAACAACTAGCTCCACTCCATCGTCGAGATCGACTGGCGCTAGTGCGCGAGCTGCCCTAGCGCTAACTGCCATAAGGGCACCGACGTGAATCTGGGACAGAAGGTGGGATAGGTTATGGATAGGTGGACGCCCGTGGTGTTGCACCCAAGGGCGTCGAACCCTGGGGAGTTGGACTCTGTGAAGGAAAAGATGAACCTGGAGTTGTAGGTGGAAAACTCTGCAGGAACAGAGTGCCACCAGTCGGAGTAGAGACCTCAGATAATCCAAAAGCTGCTAGCTATGCCGGTGAATAGCGCTGCGTAAGGGTCTACTGCGAACCTTACTACTCCTCCCAAAGATGCAATTCCCTCTCCACATGTGGATTGGTCAGAGGTACGGCAACGGACCCACCAAGAGCGTCTCGAAACCAGCCGAACCCTGATGATGACTATTGAGGCAACGGCTGTGAATGATAGGCAGAGAGAGCATGCGAAGAAGCTTCCGAAAGAATGAGGAGTGAGCTACTTGATTTGACACACACTGCACTATATGAGAGCAATGCTAGTGTCTACACACTTTTGAGGTATGTATACAGATTGTGAAGGATGCTTGTGGAATGCATAAATTAGCTTTTAATGTACTTTCTCCTTGTGATAGGTTGCTAGGAAAAATGCTGCCAGCTGGCAATCACATGCCAGAGAATAGACAAA
Organism: Adiantum capillus-veneris; assembly: GCF_014529385.1. Classification (NCBI taxonomy): domain Eukaryota; kingdom Viridiplantae; phylum Streptophyta; class Polypodiopsida; order Polypodiales; family Pteridaceae; genus Adiantum; species Adiantum capillus-veneris. Next base: position 21,057,588 of record NC_140935.1, read on the forward strand.
AAGCACGCAAAGTGGTGACAGGATTAGGGATGGATTATGATCGCATTCATGCTTGCGTGAACTATTGTGTGCTCTTTCGTAATGAGCATGCCGATTCTGAAACATTCCCATCGTGCGAAGAGCCTAGGTTCAAAGAAGGAATGCAGAGCAACAGAATTCCACGTAAAGTTTTGAGGCATTTTCCACTCATCCCTCGCATCCAACACATGTTTAGATCGAAGGGTACGAGCGAGCTTTTGAGTTGGCATGCAAAAAATCGCTCCACAGATGGTATTATGAGAGTGCCAGCTGACTCACTAGCGTGGAAGCACATAGAGGACACATGACCAGAGTTCAGGGATGAGCCTCGTCACTTGAGGATTGGGTTAGCTAGTGATGGAGTGAATCCATTTGGGCACCTCTCTACTTCGTGGAGCACTTGGCCGGTGGTGGTTGTGAACTACAATATTCCTCATTGGGAGGCAACAAAAAAGGGAAACATTTTACTATCACTTCTCATTCCAGGAAAGCAGAAGGTAAAAAACATGGGTGTATATCTGCAGCCTCTTATTGAAGAGCTTCAAGAACTATGGAGAGACATAGATGTCATTGACATTTCACGGCCACTACGAGACCGCAAAGCCGTCATCAAGTGCATCCTCGTGTGGACCATGCATGATTACCCAGGATTTGGAGAGGTATCTGGTAAGTATGCACATGTTGAGTGTACTCTTTGCTTTAGGTTTATCATCTCATGTGTAACGTTTGTTTACCTCTTGGTAGGATTGTCAATATTTGGACATAGTGCATGTCCAACTTGTGGCCCGTCCCTTGTGACAGAGAGACCTCCTCTTCTTGGGAAGGTGATCTATCCCAACAACCATCACTTCCTACCTCCTTCACATCGTAGATATGCTCCCCCTATCAATGGAGTGAAGCCGTTCCATTGGAACATAGCTGATTGGGTGAAGCATTGAGAGGAGCATCATGGTACCTCACCCCCTCCCAATGGGCTACCAAGGTGTATGTCGAGGTACTCTATCTTCTTGTCGCTCCACTATTGGGATTCATTGAAATTTCAACACTTGTTTGACCCTATGCATGTGTTTAAAAATGTTGGGCAAGCTATATGGGATCACATAATTGGCAAGAAGGATTCATTGGGTGTTAAGGAAGATTTAAGAGCCATGAGACGTCTCTCCCCTTCAGCCACGCCCTGCATGGGGGAGCAGGGAAATATGATCCTCCCAAAAGCACCGTGGATAATGTCAAAGGCAGACCAAGAACGGACAAAGCAAGTTATGGCATCCATACGAACTCCAACGGGATATATGCGGTCACTCAAAGGTGCTTTCACAAAAACCAAAAAGGGTGGCTCCACTCAATTGTATGGATTGAAATCCCATGATTGGCATACAATTACTCAGGTAAGAGTAGAACAGTTTGTGGTGTCTATGTGTCCTTATCTATAAGTTGACATTCACTAAGATGTTTTATTGTCTGTAGTTTGTACTTCCCATAACTATTAGCGATTATGGAGACACTAAGGTGAAGGCTACAATATTCAAAGTGGGTGAGATTGTGAGGTAATGGTTTTTTTTTCAAGTACTATATCATGTTGTGCCATGTACAATGGAATTTTTTTTCATGTACTATATTATTTGTGCCCTGTAGATTTATGATCTCCAAGGAGATAGAAGTGGAAGCCATACCAGTAGCCCATCAGCTAGCAGTAGAGGCAGTGTGTGCTATTGAGGATGCATTCCCGCGTACAATCCTTGTTAGCCGAGTACACCTATTGCTTCACCTTGTTGAGGAGATTGCCATTTGTGGGGTGGTTCACTCTAGATGGATGTTCTTCTTAGAGATATTCTTGAAGACTTTAAAGCATTTTGTTAGATTGAGGTCACAATCGGAGGTATGCAAAATCAATACAATATAGATAGCATTTATACGCTATGGAGTTACTAATGAAAATATGTGGTTTTAATATTTTCAGGGGAGCATTGCAGAAGGTTGGGTGGTGCAAGAGGCATTTGTGTATGTCTCACAGTATCTCATCACAGTGGATCCATCATTGCCTCGTCTATGGAGTGAGGAAGAGGATCCTAGGAAGCACTCAACCATTCCCAGTAGAAAATTCTCACTCTTGGTCATGGATAGAGAGTTTCATGCCATAGTCAACAACTACTGTTTACTCAATGCCACTATCATGACCAAATGGGTCAATATGTACTTGGAAGCCCGTGCAGCTAGAGAAAGGGATAGAGATGCATGGAAGAGGTCGCATGGAGGTATACGTGCACCTCGTTTTCCTAAAGAGCTTGCAAAATATCCTGATTTGATTCAAGTAGAGTGGATCCATAATGCCATGACCAATGCCAAAGCACAAGGAGAACAAATAAGCCCTAAAGAATGGGAGTATGTGCGAGGATGCTTGCGCAAGGTGAGTGTGTATATGTTATGTATGCATGTATGCAAATCACTTAATAAAATGTGATGTAACCTCTTATAGATTGTGGTTGTAGGGTCTCACTTTCAACTACATTTGGTCCGAAGGCCGACATTTCCGCACCCGCAAGATAGATGAGCGTCGGACCACTAACAATTGTGGCGTGATGGAAACCTTTGACACAACAACAGATGTCAGATATTGTGGTACTATAAAGAGAATAATCAAAGTGGATTTTAGATCTTTTCATAAATTCCTCTTTGAGTGCCGATGGTTTGCAGGTGAGGTCAAAAGACATGAAAATGGGCTCATTATGGTGGATTCCACCCAATTCCATCGGGGAAAAACTGACAACTTGGTGTATCCTAGTAGTTGCGAGCAGGTAATTTAGGCTATGTGCAATCAACTTAAATTAAAAATTTAATATATGTATGTCAGCTTATTCTTTGTGTATGACATACGGGTTTTTATGTGCCATGTATATATATCAAAGAAGACTTTGGTATGTCATTCTAGTCACGCCACGGGGTAGATCTATCTTTGCAGAGACGGACATTGAGCCAGTAATTGATCCCATCATACCATCACCACAAGATGCAGAGGAAGATGTAGTTGAAGTTGAAGAAGGTCAGCCAAGCCTTGCAACTAGTCATCTTGAGGAGGATTAAGAGGGAGAAAGCGATGATGATTCTATAGGAGGTGATGGAGAGGAGGAAGAATCTATAAACTTGTTTATTGATTTGAATACTATGGGTCTAGATATGGACCCTAGTGCTTGTAGAGATCTTATACAAGATGAGAATTAATAAAACTCTCCATTATTTTTTTTGGTGTAGTATATGATTAATTCGCAAGTGTTTCGTTATGTGCTTATGAATAGTATAGAGATCTTATACAAGATGAGAATTAATAAAACTCTCCCATTCTTTTTTTTTGGTGTAGTATATGATTAATTCGCAAGTGTTTCGTTAGTAATGGTTTTGTTTGTGAGTATTATGATTTATGTAGAGAATTTTTAAAGTGAAAGAGAGATTAAGTGAAGTGAGCATTCTTGAGAGTGTAGGAGTTGTAGTGTGTAAATACATTTTGAGCTGTATTGGATTTAAATGGTAACCTGCGGAGAGGGAGCGGGAAGGGGGTATATGGCCTTGGCAGTAATGGGCGCCATAATAAGTGTGGCAATACGTGCAATAATACCAGCGGTAATACGCCGCATGAAAAACAAAGGGGTTTCTCTCTCCTCACTTTGAATTCCTCTCTCTTGTGTTGTGGTAATGGTCCGCGGTAAACACCACGATCTCTCATAGTGATCTATAATACAAAAGCCTATTGGAGGGGGGACATGATTTACATGAATCCGGTCCTCCACTGTAGTCAAATTCTCTAACTCTCTCTCTTGCAAAAGTATTGTTCATGCCAAGTTAATTAAGTATAATGGTTACGTTTCTACCACTAACTAAGTTCACCCTCTATGTTCTCAAAGTAGTCTCAAAAAAATGCCCTCTTTAATTCTCCTAATTCCGTTATTTGCAAAGTTCATAGGCCATTTCCATTATAGACGTTGAGGAGATGTGATTGGCATGTATTTATTATACATGTAGCCTTTTATTTTAAACCACGTGAAAATATTTCTATAGTGAGTTCGATTTTGTTTTTTGTGTTTGTAATATCACAAATGTGGAGCATTGTGGTCACATGGATGAAACTTTAGAGTGCAACAAACAGACAAATGAAGGGTCACCTTTGACACTGGTATCAGGTCAAGCTTTCTTAAAGAAAGTTGAAGTAGTGCTAGCGATGACAATACATAGACAGGTCAGCTTGAATACTTTGGTAACATCCAGAACATCTTGAAAATTATATTTGGAAAGTTTGGTATTTTTATTTTTGATGTGAAGTGGTGCAAGGTCATTACTAGTAGCTCCAACGCAACTATGTGCAAAGATAGAAGTGGACTAATTCACGTGAGCTCTAGGTGGCGAGTATGGATGGATGATCATGAAATATTTTTATTTCTGGAGTATTGTGAACAGGTTGTGTTTATCATAGATCCACTATGGAAGGAAAAAGATGAAGAATACTTGATTAAAGCGTGCTAGCTCTTTGTTTTCCAAGTTTCTCCATGAAGTAAACAAGTCTGTGAAGGATTGAAGGTTGAGAATGAAGAGACACATGAAGAACACGCATGGATTATGGATGATTGAGATGAGGATATTGAGCTTGAAGTCAGTGCTATTGGTGAGTAAATTCTTGAACTTGAAGATGAGCGATCAATTACTGATATAGATGTAGAGATGGATGGAGCTCTAGATTTAATAATGAAGATGTAATAGTTCAGATACAGATATATATCTTTGGTGCATCATCTCTCATAAAAGATAAGAGATTGACCAATGATTTTTGTTAAGAACTTTCTTGTAATGTCTACTTATGACTGATGGATTTTTATGATTATCCAACAATAAACAGATACTGATTTATTTTTCTTAAGTTTTTAATCTATAATTAAGTGAACTAAAATATTTTATATATGTTTTTATATTAGTTTTTGTAGCCATTGAAGATGACTAGGAGCCATACTCATCAAGATTCTATTTTCCAGTTACTTCAACCGGCATGTCATCTGAGTAGATAGCTACATTTTTCTCACAATTTTTTCATGAGCAATGTGCATATGCACATTAGTTTTTGGAGAGTTGGTCCTTCTAGACCAAATACAACTACCCCAACTCTTGTGACCAATGTTCCAATCACACTAACTAGTGGTGCCATACCTACAATGAGAGTCTAAGTTACATTGATGGATTGAGCTACACCAAAGACTTCACTCTCTCATTCTTCTCAGAGACAACATAGGTCTTATTGTTCAGCCTGGTGATGGTTGTTATGGTAGTGACACTATCAATGCGTCCACACCATCTAGAGAGTGTCCACATATGTCAAGCATTTGCTGGGTTAAGGTGGGTGGATTAGTGTTTCATTCATGCTAATGGCATATTTGGAGAGGTGAGTGTAGAGCATGAGAAACAAAAGAAACTATTGCACAATACAATATAGTATAATTGCAAATGATAGAATTACTTTTATTTAGCATAATGTACCTCTATGTAGGCATATCCAAAGAGACAGCCTTTTGACAAATGCAAGTGGCTAGTTTTTGAGCATAAGATGTGACTGTCTTTGCAAAAATACAAGTGGCTAGTTTTTACACTTGGTTTGTAAGAGGTTCTTCACATTGGTTATTGACAAATGACTTTTCTAGGTAGAAGAGATTGTTTGCACAAGAGATGAAACAAAAGTCCACATCCCAACAATCCTCCCCTATGTGGGTTTTGGTTGCATATCAGTCACACAAGATTATCGTCCCCTCAAAACACATTAGGGTGAGGCACACAAAACACAAGACTCCCCTTGAATACAAATCTGCCTTCCCTAGACACAAAGGGTGTAGGCACACACACAAGCCTCCCATGGCACAAATAGAGGGTATGGTACAATTGAGAGAACGCTCACAATATATCATCACGTACCAAGCCAACATTGTGGTCATTCTCTTTGTCAAAATCTTGAGGTATTTTAAAGTGCTTGGAAATATCACCAAAATACTACTCTAAGGTTATCCATGAGTCATGTGCAGTGGTGCAATTATCCAAATAATGCACAAACTGGTATTCAAGGAATGTGAGTAGAATTCCGAGAGCTTGCTCATCTTTAGCTACAAATTCTGCTAAGATTTGTCACATTTCCACTCTGTCGTCATCATTTGGTGGCTTAATGAGGACCATAACTGCTTTTTCATTAATTAACCTTTGGTTTTTGCCTATCGCGTTGTGAGCGGGATGGAAATACACAGAACGCCTCTATAAGGACCCGACACACACTCTTGGGATGATACACACACACACTATGGGGCACCACTCGGCTTACACAACCCGCCTGGCCGAGACAGGAAACACACCTATGGAGTGAGAGGAGAGAGACTACCCATTTACCCACTCCACACAGAGAGACACACACACACACACACCCAAAAACCACAGATCAAAAGAGGAAAAATTCTGATGTTTAGATACAATTGAGCTTGGTCCAACACCAAGGGGGCAAATAGCTCACACAGTATGGGTAAAATAAGCCAAATACAATCACAAACTGGAACAGAAGTTTCGCTCATAGGAGAAACTTACACAGCCAAAAAAGCCAAAAAAGAGTGAGTAATTTGGCAAAATGGACAGCGTCATCGCGTCTGGAACATCCCCAAAACCCCAGTCTACAATGTCAAAGTGCTCAAATTCGACCTCGGATGAGCAGATTTCGGCCAAAACAGGCTCCAAAAACCCCAAAAACACACCTACGGCTGTTCCTTCTCTCTTTTCCACGTTTTTTCTGGTCTTATCTCATTTTTTTCAGTTCCCAAACTTAGATTTATTAGTTGGGCACCCTTGGCCTTTTAGATGACCTCAAACGGACCCCAAACAGGCCAAAAACTGACCTTGTAGTGCATAGTTGTCACCTTTTTGCATCATCCGCACACCTGGCACTCAGCTTTTTTTCAATAATGCATCCCACAACCACGTGAAGTGGCCCCAAAATATGGCCCTCATGATGACCTTTCTACATAAGTATCACAACAAAACATCCACGTCATGTCCGTACTCATCCACGTGCAAATATTGACCCCATTCGGCCTCGTGACGCCACTAGATGCCATCTGACGCATCTGCTTACCTCATGCCATGGGCCTGCAGATAGCTTCCTCAAGAAGTTTTACATGCTACCAACTCCTCATTATTGTAGAAAAAACACGCTCGTACTGGTGATAGTGAAAATCGATGCACTATGTACACCCTGTCCTACCTTTACACATGTGGGCCCCACGTAATCACCTGGCTCTGGAAAATGGGCGATCCTTTATTTGATGCACCATGCATGTGTATGTACATATGCGCAATTCCTTGCTCCAAAAAACTCCTGACATAATTTGCCCATCCCCTATCCTGCTAGATCATTCATGATCAGCAGCAGCAAAAAGAGATATGAGACTCGCTACATCACAGGTCTCCTCATCCCTCACAAACATTACTTGTTCTACAGACAGCTCATCTTGCTCCACCATCATCAATCTAGCATGATATAATTTAAGACGCAATCCATTTACCCTTGACTTATGTAGGATTCCATCCAGCTTAGCCAGCTGATATGTACCATTCGGAAAACACTCCACTACCTTGAAAGGGCCTTACCACTTAATTTGAAACTTCTTTTGGAAAGTGTTGTCTAGCTTACTGTTGTACCGCAAAACCAAGTCATGCTTCTTGATACTTTTACTTTTGAACTTTTCATTTATCTTCACCAAAGCCTTATCCTGCATCTGCCCATAATGTTCCAATGCACTCATCCTATCCAGCTGAACCTCTTGTAACTGCAAGAGCCTCTCTTTGAATGCATCACTAGGCGGCCCAAGCAACTTCTCTAACATCTTTACTATAGGCAACTCTACTTCCACAGGCAATAGTGCTTCCTTTCCATACACCAAATGAAATGGAGTAAACCCTGTACCTATCTTCACCGAAGTACGGTAAGCCCATAATGCACTAGGCAATTCCAAATCCCAATTCTTTCCTTCGTGCTCTGTCACTTTCGAAAGAATCTAAAACAACTCACCATTGAATCTTTCATTTAATCCATTACACTGCGAGTAATAAGGAGTGGTATGCTGGTGCCTAATCTTCATCTTCGCGCATAAAACATCTAGCAATTTAGCTCTAAAACCTGGCCCCTTATCTGAAAGTAGCTCTAGTGGCACCCCAAACTTGCAACATATTTCATCGTACACAAATTTTGCCACATCCTTTGCAGTGATTTATTTTACTGCTATAGCCTCTGCCCATCTAGAGAGGTAGTCCATTGCAGTCAAAATATAGCTTTTGCCCCTGCTTGTGATAGGTAATGGGCCTATTGCATCAATCCCCACTTTCCAAACACATCAAATTCCATAATGGTGTTTTGTAGCTCTGGCTTCAACACTCTCTTCCGAAATGCTTGACACCTATTGCAAGACCTACACCAATGGTGAACATCCTTGTGCAAACTAGGCCATACATACCCCTCTTGCAAGATCTTATGCAAGGTGATCTTTAGAGCAAAATGGCCGCCACATGCGTCTTCATGATTCTCTTCCAACACTCTATAAAGCTCCTCCCGCCAAGGTACACGTCTCAGTACGAGATCAACCCCTTTCATGTACAGGAAATCACCAATCAATTTGTACCTATATGCTCTACGCATAAAACCATACTTCTTAGACATCTGAATGTCTTTCGGAATGATTCCTGCTAGCAAAAACTCCTCTTTTTGAGCCAAACTTTTCCAACCATGGTAAAGAGGTAAGTTGGTCCTCAACACAAATAGCTCTCCAATCATGCCTTGAGCTGCTTCATGTGCCTCTCCATTTAGAGCACGTTCAATGTGTCTGATGCTCCATGCTTCAAACTTTTTTAACAGGCCTTTAATTCTGAAACACATTTCCTTCAATGAGGTGTTCTTGCTCTTCCACACACCCAGCACTTGCTTCACAACTAACAAGGCATCACCTTTTATGCTCAACCTTCTAACCCCAAGCTTCAAACAAATGTGTAATCCGGCTTCCAACGTAGCATATTCAGCCTCATTGCTACTATGCGCATCTAATTTGAACCCTCTCTTGCATACTAGCTTCCCGTCTGGATCATAAAGTGCTATACCCCCTGAAGCCGCATCATGGCTCTTCCTGTATGAGCCATCAAAGAACAAAACATGTGCATTGCTGATCTGTGGAACTTCTTCAACTACCTTTCTCACCACCTCTTCCTTAACAAGAAGGGGATTCTCCTTGTAAGTCAACAAATCAGCTAGGGTAGCCCTTGTACTGTCTTCCACTAAAAAAGAGAACTCGAACTCTTGCAGCTCAATTACACATTTCTTCACCACATTTGACATGCTAGTGCCATTAATTAACTGTGGCAGAAAGGCATCACTCGTCAAGAAAGCAAAAGATCGTTGTAGCAAGTAATGACGAAATCGTCGACAAGCAAATATTACACTGTCCATCACTAGCTCTACTTCCGAGAATTTTCTCTCTGCTACCAAATGCACTCGGCTTGCACAATACAATGGTCTCATATAATGGCTGCCCTTCCCCTTTTGCAATAGCATGGATCCAATGGCATCATCCCCTACTGATGGATTTACATAAAACACTTTCTCCCAATCAGGAGCCTGCATGGCTGACAACCCCCCTAACACCTCTTTGACCTCTTGAAACACCTCTTCGCACTTGTCATCCCATTGCAATGGATCATGCTTTTCCACTTGTTGTAATGGATAAAGAAGCTGTGAAGACAATGGAATAAACCGTGCCATGTACTTCACTTTGTGTATAAACGTTTCCAATTTCTTTGTACTCGTAGGAGATAGAAGAAGAATAATTGACTTAACCTTGTCTGGATCAGCCTCAATGCCATTTTCTGACACCATATGGCCCAATAACTTCACCCTTGGCTGCACTAGATGACATTTCTTGGGATTTAGTTGTCCTCCACATTCATCATATCGAGCCAATACCATGTGCAGCTTCTCACGGTGTTCATCCCTACTATTATAAACACAGAAGTCATCCATAAAAGCTTTAACACAACTACCAATGAATGGTTCCAATACCCAATTTGCTCTCTCTTGATAGAAGGATGGTCCGTTTGACAACCCAAATGGCAATACCGTGTAGCAATAGCAACCCCATGGCGTAATAAAAGTTGTCTTTGTGCGGTCCTTAAGAGCAATCTTCAATTGAAAATAGCCACTAAATCCAAGATCTGATCGATGAATGGAAGAGGATATGGGTTCTTCTTAGTGGCTGCGTTTAAGGGTTTAAAATCTACACAAATCCTCCACTTTCCATCCTTCTTTGGACTGACTACTACTGGACTCACCCATTTTGTGGTCTCCACAGGGACTATGAACCCTTCCTTCAATAACTTGTCCACCTCTTCCCTCAAGGCTTCCATCTGCTCCTAGCCCATCCTTCTTAGCCTTTGTCGCACTGGCTTAGCACCCTCTTTCAGCTCTATATGCATCTCTTCACCCTTGAACCCTCTGATCTCTTCATATGAAGTAATGAACAAATCAGGAAAACTAGCTAGCATGTGCAAATATATCTCCTTCTCCATAGCTGAGAGGTCTCCACTGATCATTTGTGTCATCAATTCCTGCTTCTTTGACAACTCAACCTTAGTTTGCATCAGCCCTTCAATCACTTCATAAGGCCCTTCACTTTCATATTCGACCTCATTTGCAAATGCAACTAGACCAGACTCCAGGATTTCTTTGTCCATCAAAAGAAATGCAACATCAGCATCCTCATCACTGCTAGTAGTACTATCACTATCCTCATCAGACACTGTGGAATAGTCTCCATCAATAGACTCATCTTCATCTTCATAAAGCTCCTCCAATTTTTTCTTTGTGTCCATATTATATAGCTTCTTGGCACCTGTCTTTCCATAGAGGCTAATCGTACCACGTCTCCAATCCTGAACAGCTCCTACTGCACGTAACCATGGTCTACCCAGTATAATAGGATATGCTCCCAACCCCACTGGCATCACATGAAAATCAACCACTGCCTTTGCATCATAGGCCTCCACTTCTAAGCTCTTTACAACACCCAAAAATTTTACTTTTTGATGGTTTACCAATCTGATCCAGAAGCCTGACACCCCAGACACTGTAAGACCCATCTTCTCAACGCATGAGTGTGTTATCACACATATTTGGGCTCCACCATCCACATAACCTTGTCCCAGATTTTTTCTTTTATGCCACACATCTACTATTGGACAAATGTCTGGTAGCTCATCCATTGCCAACACCTTCACTGAACCTCTCTCTGGCTCTTTCTCCATTGGGTTAACCATCCTCTTCCACTGTCGCTTTGGTTTAGGAACCATCTCTATAAGCTGCCCAAAAGTAACATCGGCTTTCCTGCTCGTCAGATCCTCCTTCAAGTCATAGTTTAATTGCCCATCCCCTAGTGGAAAATCCGAAACATGAAACCTCCTTTTCCTCTTGGCCTTGACATCCTCGCCTTCATGGCTCTTTCCCTTCTTCTTACTAGGACCTGGGGCACTTCTTCCTTCCTTTTCCTCTGTAGTCCTCTTTCCAATAGGCATCACTAATGTATCCTCTAGCTTTGATGCCTTCTCTAAGGTAACCACACTTAGCACTTTTGTCTTTCCCTTTTCCTCCTGGATTAATCCACTGGTTCCTTCATCTCCCTTCATTCCGATGCCATAATCATTTGACCTAGTTAGCACTTGTCTTGGCAATGGATACATGCCTCCCCCCATCCTTGGTGGCTTATCACATTGCGGGCTGATGTGTCCCAACTCTCCACAATTATAACATGTGGGCATCTGCCTCCAGAACCTACCAATGTTTTTTCCAGCACCATTCCTAGGTCTTTCTTCACCTCCTGGCTGATTTGCAAACCTCCCTCGACCTCGATTATTTCCCACTTGACCTAGCATGTTTAGGCTAAGATTCTTCATTAAATCTACCACTTGCCTCATGTCTTGCCTTAGCCCATCATCTTGCACTGCTGTAGTGACCACTGCTGGCATAACCTAAGGAGTAATAGAAACCACTGGTTCATGATGAACCCTTGGCATGCGACCTTGTAAAGAGTCCATAGGCTGAAATTCAGACCTCATGGGCAAAGACTCCACCCCTAGCTGGCTCATTTTCCTCAGCTTCCACTCTTTGTTCCTTGCTACCTCTAGTGCATCTTCATATGTCCTAGGCTTCTTTAACTCCACTCTCCAACGTATATTCTCCCAGAGACCAGCCAAGAATCTATCCTTCTTCATCATGTCAGGTGGGGGTACTTGTGGTGCTAAGGCCTTACACATCCGCTCCCATGCCAATGAAAACTTACGTATGTACGCATCTACTAGCTCACCTTCCTTCTGCACCAAACCTTATACTTCTTGCCACACTTTGTCAGGATCTTCTATCTTCACAAACTCCACTTTCAATCCTTGCCTTAGATTGTCCCAACTCAATCTTACAGGTGGATCAGCCACACGCAACTCCTCTTCAAATGCTTTGGACCAAACTCGTGCATTACTCTTCAAACAAATTTGGAGAAGACGTAACATCTGCGCTGGGTCATGGATCTGGTTGCTAATGCAGGCAACCTCCATCTTTTCCAAAAAGTCTTCCACATCTTCATCACTTCTTCCATGAAACTCCGGATAAGAGAAAGCCATGGCTACCCAAGTTACGGTGCTTTGAGAACCCCTTCGAACACACGTGCAAAAACCCAAAAATTTTCACTACCCAATCCCCAGAAACTTCAATGGAGCTCAACTTTAGATAAGGACAAACACATGCACATCAAATGGGTTTCCATAGTTAATCATTGGAATTACAACAGGCAAAGGACATTCCAGTATCTTTCTTAATCTTTTTGGCCCAAACATAAAGACTATGCACTGTTGGAAAAAAATCTTCCTAGACACGTGAACATTTATCTGGATTCTCTGAGTTAAATGAAAAGGAGTGAATTGAGGTCCGTCGTGATTATCCATTAAAAGTCATCCATGTAGACTCCAAGAAAGCACACTTGACTAATCCTCTGATTTTGCCAAAATTTCAGTAGCACAATAGCATAAATGTCTCAAAATACCAAAAAACCATCCATCATAACTTGGAAAAATTTTGATAGAGTTTCCCAGAAGTAGAGCAGTGAGAACCCAAAATATAGACTGCAAATGTATGCATAAATTGCCAACAATAGAACCAGAGCATCAAGTAGGAATCACTAGTACATAGCCTATGGCGAGGTCACGAAAAGGGTGCTCTAGCTACCTGTATCACCAAAAGGATCTCCACATTTGAGAATCCCCTAGCTCAATAAAACCTCACGCTATCGACCCTCACACGAAGGCTAATGAAAATCTCGTATAGTCAAGTCTCAGAAATGACTATCTTCCAGACCAAGTCTCAGAAATGGCTAGGACTGCCAAATAAAACCAAGTATGGCTCCACAAAGGCGTACAATTGGCAGTTTCCACAAGTAACGTACAATACCAGTAGACAATGCACTCAAACAGGCACCAAATGATGCATACCCACGACAACTGCAAGTGACACCACTGCTAGTATATCACTGTACTCCAGCTACCTGTACCTGTGTGAATCACCTATACTTGTACCTGTCCCTGTAACCTGTAACCTGTAATCCCGAATCTCCAAGCTTGAAGCTCGAAGCAGAAGGTACTCGAAGAAGATCCTCCGTGGGGGCACCAAAAGAATGTGAGCGGGATGGAAATACATAGAACGCCTCTATAAGGACCCGACACACACTCTTGGGATCATACACACACACACACACACACTATGGGGCACCACTCGGCTTACACAACCCGCCTGGCCGAGATAGGAAACACACCTATGGAGTGAGAGGAGAGAGACTACCCATTTACCCACTCCACACAGAGACAGCCACACACACACACACCCAAAAAACGCAAATCCAAAGAGGAGAACTACTGATGTTTAGATACAAAGAGCTTGGGCCAACACCAAGGGGGCAAATAGCTCACACAGTATGGGTAAAATAAGCCAGATACAATCACAAACTGGAACAGAAGCTTCGCTCATAGGAGACACTTACATAGCCAAAATAGCAAAAAAAGAGTGAGGAATTTGGAAAAATAGACTATGCCATCGCGTCCGGAACGGCCCAAAACCCCAGTCTACAATGTCAAAGTGCTCAAATTCGACCTCAGATGAGCAGATTTCGGTCAAAACAGGCTCCAAAAACCCCAAAAACACACCTACGGCTGTTCCTCCTCTCTTCTCCATGTTTTTTCTGGTCTTCTCTCAGTTTTTTCAGTTCCCACACTTAGATTTATTAGTTGGGCACCCTTGGCGTTTTGGATGACCTCAAACGGACCCCGAATAGGCCAAAAACTGACCTCGCAGTGCATAGTTGTCACCTTTTTGCATCATCCGCACACCTGGCACTCAGCTTTTTTCCAATAATGCATCCTGTAACCACGTGAAGTGGCCCCAAAATATGGCCCTCATGATGACCTTTCTGCATAAGTATCACAAGAAAACATCCACGTCGTGTCCGTACTCATCCACGTGCAAATATTGACCCCATTCGGTCTCGTGACGCCACTAGATGCCATCTGACGCATCTGCTTACCTCATGCCGTCGGCCCGCGGATAGCTTCCTCGAGAAGTTTTACGCGCTACCAACTCCTCATTATTGTAGAAAAAACACACTGGTACTGGTGATAGTGAAAATCGATGCATTATGTACACCCTGTCCTACCTGTACAGATGTGGGCCCCACATAACCACCTGGCTCTGGAAAATGGGCAATCCTTTATTTGATGCACCATGCATGTGTATGTACATATGCGCAATCCCTTGCTCCAAAAAACTCCTGACAGCATGTGAAAACCATGGCCGTTAAATTTTTTCATTCCTATTTCTCCCATGATTGTGCACTCTTATGTGCAGTGAGAAGAAGGCCTTACCCGGTTGATTGGGCGTGGTGTCTAGTCCTTGTGAGCACTCGACTCAAGGATTTTTACAAATTATTTGTGAATCTACTCTCCAATAACATGCAGCACCTCTTCACAAAAAACAAAACAAAAATTTGAATCTCAAAACATCCTTTTAAATGCTTGATGGGGATCTTTTGAATGCTCAATGAATCTTCTTTGAAATTTGTTGACGTTGGATGCTTGGTGAAGCTTCTTTGAAACTTGTTGACCCTTCTCTTATGAATCACTACAAGAGGTACTTAATAGTAGCGACGCTCAAACATGAAAAACCACGGCATCGCTATAGGCGTCGCTATGTTACTTGTAACATAGCGACGCCTATAGCGATGCCGCCAGGGCTAAAAAAAATAATCGAGAGCGTTCAAAAACTCAGATCTCAGATCTGAGTTTTCGGTGCACACTCAAGCAAGCAAGGTAACGCTCTCCCTCTCTCTCTCTTTCTTCTCCACACACACACACACACACACACACACACACACACACACACACGAGAAGAGGAAGAAGAGCTAGGTATGCTCTTTCCCTCTCCTCACTCTCATGTTCCCTTCCCCTCTTTCTCTCTCTCTCTCTCTCTCTCTCACACACACACACACACACACACACACGCACACATTGTGTTTTTGAGAGAGAGAGAGAGAGAGAGAGAGAGAGAGAGAGAGAGAGAGAGAGAGAGAGCACAAGCATAAACAAAAAACGCACACACACATGCATAAACAAAGAATGCACACACACATTGAGAGAGGAAAAGAGAGAGAGAGAGCATGCATAAACCAAAAACGCACACACACATGCCTAAACAAAGAATGCACACACACATTGAGAGAGGAAAAGAGAGAGAGAGAGAGAGAGAGAGAGAGAGAGAGAGAGAAGAAGAAGAGAATCTTAACATCGTAGGAAACTATCCCAAGAGACCTTAAAGATCTAGTCGACAGGAGTTGAACTCAAGACCTGTTATTCATGAGGGAAATGGCATAACCAATCTATCACACTTCGGTGAAAGAAAAGTTATACCATTTTTCTCTTTTTTTTATTGGCGTGCACACACACCCACACACACACGCAAGAAGAAGAGAGTTTAATTTAACATCGTAGGAAACTAATTAAAGAGACCTAAAGATCTAGCCGACGAGGAGTTGAACTCAAGACCTGTTATTCAAGAGGAAAATGGCATAACCAATCTACCACACTTGGGTGATAGAAAGGTTATACCATTTTTCTCTTTTTATTAGCACACACACACCCACACACAAGAAGAAGAGAGTTTTAACATCGTAGGAAACTATCCCAAAAGACGTCAAAGATTAGGTTAGATGTAGACTTACGTTAAATTGGATTTAGGTTTATTTAAGTTAAATTAGATTAGATTTAGGTTTATTTACGTTATATTAGATTAGATTTAGGTTTATTAATTTAGGTTTATTTACATTATATTAGATTAGAGTTAGGTTTATTTACGTTATTTACCTGTTATTGAAGAGGGAATTGGCATAACCAATCTACCACACTTGGATGGTAGAAAGGTTATACTATTTTCTTCTTTTTATTGTTTAAAATAAGGTTAGAATTAGATTTTCGTGTAGGCGTAACTCAAAGAGCCGTCGACGCTTGGAAGAAATGGCGAGAAAATTTTGTGCGCTGACAGCCTCGACAGTCCATGTGGACCAGCAATTCCACCTGCATATTCGACTGCTGCTACCATACAATAAGCCATCATGTTCAGCTAATGGAAGAGCAAATTGAGCCTACACAGAAATTACTGATGCAAGATGACGACTCCAAGGGTCACACACACACACCACATCCCGTCAAATCTAGAGTAAGAATTAAGTGCCTTGAGTAGACATCAGCTACATTGCAAGAATGGCATACCTGCATGCTACAAACAAAGATCTACTGTGAAAAGATGTTGAGATGCTGTGAAATGCTACAGCTAGAGAAGAGGCAAAGGGGTTTTGTCCACTACATGCACTATCATGTAGACGTGGGTGTGTAGATTTCTTGTACCCACAAATATAGGCATTGACCAATAATGACGAGATTATAACTCGGTGGTTCTGATCTCTGTGCACCTCTAGACCGAGGTGTGCGGGGGATGGACATGACTAGAGAATGTGAGGTAGTTTACAGTGTGAACAAAGAGAGAGAGAGAGAGAGAGAGAGAGAGCGAGAGAGAGAGAGAGAGAGAGAGAGAGAGAGAGAGAGAGAGAGAGAGAGAGAGAGAGAGAGAGAGAGAGAGAGAGAGAGAGAGAGAGACGGAGAGAGAGAGGGAGAGATAAAAGACGAAGAATGCCAATAGAAGATTAAATTTGTTGTCTAGGTTATAAGGTTTTTACCCTCATTATGAGTAGTGACGAGGATGTGGGGCCGTCCAACCGAAACACCTATCTCTCAACGAGGATCTTATGTCCTTGTAACCATCGCAAGCATGCTGTGCGACGGACAAGACACGTTTCTTTGCAGCACGTTTGCGAATTTGGCAAGTTCGATCCATCTATTATAGATCGAGTTGTTGCCAATTATAACTCGTCAGACTCTGACGCTGGCCAACAGGTAACAACCTTGCAACCCAATAGATCTGTTAGCAGGCGCTTTGGTCAAGCAGCATATGTAAGGCCGCAAGATGTAGCCTCTGACAACTCGAGGGATGATCATGCAGACCACATTCCCAACAAGGCACCATGGATTTTCACAAGAGCCCAAGAACGCAAAGTAAAAGAGACCATTCCATCTTTGCGGACCCCCACTCGCGTAATGCACTCGCTCCAAACGTGTTTTACTAAAGTGGGAAAGCTTACCGGTTTGAAGTCACACTACTGGCATAGAATGTGTCAGGTATGTTCATAGTGGAGTATATCATAGTGGTAATTGTGTAACAAATTTGTGTGTGGACTTTAATATCATTGCTGCACGTGTTTTGCAGTTTATTTTACCGGTTGCCATTGAGGGTTGTTTGTCTCTTGACGTCCGTAACACAATCTACAAACTTGCAAAGTTGGTGCAATGGATCTCACAAAAGGAGATCAACGTAGACTTCATACCATTCACCAAACTAAACGCTACGGAGGTTGTGTACATGTTTGAGAAACATTTTCCTACTACCATGCTAACCATTCAAGTGCATCTTCTTGTTCACATAGTTGATGAGGTGGAAATAGTTGGCACAATACATTCCAGATGGATGTTCTTTTTAGAACGTTTCATGAAAACGCTCAAGGGATATGTGAGTCAGAAGGCACGTCCGGAGGGTAGCATGGCAGAAGGTTGGCTGGTATCAGAGTCCCTTGTGTACATTGGAGAGTGGCTAGACGGATTTGATAAATCCCGGGACACACTATGGAGAACCATAGATGATGAGCACATATCTGGAATTGTCATGTGCAATCTCGGTGTTGAGAAGAAGATGACGGAAGATCTAGAGGCTAAAATCAACCGATTTTGCATGCTTCACAATCCAGTCATGCAGAAGTGGATTTCACAATATGAGAATGCAAAGCAAGAGCGACAAAGGACATGAATTGAGTGGAGACAGGAAAGACGACCACCGATGCACTATCTGACGGGTCTCGAGAGCCTACCAACATTCATGAGCTTAAGATGGTTGCACAACCAATTGAAAAGCACACAACAGTGTGGTGAAGAAGTGACTGAGGAAGAGTGGAAGTACTCTCGGGGTTGCCCGACCAAGGTAAGTTTGCAATGTACGACTAGTAACTTTCTAGATGTTTGAACGGCCACTCATAATCTTTGTTGGTTGTAGTATAAGTCATACACAGCAGCATGGTGTGAAGGTCGACATTTTAGGGTGGAACGGATCGACAAAAAGCGTTTGAATCATGGCAAAATTTGAACAGTCTAGTCGACGACGGTCCTCTGATGCAGATCCTGTGGTGGTAGAACTCACTTACTTCGGCACGCTACAACAGATTTTGAGGATCGATTATAGAGGATTTTTTGTCAACTTGTTCAATGTGAAATGGTTCAAGATAATCATGGAGGGTCGCAACTCTACTGTGCATAGAGGAGAGTCTGGTTTTCTTGAGGTGGATTCAACTAAGAAATGGACTGACCTAAGAGACACTTTCGTACTACCCGAGCATTGTGAACAAGTAAGTATGTAAATAGTTAACATCCCATTTTAGAATTTATGTGCTTGGAAGCTCTCATGTAAGTTATGTGGCTCTGGTATCAGAGTCCCTTGTGTACATTGGAGAGTGGCTAGACGGATTTGATAAATCCCGGGACACACTATGGAGAACCATAGATGATGAGCACATATCTGGAATTGTCATGTGCAATCTCAGTGTTGAGAAGAAGATGACGGAAGATCTAGAGGCTAAAATCAACCGATTTTGCATGCTTCACAATCCAGTCATGCAGAAGTGGATTTCACAATATGAGAATGCAAAGCAAGAGCGACAAAGGACATGAATTGAGTGGAGACAGGAAAGACGACCACCGATGCACTATCTGACGGGTCTCGAGAGCCTACCAACATTCATGAGCTTAAGATGGTTGCACAACCAATTGAAAAGCACACAACAGTGTGGTGAAGAAGTGACTGAGGAAGAGTGGAAGTACTCTCAGGGTTGCGCGACCAAGGTAAGTTTGCAATGTACGACTAGTAACTTTCTAGATGTTTGAACGGCCACTCATAATCTTTGTTGGTTGTAGTATAAGTCATACACAGCAGCATGGTGTGAAGGTTGACATTTTAGGGTGGAACGGATCGATAAAAAGCGTTTGAATCATGGCAAAATTTGAACAGTCTAGTCGACGACGGTCCTCTGATGCAGATCCAGTGGTGGTAGAACTCACTTACTTCGGCACGCTACAAGAGATTTTGAGGATCGATTATAGAGGATTTTTTGTCAACTTGTTCGATGTGCAATGGTTCAAGATAATCATGGAGGGTCGCAACTCTACTGTGCATAGAGGAGAGTCTGGTTTTCTTGAGGTGGATTCAACTAAGAAATGGACTGACCTAAGAGACACTTTCGTACTACCCGAGCATTGTGAACAAGTAAGTATGTAAATAGTTAACATCCCATTTTAGAATTTATGTGCTTGGAAGCTCTCATGTAAGTTATGTGGCTCTGGCAGGTGATATTTCATCCCACAAAGTCTACATCAAACTGGTGGTACGTCATAGAGGTAGCCCCTTGTAGTGCACAGACGTATGAAGGCTACCATGTGCCAGTCACAGCGGCATCAATGGAGGAGATCAGAGAAGATGCTCAGACAGAAGCCGTGGTGGTGGTGCCAGACAAACATCAAGCTGCTACTCTCTATGGGGTGCATGCAAAGGATCTACAAAATGAAACAGAGGACATCTGTTTAAATGGAGAGCTTTATATAGGTATGGAAAGTTATGCTGAGCTATGCGAGGATGAGAGAGAGATCTCTTAAAGCCATAAATATTGTATTTGAACAATTTTGCTCCGTTTTGTAAATTCAGAGTTATGCACTTGCCTCTTCCATCACTCAAGTTGAATAGAAGAAGAACGATTTTGGTTGCTGCTAGCCTTTGAACATTCCAAAGCTACAAGCACCTTCAAGTTCTCGTACGATTCTCTGTTTTGAACAATTTTGCTCCATTCTGTAAAAACTCTGGCTCTCTAACTATTTGCGTCATTGCGTCATTGTATTTATATGCATCATTGTATTTAATGGTCTTTGCATCCACTCCAGGTACGTATGCTCTAGGTATGTTCTCATAAGCAGAGACGACGAGCACCTCCTCTCTCTCTCTCTATCTATCTATATATATATATATATATCTACTTGTCCATGTTTTCTACTCCATTCATTCAAATATTAAGTTTAAATGTTCGTGTGTTTAATGCAGGTATGGATGATGAGGAGTTTCTTTCTTCTTTGTCGCCCCAGCAGAGACAGTGGTATGTGGAGCGTCATCGCTCCGGTGCACCATCGTGCGTTCCTACTCCATCCGCATCTCCCTCTGTTTTGGAGTCCTCAGCACGCTCCGAAGCTTTGGTGTCGACGAGACGATCTTCACACTCGTCTAGGCGTCGGTGCTCTAGTGGTGGCGGTGGCGGTTGTTGTGGGGGTGCTACCACCGATGCTTCGACACCACCTCGTGTTCGACGAGGCTCTTTACCCTCCCCTTTTTTTCCCGTTCCAATACCAGCCATGGCCTCTCCATCGACACCAGGTTTTGTGCGGCTGACGGGCGTTCCCTGTAGCTACACACCACTAGCTACTCCTCCAGAAGTCACTCCAGTGGACACTCCTCACTTCGGGGCTCAGACTCCAGTGGAGACACCTAGCGTCCATACCCCCGTTGACATGCCGCTAGAGACCCCTGTCGAGACACCCAAGTTCACGCGTCAGTGGGGCGAGAGGGCTTGCCTTACTTCGTCGACTTCAACAACGGCATCATCTTGGATGATGAAGGCAAGAAGGTGATTTTGCGCATGTGCGGTCTTTGCTCTCAGGTGTTGAGACACTACATACTAAACACCTGGAGTGAAGTACCGAATGAATTAAAAGATAAAGTCATCAGCATGCTTCATGAAGAGTTTCCCATTCCAACACGGGATGACCGCTTCAATGAAGATGTGATGAAGGTTCAAATGCGTGAATACTGCAAGCATAAACGTTCCGAAGTGAAAAAAGAAATCAAGCATGGGTGGAGCAGACCAGATTGGCTGGCCAAAGAATATTGGAAGCATGCAAAGAAAGAAGCACACGAGAATCTCGACAAGTGGAAGCAACAAAATGAGGCAGCCAGAGCGCGAGTAGAGGCAGGGAGCTCGCACCACTTGGGGAGCGGCGGGTGGGGTTTCGCATCTATGTTTGATAGTTTAGGGTTTATGGGATTTGAAGTTCTAGCATAATGGATTCTTTGTATGTTTTGACAGTGGTCGTTTACAGGACGTGATCCCACACCGTATGAGCATGAATACGCAGACAGGAAGGGCATAAATGCCCTTATAGACATCTTGAGTTCTCGCGGCGGCATGGTTAGTATTAGGGTTTATTCTTTTCTATTTATTGTATTGTTTTATAAACTTCGCTATATGTTTATACTTACAAAAAGCTATCTTATTGTTTTTTTCTGCAGAATCCAACAGACACGTTGCTTCGACGCAATGAGACGTCTGATTAGACGACGTCAGTTTAGCCATAGCTAGATAGCATTAGTTTCTTTTTGTCATAGATTATGTATCATGAGACGACTTTTATACGTCTTTTTGAAAACCATGTATATTTTTTAAATAATGAAAATGCTTTGTAACTATTACATTTGCAAAGATGCACAATCAAGTGATTTTGCCTATGTGTACAATTGTCATTGATTTATTTTCATCAATTCACGCTTGTCATTTTTGTATCTTTATTTTGCAAACAATACGTTGTCGAGAAATTTGCGGTCTTGCCAGGAAAGCACCGGGCTTATGGCTGTGAGAGTTTGTGAGAGAACTCAACAAAAACTATATGAAGGAGTTAAACCATAGATGCCATGAAGACTAGGGTTTGGAAAGAAGTGCAATCAAAGAAGACTCACTCTTTCTCTCTTGCACTCACACACACAAAGAAAGAACGCAAAAGAGAATGTCAAAACAATACGAAGATGAAAACATCAAGGCTATGGTCATATCGTATCATGGGTAATATGAAAGGGTTAATGGATGAGTTAATGGCATTCAATCTTGGCTGACCAAATAGGCTACTAATTGTTCTTTGGAATTGTAGTTTTGTGCTTACCATAATATATATATTTTGTCTATTGATTGGGATTAATTGTGTGTACAAATCCTCTTGGTTCATAGCAAGATAACTACGCTTACATCAAAAGAAAAATTATAGTCTATGAGAGGTAGTATGATGGTATCCGGTGATAGAAGTATTTCATTGAGCCTTTAAGGGCCGAAGAGAAACACTATACGTTGTTGAAAGTGTATTTTACGGCTAATCCATACATTAATTCTAATAGATCGTACAGAATGAAAACAATAGAAATGATCATCATGTGGGTTATTCATCTAGGATAGTATGTGAGGAATGTAGATATGAGAGAAGTGAAGAGATGAGAAGTTTCCCTCCCAAGCCCTATTCTTGCCCGTAGGCAATAAGGACACTGCGGGGAGAGATGTACCTATAGCAAAGTGAACCTAGAGAGGATGAATTACTAAGAATGAGAGAGATAGGTTTGGTTAAGGAGATGAGATTAGATACATATATATATTGATAGCTGTTTTTCGGCTTTCCATAATTGCCATAGTAAGTTACTCCACCCTACCAAATTCACCCAAACACTGTGGCTATCCCTACCATTTCATTGTACATAGGCGTGTGTGAGTTACGGGACTTTTTCCATATCTCCTTAAAAAACCCTCAGCTAGCTAGTCACTGGGTTAGTTGAGCCAAAAAAATAAAAAAAATAAAATATATTATGGCCCATTTGTGTGTAAATACTGCATTATATATATGGCCTAAATATAGGGATTTTTTATAATTATTTTGGTATTTTATTTAAATATTTTTACCTAGGTGTGTGTTTTATTAAACCTATGTACACCTTCTTTCATCCTCTTACACCATAAGTATATTTTTTGCCAATATGTACATACTCTAACCTTATATTTTTCCTTTATACAAATCACTCCCACATTTTCACCCTCACCCTCGTGAAAACAAAAAATTGATTTCTACTCATTGGTCACATTTATTATATTATTTACTTGCATACCTTTTCCTCTTTCACCCAAAATAATTCAAAGAGGGACCATATCATATGATTCCAATATCTTTCCATATCCATAACTCCTCCATATTTTTTATTATTATTTTTACTCATTATTCTAACACCATGTGTTCATTGAGCTAAAGACCATGAATAGTCTATACACTAGTCCCACCATGTATATATTTCTTTATTCACCAATAATCCTCCTCCATGCATGGGTCAAGGGCAACTTGTATGCTTTGTATTATGATATGACAAAGGAGGGGCTCACTCTTGGATGCATTGTACAAATTCAACAAAGGAGGGGGCCACTGAAGACTTTTTGTGAAGAAAAAACAAGTCTTTTGGTGGGATTTTTAATATCCATCTCCACTCCGAATTTGAAGCGGTGGTCAAAAGAGAAAATATAGCCCACGCTTTGAATAATCACCTCAAATTTTTTCATGATTTTTGGAGTAACCACTAGTGAGCTATGATTTTTTGAGTGGACCCTAATCTGCTCACTTTTCTCACAAGTAGCCCATAGTCTTCTCTCACCTCTTTCCACACTTCTACACACACACACACACACATCCCTCTCAATCCCTCACTCAAACCTGCACCTTCAATGGTTTCTCTCACCTTCTTCACCATTAACCTCCCCACTTACTCCCATAGCTCTCATATGAGCTCTCCATGTACATACACCATCTCTATGCCTCTCTCTATTATCTCCAAAGTACAATTCCATCTTACTCCTTATATATATACATACATTCAGCATGTGTACCATGCTTAACCTCTGCAAATCAAGAGATCTCATCAACGGAATTACCATTTTCATCACGATAATCAACCTTGGCGGCGGTGGCGTAAAGAAGGGAAGACGAAGAAGAAGATCGATAGTCATTTTGAGAACCTACACAAGTAAGTCCAAAACTTCTTCAAGCTTCACCATCACAAGGATTTTCTCACTTCATTCAACCATCTTACTTCAACCATCCACCTCATTCTACCCATTGTAAATTCATCATTAACTTTCTAGTGATTACTAACACTAACCACTAACATACTAACACAAAATAGCATTGGCCTAACCATAAAAGACACCTCACCTCAAGACATGTACAAAGTAACTCTCTCTCTCTCTCTCTCTCTCTCTCTCTCTCTCTCTCTATCTCTCCCTCCTTTTCCTTAAAACTCTACTTTCACCTTATTCACCATCAATAATGCTCTTTTTTGAGCCCACACCCATGACTCAAGCAGACAAAGAAGGCCCGCAATGTTTTGATATTCAAAAAAATCATAATCCTGATTTGTTATCTTGTAAATTAGGATTGCCAATAATCTTAATGAGGGGTCTCCAACCTATAAATAGGCCCCTCTCCTTCTTGTAAACCAACCTCCAACATCTCACATAGCACCCCAACACTCTATGGGTGAGGAGAGACTTAGGTGTAGCAACCACTTGTGAGCTTCACTCTTGGTGTGAGAGAAGCCTTCAAGCTACACATTGCAAGTGAGAGAGCGTGAGTTCCACAAGTCTCAAAACCACTATTGTATATGCTCCTTCATCATCAATAAATTGAGGTTTGGTGCATCAAAAGCGTGATTCGACGTTCAAATCTTCGTCCTTCCATTTGTGCAATACGGTTTGGTGAATTCAAGGTGACTTGTGTATTTTGGATTTTTATCGGTTGATCTTGATTTTAGAAAGTGTTTTAGCGTGTTTTTCATTGCCAGTTTTTTGTCCATTGTAAGAGGGTATTGTGGTGAGAGGTCTCCCACACCCTAAGACAGTGTGTGTGTGTGTGTGTTTTGGCAATGATTAGCAATCACTAAGCATTGAGTGAGTTTTGTACAAGTTCTACGATAGCATCATAACGAACCATCTCCATTTGCAAGTCACAAATAAGGTATTACGCAAGATCCATTCCTCTCTCTCTTTCCTTTTCTCTAGCTCTCTCTGGTCCATTTTGTGTGTGTCTTGGTGTGAGGTTGCTTGTGTGTGTTGTGTGGTGCATCTTCTTGGTTGTACCAAAATCTCTCTTGCGTCCTAGTTCGCATACCATAACTAGGTGGTGCCCCTATCTTGTTTGGGTTTGGCTGTGGGTTTGTTGTTGTGTTGTGCTTGTGGTTGCCCCAGCCCCATTTGAGCAGCACGGGAGCCTTGAGGGGTGTTTAGAGGTCGCCTCTCTTGTTGCCCGCCCCGGAACGCCTCAATTTTGGTGCCCCCACTGAGGACTAACTTTGTGCTTATTGTTGTTGTATTGCATGAATGCTTGAATTTTAGCATAATCAAGTAGATTATATGAATCATGAAAACTTGTATGACCGAGTTTAATTTCAAGGCAACAAAAATTGATCTAGAATATGGTTTGGATTAGCATAACATAAGAAAGGAAAAAAACATTTTCACATCAGAATCTAAATTTCATGTTAAAAGACCTTTCAAAACCTTGTGTAGTTAGTTGATGTCATGAGAGAAAATGATTGTTTGGAACTAATCTTTGTGTGGTTCTAGCATTGAGAGACTATGACACGCTATACCTTTGATGATATCCCAATCTTCTTCGGAAATCTAGAAGAAGATGTTGATGATTTTCTTGCTGATTTTAGAATGGTTTGTCATATCCTTGGTAAAAGGGATGACATTGAAAAAGGGGATTTTCTATTGCTATGCCTTAGAGGCAACGCTGAGCAATGGTTTTGGAGTATGTCTTTTCAGATTGAAGATGGATATACCCAAATTTCCAAAGTTTTGAAGGCCAGATTCTCTAAAGTTCCAACAACGGAGAAAGCATGGGCTTCACTACGAAGACTTCAACAACATGGTGAAGACTACTATGCTTATGAGGATATTTTTTCTCGTCAATGGGAAGGATGTGGATTTAGTTCTACATTTCCAGATTATGTAAAAATGGATCAATTTATTTCGGGTTTGTCTCCTTTCCTAAAGACTAAGGTTACTTGTAGTGGACCCTCTACCTTTGAAGAAGCGGTCACTATTGCCCGAAGGAAGTTTCACAAGTACTTCTACATCAAAAATGGTTTCCAGCATGCTGGAAGAACCAACCAACATGAAAGTGTTTCTATCAAGGAGTCATCTCCTTTGCCATACTTGTCTCCTTCTACTCCGACAAATGTTGAAGAAGTTACTTACATGCCAACTGATTATTCAAGTGCTAAAGTGTGTGGCCAAGATTCAAATGTGGAATCTCTTTCTTCTACCTTTATCACAAGCATGCAAAAATCGACACAAGATATCTCAAATGGCATTGATGATTCAATAATGGATACATCCAACCTTTTGGCGGAGGATCAATTTCTAGTCCGAGCAGACGAAGCTTTTGTGCAACATGACTCTATGGAGAATGAAGAACTTGAAGGTAACCTTGATCTTATGGAATGTTCTGAGAGTGTATCTTGTCTAAAAGAAGAGAGTGAAGAAGAAGATGAAATCATAGGTGGAGAGATCATAGACCACATTGATCATAAAGAGATGATTGTGTACATGGAATGCCAACTCCAAAACAAAGTAGAAGAGTGTGAGTTGAATCCAGGTGAGAATAATCTTGAAGAAGTGTTTGAGGATGTTGAAAAGCATTGGTATGACCCATGTATGTTAAGCATAGAGAAACCTATCATGCAAGAAGCCAAATGTTTCACAAAATCAAACAGTATTCGATCAACCTTTGAGGTGGTACAATGTGAGGAGTTACAACCTTGCCAAAGGGGGGGCTTAGAAGGGGATGAAGAACATGGGAGAGTAGTAAAAAATAAAATCATAAAAGGAAACTATCAGAAGGGTATCATTCTCTCCAATGGTGTTTTAGTGGGTGGCTCTTCATTCATGGGACAATCTCTTAGCAAGAAAATCCAAGCTTTTGAAGCCCCAATCATCTTCACTTTGGGTTTCACCTCTTCAAGGTCAACTTCTCCTCTCTTCACATATACCTTTCATCGGGGACACCATACCTTCTTAAGTGGAAGAGGACATGAATACTTGGTGATGAACGGATGTTTCCAAACCTTCTTCATTTGGTTCTTTGGTGTATGGAGGTCGCACATTGTGATGCTTCTGGTCTTCATCATAGATGAAAATCTTGTTGATTGCTACATGTGGATATTTCATCAATCAGTACAAAAATCTATTCTCTTCCAATGTGTTGGAGGCAATAGAAACCTTCCTCTGTTATCTACCTATGTGGTAAACTATTTGCAATACCTTCCAATAGCAGCTGGAAGCATGGATCAAGCTTTCCTAAATCATGAAGGCCATATAATTTTTGACTTGGTGAGCCTACACAGGTTGAATGAATTTTATGAGCTACAGTTCAGGAATTCGCTCATACAAGCTCTTGAAGATCGTAGCAGATACATCAACTTTACACAAGAGGAAGAGCAACCAATCTTTTATATCACATTCATAGTGATAGATGCAATGATGGACAACAGTAAAATCTACAAGTTTCTTCAATAAAAATCAGTAAGTGATTCCATACCATACATCTCGCTTTGGGAAAGATATTTCAAGATCTTTGATCCTGGGGGGTGCTTATGGAAACTTTCACGATGGAGGAGGTTTACTCTGTCACTTGATTTCATCCTGCTAGTGGCTTGAGAACCTTTCATATCCAACAAGGTTTTTTAATCATACAACAAAGGTTCTTCAAAGATGAGAGCAGACAAAGACAGACTTACACAATCTACATGTTGTACGATCGGATAAATGGTACATGAATGTACCATTATCTAAGGGGGGGCCTAATGATAGCTGTTTTTCGGCTTTCCATAATTGCCATAGTAAGTTACTCCACCCTACCAAATTCACCCAAACACTGTGGCTATCCCTACCATTTCATTGTACATAGGCGTGTGTGAGTTACGGGACTTTTTCCATATCTCCTTAAAAAACCCTCAGCTAGCTAGTCACTGGGTTAGTTGAGCCAAAAAAATAAAAAAAATAAAAAATATTATGGCCCATTTGTGTGTAAATATTGCATTATATATATGGCCTAAATATAGGGATTTTTTATAATTATTTTGGTATTTTATTTAAATATTTTTACCTAGGTGTGTGTTTTATTAAACCTATGTACACCTTCTTTCATCCTCTTACACCATAAGTATATTTTTTGCCAATATGTACATACTCTAACCTTATATTTTTCCTTTATACAAATCACTCCCACATTTTCACCCTCACCCTCGTGAAAACAAAAAATTGATTTCTACTCATTGGTCACGTTTATTATATTATTTACTTGCATACCTTTTCCTCTTTCACCCAAAATAATTCAAAGAGGGACCATATCATATGATTCCAATATCTTTCCATATCCATAACTCCTCCATATTTTTTATTATTATTTTTACTCATTATTCTAACACCATGTGTTCATTGAGCTAAAGACCATGAATAGTCTATACACTAGTCCCACCATGTATATATTTCTTTATTCACCAATAATCCTCCTCCATGCATGGGTCAAGGGCAACTTGTATGCTTTGTATTATGATATGACAAAGGAGGGGCTCACTCTTGGATGCATTGTACAAATTCAACAAAGGAGGGGGCCACTGAAGACTTTTTGTGAAGAAAAAACAAGTCTTTTGGTGGGATTTTTAATATCCATCTCCACTCCGAATTTGAAGCGGTGGTCAAAAGAGAAAATATAGCCCACACTTTGAATAATCACCTCAAATTTTTTCATGATTTTTGGAGTAACCACTAGTGAGCTATGATTTTTTGAGTGGACCCTAATCTGCTCACTTTTCTCACAAGTAGCCCATAGTCTTCTCTCACCTCTTTCCACACTTCTACACACACACACACACACATCCCTCTCAATCCCTCACTCAAACCTGCACCTTCAATGGTTTCTCTCACCTTCTTCACCATTAACCTCCCCACTTACTCCCATAGCTCTCATATGAGCTCTCCATGTACATACACCATCTCTATGCCTCTCTCTATTATCTCCAAAGTACAATTCCATCTTACTCCTTATATATATACATACATTCAGCATGTGTACCATGCTTAACCTCTGCAAATCAAGAGATCTCATCAACGGAATTACCATTTTCATCACGATAATCAACCTTGGCGGCGGTGGCGTAAAGAAGGGAAGACGAAGAAGAAGATCGATAGTCATTTTGAGAACCTACACAAGTAAGTCCAAAACTTCTTCAAGCTTCACCATCACAAGGATTTTCTCACTTCATTCAACCATCTTACTTCAACCATCCACCTCATTCTACCCATTGTAAATTCATCATTAACTTTCTAGTGATTACTAACACTAACCACTAACATACTAACACAAAATAGCATTGGCCTAACCATAAAAGACACCTCACCTCAAGACATGTACAAAGTAACTCTCTCTCTCTCTCTCTCTCTCTCTCTCTCTCTCTCTCTCTCTCCCTCCTTTTCCTTAAAACTCTACTTTCACCTTATTCACCATCAATAATGCTCTTTTTTGAGCCCACACCCATGACTCAAGCAGACAAAGAAGGCCCGCAATGTTTTGATATTCAAAAAAATCATAATCCTGATTTGTTAGCTTGTAAATTAGGATTTCCAATAATCTTAATGAGGGGTCTCCAACCTATAAATAGGCCCCTCTCCTTCTTGTAAACCAACCTCCAACATCTCACATAGCACCCCAACACTCTATGGGTGAGGAGAGACTTAGGTGTAGCAACCACTTGTGAGCTTCACTCTTGGTGTGAGAGAAGCCTTCAAGCTACACATTGCAAGTGAGAGAGCGTGAGTTCCACAAGTCTCAAAACCACTATTGTATATGCTCCTTCATCATCAATAAATTGAGGTTTGGTGCATCAAAAGCGTGATTCGACGTTCAAATCTTCGTCCTTCCATTTGTGCAATACGGTTTGGTGAATTCAAGGTGACTTGTGTATTTTGGATTTTTATCGGTTGATCTTGATTTTAGAAAGTGTTTTAGCGTGTTTTTCATTGCCAGTTTTTTGTCCATTGTAAGAGGGTATTGTGGTGAGAGGTCTCCCACACCCTAAGACAGTGTGTGTGTGTGTGTGTGTTTTGGCAATGATTAGCAATCACTAAGCAGTGAGTGAGTTTTGTACAAGTTCTACGATAGCATCATAATGAACCATCTCCATTTGCAAGTCACAAATAAGGTATTACGCAAGATCCATTCCTCTCTCTCTTTCCTTTTCTCTAGCTCTCTCTGGTCCATTTTGTGTGTGTCTTGGTGTGAGGTTGCTTGTGTGTGTTGTGTGGTGCATCTTCTTGGTTGTACCAAAATCTCTCTTGCGTCCTAGTTCGCATACCATAACTAGGTGGTGCCCCTATCTTGTTTGGGTTTGGCTGTGGGTTTGTTGTTGTGTTGTGCTTGTGGTTGCCCCAGCCCCATTTGAGCAGCACGGGAACCTTGAGGGGTGTTTAGAGGTCGCCTCTCTTGTTGCCCGCCCCGGAACGCCTCAATATATATATATATATATATATATGTTGGATTAGAGATGAAAATGAAAACAACAAGAAATCAAGAAAACATCAATGTAGAACACATCTTACTTGAAACCCTTCGGCACCATTATTGATGGGAGAGAGAAGAAGAGTGGATAATTCCACTTTGAATGATACACCAAGTGCAAGATCTTCTTTGATTAGATTTGATCTTCCAAGGTTAGCTTGTTGCAAGAATGGCTAGTCTCCCTCTAGGAGAAAGTGTAGGCTTGGGCTTATGTTAATGGCTAAGTACAATTAGGCATTACTACTCACTCCCTCAAGAATTCCTCTCATCAATGGCTTGAATGCTTGAGTTCCTTCCAAGGAAGAAGAGGTCCCCGTTTATAAGTGAAGGGAACCCCCAAGGGTTTACACAAGAAGAGAGGAGCTAGTGTGAACAGGAATTGGAAAAGTTGGAAATGAGCTGCCCCTACATGATGTGGGCAGACTGGGGTCTGGGGTCCAGTATTTTGATCATATCTCCTCAACCGTGGCTCCAAATAAAAAAGTAAAAATATGGACAAAAACTTCAGCTCATTAGCTACGATTTTCATTTTAAAATTGTTTTCCAATTCGGATTGGAACCTTGTGTAAAAAATTCATCAAAGTAGGGTCCATTTATGGCAGCAAAAGTCTTCATGTGGTCTCCTTAGCCTAGACTTTCATTTAATTCACAAGGACACCTCATGCCATATGAAAGCACGAAATTGCTCCTTGAAAAATTTTTGTAATCATGCTTGCAATAATGCATTAAAATAAGTGTATCTTTGAAATCATGCCACCTAGTGTCCCACTAGGATTTGATTCTCTCCTAGTAGCTATTTAAAAAGAAATATAAGAAAAGTATAAAAAATACGTAGAATATATATATATTGGAGTTTACCCTAGATATAGGATCTAGCTAGGGTGTGAGATGATAATGAAATAGTAGAAATAAGGAATCAATGCTTTTTGCCCCAAGTTAAAGAGGCGGAGCTATTGATGCTTTTCCCATAGTATTTTCTGATGGTAAAGTAAGGATAGGTTACCCTTGAGAAAAATAATAGGATGAGATAGAAGGCTTATTATTATACTTAAATATGCATATGTTACACTATAGGAAATATAATTATGTATCTAAAAAAATACAAGATAGATCTTGTAGCATGCGTTCCCACTATGTACGTGTCACAGCACGACATCCACCCCCTCTAAACCTACACATCCTCCGGTATGTTCCACGTTGTCTCTTTGTAAGATTATACCTCTTGTACATCTTCCTTGTCTTCTTCTTCACTGGATGATTCCAAAGCTTCATGTTCACTTTGATCTTCACCTGTGTTTTTCTCTTCTTCCTCATCAATATCTTCTAGATCATTGTCTCCTCTTCTCTTAAACATTTTAATCCTTTTTCCTGCAATGGGAATCTTTACTTCTGTACCATCTAGTTCAGACAAGCTGTAAGTAGCATTTTCATGCACATGCTTTACAACATACGGTCCAAACCATCTTTTTGAGAACTTACGCATGACTGTGTGCTGGTTATCAAGGCTACTATCATACACTAAAACCCAGTCACCTTTGTCAATTGCTTTGCTCCTGAGTCGATGTCGCTTATCAAAATAGTCCTTGTTTTTCAACCTTGCATTTTTGAGTCGTTCTTTTGCAGCTTCAATGTCTCCAGGTCTTCTCTCTAGCTGCCTTATACGCAGTGCAAGGAGATCTTCCCTACTAAGCCCCTCTTGCCAAGGTAGTACATTCCATGTGGGAATTGTATCCTCAATCGGCATCACTGGCTTTTGACCATGCATTAGCTCCGCAGGCATGTAGCCAGTTACTGAGCTATGTGTTGTACGATCAGCCCATAAAGCATATGGTAACAATTTTGGCCACTCACCAACTCTTCCTTCACAAGCCTTGGCCAAAGCTTTGATGATAGGAGGATGCCCTCTTTCACTCTTTCCATTGCCTTCAGGGTTGTAAGCTGTAGTAAGAGAAATCTTGATCCCTAATCTAGAAAAGAACTCCCTTGCTTCTTCGGCATCTAGTTCACCTCGATCTGCAGTGATTTTTCCCACACAACCATAACTGCAAATCACCTCATCAAGAAGGAATTTGCACACAGCTTCTATGGTCTTACCTCTTAATGCTCTTCCTTCAACCTGGTTAGTTAGGTCCTCTCGTGCAAGAACCAAGTATCTCATCTTCCAGAGTCCTAAAGGCATCGTGACTAGATCCACAACCCATTTATAGTGCATGGCTAGTGGATATGTAGGGTGCAATCCATCACGATGTCGAACATTTGAATACATTTGACAAGTTACACATGACTCTACAAACTCAGATACATCTTTATACATACCCTTCCACCAGTATTTTTCTTTCAACTTGGAGAAGGTTGCCCACACACCCCTGTGTCCAGCCCATAGACTCTCATTAAACTCTTGCAGGAGATTTACTTGAGTCTCTTTTTTACATATAACCCGTTGTGGTGTAGCACCCTTTTGTTTAGGATGCTTCCACAAGTAACCATCCCTTAAAAAGTACCCATATGATTTCCTGCGTATCCTCTTGAATTCTTGTTCAGACCAATCATCCTGTTTTGTTAGAGTACTCAAGTACCTTCCAATAGAAATCCAATCACCTTCATAAAGATCTTTCAAGAACAATTCAAGTGAATTAGTCATGCAGACATTGTTACCTTTGACATGAGAGATAGAATAGAATTTTGTGCCTACATCGTCTCCCTCATCAATCATTTGTGACTCATCTTCATACCTTGCCCTTGAAAGCATATCTGCCGCTGTATTGTCTTTACCTGCAATGTGCTTAAACTCGGGATTTAAGGACTTAATGTAGGCAATCCACCACAACATAGCAATGTCTGGTGTTGAGCAGCTTGTAATCATCCCAAGAAGTGGTAGACAATCTGTTTCTACAACCACACATGCACCAATTAGGTACTCTTTCCCACTTTTCAAGGCTGTAACCATACCCCATAACTCTCTCTTTATCTGTGGATAGTTTCTTTGGCGAGCACTTAGTACCTTTGCTCCAAATCTTACCACATACCTGTGTCCTTCTTTGTCATCTTTCCCTATTGCCCATCCAATCCCTGTAGGACTGGTATCTACTGTCACAATCACTGGCCTTTGACACTCATAGTCTACCTTTCTCAAAGTCGTTGCTGACTGGAGTAACTCCTTTAGCTTTTTCATGGATTTTACATGTGCTTCTGTCCATTTAAACTTTTGATTCTTTTTAAGCAGGTGATAAAGAGGATCAGCTACATGTGCATAATGTGGAATCCAAATAACATAGAAGACACATGCTCCCAGAAACCTTCTAACCTCAGTGATGCTAGTGCATGTTTCTTTCATTCTTTGGAGGGCATCTACCTTTGATGGACAAGGTTTCCTACCATATGGCCCGCACATGTGCCCCACAATGAGCACTTCTTTGACACCAAACATAGACTTTTTCCCTGACAATGTAAGATTCACTTCTTCCAACCTAGACAAAATTTTATCACAATCATTTATGTGATTTACCACAAACCTGCGATATCCCTTGAGATCCAAAGCTTCATCTTTGTCACTTTCTTCACATCCTTTGATAGGCAAATCATCAATGAAAGGCATTGTGATTTGAGGAATAAAGTCACGTAAGACCTTATTCATCCCATTCATCATATGTGCTACCGAGTTGGTGGCTCCCTGTGGCAAGGTACACATCCTTACCAAACCCAAAGGTGTCCTCATGGTTGTCAAGTCTCTGCTTTCGATTGCAAGCTGAAATTGATCATACCCGGAGTAGAGATCCCCCATTGAGTAGATTGCCCTCCCTGCAAACGCCTCTACAAATTCATCCACAATTGGACCTGTACCTACATTTCTAATTGTCACCTTGTTCACTGGTTGCATATCTTGGATGAAGCGTAGAGAACCATTCTTCTTTGGAACTGTGAACCACCTGTTTGAGTATGGAGCACAAGAAGGCTCCAAGATTCCCATTTTGATTTTCTCATTCAGTAGCTCTACTAACTTTGGCAAATGAGCCTTTGGAACCGGAATAGGCCGCAGATTCCAAGGCACATGAGGTATTGTGAAAATTACCATAGGAGCTACAATATAAGGATCAACACATCCTATCTCATGTGGCTCAAATGCAAAAGCCTTACTATGCTTTGAAAGCATTTCTTTGAAGCACTTTGTCTCCTCCTGTGTTAGAAACTCCTCGCAACCAATCTGCAACTCTTGAAAGGACTCCTTTGTGAAGGTATGCCCGATCTTTTTAGGATTCCGCAAACTTGGTTGTAAAGAAGCCTGTTCAATCTTTTCCTTGTTGTTGGGTGGTAAGGGTGAAGCTACTGGTTTCACCTTCTTTGCTACACTCTTGTATTTAGTTTCAACATGGACTTCTGGGCCAACTGTTTGGCTTTCTTTAAAGGCTTCTATTACTTGATACATTTCCATAGAGCAAACTTCCACAACTTCATTTTCAAGATGCAAACTAGACCTCATTATAGCATCAAGCTCACCCATAGTATCTACAAAAGAAACTTGTTCACACAAACCCAAAACATTTTCAGTAGGTTTTAGCAACCCACTCTGTTTCATGCCTATTTGTACATTATGCACATATTGCCTCTCATATCTCTTCAAATCTTCAAGTTTTGTAAAACATACTGATCCATTCCTTGTTACCAAGGAGCTCATCGAGAAAGTTTCACCTATTTTTGGATCAAGCGAGACCCTTTTTCTTTCTGTACCACTGCAATCCCGCTTTACAATGGTACTTGGCCAAAACCCATCATTTCTCTATGATCATGAAACTCTTTGCTTACCTTTGGTAGAGGATGTTCTCTGAGGTTGTCACAATTTCTTTCATGGTTTACACAGACTGTGAGAAATTGGATAGCTCGTTTACCATCTTTGCTACGTATTCTAGCATATGCTGAACCATCGTCCATTACCTTTGTTTCCATTCAAACTCCCACAATGTAGGGTTGTCCAAGGATGAGATGATATGAAGATGTATCCTATACAAAGAAGTTTTGGTCAATCTTTACATCACCTATTGTTACCTTCACACCTAGACATGCTGCATACAATTCACCGGATGAATTGTTTGCCACTTTTACCATCCAGCCATGATCTGTGTCCATCGGCCATTTGCACTTGTTGTAGAGAATCTTTGACATTATGTTTATTTCTAAACCATTGTCAATCAAGGCAACAAATTGCTCTTCAAGATCACCTACCTTGACCAAAGTTTCTGTAGTAGCCCTTGCCCAATGACTTCGTGAATAGTAACTCCTAGGAATATCTTCAACTTCTTCATCATCATTTGAGAAATACACTTGCTTCACTCTCCCACTAGATTGGTAGCATCCTACCACAACTCCATCATTCTCCTTATTTTGCAGTTGCATCCCTTGTGTCTTTGAGGTTTCCCCTTCAACCTGTGGACGAGAAACTTCAGCAAGGGTTTGCCTCTTTCTCTTGATGATGTCAATGATCTCCTCATGGAATTCATGCTTTGCAATGCCAAGAACTTCTCGCAGAGTAAACTCAATCTTGCTATTCAAGATCCTTTCCTCCAAGACTTTCTTTAAATCTGTAGCAACCTCAATATCAGATTGTAGTTTATAAGTTGGGCCTTTTGTCTTACCTTTCGTTGGATCTTTCTTCTTTCCTGTTGTAGACTCCTCCATGAGTACTTCAAGTGGAGATGCTCCTTGTGTTGAGGGTGTTTGAGAAGGCATTGAGTCGCTTCTTCCCCCACTTCTAGAAGCTCTTTTTGATGGTCCTTCATCAGAATTCTCACGTCTGCGCTTCTCTTCTACAATTGCCTCATTTTGTTGGCATTTTGTAATGTAGGCATGCACTGACAATGAGTCCACTGGATCATTCCATCCTGTTTCTAGACGTATGCAATCACCTGCTTCATGTAGAATCTCTTTTGTAAGCTTTCCCTTTTTAGCTAATTGCATGACATTTGGCCAAATTTGACCATGATGGTCACTCACCTCTTCATCACAAAAGTGTTCAATTTTTACTCCATAAGTAGCTGCCTCAACTGAAGAGGTGGCATGCTTGGTTGCCATATCTTCAACTAAGGTTTGCATTACCCCCTTCCCAAAGTTAGTTCTCAAGGGTAGACCTGTCTCTCTTAAGTGGATTTTACCATCCTTAAAAAAGACAACATCTTTTGACAAAGCATCACTAAAATCATCACAATCCCTTCTTACATGGTCTGTACTATCACACCAAATACATCTATTAACAAACCCTTCTTTGGGCTGTTGTCTTTGCCTAGGAAGTGGCCCTGATGGTTGGCCTTTTTCTTCAAGCTTTGCAAACTTCACCTTCAAGTCACGCATTCCCTTCACAAGCTCATCTAGCATGGACTCATCAAACTTAGGAGCGATAAAAGTAGGCTTTACCATTTTGTCAGAAGTTGAGATGGAAGGACTTGTAGTGTTTACTACCATCTTGTCCCTTCTTCTTTGTCGTTTGGCAAGCAGTGAGACAGCACCTTCAACCTCATTCCAGTCGGTCTTTAGTCCTTGCTCAGCATCTTTATCTTCAAGAAGAAGCTCCAAATTTTCTTGAACCTCTTTACCTGCAGCTTG
Source organism: Adiantum capillus-veneris (assembly GCF_014529385.1). Classification (NCBI taxonomy): domain Eukaryota; kingdom Viridiplantae; phylum Streptophyta; class Polypodiopsida; order Polypodiales; family Pteridaceae; genus Adiantum; species Adiantum capillus-veneris. The sequence goes on from NC_140935.1 coordinate 21,095,439, forward strand.
TAAGAAAAGATCTGTCTTCTCTGCATCTAGTGTGGCCCTTTCTGTCCTAGTGAGTTGTGCATAGCGCCGCTCAAATTCCCTAAGTAGCTCTGTTATTGATAGTCCTTGCTTTGGCTTGACTACCCATTCTAAGAATGTCCTTTTGGTCACTCTAAATGAGTCCTCCTTTAAAGCTACTTTGAGTTCTTCCCAATTTCTCCCATGCCCATCTTTAATTGCCCTAACATGCTCCCTAATTTCTGGAGCAACAACTAGCTCAAAGCTTTGAATCATCTCACCTTCTGACACGCGATGCATCTCCATCTCCTTCACATACTCGCGTAAGTACTTGGTTACATCTTTGACATTGAACTGATCCATTCTGTTGACGACCGCTTGTATGGCCTTCGTTGCTGAAATCTCCCTTCTTTCAGTAGCATGTTGTTGTTGCATGAACATTGCAAATGCTTGAAACATTTGCATTGTTGCTGGGTCAAAATGCATACCCTGTTGCTCAACATGATCACCCATGGTTACCCACAAACTCTCACCCTAGCAGATTCGCGTCGGGTTCACCAAAAATATGTCGAGAAATTTGCGGTCTTGCCAGGAAAGCACCGGGCTTATGGCTGTGAGAGTTTGTGAGAGAACTCAACAAAAACTATATGAAGGAGTTAAACCATAGATGCCATGAAGACTAGGATTTGGAAAGAAGTGCAATCAAAGAAGACTCACTCTTTCTCTCTTGCACTCACACACACAAAGAAAGAACGCAAAAGTGAATGTCAAAACAATACGAAGATAAAAACATCAAGGCTATGGTCATATCGTATCATGGGTAATATGAAAGGGTTAATGGATGAGTTAATGGCATTCAATCTTGGCTGACCAAATAGGCTACGAATTGTTCTTTGGAATTGTAGTTTTGTGCTTACCATAATATATATATTTTGTCTAGTGATTGGGATTAATTGTGTGTACAAATCCTCTTGGTTCATAGCAAGATAACTACGCTTACATCAAAAGAAAAATTATAGTCTATGAGAGGTAGTATGATGGGATCCGGTGATAGAAGTATTTCATTGAGCCTTTCAGGGCCGAAGAGAAACACTATACGTTGTTGAAAGTGTATTTTACGGCTAATCCATACGTTAATTCTAATAGATCGTACAGAATGAAAGTGATAGAAATAATCATCATGTGGGTTATTCATCTAGGATAGTATGTGAGGAATGTAGATATGAGAAAAGTGAAGAGATGAGAAGTTTCCCTTCCAAGCCCTATTCTTGCCCGTAGGCAATAAGGATACTGCGGGGAGAGATGTACCTGTAGCAAAGAGAACCTAGAGAGGATGAATTACTAAGAATGAGAGAGATAGGTTCGGTTAAGGAGATGAGATTAGATACACACATATATATATATATATATATATATATATATATATATATATATATATATATATATATATATATATATGTTGGATTAGAGATGAAAATAAAAACAACAAGAAATCAAGAAAACATCAATGTAGAACACATCTTACTTGAAACCCTTTGGCACCATTATTGATGGGAGAGAGAAGAAGAGTGGATAATTCCACTTTGAATGATACACCAAGTGCAAGACCTTCTTTGATTAGAGTTGATCTTCCAAGGTCATCTTGTTGAAAGAATGGCTAGTCTCCCTCTAGGAGAAAGTGTAGGCTTGGGCTTATGTTAATGGCTAAGTACAATTAGGCATTACTACTCACTCCCTCAAGAATTCCTCTCATCAATGGCTTGAATGCTTGAGTTCCTTCCAAGGAAGAAGAGGTCCCCTTTTATAGGTGAAGGGAACCCCCAAGGGTTTACACAGGAAGAGAGGAGCCAGTGTGAACAGGAATTGAAAAAGTTGGAAATGAGCTGCCCTTGCATGATGTGGGCAGAGTGGGGTCCAGTATTTTGATCATATCTCCTCAACCGTGGCTCCAAATGAAAAAGTAAAAATATGGGCAAAAACTTCAGCTCATTAGCTACGATTTTCATTTTAAAATTGTTTTCCAATTCGGATTGGAACCTTGTGTAAAAAATTCATCAAAATAGGGTCCATTTATGGCAGCATAAGTCTTCATGTGGTCTCCTTAGCCTAGACTTTCATTTAATTCACAAGGACACCTCATGCCATATGAAAGCATGACATTGCTCCTTGACAAGGTTTTGTAATCATGCTTGCAATAATGAATTAAAATAAGTGTATCTTTGAAATCATGCCACCTAGTGTCCCACTAGGATTTGATTCTCTCCTAGTAGCTATTTAAAAAGAAATATAAGAAAAGTATAAAAAATACGTAGAATATATATATATTGGAGTTTACGCTAGATATAGGATCTAGCTAGGGTGTGAGATGATAATGAAATAGTAGAAATAAAGAATCAATGCTTTTTGCCCCAAGGTAAAGAGGCGGAGCTATTGATGCTTTTCCCATAGTATTTTCTGATGGTAAAGTAAGGATAGGTTACCCTTGAGAAAAATAATAGGATGAGATAGAAGGATTATTATTATACTTAAATATGCATATGTACACTATAGGAAATCTAATTATGTATCTAAAAAAATACAAGATAGATCTTGTAGCATGCGTTTCCACTGTGTACGTGTCACAGCACGACAACGTACTATGGATGATGGATTTAATGATTATATTGTCTTGTGGGTGTCTATTTTGGGTCTATATTTACCTTTGCATTTTTTTTCAAAGGTAAAATATAGACAAATGAAACATTCAATATGTTCTAATTCCGTGCCACCAAAAAATTTTCCTCTGGGACGTCGCTATGACCGTCACTATATAAGGCTCTGCACCGTCGCTATGACCGTCACTATATAAGGCTCTGCACCGTCACTATTGATGGCCCTACAGCGTCACTATAGTCGTCACTATAGGCGTCGCTATATAGCAACGTTTATAGCGACGCTTATAGCGACTGTCATAGCAACGCGTGTAGCGACGTCCTCGTATCGATGCTCATAGCGTCGCTCTTAGCGATGCCGGGGGCTATAAAAACCCAGTGTACTTCTGTCGCTAAAAGCGTCACAAGAGCACACAACCTCTTGTAGTGAATCTCAAAAGAAAATTTGGTATTGTTGGCGGGATACCCCTCTTCTAGAGGAGGTGCTTTTCTTTTTGATCCTGTGCGGTGGCGAGGATCTATGAGAAATCCCTATATTGGCAATGTTTTGTAGCATAACCCCTTATGTTGGAGGCCTTAAGGCCCTTAGACCTGGATCATGGACAGGTTGAGCAGCGGGAAGGGGAGCCACTCTGTGGCGAACCTGAACTGTTCCTAAAAAACAATGTAGCACCAGGGGAAGGTTCGTGGCCCTGTAGGAAGCGCAATGGATGTTTGTGACAGTGGCCAGTTGGCTGCAGGCAGGGGCCGACCGGAGATAGTCAAACAAAAATGCGTAGACCCCTTTTAGCTACGGGCCATCGGTGGAAGGCGATCAAATGAAGAGCAAATTGCGGTCAGTCCGGTCCGAACTCAAGAAAAATATTTGAATTTGTTCCTGTTGAAGTCTGGCCAGTTCACCCCCCTTTGACCATGGTTGAGACACCTAGTTGCCCACCAGTTGAGCATTAGTTAATCCATTTAAGGGGTGGCTCCCACATTGTTGTGTCCACATAGTCACACACACACACACACACACACACACACACACACACACTCAAAATTGGAAATTGTAATTAATAGCATTAATCGCCTTCAAAATCAAACATCAAGGGTGTTGTTAGAATATCTTTTAAATGCCAATCAAAATACGCAATTGTATAACCAAAATGCAGCTTTTGATTATACAATAAATCAAGCAGAAAACCACACAAAGGTAGTGCAAAATAGAGCCTAATCAATCAGCTAAGAATTGAAATGGTAGGGGCTCAATTATCGCAACCAATTAGTGCATTAAGCAAGACTAGGCTATGATGCATATTTATTTAGCCCAAAACCTATTGCAATCACTTATGTGAGGCTAATGTCTCTAGGCATTAAGCCATTAACTTGCCCAAAACACTTTCTCAAGGCCTACAAAATATTGATGGAGTGGTCCGCCAAAATATGTATAGCGTTCTAACTCCTTGCAGTCTATAGGAGAGTATTTATGGTCATGTTTATCCATCATGACCACATGTATATTTCTCCCATCCATGTATGCAAAAACATATAGTTTTTATGGTTGATCATCTTGTCAATGCGGGGCTCATCACATCTATAATAGAGTGCTTGTTCTCCATTATTATATTTATACAGCCCCACATAGGTGTTGTCTGTATTGATTTACTATGTCTCATTAACGCGCCTGAGCACAACGTTTTGCTTGTCCAACTCGGGTGGTTCATCTACTAATTCCTTATCTACTTTGTTCTTGGTGCCAGACAATCCCCATTTTTGAAGAATGATGGGCTATGCACAACTAGATACATCATTCCTTCCCGATCAAAGTATCTAGCTCGGTTATAGTCCACATTTACAAGGTCATAAAACTCTCTTTGTTTGTTCTCCAATTAAACACAATAGCAGTCCATACCATCCTTATAGAGTTTAGCTTTCAGCTCGTTCTTGATTTGAAATTTTTGAGACAGTAGCTTGACATTTGATGTTGGCCGAGCATGACCTACCCTCGTGGAAGCTCCTTCCTTAATCCTCACCCTCTTGAATCCCTCGGCTATTACGGTGTATGATTTATTTGATGATGTATCAAATAGACCTTCCTCTATAATGGTCTCTAGGGGATGCAACTGCTTTTGATTCACACTCTCTTCAATTAAAATGTTTCTCACTTGGTCTCTTAGGCTTGAGATCCTATTCCGGTAAAATCTTCTTGATTGAAAATTCATGAATAAATGAATTTTCAAAACCCCAACCATTAGGAAGAGTATGGGGTGTAGGAGGGCCTCTTTATTTTCCATGAGCTTATGGAGGTGATTAACATTTTGACAAATAGGTGTACACCATGTGTGCAAGAATGGTGGGTGTGTAAGAGATGTGTGATAGTGGTTAAAGCAGGCTTTTTTCCCTCCAAAAAGGAGGTGGAAAATTTTATGATTTTGGGCCTTCCATAACTCCCACATGTGATCTCCGATTTGAACAGAGATTATAGATCTACAATTACACATCAAGCTCTTTCCATATATATGCTACATGATATGGTTTTACTCGTTAGATTTTAACTTTCATTTTGGGTGGAAACTTTGAATTCAAATAAACTAGCCATTTTGCCTGTTTGAATTCAAAAGTTGTCCTTTGATTACTTTCTTATTACTAAAGGTTTGACTTCCTTAAAATGCCAAATAAAAAGGCTCTCCTAGACCGCATTCTCTTCATAATGCTTGTTATATCATTAGTTGCTTTCCATTCTCTTCGGTTTGACTTACTTGTTGAGTTGCACCCTCTACCTCCTGCACCTTGTAAAAAATTCTTGATGGCTATGAGCATTAGGGGCAAAAACGACTCAAAAAGGGCTGTGTAAGGAATTGGTTAAATTACTAACTAGCAGAGCCGTTTATGGTCAAAATGGTTCCAAATTTATTTGTTTTGGTCATTTAAATCATATCTATGCAATCTAAAGCATATCTAGGTACATATCGCTAAATATTCAAAAAGATATCGTTTTCTTCACATTCCTTTGTGGCTCATCTCGAAATTTGATTTCATTGACTTCACTTGGTGGCAAATAGTTGTTTCCACTTTTGAATCACTCAATCCCTCTTTTTTCTCTCACCTTTTGTGAGCTTTATCTCTTCTTCTCTGATGCACCTTATTCAACTGCTACTTTATTTCCATTACACTTTTTGCTCCTTCATTACCTACAATGACTCATACATCTTCCATTGGTGATAACCGCAAGTTTCACTTGAACATTAAGCTAAGCCAAGAGTATGCTACTACGCGGAGTGTCTATCAAAAACCAGTTACAGCTGCAAATGAAGCACAAAAACATCGCAATGAGGGAAAGAAACACATTGATACATGGACAGATGGAAGCTTGTATCCACCGGATCCTAGCACTGGAAGGTATCCATCTTTTCACACACCTCATGATTTGATAAGATTTGTTGGTGATGGGGTTGATGTCTTACTAGGATATACTAGGTTATCTCATTTAAACATTGATCATACACATTACATTCAATATCTCAAAAAACATTTGTCTTCAAATGCAACAAGAATTTTAGAACTTGAAAACCAAATAGCATCTCTAAAATAAGAAAATCACCAGCTTCAGACTTTAAAAGAAACTCCAATAGGATTAAGAGCACGAGTAAACCAAATGAGAGATGTAGTAAACTTAACAGAAGGTTCTGGACAAAGAAAAAAAAGATTAAAGATTACTAGAGAACATGGGACTAGTCTTTTAGGATTTGATATGTCCAATGTTCAAGAAAGCGTGAGATTTTTGAATGAGGTAATGAACAAAAGTGATATTCTAAAAATTTTGAAACTTCCTAAAAATAAAACTTAGAAGAAATTGGTATTTCAAAATTTACTAAAAGATATGGATTTACTGTTCCAACCTTCTCAAATACAAGAAGTTTGTGACACGGTGGGGGTGAGTAGAAGGGGTTACAGGGCCATCTCTAAAACCTGGTTTCAGGTTTTAAAGTATTACAAGATTAAAGCTTTTGGGTTGGCTAGGCCTCACAATGCTGGGAAAGTTAGGAATCTGTGAAAGGAAGAAATACCCAAACATTTGGAGAGTACTATCATATAGAAGGAGCGATGCTATATGAAAAACAGAAAAAAATCCTTCTTTTGAGTATAATGTTTTTAATAACATTTGGATGAGTATAAAAAATGTTCAATCTGCTATGGTGAGATACTATAAATGCAAGAAGTAGATTGTGGAAGGAAAACTTATATTTGTTATGAAATTGGATGAAGCTCAAATTCAAAAATGTCAAAAAATGGAAAGAGTATCCATATCCCTTATGAATAGAGAATTGGACTATAGCCAAGGTAAGCTTGATTCCCCATACCACAAAACTCAATCAAAAATGGAGCTTTGGTGGATCGGAGCAGCTCAAATACTAGTAGAAAATCACGATACATTGAAATGGATCTTTTTGCAGACCGATATCCCTTCTGTTATACAAGACCAAAATGCAGGTGAAAAACTCTGTGTAGATGGCATGGGTGACTTTTTTGTAGAATGGCACTTGACTACCGACCTAAAAGCATTAAAGTGCATGTTTGGTGTATGTGGAGGTGCCAATACCAAGTATCCATGTCTATATTGCATGGCAAGCACTGGAACAAAAGGATGGCTTGCAGAACACGAGGTTGGAAAACCACCATCGAGAAATAGTGTGAACGTCATTGACTACCCATCGTCTTCTAAGATTTGGGATCCAATTCTAACAATAGATTTTAGAAATGTACATATATGTACAATGCATGCAGAGATTAGAATCTTGGACAAATTTCTTCGACTCCATCTTGATTATGCATATTCTATTAAGCCAACTAAACTTGCAGACGAGTGCATAGAAAAATGTGAGGCTTTGCTCTCTCAAATGGGTTTTCATCGTGGTCAAGTGCATCTAGAAAAAGATCCTACTCTTTCAAAAGGAACGGGTGATGTTTTGCAAGATGTTTCAATGGGTGGAGCAAAAGCTAGAATATTTTTGAATAACCATGACAACAAACAAGTTGATGCTATATGGAACTACTGGAAGGATCTTTGTGTAATAACAACCAATGTCAAAATTACACCAGATGTAGCCAACAAACGCATTTCACCGCATTGTTGTGCGCTTTTCAATTGGTTGTGAAACTAGCTTAACTTCATGAATGTTGATAGGCTCTCCAAACCCGCCGGATAATGCATCGGTGGTCATCTTCACTATCTCCACTCGATTCATACCCTTTGTCACTCTTGCTTTGCATCCACGTATTGTGATATCCTATTTTGCATCACTGTATTGTGAAGCATGCAAAATTGATTGATTTTAGCCTCTAGATCTTTCTTCATTTTCTTCTCAACACCCGGATTGCACATGAAAATCCCAAATATGTGCTCATCATTCATGGTTTGCCATAGCGTGTTGCGGGCTTTATCAAATCCTTCTAGCCACTCTTCAATGTAAACTCCTTGATATCTCTCGGAATCACATTTCGGACACTTCTCCATGTCTATGTATTCCCCTTTGAGAAGAATTCAATCGTTAGGAAAAGCGCGAATCTAATTGTGATCCATCCCCAAGTTTTGTAAGATTTTTCTTGCTTCCTCTCTAGAATTTGGCATCACGTTATCAGTTAGCAGTATGTGCTCTTTGAGAAATCTACACAACAAAAGAAATGCGGTACACTTGTGTAAGTAATCTATCAGATCATTATACATCTAGAGTTTTTCTTATTGAAGTAAACACATTGTAATAGATCACCTGAAAAGCATTGTGACATTAGTGTCACTCCATCCAAACTTTGCCCTTATGTTGAGAAGAACCAAGAGCGCCTTTAATCTAGACACACATGCTCCATCATACAATGGCGTATTGGCTTCACTTTTCATATCATCATAGATAAGCTTTTATGAATCCATGATCGTCTCGATCATTTCATCAATCTCGGGCTCAAACATAGCCTCGTTGGGAATGTGGTCTGCATGATCATCCTCCGAGCTGTCAAAGGCAACATCTTGTGTCCTTATGTATGCTTCTTGACCAAAGTGTCACCATATATGTCTATTGGGTTGCAAGATTGCTGCGAGTTGGACAACTTCAGAGTTTGACGAGTTATAATTGGCAACAACTTGATCTATAATAGATGGATCAAACTTGCCAAATTCGTGAATGTGCTACAAAGAAACGTGTCCTGCCCGTTGCATAGCATCTCTGCATTGATTACAAGGACATAAGATCCTTGTTGAGAGATAGGTGTTTTGGTTGGACGCCGCACATCGTCGTCACTACTCATCATGAATGTAAAAACCTTATAACCTAGACATATATTTAATCTTCTATTGGCATCCTCCATCTTTTACCTCTCTCTCTCTCTCTCTCTCTCTCTCTCTCTCTCTCTCTCTCTCTCTCTCTCTCTCTCTCTTTGATCACAGTGTAAACTACCTCACATTCTCTAGGTATGTGCCATCCCCGCACACCTCTGTCTAGAGGTGCACGGAGATCATAACCACCGGGTTATAATCTCGTCTTTATTGGTCGATGCCTATATTTGTGGGTACAAGAATCTACACACCCACGTCTACATGGCAATGCATGTAGTGGACTAAACCCCTTTGCCTCTTCTTTATCTGTAGCAATTCACACCATCTTAAGATCTCTTCATAGAAGATCCTTGTTTGAGGGATTACTGTGCACATTAAATGTTGGCCTCCAATCTGAGTATCATGCCTTTGAAATCTTTCCAACTTAAGATCGTATCTATAGAGAGGAAGAGAGGGATCACCGTTGGCCTAACTCCAACTTTTTCCCGTAATCCTCAAGGTATACTTTAATATAAAAACTAAATCCAAAATCTAATCTTAAATGTAACCTAATTGAACATATGGTGATTCTGAGCTAATTGAACATGGTTAGTGGGTGAATTAATAGGTGTCAGATTCTGATGGGACAGTCCATTATGTTGTGTACCTAGTGTTTGCAAGAGGACCCAGGAAAATCCTCAATCCGATGAGAGCAATAAAACTCACAAAACGACTAGGGTGTCCCATGACCATGAGGCTAGGCCTAGTAGTAGGCCTACAAAGGAGAGTCTTTACGCGCCAGCACAACAGCAGATGGCCAATTAGTCTCAGGTGGTTTTCCCATTGTTCAATTGAGTCTTTAAATAGTTTAAGCTCTTTTATAAGTTAACATTGCTTACATAAGGAGTGATTAAGAATCAGAAAAGAAAAACTAGCTGAAACAAAAGATCTCTTCCAAGAAATCTATGAGCATTTGTTTGTAAATTAGGAAGGAAATGTTTTGGGCTAAGACTGGTTGAATTAGGAAAGGTATGATTGATCATCCTTAAGATGGCTAGTCTCAAGACACCTCCAATTCCTTGTTATAAATTGACGATAATGATGGCTTTCCAGCCATAGATAAGTCGGTTACCCCCATGAACGATAAGTTTCTACTCCGTGTCATGTCTTGATGTTTCTACATAGGTTAGGATACCATTTTTATCCTAGGGGAGCCACCCGGTTGTATGGGCAACTAGTTTGGTGTATGAGCACCCCGAACCTTGGGTGGGGGTTTATCCACCCCGGATTGTGAATAAGGAATGGGTGCCGTTTTTCCACCCTTAGGTGGTCTTTATATAGGAAGAGTAGTGGTCATTGTTATCATGGTCAATCTTTTTTATTGACGTTGCCATGTCTTAAGTATAAAGATGTTTGCTTGCTTAAAGAATGCTTTTCAATGCTGTTTTTAATACTTGATTGAAGGATTCACTATGGTGAAAATTTAAAAGAAACCATTATGGGGTGGTAAGTGGGGATTAACTAAAGTTGTCAATCATGGACGGGTGGACCTGATTGATCAGGTAACTATCCATCCCCGTGCACTAAAAATGTTTAGAAAACTTCTTTACTTGGAAGAGGAGTCCACCAACAACTATGCTTTCACTTATGTTAGGGGAAAAATGTGTTGGTTGAGGATATCTTAGCCCAACTTGTAGAAGTTATAGGGCCGAAACAGTTTTCGTTATGAGACATGATTAGGTCTTCTTCTAGTGCTATAGAGCCAAGCCATTGTCACTGGTGAAGGTCTATTCCTTGGATTTTTTCTTGTTTAGAGACTGATTTTTATTACGTCTAGACACCTATCAAGGGCCCCATCCCAATTTTTGGTATTGGTGGGTTGGGAATCTCACAAGTGGTATCAAAGCGTGTGTTAATTGAAGTCTTGGACCTAGGGAAAGGTTTGAGGGGTTTTGTTGAAGTAAGTGATCTTTGACAAATTCAACTAAAGAGGTATTTAATTGAAAAGATGGAGAGAAAGGAAGAGAGAGAATAATTCCCATATTTGTAGGAAGATTTCATCAGCCCTACCGCAAATCCCTGGATTTCAACATTAGGTTTATGAGGGCTTGCCTATCTGAAACTATTCAATGTGAAAAGCCTGATGAAATGGCTAGATAAGAGATTTTCTCCTTCCACTTGGAGGATCAGCTGGTCAGGATCTGGTGGAATTTTCTTCATTGGTGCGGGAGAGTTAGAAGGTTTAGCACTAAATATGAAGAGACTCAAATGGGTTGAAAATCTTCAAGTGATTGAAGTATAGTTTTTCATTGGGGCAAAGAATCCAGACGAAACCTTTGTAGTGGATGGTGCCCAAGTATCACATAATCAGTGGGTTTTTTATCAGGTTTTTAAAGTAATCTACTCAGATAGAATTAGACCCATAGATGTAGGCCCTAGTTTTAGTGGACCAAAAGATGTTGTATATTTTGATCTTATATCTGATCCACCCAAGGTCCACAAGATTTTAGTATAGGACTTTTGTTACCTTTGTACATATGCTATAAGAAGTTTTGTTTATGGTTTTGCAATTGTCTTCATCCTATGTGCAATTTTTTTGAGTATGAGATAGTTTAAAAACATAAGTAAGAGAGATCTCATCTGGTACTAAATTCCACTAATTCAATCTCAAGATAATACTCGCGTAAATAGCCTTTACACTGTTACTCAAGAGAAAAATTACTACTAAAGCAAGTCCAACTTCCTACCTTCAAAGGAGAGGGCCCCAATTTAGAGCGAGATGCCGAAGCATGGTTAGATGCTATGGATGGCTATTTTAAAGTTGCAGGAACTGCCCAAGAAAATCAAACAACGTTGGGTATGCTCCATCTCAGTGGAGATGCCAAAATTTGGTGGAAGCAACACTGCAGAGATAATCCCACGAGTAGTCCATCTTGGGAGAAAATAAAGCAGGCAATCAAAGATTTCTATCTTTCTCCTGTGCATCAAGCTATTGATGAATGAGTTCTTTGGTCTACTCCAGTTAGGACTTTCACTAGAGGAGTACGATGCTATGCTCCCTAGATGACCATGGAGCAACAAATTGCCTGTTTTTGTGAAGGCCTCAACAAACCCCTGAGTTCACGTCTCAAAGCTATGAGGCCTACATCAATTCAAGATGCACTTCTCACAGCCAAGCCTCTTGCAGCTGAAGGAGCCAACTCTACAAGGAACTATAATGGATTTAATAACTTTAGGGGAAGAGCCAAGGGAACTTTCAACCAAGGATATTAAAAAGGTGGAGTAGCTATAGCAGTGAACTTGGAGCAAACCTTCCAAATCGCTAGGTGCTATCAATGCAATCAAATGGGGCACTATAGAAATACTTATCCTAAAGAGAAAAACCCTCGAACTACTACTAGATCCATTCCTCAAAATCAAGGAGATAATCTAAGAGGAGGTAGAAATGGAGGATGAGGTAGAGGAAGAGCAAGAGTAGCCATAGCTTATGCAATCATGGGAGGACCAACCTTAATGAACAAGAAAGATGAAAGATTCACTATCTTGGATACAACTAGTAATCCTAGAGCTCAACAACACTAGGAAATTTTGTAAACCACAATCAACCGATAATGTAAGACTTGAGTTACTTATATATTATTGTGGTATACATTATTTTTCTTTTCCAAATTACTTAAGGAATCTAAAGTTAAGTTAGTATTCAATCAAGAAATTAAGGGTAGATCTAGAATATTAGAAAGAGGTTGTCGTTAGGAAGGTAGGATTCGGATTTTAGAATGAGATAGTTATCCAAAAACCAGCTCACATTCCTTGTACACAAGATAGCCTTCCTAGAAAAATGACCTAGAGGCTAAAATAACTTTTGGTATGATACCTCTTAAAACCCTTTACATATTATTGGTCAACCAAGCTAGAGCACAAAGGAGGTAGCTCTGGTGCAATGGTGGAAGCTTGTGCCGAACGCAGGTTGCTCAGAAGGGCAAGAACATGCCGAGCACATTCAGATTCGCAAATATGGAATACACAGTACTTGTCAAACGCTAATTACTCTGAATGATCAGTTAGACCAAGCACTTCATGTTGACAAGGTGGATATATGCATCTTTTATGGAATGGATTTAACCTGGTTTTTGAGATGATACAAATGGTTTGTAAAGGTTTTTAAGATGGGCTCAACACCACTGAGAGTTTCTTGGGGAAAAACTGAGTAGCAAGCAATTAGTAAGGAATTGTAGAAATTCCAACCAGATTCTATCCTTGAAACTAGAAATAACTCTTAGAGTAATTAGGAACACTTGGTAAAGTGAAAAGATTATCCCACCAAGGATGCCACTTGGGAAAATGAGACCGGTTTTCTCAAAGACTTTTCCAATTTTGGTTGAGATGAGGACATCTCAATTCTTTAAGATGGAGTGATTGTAAGGTTTTTAGTTTTTAAAACCTTAAAGTTTGTATAAAGCTTAATCAAACTGATATGATTATTGAAAAAGAAATGTAGAATGTGCAACCGTGACAAATATTGGTATTTTTGGAACCGTAATCATGACTTTACTATGGTTAGAAATTTCTAGAACTGAATTCCAATAAAAACTGATATAGTTATGACCTTTGGAAGTTTTTATTATAAAATAAATTAACTGAGTAATTTGTAAACTCTTGGTAATCACTGCTCCATAAGACTTTTATCATAGAACTCTCTAGATATTTACAAATATTTTATAAATTAAGCCTGTAATAGGTCAAAAAAATAGCAAAAATTGATTTGGTGTATCTGGGGCTGTGTGGAGTAGTAATGAGCCTTCCCAGGCGAGATTAAGTAACAGAAAGCGCTAGGGGGAGGCTAAGGACTGCCTTGAAGTGCAAGGAACTGCCAAACACAGCCTATGAGTCCTAAAATTCTATAAATAGGTCTCTCTTCTCCACAATTGAACAGACTTGGAGTCTTAGCAGAGTTCTCTTGCAAATAAGAAAACAACTCTCAAAAATTATTTAGAGAGCAAAATCTCTTTCTAATTAATCGAGGTAATGAGTTTAATTTTAGTTAATTAAGAAAATAACTTAAGTTTTGACTATTTTTTTTAATTAAACTATTAATTTAGGAGATTAAGCATTCCCTATTATTAACTACTCTCTAGATGATCATTTGGCTGTTGATCACTAATTTCTTAAGCTTGATCAATAATCTAATTACTAAATTACTACATATTAGGCCAAAAATGATTAATTTTAGGTTGATTTATGAAGGAAAAAGTTTTTAATCATAAAGAATAATAGTATAATGTTTAAAGCTTGGTTATGTTGTCTAGAAGCTAAGGAAATTAGATCTTCAGTTTTTGAGTAATCTACCTAATTAATTAGGCTAAAATTGTATGTTTTCTAAGCATAAATTAAAGAGGAAAATTAGCTAAATCACTTAGATAATTATACATTAATAATCAAAGTTAGAAATCATAGTTAGAAAGCCAAGATAATTAATTCATGCACAAAAAATTCTTTTAGCTAATTAATGAGGCTAAAATTGTTTATTTTTAAGTATAACTTGAAGGGGGAAACTAACTTAATCACTTAGATAATTATATAGTAATTATCAGAGCTAGAAATCATTGTTAGAAAGCCAAGATAATTACTTCATGCATTGAAAATTAGTTTAGAACATTAATTAAGCTAAAATTATTTATTTCTGAGCAATAATTGAAGAGAAAAATTAACTAAATCACTTAGATAAATATATAATAATTATCAAAACTTGAAATCATTGCCAGAAAGTTGGGATAACTAATTAGGCTAAAATTTTTAATTTTAAACATAAATTGAAGGAAAAAACTAGCTAAATCACTCTAAAAATTATACCATAATTATTAGAGTTGGACATCACTATAATGAAGCCAAGATAATTAGGCCATGCACAAAAAATTAATTTAACTAATTAATTAGGAAAAACTTTTCTATTTTTAATCATAATTAAAGAGTGAAATTGACTAAATCACTAAATCACTAAATCACTTAGATAATTATACACTAGTTATTAGAGTTAAAAATCATTGTAATGAAGCCGAGATAAATAGGCCATGCACAAAGAATTAGTCTAGCTAATAAATTAGGTTAACATTGTCTATTTTGAGCATAAATTGAAGGGGCAATTTAGTTCAATCACTTAGATAATTATCCAATCTAGAAATCATTGTTAGGGAGCTGGAAGCTAGGTAAGATAAAATTGTTTATCTTTAAGCATAAAATAAGGGGAAAATTAGCTAAATCATTTAGATAACTATACAGTAATTATTAGAATTAGAAATCATTGTTAGAAAGCTAGAAAAATTAGGCCATGTACAAAAAATTAGTTTAGCTAATTAATTAGGCTAAAAGTATCTATCTTTAAGTATAAATTGAAGGGAGAATTAGCTAAATCACTCACATACTTTTACATTAATTATCAGAGCTAGAAATCACTATAAGGAAGCTAGACTAGTTAGGATTTGCAAAGAAAACTAGTTTAGCTAGTTAACTATACTAAAATTATTTGTCTTTAACCATAGATTGAATGGGGAAATTAGCTAACACTACAACAAAAACAGGTGCCTTTGACGCAGATTTCGATGCGAGACGTCGAAAAATGCATCGAAATCTTTGTCCCTATGATATCATTGAAATACGCATCGATATCTGTGTCGAAAGGCTTTGTTTTCGACGTCCCTATCGACGCATATTTTGACGACCATATCAGAAAAAAAAATCATGGGCAAAGGAGAGGTAGCCTGGCCTTTGCCCAGTGAAAAGATGGCCATAGACACAGCCAGACTGCCCGTCCTCTGCCCAAGAAAGCGAGCAACACCAAAATCAACCGTGCTCCCGCAGAAATTTTGGCAGAGTTCCTTTGATTTTAACTTAAACTTTTCAAAAGAAACCATATGTATACGCCTCCTACATGATATCCATGTAGGATCTCACATGAGATTTAAGGCACAACTTGATGGAAGAAATGAAACAAACTTGGTGCAAAACCATAACCAAATTAAGACCATAACCATAACGAACTTCATATATAACAAACTTTGTGCAAAACCATAACCATATTGATCAAAACCATAACAATAACCATAACCATAAACAAAACAATAACCATAACCATAACGTCCATAAACAATAAACAATAACCATAACCATGTCTATAAAAGAAAGAAACACAGAGATGTGTTTGTGTCTCACAAAACATATATAGAAATCCACTGATGACTCCGCGTCACAACCTGCACATAAAAGGACAAGTCACAAAATTAGTATGATATTACTTCACATATACTTAATTAAATAAATCAACTCACACATATTAACGTCTCACCTCAATTGGTCAGCGAGACTCTAAGGCCTCCCAGTCTACAGGCTCTCTTGCGCGGCAGCAAGATCATTCAATACTTCATAAATGTCTCTCCGATATCCATCTGTCTCCTCCTCACGTGTCGGGGCTCGATGCATTGCAAGATTTTGCGTTTATACAAAAACCAAAGTAATTAAGAATACATGATTCATCGCATTTTAAAAAAAACGCCATAGCTAGGGTTGGATTGGAAACTCACAAACTCATATTGAAAGGTGTCGAAGCCTCTGTTGCCAAGATGAGATGTGTCCCTGGTCATCCGTCGTACCTCCACGGCCTGACGCTGCTCTCTGAACCGCGTGTCCGCTGTCTGCTCATCCTCCCTGATCTGCTACCATGTCTAGTGTGAGATGCCCGAAGGCTTCGGCGAGCTGGGCTTGAAAGCCCAACGAGCTGCATCTCGACGATGTTTCACGGTGTCCCGTGCAACACTCGTGCTCCACCTCCTCGAGAGCTCCTCTGAACCCGGATTAGGCTGATACTCTCTCATGATGGTCTCCACTATATAATTGACTTTGGTGCGATCCTGATCAGGCCAAGGAGTCATAATGGTGGTCAAAAACTGCAGCTCTGTGAGCTGGCGAATCCACTGTCTCATCTCAGTCCCGACTCTACCCATGTCAACCTGTCTATCTACCCGTACAGTATAGACCTTGGAGGCCCTAGGATCGTGTGTCCCCCAAGGTGTCCGAGGTGTGCTAAGAGGTGTGTCCAAAGGTGTGCCTGGGTAGGATGGGGGTCGTGACCGAGGAGGGGTCGAAGCATCTGTGGACCCTCCTCCACAACAACAACCACCTCCATCTGACGATCACCGACATCGGCGAGTGCGTCTGTGCTACAAAGATGATGACGTACCCGCCTCTGCCATACCCCTAGGTTTAGAAGCACCGTGATGGGAGACCTCACAAGAGTCGTACGCATAGGTGGCCCCCCCATAAGTGTCCCCCCATAGGCATCAGACCCTCGGGTGTGAAGCCCGGAGGCGTGGTACCCGTGCCTCTGAAACTATCCAATATTGAGATGCATCTTCCATCTGACTAGGCGTCAGCCGTGTGATGAAGCCCATAAATTCATCTGCACTCATAGAAGCGGGATCTGGATACTGGTCTGTCACACTAAAGTCCTGCACAAAGAAAGTAAAAGAAAGCATCAGAACACCTTTGTTTAAATTAAGAAAGAGCTTAATTTTAAATCAACCTCTTTACACAAACACTTACAGGCCTCGACTAGTGAGGCATCATCGATAAGATCTTGCACCATATCATTGTCTATCTCTAGCTAAAGACAAAACTCTATCCCAACTCGTTCTGGCAGATTGTCTTCATCCATTGCATCTTCATCTACAAGTGTCATATCTGCCTCTCCTGCATCATCCCTCCTATATCTGTTAGCTTCCTCTTCCATACCTTCGTCCATCTCATCTAATGTCACAATAGTATCTATGTCATCTGGCCGACTTTCCTCTAGGAGCTCTTGCCCTTCAAATACTTGTTTATTTTTTGGAGCAACCTGAACCACAAACCACCATTGTCGCTCTCGAGGGTCCGGTGCAAAGACCACTTGCTGACACCAGACCACAGTAATCCAGGTTGCTAGTGCTCCCATTCGTGTCTCTGGCACTGGCCCTGCTCTTTTGCATGAAACTAACCATTACCCCACTGTCAAACGTGTTTCTTCTGTTGTCAATTTGTTGTGTTCTGAAATGCTTTCCATGCGACCACAGTGCCATGTATGTATGATACCTCCAGTCACATCCAATAGCTAGCTCTTCCTCTTTTGGAGATATGGGTTCTCTGATCTGTCAAGCTGCTCTCACTGTCTTGTCCAACCATGCCATTGTAGGGAATTCAGGTAGAGGAGCGAGACAGTCTGGCAAGGGTAAACCTCTAGTCGTTCGGCTTCGCCTAAAATTGTGTCGCTCCCTATTGCGTCTCTCTTTCTCTTCTTCGTACCTTTCAAGCCCTTTTTGCATCAGCTCTGAATTTAGTATACAGAACTTCATGATCTTTTCTCGCATGGCGTCGTCCATTTTCTTCGGCACCCCTTTCCCCTGCGGCTTCTCTCCCACCAATCTTGCATCCTCCTCATCGCTCCATAGTCGAGGCATTTCTCCGTCAGAAGTGGATAGAAATTCAGTCGTCAAGACAAGAGACTCTTTCACTAGCCATCCTTCTACCAGGCTCCCCTCTGGACACGCTTTTTGGCGAACAAAACCCTTAAGTGTTTTCGTGAACCGCTCTAGAAAGAACATCCAACGGCTGTGGACTATACCTGCCAGTGCAACCTCATCTACTACATGGACGAGCAAGTGCATTTGGATAGCTAGGAAGCTCGTGGGTAGGTACTTCTCAATCATTCAAACTGCCTCAATGGAGTTAGCCCTTGTGACTACAATGGATTCCTCTCGTATCTCCTTGGAAGAGATCCACCACACTACCTTTGAAATCTTGTATATGCAGGACCGCACTTCCTCCGTTAAACACCCTTGATCGCAATTGGAAGAATAAATTGCAAGAACTTATGCCAGTCGTGCGATTTTAGTCCTGACAATTGATCGTCATGGGTGAATGATGTCTTGAGACATCGCATGAATTCTATTGGCATCCTGAACTCTGAAATCACCCTTTTGACTTGTTGTTCCTCGCTTTATGGCAATACCCATGGCGCTCTTGGAAGCTTTGTTTGGCCCGCTGCATTGGTAAAAGTCCACAACTCTGGCATCTTTCCAAGTGACTGCAAATCATCTCGTGAAGCTCGATTGTCTTTCATTCCCATGATTGTCTTCTAGAGGAGCTCTCCTACATTCTTGAATATATGCATTGGATCCAGAAAATGGTTAATTAGTAGATCACCTCAGTACGGCAACATATGGAGAATCGACAAATGTTTCATTCCTGGAACAGGTTGCCCCTCATGTTGCTCCCGTCGGCGACACCACTCTTGTACATGCATAGGACGACATTCGACGCGACCAAGCTGACCTTCGCGCAAGTGATGGCCATCTGGAAGATAACAATGGTGGCCTTGATAAATTGTCTTTCAAAGCAAGTCAAAATAGCGCACATCCAAAGACGGCCCACAAATTGGACGTGCATTGTATCTCAAAGTTGTAAGCCCTACATATATTAAAGCATGATTTAGTACTACACAAAGTGCTTGCGAATAGAGAATTTTTTGTAAATCATCCACCATTACCAGAAGCTTCACCATCTCTTGGCCAATCATGCATAGTCCACATGAGAAGTCCATGGATCCTTGCATGCTGTTGTCCTGCTGGTTCAACCGCATCTGCTATGTCGATCCCATGCCATAACTCCTTGATCTCGTCAACTAGTGGTGCTAGATAAACATCCATGTCTTTTGCCTTGAACTTACCAGGCACAATCAAGCCTAATATAAAATGACCCTTCTTGATGGCAAGCCATGGCGGGAGGTTGTAATTGACAAGGCACACAGGCCAAGTGCTCCATGACGAGCTTCTCAAGCCAAATGGATTGACTCCATCCATTGCCACGCCCAAATGCAAGTTGTGTGGTTCACTCTTAAAATGTGGCCAGGTATCTTCAATGTTCCTTCAAGCCTTTGAATCAGTGGACACCCTAAATGTTGTGTCAGTGGATCTATTCGTAGAATGCCACAACATCAACTTTGCAATGGAGCCACAACGAAACATTCTTTTTATCCTTAGAAAAATAGGAAAATGCTACAACACTTTAGCTGGCACTGACTTGCCAACCGCATCTTGTTTGTAGCGCATTTCTCCGCACTTAGGACACGATTGACAATCTACGAATTCATTGCGAAAAAGAATGAAATCATTTGGACATGCATACACCTTGTTGTGATCCAAGCGATCTGAGGTCAATAGTTGCTTTGCGTCTGGACTGGAGGGGGGCATTTCATTGCCAGCAGGGAGTTCTTGCTTCCACAACAACATGTTTAAGCCACTTCAAATTAAAAGCTCCCCAAGCACGTCACCGTTGCAATAAAAAAATCTCTTTTGTAAGTTACGTACCTAAACAAAGCAATGACGCTTGCATCTAACCACCCGTACATTGACTGCAGATTCAAAAACAACAAACAAGTACGAAGCACAGATATTTTGGTGCCTTCATAGATTGGTTGACGTGCCAAATTTCTCAACATGTCTTCAAGAGATAGGTGCATTTCTTCCGGTGCTGCTTCGTTAGCGTTCTCGTCACTTGTCTGGAAGAAGGAATCCAGCATCTCCTCCATGCCATCATCTTCTGTCTGTAAGCCCTCCTCTGCTTCCATCCTTGGCTCTAGATTGGTCGGACCTTCACGCATAATCCTTTTTCTCTCTCTCTCTTAGATGTAGGTGTTATGTCGCAAAAATCAATGCTCGTTCCGTAGGAGTCGTATCGTAGATTATGAACGGTTTCTCTAGCAAACTCTCCATAGTATAATCTACGCTTGCGCAGGATTTGATACTTGCAGAGTGTGCACGAGCATGCAATATTTTTCTCCATGTTATTTGATGACATTGCCATCTATAATGCTTATGAATGTTGTTTTAATATATATACTCCTCACAATGTAAACTACCTCGCATTCTCTAGCCTTGCCCGATCTCCGCACACCTCAGTCCAGAGGTGTACAGAGATCAGGACCACCGGGTCAAAATCTCATCTTTATTAATCAAATCCTATATGGGTAGACACATACGTGCTCTCCCAGGTGTACGCGACAATGCATGTAGCGGGCAAAACCCCTTTTCCTCTTTTAGTTCTATAGTTTCTTCTAGAGGTAGAGAAAGATATAGAGAGAGTTTTTGTCCTTTTCACACAATTGGTCAGCCAAGCTATCTCTCTCTCTCTCTCTATCCATATCCGTAGCTATCTCTAGTTAATTCTCTCTCTTTCTCTACCTCTATCTCTGGCTCTCTCTCTCTCTCTCTCTCGATATCACTCTCTATCTCTCTATTTCTCTCTCTCTCTATGTACCCTATCTCTCTTTCTCTCTGTGTCGCTATCTCTCTTTCTTTTTCTCTCTCACTCTCTCTCTTTCTCTATTTTCCTATCTCTTTCTCTCTCTCTCTCTCTCTCTCTCTCTCTATTTTCCTATCTCTCTCTCTCTATTTTCCTCTCTCTCTCTCTCTCTCTCTCTCTCTCTCTCTCTCTCTCTCTCTCTATTTTTTTCTCTCTCTCTCTCTCTCTCTCTCTCTCTCTCTCTCTCTCTATTTTCCTCTCTCTCTCTCTACATCTCCTACCACGCAAGCCGTTGTCCAAGCAAAGAATGTAGAGAATGTGGACACTCAAGAATTGCAAGAACGACAAAAACACTCAAAGAACATCGTCATTCGTGGAATCAAGGAGGAAAGCATGGAAACACCCCAATCTCTTGCGGTTGCTATTGAAGAGTTTTTTGCTACACACTTTGGCATGTCAAGAATCATGGCTTATGGTGCACATCGAGTTGGAAAACAAGGAGTCCCTCGCTCGGGAGAAAGACCTATTGTATGTACCATGGCTGATGAGGTAAAGAGAAAGATCATCCTTGACAATGGTTGGATCTACCTCAAAGGAACGGGTTGTAATGTATATGAGGATCGCACTCTTATGCAACAAAATGTACGTCGCAAAGCATACGAGGAAAGAAGCAAGAAGGTTAAGGTATCATCTCAAGAAGAAAAGCCACTTGAGGAGGATGCAAGTCCACCCAACAAATAGGGACACATGATCTATGAGACCAACTCACGCTTGCAAATAAGCTTTTGGAATTGTAACGGGTATCCATGGAATGCGGGAATTGGCATTGATGAGCTTACCAATGACTCTGATGTGATACTTCTTGTCGAAACATGGGAGCATGATGCGCAATGAATTCTTGGATTTGACAAATACGATGTGCATTCTTTGATGTGGGCCAAAAATGCAAAGCAACGAAGAGGCCAAGGAGGCGTAGCATGTATGACCAAAAAGGGTTTGAAAGATGTTTCCATTGTCAAAGATGATAAGTATAAACGCTACTTATGGCTAAAAATCAGCCCACCAAATGGTCAAGTCATGTTTGTGGCCTGTTGCTACATTCCTCACTATGACTCCAACTTTTATGCTCGCTTCAATATGGATAGAGATCAGCCCTTTGTTGAACTAGAGGAAGACATTGCTCATTACAAGGATCAAGGTGAAGTCATTGTTTTTGGAGACATGAATGCTCGCACAGATATGTTACAACACGACAACAACAAGTCGACATGCCGCATGTCTCAAGAAGAGTGGATGACTCATACATGTATAATCAAAGTTCTAATGATGCAAAAGAAGTGGATCACTATGGAAAGCCACTTCTACATATGTGCAATAGTACCGGAATGCTCATTGCAAATGGTGTATCTCTATGGCAAGCCACCAATGAATTTACATGTAGAAAGCACAATGGTGCTAGCGTGATTGACTATATGTTGTTCTCAGAAGCCACTCTAGAATGCATACAAATCTTTACACTTGGTGAATGGAATCCGGAATCGGATCATAGGATGTTATGTATTGACCTCAAGTGTGGTAAACGGCCTGAGCATGTAGCCTCCAATCATGATGTGAATCATTTGTACCTATGTCTAGACTTCAAACGAGCACTTATATATGCTGATATGGTGGACCAAATGTTAAGCATGATAGAGCATCAAGAGAGCCCAACATTAGAATGCAAGTGGAAAGTTTTCAAAGAAGTAATTTTCTCTTGTGCGAAGGAATGCTTTTCGGTGAAACACATGGCTTACAAAAGGTCTAAGAAGGGTGGCACCAAGAAGAAATGGTTTGACATGGAATGTAGTCAAGCCCGAAAACACTTGCTAAGATTGGATGCAATCAAAGACAAGGAAGTTTACTTGGAATGTTCACACACATACAAAGCACTTGTTCAAAAGAAGAGGAGAAGGTGGGAAGTCGAAAAACAACTTCTTTTAGCACAAGAGAAAGCACATGCATATGGCAAGTTTTGGCAAAATCTAAAAGGCAAGCGCGTTGAGAGCTTTGGTGACTTGACTCTTGAAGATATGTATATGCATTGTAAGAACCTCTATGAGCAACCTAATGTTGATAAGATGGAGGGTTGTAGCTCCCTTCCATTTATTTCTCCCTTCTTTACCATTGAAGATGTATGCCGCGCGCTTGAGAAACTTGCTACTCGCAAGGCAGGTGACCTTCAAGGTGTCAAGGCTGAAATGATTAAATGGACAAGCAAGAGAACACGATATTGGATATGCGATATGTTTAACCTTGCACTTCAGTATGGCATGCCTCATGATTGGAGTGCAAATTGGATCAAACCTTTGCACAAAGGAGGAGATGTAAACAATGTGAACAACTATCGCACTATAATGGTTGGTTCTTTGATGGCAAAGTTATTTGGAGGTATCATGGAGATGAAGATAAGTGAATGGGCTGAAAAGAATGGCAAACGTGCGCTTGGCCAAGCAGGTTTTCGAAAGCATCATAGCACTATTGATCACCTTGTCACTCTTCGAGTTCTTATGGAAGCGTCTCGATTGAAAGGAAAAAAGTTGTATTGTTGCTTTGTGGATTTCAAGAAAGCTTTTGACATGGTACCGCGAGGAAATCTTTGGAGACGTATGCAAAGCCTTCAAGTGCCGAGAGAATTTATGCATGCAGTCTTTCGCATCTACCAAAAAGTGATATGTCGATTACGCATGGGAGATGGAATTTCAGAATTTTTTGCAAGCACTATTGGTGTCAAACAAGGATGCCCACTTTCCCCAACCCTCTTTGGGCTACTCATTGACGAATTGGAATGCATGGTTCTTGATTTTATGCAGCAAGAAGGAATAGAAGAGGTTAAGATCGGAAATGCGGTGATCATGCTTTTGCTTTATGCCGATGATGTAGTGCTCTTGGCACATACCTTAGAAGATGCACAAAAGCTTATGAGTGTCTTGGAACGCTTTTGCCTACATAGTGGGCTAATCGTGAATGGATCCAAAACCAAGGTTATGCTTGTAAAGGTCCTCAATGACAAAAATCCATGCATTGTATACAACAATGAGAAACTTGAAGTGGTAGATCACTTTAAGTACCTTGGCCTTGAGGTTCCATCCAATCATAAATGGAAGGATTGTGCAATGCGTCGCTTGGAAGCCGGAAAGAGGGCTTATTATGCATTTGAGAACATGTGCAATGCAGGAGAGATCAAGGGTTGGGCTCTCAAAAAGTACCTCTTTGACACATTGGTGACACCGGTGCTTCTTTATGGAGTGGAGGTGTGGGGTGAAAGCATCGGGAAGTCTACTTGGAAAGAGTTTGAGAATGTCCAAAAGAGTTTTCTCACCAACTTTCTCCAAGTCAAGACACAAACACCCTACATGCTCTTACTTCTTGAGTCCGGATCGCTTCCCATTGAGGTCTTGGGCATGGAAAGGGTTGTGGAGTACATGCGTAAGACACAATGTAGCCCTTTGCATCGACTTCTTAGAATCGCATATGAAGCAAGTCAAAAGGTTCAAAAGACATGCAAGAGCAAAATACTAAGTTCGGGGTGGATGCTTGATATCAAGAAATGGTTTGGAAGATGGGATGCATGTCACTTGGTCAAGGATGCATCGATCGACTCCCAACTTAATGAGGCCTTCTTACAACGCCAATGTATCATGGCTTGGGAGAAATCTGGAGGTTCTCGCTTCATCCATTACACCACACACGTTGCCCCAAACTACAAATCTCTCTTCTTCTCGGAACGAGGTAACCGAACCCATTCCTACATCCTTGAGCCCATCCGGTTGAGTGCGATCCGCACCATTGCCTCCATTCGTCTTAGCTCCCATTCTCTACGCTGCGAGACAGGACGTTGGGGCACTGGCGAGGAGTGTCATCAACTTCGCACCTTATGCCCTCGTCAAGTGCGAGAGAGTGAGCACCACACACTACTTGAGTGCTCATCTTTTGACCATATTAGGTCCTCTTTTCCCCAAATATTCAGCCATGAGCTCTCCCTACATACCTTCCTCTCCCAACCACGATGTGGACTCTCTATTGCGACACTCATTTCAGCCATTTTTGAGCATCGAGAGTCACTTATGAACTCCACTCACACCACGTTGTCGTGCTGTGACACGTACATAGTGGGAACGCATGCTACAAGATCTATCTTGTATTTTTTTTAGATACATAATTATATTTCCTATAGTGTACATATGCATATTTAAGTATAATAATAAGCCTTCTATCTCATCCCATTATTTTTCTCAAGGGTAACATATCCTTACTTTACCATCAGAAAATACTATGGGAAAAGCATCAATAGCTCCGCCTCTTTAACTTGCGGCAAAAAGCATTGATTTTTTATTTCTACTATTTCATTATCATCTCACACCCTAGCTAGATCCTATATCTAGGGTAAACTCCAATATATATATATTCTATGTATTTTTTATACTTTTCTTATATTTCTTTTTTAAATAGCTACTAGGAGAGAATCAAATCCTAGTGGGACACTAGGTGGCATGATTTCAAAGATACACTTATTTTACTGCATTATTGCAAGCATGGTTACAAAACTTTGTCAAGGAGAAATGTCATGCTTTCATATGGCATGAGGTGTCCTTGGGAATTAAATGAAAGTCAAGGCTAAGGAGACCACATGAAGACTTTTGCTGCCATAAATGGACCCTATTTTGATGAATTTTTTACACAAGGTTCCAATCCGAATTGGAGAATGATCTTAAAATGAAAATCGTAGCTAATGAGCTAAAGTTTCTGCCCATATTTTTTTTTTTTTATTTGGAGCTACGGTTGAGGAGATATGATCAAAATACTGGACCACAGTCTGCCCACATCATGCAGGGACAGCTCATTTCCAACTTTTCCAATTCCTGTTCACACAGGCTCCTCTCTTCTTGTGTAAACCCTTGTGGGTTCCCTTCACCTATAAAAGGGGACCTCTTCTTCCTTGGAAGGAACTCAAGCATTCAAGCCATTGATGAGAGGAATTCTTGAGGGAGTGAGTAGTAATGCCTAATTGTACTTAGCCCCATTAACATAAGCCCAAGCCTACACTCTCTCCTAGAGGAAAACTAGCCATTCTTGTACGCCATCCTTGGAGGATCAACTCTAATCAAAGAAGGTGTTGTACTTGGCGTATCAATCAACGTTGAATTCTCCCCTCTTCTTCTCTCTCCCATCAATAATGGGGCCGAAGGGTTTCAAGTAAGATGTGTTCTACATTGATGTTTTCTTGATTTCTTGTTGTTTTCATTTTCATCTCTAATCCAACATATATATATGTATCTAATCTCATCTCCTTAACCAAACCTATCTCTCTCATTCTTAGTAATTCATCCTCTCTAGGTTCTCTTTGCTACAGGTACATCTCTCCCCACAGTATCCTTATTGCTTACGGGCAAGAATAGGGCTTGGGAGGGAAACTTTTCATCTCTTCACTTCTCTCATATCTACATTTCTCACATACTATCCTAGATGAATAACCCACATGATGATAATTTCTATCGCTTTCACTCTGTACGATCTATTAGAATTAACGTATGGATTAGCCGTAAAATACACTTTCAACAACGTATAGTGTTTCTCTTTGGCCCAGAAAGGCTCAATGAAATACTTCTATCACCGGATCCCATCATACTACCTCTAATAGACTATAACTTTTCTTTTGACGTAAGCGTAGTTATCTTGCTATGAACCAAGAGGATTTGTACACACAATTAATCCCAATCACTAGACAAAATATATATATTATGGTAAGCACAAAACTACAATTCCAAAGAACAATTCGTAGCCTATTTGGGCAGCCAAGATTGAATGCCATTAACTCATCTGTTAACCCTTTCATATTACCCATGATACGATATGACCATAGCCTTGATGTTTTCATCTTTGTGTTATTTTGACATTTTCTTTTGTGTTCTTTCTTTGTGCGTGTGAGTGCAAGAGAGAATGGGTGGGCTTCTTTGATTGTACTTCTTTCCAAACCCTAGTCTTCATGGCATCTATGGTTTAACTCCTTCATATAGTTTTTGTCGAGTTCTCTCACAAACTCTCACAGCCATAAGCCCGGTGCTTTCCTGGCAAGACCGCAAATTTCTCGACATATTTTTGGTGAACCCGACGTGAATCTGCTAGGGTGAGAGTTTGTGGGTAACCATGGGTGATCATGTTGAGCAACAGGGTATGCATTTTGACCCAGCAACAATGCAAATGTTTCAAGCATTTGCAATGTTCATGCAACAACAACATTCTACTGAAAGAAGGGAGATTTCAGCAACGAAGGCCATACAAGCGGTTGTCAACAGAATGGATCAGTTCAATGGCAAAGATGTAACCAAGTACTTACGCGAGTATGTGAAGGAGATGGAGCTGCATCGCGTGTCAGAAGGTGAGATGATTCAAAGCTTTGAGCTAGTTGTTGCTCCATAAATTAGGGAGCATGTTAGGGCAATTAAAGATGGGCATGGGAGAAATTGGGAAGAACTCAAAGTAGCTTTAAAGGAGGACTCGGAGAGAGTGACCAAAAGGACATTCTTAGAATGGGTAGTCAAGCACCAAAGCAAGGACTATCAATAACAGAGCTACTTAGGGAATGTGAGCGGCGCTATGCACAACTCACTAGGACAGAAAGGGCCACACTAGATGCAGAGAAGACATATCTTTTCTTACAAGCTGCAGGTAAAGAGGTTCAAGAAAATTTGGAGCTTCTTCTTGAAGATAAAGATGCTGAGCAAGGACTAAAGACCGACTGGAATGAGGTTGAAGGTGCTGTCTCACTGCTTACCAAACGACAAAGAAGAAGGGACAAGATGGTAGTAAACACTACAAGTCCTTCCACCTCAACTTCTGACAAAATGATAAAGCCTACTTTTATCGCTCCTAAGTTTGACAAGTCTATGCTAGATGAGCTTGTGAAGGGAATGCGTGACTTGAAGGTGAAGTTTGCAAAGCTTGAAGAAAAAGGCCAACCATCAGGGCCACTTCCTATGCAAAGACAACAGCCCAAAGAAGGGTTTGTTAATAGATGTATTTGGTGTGATAGTACAAACCATGTAAGAAGGGATTGTGATGATTTTAGTGATGCTTTGTCAAAAGATGTTGTCTTTTTTAAGGATGGTAAAATCCACTTAAGAGAGACAGGTCTACCCTTGAGAACTACCTTTGGGAAGGGGGGAATGCAAACCTTAGTTGAAGATATGGCAACCAAGCATGCCACCTCTTCAGTTGAGGCAGCTACTTATGGAGTCAAAATTGAACATTTTTGTGATGAAGAAGTGAGTGACCATCATGGTCAAATTTGGCCAAATGTCATGCAATTAGCTAAAAAGGGAAAGCTTACAAAAGAGATTCTACATGAAGCAGGTGATTGCATACGTCCAGAAATAGGATGGAATGATCCAGTGGACTCATTGTCAGTGCATGCCTACATTACAAAATGCCAACAAAATGAGGGAATTGTAGAAGAGAAGCGCAGACGTGAGAATGCTGATGAAGGACCATCAAAAAGAGCTTCTAGAAGTTGGGGAAGAAGCGACTCAATGCCTTCTCAAACACCCTCAACACAAGGAGCATCTCCACCTGAAGTACTCATGGAGGAGTCTACAACAGGAAAGAAGAAAGAGCCAACGAAAGGTAAGACAAAAGGCCCAACTTATAAACTACAATCTGATATTGAGGTTGCTACAGATTTAAAGAAAGTCTTGGAGGAAAGGATCTTGAATAGCAAGATTGAGTTTACTTTGGGAGAAGTTCTTGGCATTGCAAAGCGTGAATTCCATGAGGAGATCATTGACATCATCAAGAGAAAGAGGCAAACCCTTGCTGAAGTTTCTCGTCCACAGGTTGAAGGGGAAACCTCAAAGACACAAGGGATGCAACTGCAAAATAAGGAGAATGATGGAGCTGTGGTAGGATGCTACCAATCTAGTGGGAGAGTGAAGCAAGTGTATTTCTCAAATGATGATGAAGAAGTTGAAGATATTCCTAGGAGTTACTATTCACAAAGTCATTGGGCAAGGGCTACTACAGAAACTTTGGTCAAGGTAGGTGATCTTGAAGAGCCATTTGTTGCCTTGATTGACCATGGTTCAGAAATAAACATAATGTCAAAGAGTCTCTACAACAAGTGCAAATGGCCGATGGACACAGATCATGGTTGGATGGTAAAAGTGGCAAACAATTCATCCGGTGAATTGTATGCAGCATGTCCAGGTGTGAAGGTAACAATAGGTGATGTAAAGATTGACCAAAACTTCTTTGTATAGGATACATCTTCATATCATCTCATCCTTGGACAACCCTACATTGTGGGAGTTCGAATGGAAACAAAGGTAATGGAAGATGGTTCAGCATATGCTAGAATACGTAGCAAAGATGGTAAACGAGCTGTCCAATTTCTCACAGTCTGTGTAAACCATGAAAGAAATTGTGACAACCTCAGGGAACATCCTCTACCAAAGGTAAGCAAAGAGTTTCATGATCATAGAGAAATGATGGGTTTTGGCCAAGTACCATTGTAAAGCGGGATTGCAGTGGTACAGAAAGAAAAAGGGTCTCGCTTGATCCAAAAATAGGTGAAACTTTCTTGATGAGCTCCTTGGTAACAAGGAATGGATCAGTATGTTTTACAAAACTTGAAGATTTGAAGAGATATGAGAGGCAATATGTGCATAATGTACAAATAGGCATGAAAAAGAGTGGGCTGCTAAAGCCTACTAAAAATGTTTTGGGTTTGTGTGAACAAGTTTCTTTTGTAGATACTATGGGTGAGCTTGATGCTATAATGAGGTTTAGTTTGCATCTTGAAAATGAAGTTGTGGAAGTTTGCTCTATGGAAATGTATCAAGTAATAGAAGCCTTTAAAGAAAGCCAAACAATTGGCCCAGAAGTCCATGTTGAAACTAAATACAAGAGTGTAGCAAAGAAGGTGAAACCAGTAGCTTCACCCTTACCACCCAACAATAGGGAAAAGATTGAACAGGCTTCTTTACAACCAAGTTTGCGGAATCCTAAAAAGATCGGGCATACCTTCACAAAGGAGTCTTTTCAAGAGTTGCAGATTGGTTGCGAGGAGTTTCTAACACAGGAGGAGACAAAGTGCTTCAAAGAAATGCTTTCAAAGCATTGTAAGGCTTTTGCATTTGAGCCACATGAGATAGGATGTGTTGATCCTTATATTGTAGCTCCTATGGTAATTTTCACAATACCTCATGTGCCTTGGAATCTGCGGCCTATTCCGGTTCCAAAGGCTCATTTGCCAAAGTTAGTAGAGCTACTGAATGAGAAAATCAAAATGGGAATCTTGGAGCCTTCTTGTGCTCCATACTCAAACAGGTGGTTCACAGTTCCAAAGAAGAATGGTTCTCTACGCTTCATCCAAGATATGCAACCAGTGAACAAGGTGACAATTAGAAATGTAGGTACAGGTCCAATTGTGGATGAATTTACATAGGCATTTGCAGGGAGGGCAATCTACTCAATGGGGGATCTCTACTCAGGGTATGATCAATTTCAGCTTGCAATCGAAAGCAGAGACTTGACAACCATGAGGACACCTTTGGGTTTGGTAAGGATGTGTACCTTGCCACAGGGAGCAACCAACTCGGTTGCACATATGATGAATGGGATGAATAAGGTCTTACGTGACTTTATTCCTCAAATCACAATGCCTTTCATTGATGATTTGCCTATCAAAGGATGTGAAAAAAGTGACAAAGATGAAGCTTTGGATCTCAAGGGATGTCGCAGGTTTGTGGTAAATCACATAAATGATTGTGATAAAATTTTGTCTAGGTTGGAAGAAGTGAATCTTACATTGTCAAGGAAAAAGTCTATGTTTGGTGTCAATGAAGTGCTCATTGTGGAGCACATGTGCGGGCCATATGGTAGGAAACCTTGTCCATCAAAGGTAGATGCCATCCAAAGAATGAAAGAAACATGCACTAGCATCACTGAGGTTAGAAGGTTTCTGGGAGCATGTGTCTTCTATGTTTTGGATTCCACATTATGCACATGTAGCTGATCCTCTTTATCAGCGGCTTAGAAAGAATCAAAAGTTTAAATGGACAGAAGCACATATAAAATCCATGAAAAAGCTAAAGGAGTTACTCCAGTCAGCAACGACTTTGAGAAAGGTAGACTATGAGTGTCAAAGGCCAGTGATTGTGACAGTAGATACCAGTCCTACAGGGATTGGATGGGCAATAGGGCAAGATGACAAAGAAGGACACAGGTATGTGGTAAGATTTGGAGCAAAGGTACTAAGTGCTCGCCAAAGAAACTATCCACAGATAAAGAGAGAGTTATGGGGTATGGTTACAGTCTTGAAAAGTGGGAAAGAATACCGAATTGGTGCATGTGTGGTTGTAGAAACAGATTGTCTACCACTTCTTGGGATGATTACAAGCTGCTCAACACCAGACATTGCTATGTTGCGGTGGATTGCCTACATTAAGTCCTTAAATCCCGAGTTTAAGCACATTGCAGGTAAAGACAATACAGTGGCAGATATGCTATCAAGGGCAAGGTATGAAGATGAGTCACAAATGATTGATGAGGGAGATGATGTAGGCACAAAATTCTATTCTATCTCTCATGTCAAAGGTAACAATGTCTGCATGACTAATTCACTTGAATTGTTCTTGAAAGATCTTTATGAAGGTGATTGGCTTTCTATTGGAAGGTACTTGAGTACTCTAACAAAACAGGATGATTGGTCTGAACAAGAATTCAAGAGGATACGCAGGAAAGCATATGGGTACTTTTTAAGGGATGGTTACTTGTGGAAGCATCCTAAAAAAAAGGGTGCTACACCACAACGGGTTATATGTAAAAAAGAGACTCAAGTAAAGCTCATGTAAGAGTTTCATGAGAGTCTATGGGCTGGACACAGGGGTGTGTGGGCAACCTTCTCCAAGTTGAAAGAAAACTACTGGTGGAAGGGTATGTATAAATATGTATCTCAGTTTGTAGAG
This sequence comes from Adiantum capillus-veneris, assembly GCF_014529385.1. Classification (NCBI taxonomy): domain Eukaryota; kingdom Viridiplantae; phylum Streptophyta; class Polypodiopsida; order Polypodiales; family Pteridaceae; genus Adiantum; species Adiantum capillus-veneris. Next base: position 21,127,700 of record NC_140935.1, read on the forward strand.
TCATGTGTAACTTGTCAAATGTATTCAAATGTTCGACATCGTGATGGATTGCACCCTACATATCCACTAGCCATGCACTATAAATGGGTTGTGGATCTAGTCACGATGCCTTTAGGACTTTGGCAGATGAGATACTTGGTTTCTTGCACGAGAGGACCTAACTAACCAAGTTGAAGGAAGAGCATTAAGATCTAAGACCACAGAAGCTGTGTGCAAATTCCTTCTTGATGAGGTGATTTGCCGTTATGGTTGTGTGGGAAAAATCACTGCAGATTGAGGTGAACTGGATGCCGAAGAAGCAAGGGAGTTCTTTTCTAGATTAGGGATCAAGCTTTCTCTTACTACAGCTTACAACCCTGAAGGCAATGGAAAGAGTGAAAGAGGGCATCCTCCTATCATCAAAGCTTTGGCCAAGGCTTGCGAAGGAAGAGTTGGTGAGTGGCCAAAACTGTTACCATATGCTTTATGGGCTGATCGTACAACACATAGCTCAGTAATTGGCTACATGCTTGCGAAGCTAATGTATGGTCAAAAGCCAGTGATGCCGATTGAAGATACAATTCCTACATGGAATGTACTACCTTGGCAAGAGGGGCTTAGTAGGGAAGATCTCCTTGCACTGCGTATAAGGCAGCTAGAGAGAAGACCTGGAGACATTGAAGCTGCAAAAGAACGACTCAAAAATGCAAGGTTGAAAAACAAGGACTATTTTGATAAGCGACATCGACTCAGGAGCAAAGCAATTGACAAAGGTGACTGGGTTTTAGTGTATGATAGTAGCCTTGATAACCAGCATACAGTCATGCGTAAGTTCTCAAAAAGATGGTTTGGACCGTATGTTGTAAAGCATGTGCATGAAAATGCTACTTACAGCTTGTCTGAACTAGATGGTACAGAAGTAAATATTCCCATTGCAGGAAAAAGGATTAAAATGTTTAAGAGAAGAGGAGACAATGATCTAGAAGATATGGATGAGGAAGAAGAGAAAAACACAGGTGAAGATCGAAGTGAACATGAAGCTCTGGAATCATCCAGTGAAAAAGAAGACAAGGAAGATGTACAAGAGGTCTAATCTTACAAAGAGACAATGTGGCACATACCGGAGGATGTGCAGGTTTAGAGGGTGTGGATGTCGTGCTGTGACACGTACATAGTGGGAACGCATGCTACAAGATCTATCTTGTATTTTTTTTAGATACATAATTATATTTCCTATAGTGTACATATGCATATTTAAGTATAATAATAAGCCTTCTATCTCATCCTATTATTTTTCTCAAGGGTAACATATCCCTACTTTACCATCAGAAAATACTATGGGAAAAGCATCAATAGCTCCGCCTCTTTAACTTGGGGCAAAAAGCATTGATTCTTTATTTCTACTATTTCATTATCATCTCACACCCTAGCTAGATCCTATATCTAGGGTACTCCAATATATATATATTCTATGTATTTTTTATACTTTTCTTATATTTCGTTTTTAAATAGCTATTAGTAGAGAATCAAATCCTAGTGGGACACTAGGTGGCATGATTTCAAAGATACACTTATTTTACTGCATTATTGCAAGCATGGTTACAAAACTTTGTCAAGGAGAAATGTCATGCTTTCATATGGCATGAGGTGTCCTTGGGAATTAAATGAAAGTCAAGGCTAAGGAGACCACATGAAGACTTTTGCTGCCATAAATGGACTCTATTTTGATGAATTTTTTACACAAGGTTCCAATCCGAATTGGAGAATGATTTTAAAATGAAAATCGTAGCTAATGAGCTGAAGTTTCTGTCCATATTTTTATTTTTTCTATTTGGAGCTACGGTTGACGAGATATGATCAAAATACTGGACCCCAGTCTACCCACATCATGCAGGGACAGCTCATTTCCAACTTTTCCAATTCCTGTTCACACAGGCTCCTCTCTTCTTGTGTAAACCCTTGTGGGTTCCCTTCACCTATAAAAGGGGACCTCTTCTTCCTTGGAAGGAACTCAAGCATTCAAGCCATTGATGAGAGGAATTCTTGAGGGAGTGAGTAGTAATGCCTAATTATACTTAGCCCCATTAACATAAGCCCAAGCCTACACTTTCTCCTAGAGGAAAACTAGCCATTCTTGTACACCATCCTTGGAGGATCAACTCTAATCAAAGAAGGTGTTGTACTTGGCGTATCAATCAACGTTGAATTCTCTCCTCTTCTTCTCTCTCCCATCAATAATGGGGCCGAAGGGTTTCAAGTAAGATGTGTTCTACATTGATGTTTTCTTGATTTCTTGTTGATTTCATTTTCATCTCTAATCCAACATATATATATGTATCTAATCTTATCTCCTTAACCAAACCTATCTCTCTCATTCTTAGTAATTCATCCTCTCTAGGTTCTCTTTGCTACAGGTACATCTCTCCCCGCAGTATCCTTATTGCTTACGGGCAAGAATAGGGCTTGGGAGGGAAACTTTTCATCTCTTCACTTCTCTCATATCTACATTTCTCACATACTATCCTAGATGAATAACCCACATGATGATAATTTCTATCGCTTTCACTCTGTACGATCTATTAGAATTAACGTATGGATTAGCCGTAAAATACACTTTCAACAACGTATAGTGTTTCTCTTTGGCCCAGAAAGGCTCAATGAAATACTTCTATCACCGGATCCCATCATACTACCTCTAATAGACTATAACTTTTCTTTTGACGTAAGCGTAGTTATCTTGCTATGAACCAAGAGGATTTGTACACACAATTAATCCCAATCACTAGACAAAATATATATATTATGGTAAGCACAAAACTACAATTCCAAAGAACAATTCGTAGCCTATTTGGGCAGCCAAGATTGAATGCCATTAACTCATCTGTTAACCCTTTCATATTACCCATGATACGATATGACCATAGCCTTGATGTTTTCATCTTTGTGTTATTTTGACATTTTCTTTTGTGTTCTTTTTTTGTGCGTGTGAGTGCAAGAGAGAATGGGTGGGCTTCTTTGATTGTACTTCTTTCCAAACCCTAGTCTTCATGGCATCTATGGTTTAACTCCTTCATATAGTTTTTGTCGAGTTCTCTCACAAACTCTCACAGCCATAAGCCCGGTGCTTTCCTGGCAAGACCGCAAATTTCTCGACAACGTGACATGTTCATTTGGTCCCATAGGTCATATTTGACCTCCCAGGACGATAATAGAACTATCTATCTATCTATCTATCTCTATCTCTCTCTCTCTCTCTCTCTCTCTCTCTCTCTCTCTCTCTCTCTCTCTCTCTCTATTTCTCTATTTCTCTCTCTCTCTCCTCTCTCTCTCTCTCTCTCTCTCTCTCTCTCTCTCTCTCTCTATTTCTCTATTTCCCTCTCTCTCTCTCCCTCTCTCTCTATATCACTCTCTATTTCTCTCTCTCTCTCTCTCTCTCTCTCTCTCTTTCTCTCTCTATTTCTCTATTTCCCTCTCTCTCTCTATCTCTCTTTCTCTCTATTTCCCTATCTCTTTCTCTCTCTATCTCTCTCTCTCTCTCTCTCTCTCTCTCTCTCTCTCCTACACACACACACACACACACACACACGATGTAGCTTGAGAGAGAGAGAGAGAGAGATAGAGAGAGGGGGTTGGGGGGGGGGGGGGGGGGGGGGGGGGGGGGGGGGGGGAGAGGGATCAATAATACCCGCGCTGCAGGTTTCCAAGGGCAGATCTGTGCGCGCGCTCGCAGGCAAAAATGATCGCCTCCGCGCGGATTTGGTTTTTTCTCCAAATTTTTTGCCATCGATATACGCGTGGAAATACATGTGGAAATACACGTGAAAACACCTAGCTTTTGATAGGCATTGCCATGTGTATTTACACGTCTATATCGACGTGTATATCAACGAGCAGTATGTCCGTCGAAAAGCACGTAGAAAGGTACGGTGCGTCAAAAGCTGGGTATTATGTTGTAGTGTAAGTCACTTAGATAATTCTATAGTAATTTACAAAGCTAGAAATAATTGCTAGAAAGCTAGGATAATCAGGCCATGCATAGAAAGTTAGTTTAGCTAATTAATTAGGCTTAAATTATCTAAATTTGACTATAAATTAAGAAGGAAAATTATGTAATTAATTTTTTATAATTACATAGTAATTACCAAAGATGAAAAACAACATTACAAAGTTTTGATAATTATTTAAAGCACAAATAATCAGTTTAGCTATTTATCTTATTCAAAATTATTTGATTTTGACTATAAATCGAGAAGGGAAACTAGCTAATTAATTTATGTAATTACATAGTAATTTACAAGAATAGAAAATAGAATTAGAAAGTTGGGATAATTATCTTAAGCATCAATAATTAGCTTAGCTATTTATCTTAGCTAATATTATCTGAATTTGACTATAAATTGAGAAGGAAATTAGCTAATTAGTTTGTATAATTACATAGTAATTACCAAATATAAAAAATACCATTAGAAAGTTGGGATAATTATCTTAAGTGCATATTATCAGTTTAGCTATTAACCTTAGCTAATATTGTCTGATTATGACTATAAATTGAAATGAATTTTTTTTAATAAAACAGCTTATAAGCTAGCAAGATAATTACCAGGCTTATAATACATCAAAATCCACCCAGGAAAAATATCCCATGAACAAATAAGTAATTCATTAAAAAATAGTAAAGCTAAATTAGACTATTTTTGAAGAGAAATAAAATAAAAAAATTAGTAAAATAGCTTTAATAAATATAGGATAATTATGGGAGCACAATAATACTACCAGGAAGTTAAGCTAAAAATATCTCACCCAGATATTTATCAAAGATATTCACGAAGTTTAAAAATCCATATTCTTGGGTAAAAGAAATAAGAGAGATTATACAATTAATTCTCTAATCGAGGAAGTATCCTTTCATAAGTTTTTCACTATGGCTCCGAAGAGGACCTGGGAAAATCCTCTGTCCCATGAGGACGATACAACTCACAAAGGACTAGGGTAACCCATGACCATGAGGTTGGTCCTAGTAGTAGGCCTACGGAGGAGAGTCTGAACGTGCTAGCGCAGCAACAGTTGGACAATCAATCCAGGTGGGTTTTCCTATTATTCAATTAAGTTTTTAAATAGTTTCAGATCTTTTATAAGTCAACATTGCATATGTAAGGAGTGAGTAAGAATCAGAAAAGAAAAATTGGCTAAAACAGAAGATATCTTCCAAGAAATTTATTATCATTTGTTTGTAAATTACAAAGAAAATGTTTTGGGTTAAGGCTGATTGAATTAGGAAAGATATGATTGGTCATCTTTAAGACAGCTTGTCTCAAGACATCTCCGACTCCTTGGTATAAATTGATGATCATGATGTCTTTTGATCCACGGATACGTTGTCTACCCCCATGAACGATGAGTTTCTACTCTGTGTCATGTCTTGATATCTCTACCTAAGTTAGAATGCCAGTTTTATCCTAGGGGAGCCACCCGGTTGTATGGGCATCTGGTTTGGTGTATGGGCACCCTGAACCTTGGGTGGGGGTATATCCACCCTGGATTGTGAATAAGGAATGGGTGTCGTTTTTTCACTCTTAGGTGGTCTTGAGACAAGAAGAGTATTGGTCATGGTTATTATGATCAATGTTTTTGATTGACGGTACCCTGTCTTAAGTTTAAAGATGTGTATTTGCTAAAAGAATGCTTTTTTCAATGCTGTCTTTAATACTTGATCGAAGGATTCACTGTTACAAAAATCTAAATAAACCATTATTTTAAATGTTAAAACAATGTGATAGTAATTAGAAAACAAAATAATCATGGGTGAGTGCGGGGTGGTCAATGGGGATTGACTAAGGTTGTCAATCACGGATGGGTGAAATTGATTAGTCAGGTAACTATCAATCCCCACGCACTAAAAACGTATGTTTAGAGAACTTCTTCACTTGAAAGAGGAGTCCACCAGTGGCTGTATCCTCACATCTGTTAGGGGGGAAAAGTGTTGGTTGAGGATATCTTAACCCAACTTGTGGAAGTTATAGGGATGAAATAGTTTTGGACTTATAAAATGTTGTCCCGTTTTCGCTGCGAGAAAGGACTAGGTCTTCTTTTAGGACTATAGACCCAAGCCATTGTCAATGGTAAAGGTCTATTCCTTAAATTTTTCTTATTTAGAGACTCTAATTTTTATTAGGCATAGATACCTGTCAAGGACCCATCCCAATTTTTGGTATTTGTGGGTTGGGGATCTCACAATCTCTATTCTCCCTCTCTTTCTCTACTCCATCTATCTCTTTCTCCCTCTTTCTCTAATCTATCTCTGTCTCTCTCTCTCTCTCTCTCTCTATATATATATATATATATATATATATATATATATATATATATATATATATTCCTCTCCCTCTCTTTGTCTTTCTCTATCTCCCTCCCCTCTCTCTCTCTCTCTCTCTCTCTCTCTCTCTTTCTCTCACTATCTCTCTCTCTCTCTATTCTCTCCCTCTTCCTTTCTTTCTCTTTCTCTCCCTCTCTCCCTCTCTCTATTATCTATACTCTCCCTCCCTTGCCTCCCCCCTCTCTCTCTCTCTCTTATCTCTCTCTCCCTTCCTTTCTTTCTCTCCATCTCTCTATTATCTATTCTCTCCCTCTCTCTACTCTTTCTCTCCCTCTATCTATTATCTCGCTCCCTCTCTCTCTATTTTCTATTCTCTCCCTCTCCCTCTCTCTCTCTCTCTCTCTCTCTCTCTCTCTCTCTCTCTCTCTCTCTCTCACAGCCGGTTTTTGACCTAGTAGACAACAGTTCACTCTTTTGACCATAACTTGCTCATTTGAACTCCGATTTAGGTGATATAGCTTCAATCAAAGAGCACGAATCCCTCTATGCATTAATGTAAAGATAGAATTTTTCTGAGCAATGGAAGGCTTTGCTATAACAACATCTCAGAATTGAAAAAACTATCAAAACTTTTTGTTTTTGTTACCGACTTGAAGGCAATGTCGGACAAAACTCGCAAGGGTGGAAAATCCACACTCCTCATGGAGAATGATACAAAATCTCCAAGAAATTTGGATGCTAATCCAACCACATCGTCTACAACAACCGAAGCAATGATCATGGCTTACTTGGTCTCATTACAAGAAACCGTCAACAAGCAAGGTGAAGAGTTGCGCACACTTGCAATGGAGAATGGCACATTAAGAGTTCTTGTTGTGGAGAATGAGCACCTCAAGAAGGTTCTTGAAATGCAAACAACATGCTTGATGCATCTTGAAAATGAAGTTCAAGAATTTAACCGCTCTCTTGGTGACATGAATGTATTGAAAGAGAAAACGATAGATACAATACGACATGATGTATGTGAGATGAGAAATGCATCCAAATCATGGGCTGATATATGTAAGGATAATGTGGTTTCTACATCTCCTATCACGCAAGCCGTTGTCCAAGCAAAGAATGTAGAGAATATGGACACTCAAGAATTGCAAGAACAACAAAAATGCTCCAAGAACATCGTCATTCGTGGAATCAAGGAGAAAAGCATGGAAACACCCCAATCTCTTGCAGTTGCTATTGAAGAGTTTTTTGCTACATACTTTGGCATGTATGGAATCATGGCTTATGGTGTATATCGAGTTGGAAAACAAGGAGTCCCTCGCTCGAGAGAAAAATCTATTGTATGTACCATGGCTGATGAGGTAAAGAGAAAGATCATCTTTGATAATAGTTGGATCTACCTCAAAGGAATGGGTTGTAATGTATATGAGGATAGCATTCTTATGCAACAAAATGTACGTCACAAAGCATATGAATAAAGAATCAAGAAGGTTAAGGTTCCATCTCAAGAAGAAAAGTCACTTGAGGAGGATGCGAGTCACTCGACAAATAGGGACACATGATCTATGAGACCAACTCACGCTTGCAAATAAGCTTTCGAAATTGTAACGTGTATCCATGGAATGCGGGAATTGGCATTGGTGAGCTTACCAATGACTCCAATGTGATACTTCTTGTCGAAACATGGGATCATGATGCACAAAAAATTCTTGGATTTAACAAATACAATGTGCATTCTTTGATGTAGGCCAAAAATGCAAAGCAACATAGAGGCCGAAAAGGATTTGAAAGATGTTTCCATTGTGAAAGAAGATAAGTATAAATGATTTTTATGGCTGAAAATCAGCCCACCAAATGTTTAAGTCATGTTTGTGGCTAGCTGCTACATTCCTCACTATGACTCCAAATTTTATGCTCACTTGGATATGGATAGAGATCAGCCCTTTGTTGAACTAGAGGAAGGCATTGCTCATTACAAGGAACAGGGTGAAGTCATTGTCTTTGGAGACATGAATGCTCGCACAAATACGTTACAACACGACACACAACAAGTCGACATGCCACATGTATCAAGAAGAATGGATGACTCATACATGTATATTCAAAGTTCTAATGATGCAAAAGAATTGGATCACTATGGGAAGTCACTTCTACATATGTGCAATAGTACCAGAATGCTGATTGAAAATGGTGTATCTCTATGGCAAGGCACCAATGACTTTACATGTAGAAAGCACAATGGTGATAGCGTGATTGATTATATGTTGTCTTCGGAAGCCACTCTAGAATGCATAAAAATATTTACACTTGGAGATTGGAATCCAGAATCGGATCATAGGATGTTATGTAGTGACCTCAAGTGTGGTGAAAGGCCCAAGCATGTAGCCTCCAACCATGATGTGAATCATTTGTACCTACGTCTAGACTTCAAACAAGCACTTATATATGCTAATATGGTGGACCAAATGTTAAGCATGATAGAGCATCAAGAGAGCCCAACATTAGAATGCAAGTAGAAAGTTTTCAAAGAAGTAATTTGCTCTTGTGCGAAGGAATTCTTTTTGGTGAAACACATGTCTTGCAAAAGGTCTAAGAAGGGTAGCACCAAGAAGAAATGGTTTGACATGGAATGTAGTGAAGCCCAAAAACTTGCTAAGGTTCGATGCAAGCAAAGACAAGGAATTTTACTTGGAACATTCACACACATACAAAGCACTTGTTTAAAAGAAGAGGAGAAGGTGGGAAGTCAAAAAAAAACTTATTTTAGCACAAGAGAAAGCACACGCACGTGGCAAGTTTTTGCAAAATCTAAAAGGCAAGCGTGTTGAGAGCTCTGGTGACTTGAGGATATGTATATGCATTGCAAGAATCTCTATGAGCAACCCAATATTGAAAAGATGGAGTATTGTAGCTCCCTTTTGTTTATGTATCCTTTCTTTACCATTGAAGATATATGTAGTGCACTTGAGAAACTTGCTACTCACAAGGTAGGGGACCTTTAAGGTGTCAAGTATGACATGATTAAATGGACAAGCAAGAAAACACGATATTGGATATGCGATATGTTTAACCTTGCACTTCAGCATGGCATGCCTCATGATTGGAGTGTAAGTTGGATCAAATCTTTGCACAAAGGAGGAGATGTAAACAATGTGAACAACTATCACAGTATAATGGTTGGTTCTTCGATGGCATGGAGATGAAGATAAGTGAATGGGCTGAAAAGAATGGCAAACGTACGCTTGGCCAAGAAGGTTTTCAAAAGCATCATAGCACTATTGATCACCTTGTCACTCTTTGAGTTCTTATGGAAGCGTTTTGATTGAAAGGAAAAAAGTTGTATTGTTGCTTTGTGGATCAACAATGAGCAACTTGAAGTGGTAGATCACTTCAAGTACCTTGGCCTTGAGGTTCCATCCAATCATAAATGTAAGGATTGCGCAATGCATCACTTAGAAGCTGGAAAGTGACATAGCGTTGTAATGTGGCCGGAGAGTTGGTGAGACCAAAAGGTATCAATCTGTAAGTATAACATCCACATGGTGCTATAAAGGTTGTCTTTTTCTGGTCTTCCTGCATAGCCATCACATACTATGTAGCACTTGCTACCTACTACCTTGTTGAGAATCTCATCTTGGAATGGGAGGGGAAAATTATCCCTCTTTGTTGCTACAATGAGAGGTTTGTAGTCTACACAAACTCTTCACTTACCGTTCTTCTTTGGCGTGACCACCACTGGAGAGACCCACTCTGAGTCTAAGATGGGGTAAATGAAACCTTTCTGCACCACAAATTCCTTACCTCTTTGAGAAATTCCTCTTGCTGAATTACCCCAAGCCTTATGAGCTTTTGCACTACAAGCTTACTTCTTTCCTTAAGTCTTATGTGGTGTTGCACCACTTTGAAGCCTATGATCTTGTCGTAACTATGAACAAAAAGCGTGGTGAAGTTACCCAACATACTCTTCTCTTTATTCACTAGGTAACTCATAGGATAGAATCCAATGTAGCTTAATTGTGTCCACCAAGGGTTCCGTACCTGATGGTCTCTCTTGGTTCTCTGGTGGTGCTTCAGATTGTGTCATTATTTATGAATCTCTCAGGATGACTCCCAGTACTTTGATGCTATTGTTGATCTCTTTAGCTGTTCTCGTCTCTTCTTCCGAGATGGTCAAAGATTCACTGGTAAATTCATCTTCCGATGCCTCCAAGATCATGTTGCATTGCTTTCGAGTCTTCATGTCATAGAATATGGGCTTTCCCTTACCATTCTTCATCTAGACCATCCCAGTACTCCAGTCTTGATTAGCCATGGTCTTCTGAGAATGATAGGGTATCCCTCCCCTTTGTGTGGCATGACAAAAGTGTCTATCTCCACTTTTCTGTTGAATTCCTTCACCTTGACTGCATTCACAGTGCCTACACACTACACTTTGATGTTATTTACCATTTTAGCTCAGCAAGGTGCTGGCCTACTTACTTCTAGCCTAGATGGTGCATCATTTTCTCACTCATGATGCATATTTGTGTGCCACTATCTATGTAGTGATAGCCGTTTTTTGGCTTTCTGTGATTGCCATAGTGAGTTATGTCCCCCTATCAAATCACTCAAACACTGTGGTTACCCTCACCCTTTCACTGTATATAGGTGCGTGTGAGTTAGGGGACTTTTCTCATATCTCCTTACTGAAATAAAAAACCCTCAATTAGCTAGGTATTGGGCTAGTTGAGCCAAAAATATAAAAAATATAAGTATATTATGGCCCATGCGTATGTAAATATTTCTTTGTATATAGGGCCTAAATAAAAGATTTTTTCATAATTATTTTGGTATTTATTTAAATATTTTTACCTAGGTGTGTGTTATTTATGCTCTGTACATTGCCTCACCATTACCACAATTTTTCTTACCATTTTTCATACTCTTTATTCCATATAGAAATATTTTCATGTAAGCTTCTCTTATATTTGGTGTAACTCCACCCCAACAAAAATCCAAAAAAACTAGTTTTATTTATGTGTATATTTTTTCACTATTGTGATTTTTCCCTTCCTACATCTATTTTTTTTTTCTAAAAAATTAGAACACCAAAAATATTTATATTTTTATGATAGCCTCATAATGAGAGAGATTTCTTTTGACCCCTTTATATTTTTTCCACTTATATTATTTATATTTGACATGTACATATTTTTTAGACCCCTCAATATTTGATTTTCTTAGATGTACTATTCACTTATATCATGATCTCAACAATATCTTCAATTATAGACCTACCAAATAAGGTCAAGGGTAGGTGGCATGCATACATGCACTATGGAGGGCTCACTCTTGGAGGTATTCAAAAGAATCATCCAAAGGACCCCACAAGGACCTTGTGCAGTGGAAAAAAACGATCGGTTTTGCTGAATTTTTAAAGTTCACTTGCTCTCTAAATTTGAAAAGGTGATACAAACAAAGGTTGTAGCTCGTGGGCTGAACTTTTGCCTCAAATTTTTTCATATTTTTTTGAGCTACGAGCTGTGAGCTATGATTTTATTAGTGGACCCCAGTTTTCCCATGCTATGCAGCCACACTCTCTCTTCCACTTTATCATTTTCCTCTTTCACACACACTTCTCCACTCATCATCCCAACCTCTCTCGCCACTCCTCTCTGCACCCTACTCACCTTCTCCTCAACCTTGAAGAATAAGAGAAACCATGGTGAACTCATACCTCCCACACACAATTCCATTCTAAAATTGACCACCTAGTCTCATTTTTCCTCCTCCAAATTACCCATATCTATAAAAAAAACAACAAAATTCAGCCTCTTCTCTTAAAAGACAGCATCATGGTGGTTGATTACTCAGCTTCAATTACCTTGTCTCTCAAGGAAGGTCAAGAGTGGAGAAAAAATGTATCGTCAAAGCTAGTGGACCGTCAACAAGCGTCAAAATTGGCCCTACTCAAGACACTTGGAGCATCAACCTTGTAAGAAATCCACCTTTTCTTACCTCTTAAGAGTTTTTCTTCCTTATTTGTATCCTACATGGATACTCCCATTGTAAATATCCAATTCCATTTGTAAATTAATACTAACTCTACTAACACTAACCCACTATGAAAAGTCCTATCACCTCCATTTCTCTCCTCTCTCTTTCCCCACCAACTTCTTGATAATTCCAAGCAAAAGAAATTAGATAAATTGCTGAAAATCTAACCCAACCATGGTTAGAGGAGTAACCCTAGCCTTCAAAATTGCTATAAAAGGAGGGTGTAGCTAGCACAAAAAGGGGGGAGAAGAAAGAGCACTATGTTATACCTTGAGAAGCCAAGCTCAACCTCTTGAGAAGGAGCTCTTGAGTGGAATCTCATTGGCATTAGGCATATGTATGTGTTGTATTAGCGGTGATTAGCAAGGGAACTCTATGCCATTGTAAGAGAGAGTGATCATTAAATTGAGAGTAGGAAATCTATCATTTCTCCTACTAGAGTAAGCCCAACATTTGCTGAATCAAGGAGGGTGAATTTGGACTAAGCATGGATACCTTGTCTCCCTTCCAACGTGAAGTCATGGACAATAATGATGTGTAAGTGTCTTGGTGTTTTATTTAAGTTCTTGATAGCTTGTCTCCGGGTATTGTTATCAATTTAGCCATAAATCCCACATGCTGTAAGAGGGCGACAGGGTGGAGAGGACTCCCCTGGCCTTAAGACAGTGATTGGGGTGGATTTTTTCTTGTGATGTGTTGTGGTGTAATTTACTCAGGCTATGTTTAACAAATACTAATCTCACTTTGATTGGTCATGACAGATTTGTAAGAAGGCATTAGTGCAACAAGCACCCCGTTCCCCCTTCTCTCTCTTTCTTACACATATATATTTATGTTTGCTTGATCATTAACAATACACTTCAAAGCATCCCGAGCACCATCTCTCTCTCTCTCTCTCTCTCTCGTGTTTTAGTGTGTGAGAGTGTTCCATTGGTGTTAGGGTTAGTGTAAATTCCTTGCTTGTTTGTGGGTTGCTCTAACGATTCTCCTCTTTTGCGTCCTAGTTCACTTTTCAACTAGGTGGTGCCCCTTGTGTAGTTGGGATTTGGCTGTGGGTTTGTTGTTTTGGTTTGTGTTGTGTTGTGCCCCAGCCCCATTGAGTAGCACGGGAGCCTTGAAGGGTGTCTAGAGGTTGCTCTTCTTGTTGCCCGCCCTGGACCGCCTCAGTAGATGTATGAGATGTATTGCCCCTTGATGTGGGCATCCATGATATGTATAATGTCATCTAGATTGCTCCTAGAGATAGCCCCAGCTATCCTTGGTCTTGACTTTCTAGTACTTATTATCTTTGTCCACTGTCTCCTCATCCTTGGTGCAAGATGGTGTAATTGGGGCCAGGTTACTTTTGGACCCTACATCAAAACATCTTGAACTAGGTATTATGGTTTATCATACTCACCTAGCAAAAAATCCAAGATGTCGATCTTCCGTTGAGGCTTGGACACGTGCTTGCGAGACTCTCCTTTTCCTTTCATCTTTTCCTCCCTTTGAGAGGCCTCTTCGTGCCTAGCATGCTTCACTCCCATCGCATCTACTTCTTCTACTTTTCCTTTTCCTTTGTCCTTCTCTTTGACAAGCTCTTCCACCTTCGCCTTTCCTTTAGCTTCAAGACTAATGACACTTACTGCTTGGATTCCAGTAGGTAGTGGAGGTAGGGGTGGAATGAGAGGTTGTGGTGGTGGTTGTGGTTGTATGGGTGGTTGAAGGATTTGGACCGGTGGAATCGGCTTTGTTTGCCTAGGTGGTGGTGGCTTCGCCCTTGGAGGAGAAATCTGATTCTATCTTACCCCTCTATTGAAGTTTTGCCTTCTTGGATGAGGACAATAGTACATGCCATGGCCGTCCTCTCCACAATTGTATCAATGGTAGTCCTGATTCTGTCTTTGCTGCCCTCTTCCTTGCTCTGGATTTTTGGCACGTGCATGCCCTTATTGCACCAAATGTACTAAAAGATTTTCTAATTGGTTGGTGATTTGGTTACACATGTCTTGTTGATCTTCAATCGGTTCTTGTAACTAATTCCTCAGGACAGCTACTGCAGGTGCAGCTAGGTGTGGTCGGGCCCTATTTGATTCCTCTTCCTTGGTAGTCGCGGCTTGTAGACGCAATCTCGTATCTTTAAGGCGAGCTACTTCAACTACTACGCCATACATGGGAAGAAACCTTCCCTTCATCTTCTTGTTAATAATGTCCATAAAGGAGCCACAAACCGGTCTTTCTTTAGGAAATCCGGTGCCCTTTGCCCTCCCTTAGCAATGCAACCCATCATCCCCATAGGTCCACAAACTTTCATTTGTATGCTATATATTTAGCCATGCCTCCTTGCTTCAACTCCATCAGAAATTGCTACAATTTTTTTGATTTGGTGCCTTCTCCAAAGCACCTTAGAAATGTTGCTCTTAGTAGGTCCTACCTCTCCTTGGTTGCTTGCACCAAGGCATTGTACCATGATCTTGCTTCCACTTTTATTAACAGGGAAAAAATACGCAGACGTGAAGCATCGTCATCCCTTCCTGAGACAACACATGCTAAGATTGTCAAGGAAATCCAAAGCATTTTCCCCCACCTTACCTGTGAAGGTTGGGGAGGAAACATTTTCCAAATAAGATTTTTTTTTTTAAAAAAAAAACTTTTTTTCTTAAACACAAGTAGCTTAGCAGCTTATAGCGGCTTTCTTACAAGGTTGGGTGGATAGATCAAAACAAGATGAAAATTGAAACATTGAAGGAGTGATGATAATCCAACACGGGGAGAATAATGGGATTTGGGGAGCTAAGGATCTCTCCTAGCACTAGAGGACCAAATAAGAACAAAATCTTTTCTGATAGAAGATCTTCCTATCTACATATATATGTACATGCATGTGTTGCAAAAATAGAAATTTGTCCGTTATTCATGATTCACAGAGTGTAGAGTACTCACTTATACCCTTACCATGCCGGTGTTCACAAGTCGGCACATCCATAGGAGGTCATCGCCCTTCATAGGCTCCACTTTCATTGCTCAACACGTATGGAGTGATGGCGATGTGTTTGACCACTCCTAGCCTTTTAGCTAGCAGGAGTTGCAAGTAGTTACCATAATTGGCTTGTTGCATAAATTTCACACCATTTAATTGTAGCTCCTCATCTTTGGCCCACTGGGTTTCACCCGCAGTAGAGATTTTATTTAGGATGAGTTGCATGGGGAGAGAAGGAGGGCCCTCTACCACCCTTCCAAAGAAGCAAAGATAGTAGCCAAACCACTCCTCTCTAGGGAATGGGAACCTCCTTATCACCTCTGCTTCGGGGTTGTCAAAGTGAACTGGCAGCACTCGCATGCGCGTCGCAAATTGATAGGCGATCTTCTGTTGCTTTACCTTGGATGACTTTCGTTCTGGACCTGGGCACGATTCTGCTTTCTAGAGTCAAACTCAAAGTCCTCGCTTGGCCAGGTGTTTCTTCTTCCTTGGGGGTCATGTGATTTAGAATTGGCATAGCCCCCCTTTTCCCTTGGCATGAGAAGCCCCTTTGGGCCACTTAGGAGCCGAGGAGGTCATGTTATTTAGGATTGGCCTAGCTCCCCTTTTCCCTTGGCACGAGGCTACACTTTATTTTTAGATTCCTTGGGGAAGAGAGGCTTTACTAACCTCTTAGCTTCCTTAATATGGATGATTTCTTTGTGGTAGACGTTGATGTAGAGGATTTCCACTTCTCCTTTACTTTCTTAATGGCACTCATTTATAGAGTGCGGTGGGTGACGGCAATGAGAGCACTCTGCTACCCTCCCTTTGGTGACTCTTGATCCATGGATAGAATGAGAAATGAGAGATGGAGAACCTACTTCCTAGATGTTGATGACGGTGTATTTTGGCAGCAGCATTTTGATGAAGGCTCTAAGTGCTTCTTTAATTTCTTCCTCCTCCATTCTCCAATTTGAGAATTCATGCAGCCACTTGTCCATGGTCGATGACGTGCATCATTTTTAGTGTTGTACACTGAAGGATTTCGAGAAGCCCTCCTCAGAGGGGGCACCAAATGACAAATGCAAGTGCAAAACGGACCCCAACAGACTCTACGCCATGCCTATTTACATAAAACTCGTAAGGAGGAATGAACAAGGGGCACCACCTAGCTTTGAGTGGCTAGGATGCGGCCAACAGTGATTCAAATAACACTTAATCATCACATCGCACAAAGAGAGAGAGAGAGAGAGAGAGAGAGAGAGAGAGAGAGAGAGACTATAGTGCATTCTCTAGGGAGATTTCATGTGTACGGAGATCCTACTCCTGTGCAAAGTGACCCTTGGAGTCAGTGTATGTGTATGACTTCTCTTTCAAGTGCTGACTCCCTTGATAATGACCTCTCAGTGCTCTTTTATAGGTGTAGGTTGCATTAATTTAGTATAAACTAATCAGTGTTAAGGCTAAGTTTCATTATACGTTATACAAAACACATATAATATGCCGTATACAAGCGTATTTTACCTGACCCCATATTATACGGGTGTTTAATATGGTGACATGTCATCAAAAACTAGTAACATGTTTTTTTTCCAAATTTGTTGTTAACCCTCACGGTTCACGGACACCCTATCACCTACGATGGACATTGTATTATTTATTTGGTAGAGTCAGCTACCGGGCTTGTCGGTCCAATAGGAAAAGGGTAAGAGTGATCGTTGATGAGAGGCGCACTCTAACTAGAACATTCAAGGGATTAGTTGGCTAAGCATGGGCGCCCAACTGTGAATGGGGTGATCGTTGATGAGAGGAGCACTCTAACTAGAACATTCAAGGGATTAGTTGGCTAAGCATGGGCGCCCAACTGTGAATGGGGTGAGCTCATATAAAAGTCAACTAAACCTAAAATTCACTCATTCTCTCATTTGTGCAATTGAAGACTGCTCTTGCTCCATCTCCATCTTCTTCTTCTTCATCTCCTTGTGTGTGTGTGTATGCGTGAGAGAGAGAGAGAGAGAGAGTGCGATCGAGTATTGCGGTGGCACGACGGCGGCGAGGCAATTGAGTGCGGTGTAGTGGTGTCTCCCTCTTCTTCGCGGTGAGGAATCCTCCACGAAGCAAGCGTAGAGCGGTGAGTGACACACCATCGTCATCTTTGAGCTTACTAGTTTAGGCTTGTTGTGTGCTTGGAGCCATTTGTGGCTCGCATGCGGTGTATCGGCAAGTTCCTTGCATTGACACGTGCGACATATGCACACATTTTTGGCACCGTTGTCGGGGAATGCCATACACTAAGCTTGAATGGCACTCTGTGCTTCTTTCCTGGTGCAATTTCAATTGTAGGAAGGGTAGGGAAGGAGTGTGTGTGTGTTGAGAAGAAGGATTTTGTGTTAATTGTGTATTTTTTTTGTTAATGGAGTTTTCAAAGGTACTGTGTTTGTTCTCTGTGTATTAAGGTTGTTAGTTTTCTTTGTTAATGGAGTTTTCAAAGGTACTGTGTTTATTCTCTGTGTATTAAGGTTGTTAGTTTTCTGTGTATAGTAAGTAGGAAGTACATCTATGAGAGCTAATAGAGTGTGTTAGTGTGTAACAATAGGTGTATTAGTTAGAAGTAGGTAGATAGAGTGTGTGTGTGCTCTCGCGCAGGCCACGGCGACCTTATCCTTATAAAAAAATTTAAAAATTAAAAAAATATATATATATTAAAAATCTAAAAAAATTTAAAAATTAAAAAAATTCAAAGGTAGGACCGTGTATCTCCCAGACCCAAGCCCAAGCTCACGCTCAGGCCTACGCCTCAGTCGCCTTTTAAAATTACAAATTTTAGCTTCACACGTAGCTAAAAATCGATTTTTTGAGGACCAACGGAACTTCAGATGCCCAAAAATTGTGCTGTAAAGCACACAGCAACGCTCTAAGTGATACGCTCGTTTTGAGCTATTACACACTTTAATCAAAAAAATCAAACATTAAAAACCATTAAAAAAACATCAAAAACGTAAAAAACACGAGTGAAACCGGACGCTTAAAAAAGGTAAGCTGTTAACCTTCGAGGTTATTCGCCGATGCTTGTAGGGTGCCAAAGGCACATGCATCTGTGCTTTGGTTGTGTTCTAGAGACGGAGCAACTAGAGAGAATTTCGACTTATGCGAGTTATCAATATCCACCTACTTTAGGTTCTGGGCCCTCGGCAGGGACCCAAGGCATTACAAACCAAGACCTGAACACAGCGGCTAGTGACTCTTCCTCTGACTACGTCGTCATGGAGGGTTTCCCAATGCCTAATCCCAATAGCTCAAGCCAAGACATGCATGCCATTGGCCCGCGATCCGAGCAGAGCGTGCTTAGCCGCTTGCAGGAAACCTTTAGTAGAGCCACTCGCTCCGAACATGGAACTAATGATGTAAATGAGGGGGGGTGGGGAAGTAAATTCTCCATTCGTAACCAATGTAGACCCTATACCGTTATAGAATGTGCACATGAATACTTCATTCACGGCACCTCTTGACTCTTCAGAGTTATTTCCCTCCAAGGTCATATTACCCGATGGTAGAAGCCTTGCCGAAGTGCAAGAGATTGAACGATATATCTTTGCAGCGAGGGTGTAACATTTAATGGCCTAAAAACTTGTGTGTAGCGGAAATTAGCATGAACATAGTGGGAATTTCATTAGAATAGATTCCTAATGAGAATTACAAGAGTGCTTGGGTGGAGAGAGCAACAAAAAGCATAACACCTACTTAGATAGCATGAACAATACTTTCAAAAGAGAGAGAAATTAAGCTATTGACAACAGTTGAGGACCGGATTTTCATGGAGCCGGTCCCCCCTCCAAAAGGCTTTGTATTATGGTTTCTCCCATCAAGAGAGACATTGTACAATACAATTCTTTGTGTTCCTTCAAGACTAGCTAGTGCAATTAAGATGAAAGCTTCATGCACTAAGCAAAACACTTAGCAAACACAACATCAATTATCCCCGGTCTGAGACCCAAGACCTCACACACCTTCGAAGATGGTGAGAGCTAGTAGGGTATGAGAGTAGATTGAGAGGAAGAAGGAGTATCTTACGAGAAAGATGCACATCTCCTCACATAATCACTCATATTAGCATAGCTTAGCTTAGTAATTAGCTTGGTAGAGGAGATGAGCATGCATTGAAGCTTGTATCTTGGTTGGATTTTCATCCACATGCCAAGAGTGTGTCGATGTAGGCTTCTATCTCACAAGCTTGGAGTAGGTGATGAGCTCTCCATTAAAGCTTGGGAAGAGATAGTCTTCTTCTTGCTTCTCACATAGACTATGTGAGAGTGTGTGTGTGTGTGTGTGATAATTCCTTGCAAAACTCAGCCCCCTCTCTCTCTTGGGCGAGTCCCCTTGCTAATTTCTCTTGCTATCCTCCCATTGGACCTCCCCAGGGCTAGCCAATGACTATTAAGCGGCATAAGTGATAGCCTTCTGAAATGTGTCCCTCTTTCCCCTTTTGTGAGAGCTTTAGGTAATTTAATAATTCCACTAAACTCTCATTGGACCCCTTTGCATCCTTGCCCATAGGAATCAGGCAAGCCATTGGGCTGCTAAATGCTCATTGGACCCCTTGGGAGACTGTCCAATAGTCTTCTAGAGGACTTTATTCTCATTGGTTATTTTATTAAGTGTTTTTAAATTAATTAAACTAGATTTACTCTAGCCTAATTCTCGTTGGTCCACCTCCAAGGCCATCCAATAGGAATTGGGTACACCTTGTGGGCATCTGGCCTAGGGAGCTGACATGTGTCCCTCATTCCCTTTGTGTAAAGGGAGCTTGTGTGTGTGTGTGTGGATTTTTCTCTCATCCCCTACATGCTAGGATCGCCCCCTCCTATGTAGGGATGTGCAAAGACTTTTTTGGACACACACAAAGCATTCAATTCCCCTATGGTTGACCTTTGGACACAACCTTTGAATTTTGGAACCTTAGCATTTTGGAAGCCTCAATGGGCTCAACCTTAGGGTCTTTTTAGCCCATTGTTACACATGGATCTTTTGAGATTCCCCCCCCCCCCTTTGGATCCCTATTTTCCCTCCTTTGGATCCCTATGTTGGCTAGTCTGCTAGCTTAACCAATATTCTAGCTTTTTCTCCCCTGGCACTTCCCCATATTAAATAATCAGTTTAACATGAGAAAATCATTTAGGAGAATTACATATTGATTATTACGACATTACCTCTCTCTTGAAATCATAGTCGTCCTTGACTATGTTGTAGAGAAGATAAAGCATATTCATGAGTCCTTTTCTTAGCGGGTAGAGGATCCCTATGTTACCCTACGACATCATTCCACAATGGATGACTAGTCCATTTGGTGCTTCAGAGCCTGAGGCTTCCGCTAGCATGTCTGCACAGTAGTCCTATCAATCTTCCATAGTAGAGTGACAAGCTCTACTTGGTGTTTGGGAGACGTCGTCTCTGCAAACTTGATCTAAGCATGCATACTACTTCATTTTTGTGCACAATAAAAAAAAAAGAGTCTAATAAGACAAAAAACTTTGTTCATTTTTAACATTTTGTACATTTGCTTACTCTTGGGAAGCATTGTAAGCATTGATAAGGTTTAGGTTATCCTTTAATTGTATGCCTTGCATCCATCTAGCATCTTCAAAAGGATAATTCTTAAACTTAATAAGATATCATCGGATAGTCTTACCACCTCTTAGTACCTTGTCTTCATGTCGGAGAATGGACTCGGGTTGCAGCACCTCCTCTTGGTCCTCGATCTCCGCTGGGTCTTCAATAGTTGGTTCTTGAGGTGTCTCTCCTTTGTAAGGCTTTAATAGGCTCACATGGAAAGCATTGTGTATGAGCCAATGATTGGGCAACTTGAGTTGATAGGCCATCTCATTGATTGGCCTAAGAATTTGGAAGGGACCATAGTACCTTTTTGCTAGTTTAGCATAGTACTTTTGGTGCCCCGTAGGATTCTTGCCCATCGTGTGCCTTAATCGAGACTTGGGAAACTTTAATGAGATCCAATCATTTTCTTTGAAGGCTTGGGCTCTTCTGTGCTTGTCAGCAGCAGTCTTTTGCCTTTGCTGTGAGATAGAGATAGCATCCTTAATCTTTTGAAAAGATTCTTGTAGGTATCGGCTATACTCATCTGCAACGAAGATCTTCCCATGTACCTTAAGTAGCAAGGTACTTTTTGATCTTCCCTCAATTACCTCGAAAGGTGCTTTTCCCGTGGAAGTATGTACAGTGTTATTGTATGCATACTCCACTAAGGGTAAGTACTTCTCCCATTGGGATCTTTGATCTACTTCCGTTACATAGGCTTTTAGTAGATCAAGAATAGTTAGGTTATCTATTTCACTTTGGCCATCCGTTTGTGGATGATAGGCCGAAGAGAAGTTTAGCCTTGTCCCTAAATTCTCAAAGAGACCCTTCCAAAAATTACTGGTCATTCTAGGATCTCTATCCGACACTATGGACATTGGCAAGCCATGGTACTTGAAAATTTGTGAAATGAAGAGGGTTTCCATTTGATGGTCTTTGATAGTCTTTTTGACGGGTATAAAATGAGCTTGTTTATTGAACCTGTCTACTATCGTCCATATTCCCGTATTCCCATGGATAGACTTAGGCAATCCAAAGATAAAATCCATGGATATGCTCTCCCATGGTGAATTAGAGATTAGCAAGGGTTGAAGAAATCCAAGTTGCTTCCCTCTATCAAATTTTGTCTTTTGTCATACCACACATTTAGAAACATACTCTTGTATGTTCACTTTCATGGTAGGCCAATAGAAATATGTTTCAATTCCCTTTAAGGTAGACTGAATCCCTCTATGCCCCGCATAAGGTGGAGCATGAGATTCACACATTACTTTCTCACGTAGTGAGTTAGTAACACATAGTCTATTTCCATAGAGAAGATAACCATCTTGTAAAGTAAATGGTTCTTCTTTCTTACCTAATGCAAGGGCTGAAATCACATCTCTAAAATCGGGATCAATAGCATACTCATCTATCATTGAAGATAGATCATTGTGAGTTGCTATGGAAACCGCATTCACTCTCGGCCGTCTTGAGAGTGCATCAGCTACTCGATTATGCTTTCCAGCAATGTGAGAAATATGAAAATGAAATTGCAAAAGGAAATTTTCCCACCTCATTTGTTTGTCGGAGAGCTTGGTCTGCGTCATGAAGTACTTAAGACTTTGGTGATCCGTTCGCAGAATGAAAGGAGTCCCCAATAAATAGTAGTTCCATGAGTCTAAGGCATGTAGAACTGCAAAGAGTTCCTTTTCATATATGCCTAGAGCTTGCTCAACAAGGTCGAGCCTTCGACTCTCATAGCCTATGGTGTGCCCTTCTTGGAGAAAAACAGCTCCAAGGAAATCACCACAAGCATCACATTGGACCTCAAATGGTTTTGAGAGATCCGGTAGTGTAAGCATAGGTTGAGAGATAAGCTTTTCGAAAGCATTGTTCTCCTTATCATACCATTTATACCTAACTCTTTTCTTTGTTAGGTCATGTAATGGTCCGGAAATTTGTGAGAACTTTTCTATTAAGCGTCTATAGTAGCACACATACCTATAAAGCTCCTTAGTTCATGAAGATTCTTTGGTTTAGGCCATCCTTTTATTACCTCTAACTTTGATGGATCCATTTGGATGCCATCTTGAGAGATAATGTGACCTAAGTACTGTATCTCTTGCAAAAAAAAGAAATCACTTTTCTTTCGATTAACATAAAGTTTATTCTCTCTTAAAACTTGAAATATTACCTGGAGGTGTTGCTTGTGTTTGTCTAACGAATTAGAGTAGATGATAATATCATCAAAGAACACTCCAGTGAAGGTTCCATGAGGCCTGAACAACTTCTCCATCAAGCGGTTGAATGTGGCTGGTGCATTGGTCAAGCCAAAAAGCATGACAATGTATTCGTAAAGACCAAATGTGGTGCGAAATGCGGTCTTTACAATGTCTTGATCAACTATCCTTATTGGATGATAGCCACTTTTTAGGTCAATCCTACTGAAGTAGGTCGATCCTTGTAGATTATCAAATAGGTCTTCTACCCGTGGAACGAGAAACCTATTCTTGATAGTGATCCTATTTAGTGCTCTATAGTCGACACACATACGATATGTGCCGTCTTTCTTTTGCACTAATAGCACAGGTGAGGAAAAATGGAGATGAGCTAGGCCTAACCATGCCCTTCTCAACTAACTCATGCACTTTCCGCATAATCTCCTCTTGTTCAGCTTGAGAAACTCTATAAGGAGGTTTGTTGGGCGGTGAAATTCCTGGAAGAAGTTCAATTGCATGGTCATCATTACCTCGTTTAGGAGGTAGCTCACAAGGGATGTCGTCAATAAAAACATCTTGAAACCCCTTGAGAAAATTGGATAACTCTAATTCCTTTTGGTTGCTTTTATTTTCTTTTGCTAAAGCATTAGGTTCATTTTGAGAATATTTAACAAAAATCATGCACACGGAAATAGAGCTCTTTATTGACTTGTTGAAAGCTGGTGTATGTACAATGGGAATAGTGTTACCCATTTCCTTAGCATCTATATACATGTCTTTTTTCCTAAACTTAAAGGAGATTCTCCTTTCAGGGAATTTAACATTGGCAGCCAGGCGGTCAAACCATGGTGCCCCTAGGATTACATCCTCATGCTTGAGAGGAGAGATAAAGAAGTCCTCTTTGTCCACATAGCTTTGGACATGAAGACTCAATTTCCCGATTAAGGGAGTGACTAAAGCTTCTTGCCCCTTGAAAGCACTGTCTGTGGGTAGGACATCTCCCATCTAGTAAGCTTGTATGCCTAGCTTGGTGGCCAACTCTATAGCTATAAAATTGTGAGTAGAACCAGGGTCAAAGAGAATAAAAGCATCATGTTCTCTTACCTTTCCCCAAGCATGGCATAGAGGAGATTCTTTGTGATGAGTTTGGTGAGTCTCCTCCTCTTGGATTTCAACCAAGGAAGCTCTAGGAGGATCTTGGCGGTTGTTCTTTTGGGAACAAGCGCGGTACGCATGCCCTTGTTCGCCGCACTTGAAACACCGGTTATCCTTGCGATAACGCTCGAGCTCTTCAGGAGAGAGTTTTTTTTACCTTTGTAAACTCCCTTCTCGTTAGCTTTGTTGGAGTTGCCCTTAGGAGACTTTTGGACATTGTCCTTCCCCTTAGGCTCATTGGAACCCTTGTTTTCCGTGGGCTTATCATTTCTTTTAGCCCCCGTTTGGAAATTGAATCGAGAGGCCACCATAGTATGGTGTATTACCGCCGATATGGTACGTGGCCTTTGGGAGTTGACATACTCCACCATTTCTTCGGTTAAGCCCGCACAAAATTGTTGCTTTTGCTCTCCAAAATCCAACTTTTTGAATACAGTGGCTTTGAGTTGTAGGTCCCAAAACTTGTCTACATATTTGTGGATGGATTCATAGGGAGAGAGCTTTAAGATTTGCCACTCGGTGAGTACTTTGTCTTTGGCATCGGTGGCCAAAAACTGCTTCATAATGGAATCTCTTAAAGCTTTCCATGTTCGTGGAGCTTCACCGTTGGCTCGTAGGCTAGACCACCATTGCTTGGCGGACTTTTGAAAGTGAATAGCTACATGGCGTAGCTTACAGGACTCCATGAAGCCCTCATCTCCAAACGCCACAGCGAATTGTTGGATAAAGGCCAAGATGTTGTCTGTAGCACCAAAGGTACCATCATAGGTAAGGAAAGAGATGCTCTTCCCTCCCTCTTTGAATTTCTTCAACTTAGACGACCTCTTCCATGCAGCATAGGATTTCCTATGGCCTCTTCTTTTTGATGGTTCAAAGGTTGCACCATCACTTTCTTGAGAAGGTGAAGAATTTGAAGAAGGTGGAGAAGAGGGTAACCTCTTTCTCGCATTTTTCTTGTCTTGATCTTCGGCGTCTTCACCATCACTTTCATAAGAGGAAGAGGATGGAGAAGATGGAGAAGAGGGTGTCCTCTTTCTCGCCTTTTTCTTCTCTTGCTTTTTTTCATCCCTCTTTGAATTATGATGTGGAGAAGAGTGCGATGGTCTTCTCCGCTTTGGTGGTGATGGAGAGCATTTAGCCCACCATCTTCGTGAAGCCATCTCCGCCAAGGTGGTGGGAGACTCATTTCTTTCTCTTTCCTTCAATGGAGGCTCTTGAGTTCTCCTTTGGGAAGGAGATGCATCATCAAGAAGTAAATTCTTGAGCCCTTCATATGGATTCTCTTCTTCTTCCCGAATAGGAGAGAGACCTTTTTTGGGAGTCTCGCAAGGAGGCTTCCTAGGTGTTCTCTCGTCATGGTGGTGAGCTTGGAGAATCCCGTGAGCACGGAGCTACCATTTCACTTCACTTTGGAGAGATGGATTGCCCATGGCTTGTTGAAGCGTAGAAACAAGATAGTTAACAAGCATCAGAGCATCATTAGTAGCTTGCTCATTAGCAAAATCAGAGTTATCAACATTAATTTCACTTTCTTTACTATTGTCAGCCATTCTAACAACTTTTAGGTGTAAACTTTTTAGGTGTACTTTGGCACTTCAAGCCCTAGTTACTACTCCTCTTTATCCCTTTAGAAAAATCACTCAATCTACTGTACCCGTGGCTCGAATACCATTAATTCCAAGGAATAGGAGTGAGGGTCTTTCAACACCAAAACAACACCAGCTCCTGTCAAGCTTCTAATAGCTCAATAGTGGTTAAGCCATAGGCAAGCCCCGTAGGACTCCACTATTAAGACCATAGCTCTCAATGGTGATGCCCCGTTAACTGCACGAAGGCAGGCGCACTGCAAGGCTGAAAAGTCCCTATTCTACTTACTCACAGGCAATTAATAATACCAACCATTTATAGCTAGCTTGAGGACCTCCCTTCTTGAGCAAAAAAAGAGAAACCTTGTGCCCTGATACCAATGTAACATTTAATGGCCTAAAAAATTGTGTGTAGAGGAAATTAGCATGAGCATAGTGGGCATTTCATTAGAATAGATTCCTAATGAGAATTACAAGAGTGCTTGGGTGGAGAGAGCAACAAAAAGAATAACACCTAGTTAGATATCATGAACAATACTTTCAAAAGAGAGAGAAATTAAGCTATTGACAACAGTTGAGGACCGGATTTTCATGGAGCCGGTCCCCCCTCCAAAAGGCTTTGTATTATGGTTTCTCCCATCAAGAGAGACATTGTACAATACAATTCTTTGTGTTCCTTCAAGACTAGCTAGTGCAATTAAGATGAAAGCTTCATGCACTAAGCAAAACACTTAGCAAACACAACATCAATTATCCCCGGTCTGAGACCCAAGACCTCACACACCTTCGAAGATGGTGAGAGCTAGTAGGGTATGAGAGTAGATTGAGAGGAAGAAGGAGTATCTTACGAGAAAGATGCACATCTCCTCACATAATCACTCATATTAGCATAGCTTAGCTTAGTAATTAGCTTGGTAGAGGAGATGAGCATGCATTGAAGCTTGTATCTTGGTTGGATTTTCATCCACATGCCAAGAGTGTGTCGATGTAGGCTTCTATCTCACAAGCTTGGAGTAGGTGATGAGCTCTCCATTAAAGCTTGGGAAGAGATAGTCTTCTTCTTGCGTCTCACATAGATTGTGTGAGAGTGTGTGTGTGTGATAATGCCTTGATAAATCAGCCCCCTCTCTCTCTTGGGCGAGCCCCCTTGCTAATTGCTCTTGTTATCCTCCCATTGGACCTCCCCGGGGCAAGCCAATGACTATTGAGCAGCATAAGTGATAGCCTTTTGACATGTGTCCCCCTTTCCCCTTTTGTGAGAGCTTTAGGTAATTTAATAATTCAACTAAACTCTCATTGGACCCCTTTGCCTCCTGGCCAATAGGAATCAGGCAAGCCATTGGGCTGCTAACTGCTCATTGGACCCCTTGGGAGACTGTCCAATAGTCTTCTAGAGGAATTTATTCTCATTGGTTCTTTTATTAAGTGTTTTTAAATTAATTAAACTAGATTTACTCTAGCCTAATTCTCATTGGTCCACCTCCAAGGCAATCCAATAGGAACTGGGTACACCTTTTGGGATCTGGCCTAGGGAGCTGACATGTGTCCCTCATTCCCTTTGTGTAAAGGGAGCTTGTGTGTGTGTGTGTGTGTGTGGCTTTGTCTCTCATCCCCTACATGCTAGGCTCACCCCCTCCTATGTAGGGATGTGCAAAGACTTTTTTGGACACACACAAAGTATCCAATTCCCCTATGGTTGACCTTTGGACACAACCTTTGAATTTTGGAACCTTAGCATTTAGGAAGTTTTAATGGGCTGAACCTCAGGGTCTTTTTAGCCCATTGTTGCACATGGATCTTTTGAGATGCCCCCCTCCCCCTTCGGATCCCTATTTTCCCTCCTTTGGATCCCTATGTTGGCTGGTCTGCTAGCTTAACCGATATTCTAGCTTTTTCTCCCCTGGCACTTCCCCATATTAAATGATCAGTTTAACATGAGAAAATCATTTAGGAGAATTACATATTGATTATTATGACAGAGGGAAAAGGAATTCGAGAGCTTACGTAAGGTGGAGCAATGAAGAGAGTTAAAAGTGAAAGCCCCTATGTCAATATCCTTGCTAAGAGAGGAGTTGAGTGCTCCTGACTTAGCAACCACTAAGGACCAACCCCTAGAAAGCAACATTGCATCTAGCTCAAAGGACACCCCTAGCACCTCAATCCTAGATGGAGTGTTCCTAAATGAGAACTGGGAGTACGAACTACAAACAGAAACTATGACCGACCTATACACAGGTCACACCTATCACGTGGGTTGGTTAAATGTCCTAAAATCCACAATGGGTGCTACTAGTGTGGAGGATCAACAACAAAGAGTTTGTGAGGTCATCCATAGGGTCATTGAGTTAGAGAGACAGAACAAGGGGATCAACATGCGTTCAACGGGTCTCATGAGATTCTTGGATATAGGAAAGGCTAAACAACCGACCTTATTGCAAATGGAGACTACCTCAGTAAGTCCGATGGATCCTCCATATGTTGTTTCTCCAGGGGTCTCAGTGCAATCTGAGCCCACAAGTGATAGCTTCACGTTTCCAAGTCTAAATCATCTTTCCCTTGATGACACCACGGCTACCATGCCTACCCCAATGATGGGCATGCCGAGAAACACGCCATGGACCTCATTTGTTAGTAAAGCACCACTACATGGTAGCTCAATGCCTGCAACAGTACCTACAAGTGTGTACCAATCATATACACCCATGGGTCCTCGTACTCATGTAGTCCCTACCCCTCCCATTGTTTCAACTACCTATGCTCCACAACCACAACACCCAAGTTCTTATTTCTATTGGACTATACGGACTAGCATTAGCATGTCACATCCGATGTCTGCTATGCCTAGGGCCACACATATGAACTTTGGACCACCACATGGCACAACATCGTACCCAACGTGGAACCCAAGGGCTTCCTATGCGCCAAGACCGATGCCAATACCTACTCCACATGTAGTCTCTGGAGCACCTCCTCCCACGGTGCCTGCTCACTTAGGTGACTTTGCAACATTTGCTCAAGCTATCAGTCGATCTATTGATGAGAATATGCATAACGTGCTTGATAGAGAGCCTAGAAGTAAGGTAGTACAAATAGCCAAGCTCACACAAAAATTTAGTGGAGACGGGGATGTGGGAAATCATATCGAAGTGTTTGAACAGATATGCGATTCTCTAGGAGAACACAATGACCTACATAAGAGCAATGCTTTAAGCCTAACCTTAAGTGGGAAGGCAGGGGAATGGTGTAGAACCCTAAGGGTGGAAGAAAAAACGATTTACCCTACTCTTAGGAGACTGTTCTTAAAAGAATACATACGAGAGTGAGTACTTTGGGGTGTAGCCTCTCAGCTCCAGAAAGCCCAACGAGAGGAAGGAGAGTCGGTGAGAGACTTTATAAGTCGCTTGAAGCATTTGAATTCTCGATGTAATCCAAATGAGCGCTTCAACAATAACCAATGGCTTGACAGATTCATTAGGGGATTACGACATGAGGATATCTACAATGGCTTAGTCATTAGAGGTAGCACCACTTGGAAAGCAGTCACCACCAGTGCGATCCAATTGGAGGATAATTTAATGATTCAAGGAGAAAGAGTGTCTGTTGAGTCTAAATATATTAGCTCACAAGCATCGGGGCATCAGCCAATGACCCTAAAGCCTATTGCTAAGGAGCCAAAGATATCTGAGATGACTTTAGCAGATCTCACCAAGGCTATTCAAGAGAGTCTTAGAGACAATCGTGCTTTGCAAAACAATCATATGTATCCAAGAAGGGAGCAACAATGGTGCTCAGTATGCTATGGACCGCATAGTACAAGTGAATGCCCTACTTTTAGAGTAAAATTCAATGGGAACTGCAATGCCTGTGGGAGGTATGGTCATCAAGCTAAGGATTGCATAGTATTTAAGCACGCGATGGCCAATAGACCAACCTTAGCATGGACACACACCTCGAGTGCCTGCATTGATGCCGGCCCCACCTCTTGAACAAACAGCACAACACATGTTCCCTAGGGCCAAAAATGTTGTTAGGACCACAACCACCACCATCCGAGAATCACTTCTGTGAATCAAGTGGGTTGTGAGTCATCTATTTCTTGTTTGGAAGGCTGTGAGGAAGATATAGATCCTAATATTGCCTATGGGATGGATGTGCTTGAAGAAAGTCCACAATACTACATGGAGGACTATTGGGGACAAGTCAAACCTGTATATCAAGTAGCTGCTCTTGCGGAAAGAGGCCAAAATATCAATTACACCGCTAAGAGACCACCTCTTCAATGCTATGAGTGTAATGGTCCACATCGTGTAGCCGAGTGTCCTATTAGGCTACAAAATAATTCCACACTAATGCAAACCAATCAAGGGAGCACGTCTACAATGCCGATACTCATGTGTAATCGATGTGGCATAGATCATTTGATCGCCCAATGTCCAAATAATCCAAATGCACAGAAGATCACGTCGTTAAACTTTATTGAAGTTACCGAGGAGCCATCACAAGGTACACCTGTGGTACCAATAAACGTACTCACACGATCGATGCTCCAAAAACAAAATTAAATTCTTGAGGAAAGAGACACGGCATCAATTGCCCAATCTCAGAAAAAAAAGAAAACACGAAGAAAGAGATCGCAAAAAGCTGTGAAGTCAGACCCCAGTTCAAAGACCAACATAGGGACTGGTGATGACCCCGTATATATGAATGACGCTGAAGAGGATTTTGATTCAGGAGAAACCATGGAGACCAAAACAACCACTAAGATAGAAACCAACAAGGAAGATCTTCATGAGCCACAATGGCGAGGATCCAAGAAGAAAATAGGAACTTATCCAAACCCTACAGAGGAGATTGAGCGAGTCAAGCAATTAAGGAGTTTGGTAGAAGATACCCAAAGGGATCTAGAACCAGCACCTAGGCAGATCCAAATTACAAACACTGTGTTTCCTACGCAACAACAACCTCACCAAGACCATAGACCCTTAGCTATACCTAGTGTCATCCAAGAAGAAAGTGACTTAAAGTCATGGGAAAGTGGGCGTACTCACTTCTTGATGGAAAGAATGTTTACAGAGGGACTACTTGATCCTATCAAAGAAATGGAGATCCCATCTTCTCCACGTCAAGGGACCGAAGTTCAAAAGGTGCCGTTAAACATTGCCAAATTGATGGATTTCATGTCTTCAGAAGTTAGAACCACCATCATGTCCAAACTATATAAAGACCCTGAGCTAGACTCAGCTCTTTGAGCCTTCCTCAATGGAGAAATGAAGTTTGGGCTACCACAATTTGAACAGATGGATGGAGCTGGGGAGATGCCAATAGAGGAGGAACACTTAGATCCGCAACCCAACCTAGATGAGAACCTTGTTATAGAAATACCTGTTAACAAGTTGGGACAATACTTTGAGGGTGATGAGTCCAATGCGACCATACCAGTCACTACTAAGGGATTAACTATGAAGGGAATCCTTGATGGTGGTGCTGGGGTTAGCATTGTAACTAAAAATTGCTAGGAAACTATGGGAAGACCTCACCTTGCGACCACAACCATAGTAGTGAAGATGTGCAATGGGTCTATTGTTAAGCCTATTGGGATGCTAAAAGATCTCAAGATCAAGGTCTTTGGACATAAAATAAGAGTTACCTTCATTGTTATGGATTTCTCCAAGCACACTATGGCATCGGAGATGATCTTAGGACGTCCTTTCATGAGGGAAGCAAAAATGGTGCATGACTGGTCTAAAAACCATGTCTACCTACAGTTCCAAGATTCTGCCATTCGAGTGGATCTTGTTACGGGTCGAGCACATCCTCTAGGAAACAGGTTTATAATTGATCATAGATCTGACACCACAGTTCACTCGGCCCCATTGCAGTATTGTTACACGTGTAAAGCGGACACTGATGTTGGGGAAGATTCTCCTTATATGGATGTACTACCTGGGATGACCGAGCTGGACAATGTGGATTGGGTCCACCTAGCAGCAACCATAGACACTTGGGGAAATAGGGGGACAACCTGGGTAACACTTGAGGGGGATGAAATGCATGTACCCTTAAATATGCTACAAGCAATGCATATACCTTTTGATAAGACTCATCCTAATATAACAAAAAAAAAATATAAGTGGGTCCCTAAAGCTTCTTTAGCGACCATAGCTAGTGCTAAAAAACAGAAGCCTTGTAAGAAACATCTCACTCGCTCTAAGAAATGTAAGAAAACGTGGCGATGGATTCCTAAACAACTATTGGAAGCCCAAGGCTACTATCAAGGAAATAATCAAATTTGGGTGCCAAAACGTAGATTGTACTCTTACTTTTCACCGGGCCCATGTGAGCTCAATCTTGTAGCTCCAAAACAAATTGAAAATCGTGGAAAGAACAAAATCACAGAATGCTACACACCCGCTCCAGAGCTAGTTTGGGTACCGAAGAAAGAACGATTTGTTCCACCTAGCTCAGGAAGGGGGGAGTCCCATTAAGCTTCTAGATCCTCATGTAATGCATCCATAGAGGTAAAAGCTTCTCCACAGCCTCCACCTACAATAGTGGACCTCCATGAAGCTACAAAGGAATCCACACCTCCCAGTGTTCAAGAATCACCTGATGAACCACTTCAAGCTCGATCCTGGGAGAGCACCTTACCACCCTTGCAACTAGATGAGGCACCTAAGGTAATAGAAAACTACTGGCAAAAATCCTCACCTATTACCGACTAGAACAACTGGTTTCAAAGGGTGACAAGCACATTTCAAACGATATGATCTACCCAAGGAAGGGGGGAGTGTTTGCTGACAGTCATCATTCACTCACTTCCCTCTCAACCTTCCTCCCTGACCTCTAAATGTCCCAATCTTAGGGAATGTATATATAAAGCCTTATACTCACAAAAAAAAAAAAAAGACCAAGAGCAATTAGCAAACGAGTATGCACAATAAAAGTCAAAACATTGACTCAGACCTACACATTCACATCCGGTACACTGAAACAGAAACTTATGTCATAAAACACCCTTGATCCTCATCACTCGAGTGATGGAGGGTAGGTAGGATTAGTACGATAGGAGTGTTTCTATTTTAGAGTTGAGTGATTAGCAAAGTTCTTTTTCCCACTGATGTGCCTCCTAGAGGTATTCTTTGTGTTTCCTCGGGTGTACAGGAACGTGTTTCTGTTATTAGGATTTGGACCTTCATGGAATTTTTCTCTCATCCACTTTTCAAATCAAGTGCAATTATCAAAGCAAACATGTGTTTCTTGTCCATTAGCATTTCCCCGTATCTTTTTTGCATCCATGTTTGTCTGCTTTGATTATGATTGGTAGCATAATATTCAGCACATTTGCTTAGTATCAAACATTAATTCAATGTAATTTTTTGTCATAATCACTTGTTTAGATTTAAAAATCAAGCAGTCTGACTAAGCTAGTTTGACCAAGCTAGGTGTTACAGATCTTCTCTTAATACCATGGGGAATGCCTTCCTAATAATCAATGGTTACTTAGGTTCTTAATCCGATTTAGGCAGCATTGTGTGAAATGTACTAGGGATTTCTAGTGGGCTTAGTCCCTATTGACCTTTAGCTTAAGTATTATACAGGGAGTTCACTAGTGTGATGAGCCTGGGGAGGTGTAACAGTGTTTTATGACCCCCCAAAAGTTACAAAATTAAAATGCTGAAAACGTACAAATAAAAACAAATCAAAGTGCCACAATGTAAAATATTAAGCTGGAAGATAAATCTTAGCTTGATTTGGTACTTCACTCACATGTATCACCTATGGTACTAGAGCCCTAGAGGTTCCTAGTGTGGGCGCTTTTCCTTGAAAAGCAAAAACCCAAGGCATACAAAATAAGCACACACATCAAAATTGAATCACTATGAATAGATTTTGGGGGCTCAAAGAAAAGGTAATCAGTCAGGCGATGATTTCATGAGAAATTCCTTTTATCATAGCTTAACTACAAGGTCTTCTAGGTATAGCCTCTAGTCAACCCTCGAACATGAAATACTTGGCTCTTGCGATTAAACAACTTAATTGACTAGAGAAAATTGAGAAGCTTACCCATGGTATTAATAGTCGATCTTTAGTGCCTTTTGACCATTAAATTAGTGACCCCAAACTTGTTTAATTTTTTATCTTTACAACTATTTATGCGTTTGATTATATTGCAAATTTAATGTTTATTGCTGACAAATGGTTTAAAATTTTGTTACCAATCAAATTGTCTGCCTACAACTGCATATGCTTTTTAATTGCTTATGAGAATGCAATTACTGTGCCAATGTTGTTTGATTTTGCAGTGATTGAAGAAGGCTAAGGGCATTCATCTCAAATGATCTTCCACCTCGACGAACGCACTGCAACTCAATAGCTTCCGAAGACGGAATCTACATCAAAAAGGGGGGCATGTTAACCCTCACGGCTCACGGACACCCTATCACCTACGACGGACATTGTATTATTTATTTGGCAGAGTCAACTACTGGGCTTGTCGGTCCAATAGGAAAAGGGTAAGAGTGATCGCCGATGAGAGGTGCACTCTAACTGGAACATTCAAGGGATTAGTTGGCTAAGCATGGGCGCCCAAGTGTGAATGGGGTGAGATCATATAAAAGTCAACTAAACCTAAAATTCACTCATTCTCTCATTTGTGCAATTGAAGAGTGCTCTTGCTCCATCTCCATCTCCTTCTTCTTCATCTCCTTGTGTGTGTGTGTATGCGTAAGAGAGAGAGAGAGAGAGAGAGAGAGTGTGCGATCGAGCATTGCGGTGGCATGCCGGTGGCGAGGCGGTTGAGCACAGCGTAGCGGCGTCTCCCTCTTGTTTGCGGCGAGGAATCCTCCACGAAGCAAGCATAGAGTGGTGAGTGACACACCATCGTCACCTTTGAGCTACTAGTTTTGGCTTGTTGTGTGCTTGGAGCCATTTATGGCTCACACGAGGTCTATCGGCAAGTTCCTTGCATTGACACGTGCGACATACGCACACATTTGCAATCGAAAGATACTTCGATCGAAACATCTTTCAATCAAAAGATATTTTCTACAAATTTCCATTTAATCAAAAGATGTATTGTTTGAAAAAAAACTATATATATCGGCAACACGCCTATTGAGACTAGTGTTACTCTCAAAAGGTATTTCTTGTCAACAGAAGACAAAAAAAATCAACTCTCTGATAATTTTAAAAATAAAAATTCAAAATGTTTTAATTTTTTTTACAAAATCAAATTTGATGTTTTACTTAGATAATTTCATAATTATTTATTTTAAAATCAAATTGCTTAAGTTTTTATGTTGTCTAGAGCTCAAACTCTCACTCATACAAGGTTTTTGTTTTTTAAGAATCGCTTGCTACGTGCTCAGTTTATTAACATGTGGAGTGAACTAAGATATAATTTAGAGATTACCATTGTGTGTAGAGTGTACTCTCAGCAAAATATAATAGAACAGAGATCAGTTTTATTTAGGTAAGTTCAATTTTGACGTGCAAATACTTTGTCACCTCAAAGTGAATATAGATAGAAATTATGTTGTCCTGTGTAGAGCCATCACACTATGCTCTCACTTGAATCAAAATTTAGGAATTTCATATATTATATTATCTTTATTTGTATTTCTACATTTATCATGTTGTGTGATTGTACACATGTACCAAATGCATATAGATAAACTTTCAAAGATCTACCGTGGAGTGTGAGACTTCATGTTTGCACTTCAGATAGATATGATAGTTGTCAAAGATTGCAATTAATCCCATTCAATGAGAATAATTTGCAACATTTGATCAATATTACCAATTATTGTAATGTGTGAAAGCTTCAAGCTTTCACTTTAGATAAATTGATAAAGTGCAATGGATTATAAAATCAATCATCATAATGTGTGAAAGTGAAAAGCTTGCACTTTAGATGAATAGATATAGTGCAATGTAATTGAAATTTTTTGTTTGAAGTGATGAATTTATTTAGTGATTGGCATGAATTTATTGAAGAATGCAAAGACTATTATTGTCTATTGTTGATTGATAATGCAGCACGATACTAATTGATAATGTGGACAAATTTTGATCACTATATTGATTGATAGAGTGATACTTTTGCAGTTTGTTGCTTTGAATTTGTTTTGACTTCAAAATTAACAAGTGGATTTGAAATTTATGTGTCAGCATGATGAAAGGACATGAGTGGAATTACATCCACGAGCTGCATGCTGGAAAGAATACATCTCGACTAAAATGCAAGACATGGGACCATGAGTTCAGTGGTAATACGACGAGAATCAAAGAGCATTTTTTCAAGTCCTTGGTAATGTGTTTGAGTGTATGGCACCGCCAACAGATATTCATGCTAGATTGCCAGAGTACGCTCGCATTGCATACCAAATTCTTGTAGCTAAAAAGAAAATTTTGAATGCCAAACAAGCTGCAATGGATGTCGAAATGTCATTTGTCAATGATAGGATAGAGCATGTGCCTACAGAAGAAAATGTTCAGACTCCCCAGTGAATTCTTTTTCACAAACGTACTTTGACGTCAGTAGCAGCAAATCCTAGCTCAATTAAAGCTAATAAAGCATTATCCAATGGCCAGATGCTATATGAAGCGATAGATACGAAAAATTTGCTTGAGTTTCACTTGAAATAGATGCAAGCTTTTGTGGCGTGTGGTATACCATTCAATGCTATGCGCAAACCCATATTTCAAGATTCTTTAATAAGCAGCACCAAGAAGGGGTTTGTTGCTTCCTGATTATAATAAGATGCACATAGAGTAGCTAGATAAAGCGAAAGACAGTACTGAATTCATCCTCAAGCGCACGGAGGTGGAGTTTGTTCATGCATATGGTTGCACTATAGTGTTGGATGGATGGACCAACTGTCAAAAGAAGTCACTGATCAAGGTGATGCTTATCAATCCTAGAAAGTCTATGTTTGTGGAAGCCGTTGACACCTCTTTAAAAGAGAAGACCAGTGATTATCTAGCAAGGATATATGAGTGCGCTATAGAAAAGGTAGGTGGACCAAAGAATGTGACTATAATAGTCACAGATAATGCATCCAAGTATAAGGCTGCAGGAAGGGCTATCCAAGATAAATACCCAGAAATTACTTGGGTGCCATGTACCGCGCATACTCTTAATTTGATATCAAAAGATATTGGAAAAATGGCCATCATAAAGCAAATGCTTCTAGATGCTAATCATGTGGTGAAACTTATTAGGGAGCATCAATTTTTCTATGCTCTTTTTTTATTAAAATCACCCAATTAAACTTTGTAGATATTTTGTGTGACAAGGTTTGCAACCGCATATTATGTTCTTGCCACCTTGCAAGAAGTGAAGCCTGCATTGATTGAAATAGTAGCTGATAGATGTGTTGGGATCCATGGCTCAGCAAGTAACCTAGCTACTAAGAGGTAGCTACAATATGTGTACAAATTTTAAAATCGCAAGTTTGGTGCAATGTAGATAGAATTGTCACCCTGGCCAAAACACTTGTAGATCTTTCATGAATAGTCGACAAAGACTGTTTTGTCTTTGGTCGAATCTATTGGTTTATGTCAAAGTCATTTTGCAAAGTAAGAGAGCATGCTGGCTTTGGTGCAAAGGATAAAGCTTCCATGATCGCAGCTGCCAACAAGTGATGGGTGCAATTGAATATGCCATTGCATGGTGTTGCATTTGTATTGGATCCTAAATTTAAAATGCACCAATAATCGTCCAATAAAGAATTCATGAATGACTTCAAAACAGAGTGCTTGCAACTATTAGGACAAGAGGATGGGAAGACTGCTTTTCATCAGCAAGTTGATTATGCTAATAGAGCTAGCATGTTTTCGAGATCCATGGCATATAGATGCCATTGCACACACAAGTGTTCCTCTATGGTTGAAGGAGTATGGTGGGGAGAAAGTGAAGCTACAACACATTGTTGTTAGGGAATCTATCTATTGTAGCATCAAGTGGCTGGAAGCTGTGAGAGGAACTCGTTGGCTTTTGACTTTATGCATACTAAGAAACAAAATCAGCTTCATCCTCAACGTGTTGTTGATTTGGTGTATGTTTTTTGCTACATGAGACTCATTCACAAGCTGGTGAACATTGCGACAAGAGCAGCAAAAAAGCACTATGGTGTTTTTCAAATCCATGAATCTATAACTGTAGAAGTAGACAATGATGATAATATGGAATGGGAGATAGCTTCAAAATTCTCTGATATGAATGTAATAGATGATATGGTTGGTGTGTTTGATGGAGACGCAGATGTATGACTAAAGGTCTGTAAGTTTTCTCATTGTGAGTGTGAAAATTATGGCACTACAAGATGTTCACCTCTCTCTCTCTCTCTCTCTCTCTCTCTCTCTCTCTCTCTCTCTCTCTCTCTCTCTCTCTCTCTCTCTCTCTCTCTCTCAAGTTTCTTATTGAATAGGAGTCATAATTATAGCTAGATACAATACAATACGATTTTTGTCGATTGAGAATATAAAAATGGCTAGTTGAGGGGATAAATGACGAGCTGTGATTTAAAAAATTTGTAACCCTTTGCCCAAATAGATAGGGGTAAAGTGAACAAAGTGCTCAGCCCAAAAAATGAGTCAGCTCATTAAGTAGTTTTTCTATGTCAAACTCAGCATTCTCAGGCGTAGGAGATGGGCCTAGTGGCCCTTGCTACAAAGAACCAGCCTGATCTAGCAATGGACTGTAGAGGTTGCTTGCCACTCTCAAGTTGGGTAAGTACATTGCCTAAAAAATCCCTGTTTTTTTGCTCTTGTGGCACTTCCATGGACTTCAAGATCCATTTACAAGTATGACACATGGAGTAATATCCATGGCTTTATTTCAGGGAGGGGGATTAGTAGATATGCATTCTGGGGTAGCCCATGGAAAATCTCTCCCACTCTGCTTTCTAATTTCTATTGGCAAGCTGCAGAGAGGAGGAAAGCATGCTATTGTGGGGGTCTTTGTACATGACCCCCAATCCACAATGCCTGCATAGACCCTCTTTTGTCCAAAGTGAAGCATCATGTTGCGGGAGTGAAGGTCATTTTGGAGATAGTCTTGCGCATGTAGATACTCCAGGGTCTGAAGAAGAGCGTTCATTATTTGCAAAATGTTATTATGGAACAACCCTATTGTTCCTTTTGTGGTTACATAGTAAAAAATGGTAGGCTCACTGCCAACTATAGTGCAATGTCTTATCCACTGCTCTACATGGTTGCCATTCCAATAACGTGAAATGAGCACTGGACGCTATGGCGGACCATGGCAAGTGGATAAATGATGTCTCAATGAGCAATGTCCAAAGTTGTGGCTTCCTCCTTGATCTGTTGATCCACTGTGGGTCCATGCAAGTGGACTTTGAAAGTTTGAAATGAGCATTGGACGCTATGGCAGACCATGGCAAGTGGATAAATGATGTCGCAATGAGCAATGTCCAAAGTTGTGGCTTCCTCCTTGATCTGTTGATCCACTGTGGGTCCATGCAAGTGGACTTTGAAGTTTTTTTCAGCATATATTGGCTCTTTAAAGGCATAATGTGTGATACCTACATGTTTCACGTTTGCCCACCTCCCTTCTCTCAGTTGTGGATCATGTATGTTGAAGAATGTAGTTTCTGGCAAAAGATATAACATAGGGGGGAGCTGAGACTGATCAAGTGCGAGAGTGGCACTAGAATGAGTCTCTACTCTAACCATAGTCTCTAGCTCTACAGTAGCATTGGAAGAGCTGACTTCCATCTTGTGCACTTTGCTACTCTTTCTAGCTTTCCCTTGCTCTTGAACTCGGTATACAATTGTTGCACAAGGTGCTGAAACTGAAGCCTCCGTGAATTGGTAATACTATTCCGGGGCCGAGGGATTTAGGCAACAACGAATCTCAAACTCTGACATGCGATGAAAGTGATGTATTATCACTTCAAAGACAAATTTTTGTTGATGTTGCGCTAGCTTAATATCCACCATATCTGCAAGATATAATTTTATAACATAAGTGTTCTTAGAGAAGAAGAAAAACTACATTTTTGTGTCATGTTTGTTAATCCAAATTTCATACATAATTTGAATTAATTTATAGCAAACAACAATATATTATGATTGCAATACATACATTGTACAATAGAGAGGAGAATACACAAAGAGAGAAATGGACAGAGGTGAATAGGCCAAGAGTGAGGTACGCTCATCATAAGAAATTGACGTTGTTATGTGCACTACATAATGTACGTAAATGATTGGAGCATGAATGTGAACAACCCAGCTGGTGTGAGGTACACTCAACACAAGTCATGGACGTTGTTGTAATGTTGATTGATAGTTTAATCAATCTAATCCCTGATGAAGTGTGTGGAACTCACAACACAACCGTGAGCAGATAATTTAAAATATCAGATTTTGGTCAAACATCGTACATATTTACATCCAAGACAACACCAATTTGTCTATTGACAAGTGGCGTATCTACGGATTAGAAAATACAAGGCTTGTCATGCTAAGATGAAGAGGGCATATGTATACACCTCTTCGCTCTTAGGTAGACAAACGTATCTCTCATATTTCATTAGAAAATTTCGGAGGTCATTTGGAGGGCCTTGTAAGAAATTGTATTTCTCTTTCTAGAAACTTTTTTTAAAATGCACTTGCACCTTGTGAGTAC
The DNA here is from genome assembly GCF_014529385.1 of Adiantum capillus-veneris. NCBI lineage: Eukaryota > Viridiplantae > Streptophyta > Polypodiopsida > Polypodiales > Pteridaceae > Adiantum > Adiantum capillus-veneris. Next base: position 21,168,159 of record NC_140935.1, read on the forward strand.
ATCCAAAAGGACAACCAGACACTCTAAAAAGTAGATTTATATTCCCAATCGTCCTTGAAAACGGTCACTTTTTTATTTAATGCGAGCATCTTTTCAGGAGGCAGGTGCAGCGCATTCAATGCAGCTTACATCATCACTAGAACTTGAAAAGTCACAAACAGTCAAATAGTGATAGGCTTTTGACACCACCAATTCGTCCGAAACGCTAAAATACCCTAAAAACGAATGTCTACTTGTCTCGTTATGACATCCGGAGAGGCAAAAAATGTCAATGGCACGCGAGGAGGCATTCTAAAATTCTAGAATTCCCCCTTGCGCGCCATTAGTACAAAGCTTCTTTTAGTGGTTTTTGGACACTTGTCTTTCAAGTAAGCCCCTTTTTAGAGGTTTTTTGACATTTTCCTCTTAGAAAGCTCCCTAAAAAGAGGAAGAAAGGGGCTTTTTACTAACGGCGCATAGGAGGCATTCCAAAATTTTGGAATTCCCTCTCGCGCGCCGTTAGAAAAATGTTCTTTTAGGGGTTTTTGACATTTTTTGCCTCTTTGGATGTCGAAGCGAGGCAATTAGACATTCATTTCTATGATATTTGGGCATTCCGGACGCATTGACAATATCAAAGTTTCGAAATCTTCCACCACTTGATATTTTTGTGACTTTTTGAGTTCCACTAAAGACATAAGCCGTATTAAATGCACCGCATCTACCTTTTGAAAAAGGTGCTTGCATTAAATGAAAGAGAGTGATCGTCTTCAAGGACCACTAGATTATTAAATGAGGAGAGGACACCTTTTATATTTTTGTTAATATCAATATATTTTTCTACGTAACGTAGGCTCTTCTCTCATTGGAGGAGCTTATTTTCCTCTCTCTTCCAAAAGGTCCTCCAAAAGACCTTCGAAATCTCCTAATAATTATGTAGTAAGAACGATGATGTGACTTAATCCAATCCTTGATGAAGTGTGTGGAACTCACAACACAAACATCAACAGACAACTTAACAATCATATGTAGGCCAAATATTGTATGTATTTACATCCAAGACAACACCAAGTCATCTAGTGATGAACAATGACGTGTATTTGAAGTTTGAAACACAAGAGTAACTAGTGCATCACACAAAGATGAAGAGGGCATAAACTATGCATCTACTCTTTGTTTGAAAGATAGAAACTCTTATGTGTGCGTGAAACAATGGTATTTGAGCTGATCTAAAATTGAGCAACCTATAGGCCACTCTGAAGAGAGGTATAGCATCATGCCTACTGCACACCACGAGTCAACCACTAAAACCTAAACTCAGCCTTGTGGTGAGACATAGAAAACTGCACCACATGAGTGAGAATCTAAGTCTGTCCTAAAAACCTTCTTTGCAGTGAGCCAAGTGGTTGCATAGCACGAGAAAAGTGACTAGTCTCTACACGGTTTTGTAGTGATCCGGATGGATACACACCACAAAGTGGAATATAATCTGCAAGCCAACTCTCTAGTGAGACTAAAACAACTGCACGACACGATTCTGGCACAACACACAAAGACAAGTAGAAAGAGAGAAATACAAGTTGAAAATTTTACCTCAAGCTCTGGCAATCTCAAGCTTTGTCTATCTCAACAATCTTCTGAAGCTCTAGAATTGCTTTGGATCAAAACCAGCAACGGTTTCTTATACAAGATATTTTTTGATCCAAAGTTTTTTCAATCAAAATCTTTTTTGATTAAAAGATCTTTTGATCGAAAAAAATAAAATGGCAATACGGTGATTATACAGGATTTTGATGCATAATAGAGTTTTATATGTATAATTATTTTGGTACGAGCGTATAAATGCAATGTAGCTTTAGGGACCTAAGTTGGAGAGACAAAGCAAGCAGTGAGGTCCCGGATGGTTGATTGGTGCTTTGTTTTGGGAGAAATAAGAAAATGTTATTCTCCTAGGTGGGTCTTCGTGACCAACACCTAGAGAGAGGTGGAATATACAAATGTTTTCTAACAAAGTTTAGCTTGAAAAATGGAAAGTGAATTACCCTACGGATGCTTACTGAGGAAGTGCATCGTGGATGGGATCCCGGAAAATCCCAGGCTTTACTGGTGCATTGGTGTAGCACGCTCGTCCATTTTTGTGCCGGTTGGGGCATTTTGACGTCATTCTTTGATTTGTTTTCACCATTGCGTATTTTTGGTCCTTCTTCGTTTGTCGATGCATCGATGTCCATTTTCTTTTGCTTCTTCCTTCTTGTACATGCCGTGTGCGCGCATTGTTGGTGTGTATGTTATTGTGTGCATGTGCTTATGCGTGTAGTGTATGTATGTGTGTGTACATGTATGTGATTGTGAGTGTGTGTGTGTGTGTGTATGTATGTATGTATGGAAAGAGAGAGAGAGTTGAAGTTTGTTTTGCTTCTTTCACACACACACACACACACACACACACACACACAGAGTTGTGAGGGTGAGTGTGTGTGTATGTATAGTGTGTGTGTGTGCGTGCGTGTGTAAGTGTTTGTCAATGTGTGTGTGTGTGTGTGTGGAGAGAGAGAGAGAGAGAGAGAGAGAGAGAGAGAGAGAGAGAGAGAGAGAGAGATTTTGACATAGAACGCAAGAGAGAGAGAGAGAGCAAGAGATGGAGAGAGAGGTGTATGGAGCCAAGTAAGAGAGAGAGAGAGCTGGCTTTTTTTGATAATGGACGGGGCAAAGAGAGAGAGAGAGAGAGAGAGAGAGAGAGAGAGAGAGAGAGAGAGAGAGAGAGTGACGGCCTCTCTATGAGCGCAAGGACAAGGAAGGGGGTGTAATACATAGCTCTACCTCCCCCTTTTTTCACTACAACAAAAAAGGTGTTATCGACGCAGATATCGACGCACCGCGTCGATACCTGCGTTGATATCTGCGTCCCTGTGAAACTGTCGCTATTTGCATCGATTTACACGCAGATATGGACGCAGATAGCGACGCAGATATGGACGGATATATAGACACATATATTGATGACCATAACAGGAAAAAAAATTCTTGGGCAGAGGGCAGGTAGCCTGGCCTGTGCCTATTGAAAAGATGGACACAGCCACCACAGCCAGACTTCCTGCCCTTTGCCCAAGAAAGCGAGCAGCACCAAAATCAACCGTGCTCCCGAAGAAATTTCGGCAGAGTTCCCTTCGTTTTTACATAAACTTTTCAAAAAAAAAAATCATGTATACGCCTCCTACATGCTATCCATGTAGGATCTCACATGAGATTTAAGGCCAATGACCATAACGAACCATAACCATAACTTAAAAGCATAACCATAACGAACCATAACCATAACTTAAAATCATAACCATAATGAACCATAACCATAACTTAAAACCATAACCGGCCAATATAACCACTTTGATCATAACCAGAAACAAAATTAACAATAACCATAAGCATAACCAAAAAGTTAAACATAACCATAAACAAAACCTGAACCATAACTATGTCTATACAAGAATAGGAGAAATAACCATGTCTATACAATGACAATGACAATAACCATAACCATAAGGAAAACAATAAATGTCTGAACAATAATCATAACCATATATATATGTCTATACAAAAGGAGACAGAGAAGCGTGTCTGTGTCTCACAAAGCATATATATGAAATCCGATCCACTGATGACTAGGCGTCACAACCTGCACATAAGACAACTCACAAAATTAGTATTGATATTACTTCACATATACTTACTTAATTAAATCAACTCACACATATTAAAGTCTCACCTCAAGCGATCAGCGAGACTGTAAGGCCGCCTAGTCTACAGGCTCTCCTGAAGCATCAAGATCATTCAATACTTCATAGATACCTCTGCGATATCCATCTGACTCCTCCTGACGTGTCGGGGCTCGATGCATTGCAAGATTTTGCGTTTATACAAAAATCAAAGTAATAAGAATACATGTTTCATTGCGTTTTAAAAAATGCCATAGTTAAGATTGGATTAGAAACTCACAAACTCATAGCGAAAGGTGTCGAAGCCTCCATTGCCAAGATGAGATGTCCCCCTGGTCATCTGTCGTATCTGTGTCACCTCACGCTGCTGTCTGCACCGCGTGGTTGCTGTCCACTCACCCTCCCTGATCTACAGCCATGTCTCCTGTGAGATGCCCGAAGGCTTCGACGAGCCGGTCCTGAAAGCCTTCCGAGCTGCATCTCGTTGATGTTTCACGGTGTCCCATGCAACACCCTTGATCCACCTCCTCGGAACAACGTCAGAACCTAGAGCATGCTGGTACTCTCTCAGGATGGTCTCCACTATGTAAGTGACTTTTTCTTTTTCCTGTTGATCGCAAGACATCAGAATGTTGGTCGAAAACTGTAGCTCCGTGAGCTGGCGAATCCGCTGTCTCATCTCAGTCCCGACTCTATCCATGTCAACCAAACCATCTGGCCGTACAGTATAGATCTTGGAGGCACTAGGATTGTGTGCCCCCCAAGGTGTCGGAGGTGTGCCAAGAGGTGTGTCGAGAGGTGTGCTTGGGTAGGACGGGGGTCGTGAGCGAGGAGGGGTCGAAACATCTATGGACCCTCCTCCATAGTAACCACTACCTCCACCTGACAATTGCCGAGATCGGCGAGTGCGCCTGTACTGCAGAGATGAGGACGTACCCACCTCTGCCCCACCCCTAGGTGTCGAAGCGGCCGTGATGGGAGAAGCAGGCGTCGTACCCATAGGCGTCCCCCCTCCCATAGGTTTCCCCCCCCTAGGCGTCGGACCCTTGGGTGTGAAGCCCAGAGACGTAGTACCCGTGTCTCTGGCTACCCAATACTGAGAAGCCTTTGCCATCTGAGCAAGCGTCATCCGTGTAACGAAGCCCATGAATGCATCTACACTCATAGAAGCGGGATCTGGAAACTGGTCTGCCATACTAAAGTCTTGCACAAAGAAAGTAAAATAAAGCATCAGAACATATTTTTTTAAATTAACTTTAAGCTTAATTTTAAATCAACCTCTTCACACAAACACTTACAGGCCTAGGCCTCGACGAGTGAGGCATCATCGATAAGATCTTGCACAGTTTCATCGTCTATCTCTAATTGAATTTATAAATCTTCCCCAACTCGTTCTGGCAGATTGTCTTCATCCATTGCATCTTCATCTACAAGTGTCAATTCTGGCTCGTCTGCGTCATCCCTCGTATATCTGTCATCTTCCTCTGCCATACATTCGTCCATCTCATCTAATGTCACAATAGTATGGACGTCGTCTAACTGACTTTCCTCCAGGAGATCTTGCCCTTCAAATACTTGTTTATTTCTTGGAGCAACCTGAACCACAAACCACCACTGTCGCTCTTGAGGGTCCGGTACAAAGACCACTTGCTCGCAATGTTCGGGGAGAGCAAATGTGTCGCTCGCATCTGTCCAAACCTTTGTAGAATCTATTTGCACAAGTTTGTTTCCATATCTGCATACCGCTGCATTGCAACCAGAAGTAATCACCTTGAACCACTTCACATCTAGCAAAAACATCTCAAACTGCCTGAAGCTTACTTTCAGGATATTTGACACCAGACCACAGTAATCTAGGTTGCTAGTGCTCTCATTCGTGTCTCTGGCACTAGCCCTGCTCTTTTGCATGAAACTAGCCATTACCCCACTGTCAAATGTGTTTCTTCTGCTGTCAATTTGTTGTGTTCTGAATTACTTTCCATGCGACCACAGTGCCATGTATGTATGGTACTTCCAGTCACATCCAATAGCCAGCTCCTCCTCTTCTAGAGATATGGGTTCTCCGATCTGTCGAGCTGCTCTCACTGTCTTGTCCAACCATGCCATTGTAGGGAATTCAGGTAGAGGAGAGAGATAGTCTGGCAAGGATAAAACCTCTAGTCGTTCGGCTTTGCCTGAAATCCTATCGCTCCCTATTGCGTCTCTCTTTCTCTTCTTCGTTCCTTTCAAGCCATTTTTGCATCGGCGCTGAATTTAGTATACAAAACTTCATGATCTTTTCTCGCATGGCGTTGTTCATTTTCTTTGGCACCCCTTGCCCTTGCGGCTCCTCTCCCACCAGCCTTGCATCCTCCTCATCGCTCCACAGTCGAGGCATTTCTGGGTCAGAAACGGATAGAAATTTGGTCGTCAATACAAGAGACTCTTGCACCAGCCATCCTTCTGCCATGCTCCCCTCTAGACGCGCTTTTTGGCGAACAAAACCCTTAAGTGTTTTCATGAACCGCTCTAGAAAGAACATCCAACGGCTGTGGACTGTACCTGCCACTACAATCTCATCTACTACATGGACAAGCAAGTGCATTTGGATAGTTAGACAGCTCGTGGGTAGATACTTCTCAATCATGCAAACTGCCTCAATGGAGTTAGCCCTTGCGACTGCAATAGATTCCTCCTATATCTCCTTGGAAGAGATCCACCGCACTAGCTCTGAAATCTTGTATATGTAGGTCCACACTTCCTCCGTTAAATACCCCTTGATCGCAATTGGAAGAATGAATTACAAGAACTTATGCCAATCGTGCGATTTCAGTCCTGACAGTTGATCGTCATGGGTGAATGCTGTCTTGAGACATCGCATATATCCTGTTGGCGTCCTGAACTCTTAAATCTGTTAGGAAATAAGACGTAGCTAAATAGATAATTGAGTAGATTACTTAATGGAGAGAGACAAATTTATATACACGAGATTATAGTGTAGAGAGAGAGAGAGAGAGAGAGTACACACGATATACGTGGTTCACCCAATGTGGGCTACGTCCACGGGAAAGCAGCCACTCAATGGCTTTGGTACTTCAAAACAAGAAGTAGTTTACAAAGGGATTATACCCTTAATGGAGCTCCCGCCTTGCTTCACTCTCACCACCTCACACTCACCTTGTTGCATCAACTTCACACTATGAAATGTGTGTAGAAATGGCCTCCTTTTATAGGCCAAAAGGGCTGCCCTCTCTTATGAGAGACAGCCATGTGTAGCCGCCCTTGTGCGAATAAGTCCAAATCGGACCCTCCAATCCGCCCATGTGTGGCCGCCCTTGAGAAGACAAGTCCGCTTTTGAATTCGGCCACCGGCCATTGAATTCGGCCACCGGCCACCGGCCATTGACTTCCGACCACCGGCCACCGGCCATTGACTTCCGACCACCGGCCATTGGCCATTGACTACCGGCCACCGGCCAACCGACTGGTTGTTTTCCGACCACTTTCCGACCGCCGTCCGGCCATAATATTCCGGCGAAAAAAAAGTCTCGGGGGCCTCCGCCCCCAAGGCCTTTAAAGTTGCCCCTGATTCTTGTCCGTGAAAATTTTGGTTTCCGGTGAGTGATTTTCCTTCACGCACGATGGCTTCTCCTCATAATGGGGGCCTTACAAATGTGCGCTTTTACCACAGAAAATTACAAGGGTAAATCAGGCTCCATACTTAACAAAATCACCCTTTTAACTTGTCGCTCTTTGTTTTTTAGCAATACCCATGGCACTCTTGGAAGTTTTGTTTGGCCAGCTACATTGGTGAAAGGCCAAAGCTCTGGCATCTTTCCAACTAACTGCAAATCATCTCATGAAGCTCAATTGTCTTTCATTCCCATGATTGTCTTCCAGAGGAGCTCTCCCACATTCTTGAATATATGCATTGGATCCAGCAAATGGTTAATTAGTAGATCACCCTAGTACGGAAACATATGGAGAAGGGACAAATGTTTCATTCCTGGTACAGGTTGCCCCTCATGTTGCTCCCATCGGTGACGCCACTCTTGTACATGCATAGGACAACATTCAATGTGACCAAGCTGACCTTCGTGCAAGTGCTGGCCATCTGGAAGATAACGGTGGTGGCAGAATAGTGCACATCCAAAGACTGCCCGCAAATTGGACATGCATTGTATCCCGAAGTTGTTAGCCCTGCATATATTAAAGCATGAATCAGGCCAAGGAAGAGTGCTTGCGAATAGCAAGAATTTTGTAAATCAAGAACCATTACCAGAAGCTTCTCCGTATCCTGGCCAATCATGCATAGTCCACATAAGAAGTCCATGGATGCTTGCATGTTGTTGTCCTACTGGTTCAACCGCATCTGCTATGTCGATCCCATGCCATAACTCTTGGAGCTCGTCAACTAGTGGAGCTAGATAAACATCCATGTTTTTTGCCTTCAACTTACCAGGCATAATCAAGCTTAATATCAAATGACCCTTCTGGATGGCAAGCCACGGCGGGAGGTTGTAATTGATAAGGTACACAGGCCAAATGCTCCATGATGAGCTTCTCAAGTCAAATGGATTGACTACATCCATTTCCATGCCCAAACACAAATTGTGTGGTTCACTCTTAAAATGTGGCCAAGTATCTTCATTGTGCCTCCAGGCCTTTGAATCAGCAGGCACCCTAAATGTTGCGTCAGTGGATCTATTTGTAGAATGCCACCGCATCAACTTTGCAATGGAACCACAACGAGACATGATTTTTATCCTAGGAATAATAGGGAAATGCTGCAACACTTTAGCTGGCACTGTCTCGCCAACTGCATCTTGTTTGTAGCACATTGCTCCGCACTTAGGACACAACAGACAATCTGCGAATTCATTGCGAAAAAGAATGCAATCATTTGGACATGCATGAATCTTGTTGTAGTCCAAGCCAACTGAGGTCAATAGTTGCTTTGTGTCTGGCGTGGAGGGGGACATTTCATTGCAAGCCGGGAGAAGTTGCTCCCGCAACAACTTGCTTAAGCCACATTAAATTAAAAAGCTCTCCAAGCACGTCACCGTTGCAATTGGAAAATCTCTTTTGTAAATTACGTACCTAAACAAAGCAGTGACGCTTGCATCTGACCACCCGTACACTGACTGAAGATTCAAAAACGTCAGACAAGTACGAAGCGTCGATATTTTGGCGCCTTCATAAATTGGTTGACGTGCCAACTTCCTGAACATGTCTTCAGGACATAGGCACACCGCTTCTGGTGCTTCTTCGTTAGCGTTCTCCTCGCTTGTTTGGAAGAAGGCATCCAGTATCTCCTCCATGCCGTCGTCTTCTGTCTGTAAGTCCTTTTCTGCTTCCATCCTTGGCTCTATATTGGTTGGACCTTCACGCATAATCCTTTTTCTCTCTCTCTCAGATGTAGGTGCTATGTCGCGAAAATCAATGCCCGTTCCGTAGGAGTCGTATCGTAGATTCTGTACGGTTTCTTTAGCAAACTCTCGGTACTTGTGCACATGCTCATTACATATCCTACGCTTGTACAGGATTTGATACTTGCAGAGCGTGCACAAGCATGCAATCTTTTCCTCCATGTTAGTTGATGACGTTGCCATCTACAATAATTATGAATGTTGTTTTAATATATATACTCCTCACAATGTAAACTACCTCGCATTCTCTAGTCTTGCCAATCTCCGTACACCTTGGTCCAGAGGTGTAGGGAGATCAAGACCACCGGATCAAAATATCATCTTTACTGGTCAAATACTATATGGGTAGACATATACGTGCACTCCCAGGTGTACATGGCAATGCATGTAGCGGGCAAAACCCCTTTGCCTCTTTTAGTTCCATAGTTTCTTCAACATCCAATGGCTATCTCCCTTTCTCTCTCTCTCGATCTCTCTCTTGCTATCTCTCTTTCTCTCCCTATTTTCCTATCTCTATCTCTGTCTCGCTCTCCACTTCTCTATCTCTCTCTCTTTCTATTTCCCTATTTGACCTACGGCTTGTGTATTTGGTATTTCTTCTATCCGTTTAACCTACGGCTTTCCATACGCACTCTTGACATTGCTTTAAGACTACCTAATGGACTACGGATGGTTTCAGTAGGCATAGAAGTCATTTCTGAAATCTGTTTGCGTTTTTTTGTAGAAAAACACAATCGGATTTGACCTACAGCTTGTATATTTGGCGTTAATTCAAACCCATTGAACTACGTCTTGCCATACACGCTCTTAAAATTTCTTTAAGACTACTTATTGAACTACGGATGGTTTTCGTAGGCATATAAGCCATTTTCGAAGTCCGTTTGCGTTATTTCGTAGAAAAACGCAACCGAATTTGACCTGCGGCTTGTGTATTTGGCGTTTCTTCTATCCGTTTCACCTACAACTTGCCATACGCGCTCTTGAAATTTCCTAAAGACTAACTAATCGTCTACGGATGGTTTCAGTAGGCATAGAAACCATTTTCAAAGTCCGTTTGCATTTTTTCGTAGAAAAACGCAACCGGATTTGACCTACGGCTTGTGTATTTGACGTTTCTTCTGTGCGTTTAGCCTATGTCTTGCCATACACGGTCTTGACATTGCCTTAAAACTACTTAATGGACTACGGATGGTTTCGATAGGCGTAGAATCAGTTCCCGAAGTCCGTCTGCATTTTTTCGTAGAAAAACGCAATCGGATTTGACCTACGGCTTGTGTATTTGGCGTTTTTTCTATTTGTTTGACCTACGGCTTGCCATACGCGCTCTTGATGTTTCCTAAAGACTATCTAATGGACTACGGATGGTTTCGGTAGGCATAGAATCAGTTTTCGAAAATTGTCTGCGTTTTTTCGTAGAAAAACGCAACCGGATTTGACCTACGGCTTGTGTATTTGACGTTTCTTCTGTCCGTTTGACCTACGGCTTGCCATACATTCTCTTGACATTGCCTTAAGACTACCTAATGGACTACAGATGGTTTCGGTAGGCATAGAAGCCATTTCCAAAGTCCGTTTGCGTTTTTCCATAGAAAAACGCAACCGGATTTGACCTACGGTTTGTGTATTTGGTGTTTTTTCTATCCATTTGATCTACGGCTTGCCATACGCGCTCTTGACATTGCATAAAGACTACCTAATCATCTACGGATGGTTTCAAGAGGCATGGAAGCCATTTTCGAAGTCCGTTTGCGCTTTTTCATAGAAAAACGCAACCGGATTTGACCTACGGCTTGTGTATTTGGTGTTAATTCAAACCCATTAACCTACGGCTTGCCATACACGCTCTTGACATTACCTTAAGACTAATTAATGAACTACGGATGGTTTCGGTAGGCATAGAAGTCATTTCCGAAGTTTGTTTGCGTTTTTCCGTAGAAAAACGCAACCGGATTTGATCTACGGCTTGTGTATTTGGCGTTTCTTCTATCCGTTTGACCTATGGCTTGCCATGCACGCTCTTGAGATTTCTTTAAAACTACCTAACGGACTACGGATGGTTTCAGTAGGCATAGAAGTCATTTCCGAAATCAGTTTGCGTTTTTCCGTAGAAAAACGCAACCGGATTTTACCTACGGCTTGTGTATTTTGCATTAATTCAAACCCATTGACCTACGACTCTCCATACACGCTCTTGAAATTTCTTTAAAACTACTTAATGAACTACGGATGGTTTCGGTAGGCATAGAAGCCATTTCCGAAGTTCGTTTGCGTTTTTTCGTAGAAAAACGCAACCGGATTTGATCTACAGCTTGTGTATTTGACGTTTCTTCTGTCCGTTTAGCCTACACCTTGCTATACACGGTCTTGATATTGCCTTAAGACTACTTAATGGACTACGGATGGTTTCGGTAGGCGTAGAATTAGTTTCCGAAGTCCGTCTGCGTTTTTCCGTAGAAAAACACAATCGGATTTGACCTACGGCTTGTGTATTTGGCGTTTCTTCTATAGATTTGACCTACGGCTTGCCATACGCGCTCTTGACATTGCCTAAAGACTACATAATGGACTACAGATGGTTTTGGTAGGCATAGAATCAGTTTCCGAAGACCATCTGCGTTTTTTCGCAGAAAAACGCAACCGGATATGACCTACGGCTTGTGTATTTGGCGTTTCTTCTATCCGTTTGACCTACGGCTTTCCATACACGCTCTTGAAATTGTCTAAAGACTACCTAATCGTCTACGGATGGTTTCAAGAGGCATAGAAGCCATTTTCGAAGTCCGTTTGCGTTTTTTCGTAAATAAACGCAACCGGATTTGACCTACGGCTTGTGTATTTGACGTTAATTCAAACCCATTGACCTACAGCTTGCCATACACGCTCTTGACATTGCTTTAAGACTAATTATGAACTACAGATGGTTTCGATAGGCATATAAACCATTTCTGAAGTTCGTTTGCGTTTTTCCGTAGAAAAACGCAACCGGATTTGAATTACGGCTTGTGTATTTGGCGTTTCTTCTATCCGTTTGACCTACGGCTTTCCATATGCGCTCTTGACATTGCTTTAAAACTATCTAATGGACTATGGATGGTTTCGGTAAGCATAGAAGTCATTTTCCGAAATACGTTTGCGTTTTTCGATAGAAAAACGCAACCGGATTTGACCTACGGCTTGTGTATTTGGCGTTAATTCAAACCCATTGACCTACGGCTTGCCATACACGCTCTTGAAATTGCTTTAAGACTACTTAATGAACTACGAATGGTTTGGGTAGGCACAGAAGCCATTTTCGAAGTCCGTTTATGTTTTTCCGTAGGAAAACGCAACCGGATTTGACCTACGTCTTGTGTATTTGGTGTTTCTTCTATCCATTTGACCTACGGCTTTCGATACACGCTGCTGACATTGGCTAAAGACTACCTAATCATCTACGGATGGTTTCAGTAGGCATAGAAGCCATTTTTTAAGTCCGTTTGCGTTTTTTCGTAAAAAAACGCAACCGGATTTGACCTACGGCCTGTGTATTTGACGTTTCTTCTGTCCGTTTAACCTACGGCTTTCCATACATGGTCTTGACATTGCCTTAAGACTACTTAATGAACTACAGATGGTTTCAGTAGGCGTAGAATCAGTTTCCGAAGTCCGTCTGCGTTTTTCCGTAGAAAAATGCAATCGGATTTGACCTACGGCTTGTGTATTTGATGTTTCTTCTATCCGTTTGACCTATGGCTTTCCATACGCGCTCTTGACATTGCCTAAAGACTATCTAATGGACTACGGATGGTTTCGATAGGCATAGAATAAGTTTCCGAAGACTGTCTGCGTTTTTCCGTAGAAAAACGCACCCGGATTTGACCTACGTCTTGTGTATTTGTCATTTCTTCTGTCCGTTTGATCTACGGCTTGCCATACACGCTCTTGACATTGTCTTAAGACTACCTAATGGACTACGGATGGTTTTGGTAGTCATAGAAGCCATTTTCAAAGTCCGTTTGCGTTTTTTCATAGAAAAGCGCAACAGGATTTTACTTACGGCGTAGAAGCCGTTTATGAAGTTCGTTTGCGTTTTTCCGTAGTAAAACCCAACCGGACTTTAAAAACGGCTTGTATTTTGGGCATTTCTTCTATCCATTTGACCTATGGCTTGTTATATGTTCCCACCCAACCTTTTTTGAGGAGGAAGCTTGTCTCTAAGAGCAATGACGGCGCTGTTGTTGCTCCCTAGAGGACTTTCATGTGTAAAGGTGAGAGTTGAGCTTCGAATGTATTTTGAGCTGGTCAAATGAAGTCGTAGGCTGCATCAAACGATTGAGGTCACTTTGGCTCGACATGCACAACGCCCGGTCATACTACTGACCATGGAGGAGATTGATGAGATCCGCCAACGACAGATGATGGATCTCCTATGATCTACCTATCCCAGCTAGCTGTTTTAGCCGTTTAGTCTACACCCAGCAGTTTAGGATTCCATAATATTTTGTTTTGTTATCTTTTTACTCTGACTTTGTATCACATCCACCACATTGTAACTTTATTGTCTCATAGGTCACTTTGGCCTTTCGAAGACGTTCATATAACATTTCATTTCATTTCTCTCTTTAATTTTTCTTTCTTTAATTTTAATTTCCTACGCATACATTAATTCTCTCTCTCTCTCTCTCTCTCTCTCTCTCTCTTTCCTACACACACACACACGATGTAGAGAGAGAGGGGGGTTGGGGGGGGGAGAGTGACATAATACTTGCGCAACAGGTTTTGGCCAAGATTTGAGCAGGCGAAAATGGCCCCTGCGCGCGCGGGTTTCCCTTTTTTCTCCCAAATTTTTTTACGTCGCAAACAGCGTCGATATATCCGTGGAAATTTGTGTCGATATACGTGTGGCAAGTAAGGCCTTTCCACACGCATATCGCCGCGCATTGCGACGCGTATATCGACGTGTTCTAATTACGTCGATATACGTGTGGAAAGGCATGGCCATTGATATATGATGCTTCGATATCTTCATGTTATGTTGTAGTGTTTCTGCGTTTTGAAGGTATCATCAACAATAATTATGTAGTCATGATTTTCATTTTTAAGCTTATTGTTGCGCACGATTTGGATTTGGTATATGTATATAGTATATAGAGTATAGAGTAAATATAATATATATATATAATATAGAGTATATAGTATATAGATTATATAGTATAAAGATTACATAGTATATAATATATAATATAATATTATAATACATAGTATGTAATATATAAAATATATAATATAAAATAGAACATATAATATATCATATTATACAGAATATAGTATATACAATACACTACATATACTAGTTACTACATATTGAAGTATACCACATATAGTGTTATATACTATAACCTACATTCTATATAACATGTATGATACATAGTATGGAATATTTAAAATATATAGCATAAGATAGAACATATAATATATCATATTATATAGAATATAGTACTATGTACAACACACTACATATAACATGCTACAGAAAGTAAATATATTGCATACTACATATAGAAATATACACTAGTTACTACATATTAAAGTATACCACATACAGTGTTATATACTATACCCTACATTTTATAGTATGAGATGTAAGTAGTATGTAGTTTACTTTATGTAATGTGTACTAAACTCTATACTATTGGTTTTATATAAACTGAGAACTATATAATATGTGTTTTATAGATAATGGCACCTAAGAGGGATAGCAAGAAAAGAAAACCTCCAGTCTCTCCTTCCAGCAACCGTCAAGTGAGCATGTAGCTTACGTCTAGCTGTATTACAGAGGGAACTATTGATCAGGAGGCCTCATCACGTATCTGACATTTGGACACTCTACCCAATAAAAAAAACCGAAATCTCAAAAGGTGTATTTTTATTGATGATGAGGCTCAAGTTGATGAAGACTCCAAAAACGTTCAAGATGATGTATAGATCACATGTAAATTATTAGTGTATGATATAAATTTATGTTGGTGTGTAGTTTGTATTAGAAATTATGCAAGAGAGGGAGGGGATAAAATTGCCAAAAGGTTGTTTCCAGCATATTATTGTAGCAACATGATAGATGATGTAGTCTTCCCCTCAAGATTGATGGTGTTATTTCTTAGAGGCGGGGTAGAGTTGTCTTCTTTGTTCTTTCGGTAAGACTAGTCCAAACTATGATAGTAGTGAATGTTTTAGTATATGTGTGTTTGCATTAGGTTTCTAATGTACTTTTTATATGGTCAAGTGGTTGTTGGCAACATTTATTGAGCCTCATGACTATGTTTTGGACTTGTTTGTGGAGTGTGGTGGTTTGGGCCGAGCTTCTATGAAAGATAGGAGGCATTGCATGTGTCTAGAGCTAAATGATGTGCTCTTTGAAAGATGTTTGTCCAAAATTGCATGTGAACTGTGAAATGTTGATTATGGATGCACACGTGGTTTAGGAAACTCTATTATAATAGTACGCATCTTGATGTTTTGATTTATGTTTTTGTATACATGGTAGCCATATGACATTGACATGGCATTTTGGTGATTTTTTTAGTATGAGATGTATGGCACACTAGCACTTATAGTTTGGTTTGGAGCGATCTTAAGTTGATTTGGTATGCTCCTGTTATGGCATGAGTCACACATGCGGTCCTGCGGTCCTGCGGAGGTCTGGAAATTGCGGATCAGGAGTCATGCAGTATGCGGCAGCCGTGACGGCAGTTCTTCACAAGATATCATGGGACAGGAGTGGGTGTACCGTTCTCGATTTGCGCTAGAGCAGGTATATGGGGGGCATACCTGTCTTTCGATGTAACCAACCAATCTCTATGTTATTCATGACATCTGCTGTTGTAACTCTGTGACTAGATTACATATGAATGAAGCAGGAGGTGTTCTGTGCATGTGTACTATGTACTGTCTTCTCTCCTATTTCTATGTGTTTGATGTTCACATAATGTAGTTTGCGGGTAATCATGCCCGTAATGCCTATTGCTTCTGTGCGGGCAATAGCCATTACATTCGGTGACCACGATGCGTGATGGACGACCTGTGATGAATATGTATGCGCACTAGGTTGCAGGGTCCGCCTGACCTTGTGGTTCCAGTTGTAGGAAGACGTCGGAGAAGAGGCGGTTCGGATGAATTTGTTTTTTCTTCACCGTAGGTTGAGGAATTTGTATCTCCATCACCAAGCTCGGTGCGTGGTAGGCGATTGCGGCGGGCCAGGCGTACTCCACGTAGGCAGTCATGTCATCCTGTTGTACGTTCACCCTCACCAACACAGGTTGCTCCACCACCGTCTCCGGTAAGCAGTCTGGGGGTGTCTCCGCCACTGTCCCCACCTCCTAGTGCTCGTCAGCTTTTTTCGGGAGGAGGTACAATTGGGCAAGGGATGATGGCACATCCTCAGATTAAGTATACTCAATTTTGAGGTCTTTTGAGAGAAGACCTCGATGCACATTTGCGCCAATTCAATAAAGCTTATGGATTGAATCATCCTGGGGTGGTGATTCCTCTCCATCAACAATTAGTGTTTGAATCTACACTCTCGGGGAAATCTGCGAAAAGGTTGTCCGAATACCCTGATGATCATTTTCAGATGTATGTCGATGGATCCAGAGCATTTCTACGAAGGTTTAGAACGGACAAGACAGTCCCTCAACATTTGGAAAAGCTTCGAACGCTGTGGCAAAAGTCATTGCAAGTGGAGGATTACGCTGCAAAATTTTGGATGCTTTTGCAGAGGGTACCTCAGGCACAAAGGCTGGCAGAAGAAGTGTTGAATGATTATTTTTTGCGCGGGCTCAACAAGGATCTCAGAACTGCTATGGCAACAGTGGATAAGGTAACCACCCCATTGGATAATGTAATTGCTAGGGATGTAGTAGTAGGAGAAGCTTTAGAGGATACGGAATCTCCAAAGAAATCAAAGAAAAAAGACAGGAAGAAATATCATCGGAAGTCGCAAGACAGTGGCAGTGATAGTTCGGAGTCGGAGTCCGCAGTATTAGATTCCTCAGACTCAGGCAACAACAATTCGGGGAAAGAATCGGAAGAGGCACTTCGAAAAAAACCCCAGCATCACGGGAAAGGTGTTTCATCCGGATCGTCGGAATCGGCTACGGTGGCTAAAAGTTTGAAGGAACTATGGTGTACCCAGCGTCGGAATCCAGGCCATGCTGCTCAGGAGTGCACAATGAATCAGAAGTGGTGAGCGATCTTCACGACCAATACTCATAATACAGTGGAATGGTATTTCAATGGTCGGGTTGTTGGAGTCGAGGAGACTCTTCTACATGGCAACAACCACAGATAGGGCAGGGACAAGAGCTTGCTGTGGCAATGGCTCATGCTCATACATCAGAGACGCCTTTGCAAGGTCAAGCAGGAGGACAGGGTCAGGGAGAAGGACGAGGTTGCAAAAGAGGTGGACGAGATCCTAATCGCCCCAAAACATGCCTTTTCTGTTTGGGGGATGCGCACTGGCGATCCGAGTGTACTCAAGCTATGGAATATGATCGGAAGAAGCAGGAACGCGCTGCAGGGAAATAGCCTAGTGTGGCTATGGTTCAGATTGAAGGATTGGAGGAGTCTAATCTAGTGGTTTCATTAATCACGTGATCGAGTAAAAATGTGGTTCCAACACCCTATGTAAAGATTCCGGATTGGACTGCTCACGAAGAAGTGCGGAAAAAGACTGTGTCCTGGTTGCCACAATCCGCACCACCATCAGGACCATCGATTGTGGGCGTAGAAATAAAGGAAGGAAAAGTTGGAGATAAGGATGATATTAGAGAAGAGGAGGATTGGAATTTAGTTTGGAAAGAGGTCCTCACGTCGCCAATACAAGTACCTCTGGGTTCATTGCTGAAATTGGTCCCGAATTTTCATAATGCATTGCTGCGACAAACGTCCACAGAGCTGAGGGAAGTCGCCATCGGGAAAGTTGAAAGCGAGGATGATGATTCAGCCCCATTGTTAACAAATAGGATCACGGATACCCGCATTCCGGAGCTTTCAGTTAGATACCATGGAACATACATTGACAAGGTACTATTGGAGGGAGGAGCGGGAGTAAACATTATTACTCAAGCAGCTTGTGAGCATTTTGAACTCAGTGATTGGGAGCCTGCACCCTTTGTAGTCCGCATGGCAGATCAAAGAAGAGTGCAACCAGTGGGGTTACTTCGGGGCATTGTCTTGGATGTGGCGGGCTTATCTTTTGCCGTTTCCTTAGTAGTCTTGAATATTGAGGATCATAATCAGGATTATCACATTATCTTGGGGAGACCTTGGTTACGACAAGCGAGGGTAAAGAATAATTGGGAATCAAATATGCTTACAGTAAAGAAGGGTAGAAGGAAAGTGCGGGTGATGTTGGGAACATGCAGACAACTAGTTCAGGCAGCATGGCTGGTGATAGCAGAAACAATAAATATGGTGGAAGGATTAGAAGAGGAGAAATTTCTGAAAGCTAATCCGGATTTGGTCTCTTTATATCTGGCGGATATTTCTCTGGTTCCGAAGGGGAACTCGGTGGGGGATTCAGGAACTCCAGCAGGAATAGGGGAGTAACAACAGGTGCTTCCAAGTACTGAATCATTGGAGGACGTTATTCAGCAAGAACGTGCATTTGAGGCGCAGATGGAAAAAATTACAAGGGTTAAAGAAGATGAATTAGAGAAGGTCTTTCTTGGGGAGCAAGCGGAGTCACAGTCCATATACATTAATAAGCAGCTTGAGGCAAGTTTTAGAGATGATTTGATTAAGTTACTGACACAATTTAAGGATTTCGCATGGAAATATGAGGATAATTTTTATCAGCATACGATAAATCTAAAACCGGATGTGATGCCAGTGAAGCAGCACTCATATAGGATGAATCCGAATGTGGCAAAGCAAGTTAAGATGGAAATTGATCGTCTTTTGGAAGTGGGTTTTATTACCCCTATTGATAATCCGGAGTGGATTTCTCCAATTGTGGTTGTACCAAAGAAAAACAAGTAAATCTGAATTTGTGTGGATTATCGGAAATTGAATGCGGCTACTATTCCAGATCCTTTTCCTCTCCCATTCTTGGATTCCATTTTGGATGATGTAGCAGGACATGAGATGTATACTTTTCTGGATGGGTTTAGTGGATATAACCAAATACGAATGGCATTGCGGGATCAACCAAAAACAACTTTTATTACCGCATGGGGTGTGTTTGCCTGCACAGTGATGTGGTTTGGATTGCAGAATGCGCCTTCAACTTTTCAAAGGGATATGTTCCAAATTTTTGGCCCTTATTTGATGGATTTTATGAGAATTTTTCTGGATGATCTCAGTGTTTTTGGAGCGCAATTAGAGCACTTGTGTCATAAAAATCAATATCTAATTCTCCTAAATGATTTTCTCATATTAAACTGATCATTTAATGTGGGGAAGTGCCAAGGGAGAAAAAGCTAGAATATTGGTTAAGCTAGCAGACCGGCCACAGTAGGGATCCAAAGGAGGGAAAATAGGGATCCAAAGGGGGGGCCATCTGCAAAAAGAGCCATGTGAAACAATGGGCCAAAAAGACCCTAAGGTTCAGCCCATTAAGACTTCCAAAATGCTAAGGTTCCAAAATTCAAAGGTTGAGTCCAAAGGTCAACCCTAGGGAAAATTGGATGCTTTGTGTGTGCCCTAAAAGTCTTTGCACATCCCTACATGGGAGGGGGCGAGCCCCAAAGCTAGGGGATGAGAGAGAAAGCCACACACACACACACAGGCTCCCTTTACACAAAGGGAATGAGGGACACATGTCAGCTCCCTAGGCCAGATGCCCACAAGGTGTGCCTAGTTCCTATTGGAAGACCCTTGAAGTGGACCAATGAGAATTAAGCTAGAGTAAATGTAGTTTAATTAATTTAAAAAAACATTTAATAAAAGAAACCAATGAGAAATAAGTCTCCTAGAAGACTATTGGGCAGTCTCCCAAAGGGTCCAATGAGCATTCAGAAGCCTCATGGCTTGCCTGATTCTTATTGGCCAGGAGACAAAGGGGTCCAATGAGAGTTTTGTTTAATTATTTAATTATCTAAAGCTCTCACAAAAGGGGAAAGGGGGACACATGTCTAAAGGCTATCACTTATGCTGTTTAATTCCTATTGGCTTGACCTGGGGAGGTCCAATGAGGCAAAAGCCAGACCTAATTAGCAGCTAGGGCTCGCCCAAGAGAGAGAGAGGGCTGATTTTTGCTTGGCATTGACACACACACACTCACACTTGACCATGTGTGAAGGAAGGAAGAATACTCTATCTCCTCCCAAGCTTTAATGGAGAGCTCATCACCTACTCCAAGCTTGTGAGATAGAAGCCTACATCAACACTCTCTTGGCATGTGGATGCAAATCCAACCAAGAGCCAAGCTTCAATGCATGCTCATCTCCTCTACCAAGCTAATTACTAAGCTAAGCTATGCTAATATGAGTGATTATGTGAGGAGATGTACATCTTTCTCGTAAGATACTCCTTTTTCCTCTCAATCTACTCTCATACCCTGCTAGCTCTCACCATCTTCGAAGGTGTGTGAGGTCTTGGGTCTGAGAACGGGGATAATTCAAGTTGTGTTTGATTAAGTGTTTTGCTTGGTGTATGAAGCTTCCATCTTCATTGCACTAGCTAGTCTTGAAGGAACACAAAGAATTGTATTGTACAATGTCTCTCTTGATGGGAGAAACCATAATACAAAGCCTTTTGGAGGGGGGGACCGGCTCCATGAAAATCCGGTCCTCAACTGTTGTCAATAGCTTAATTTCTCTCTCTTTTGAAGGTATTGTCGATGCTATCTAACTAGGTGTTATGCTTTTTGTTGCTCTCTCTCCACCCAAGCACTCTTGTAATTCTCATTAGGAATCTATTCTAATGAAATGCCCACTATGTTCATGCTAATTTCCGCTACACATAAGATTTTAGGCCATTAAATGTTACAACTTGAAGCAATTACGGTTATGCTTTCTGAAATGCAGAGAGGTAAAATTCAGTTTGAATCCTTTAACACTAGGTTGGTAATGGGACACTTTTATGTCCTCGGACACTTTCATGTCCTCGGACACTTTTATGTCCTGTTAAGTGACCATTTTCCTTGAATTATGTCAAGAGTTTCAAAATGGATTTTGAGGTGCTATCTATCTAGAAAGTTGTCTTATGAGCTGAAAAAAACTCGACATTTTTTTGGAATATCAATTCCATCTTTAACCTTGTCATTGCACAACATTTCACAACCATTAGGAGATTTTGGAGGTCTTTTGGAGGGCCTTTTGGTAGAGAGAGGAAAATAAGCTCCTCCAATGAGAGAAGAGCCTACGTTACGTAGAAAAATAGATTGATATTAACAAAAATATAAAAGGTGTCCCTCTTCTCATTTAATAATCTAGTGGTCCTTGAAGACAAGCACTCTCTTTTATTTAATGCGAGCACCTTTTTTAGAAGGTAGATGCGGTGCATTTGATACGAGATACGTCATCACTAGAACTCAAAAAGTCACAAAACTATCAAGTGGTGGAAGATTTTGAAACTTTTGATACTGCCAATGCGTGCGGAACGCACATATCTCCTAGAAATGAATGTCCAATTGCCTCGCTTAGACATCCAAAGAGGCCAAAAATGTCGAACACCCCTAAAATAACATTTTACTAACGGCGCGCGAGGGGGCATTCCAAAATTTTGGAATGCCTCCTCGCGCGTCGTTAGTAAAAAGGCCCTTTTTCCCTCTTTTTAGGGAGCTTTTTGAGAGGAAAATGTTCAAAAACTCTAAAAAGGGGCTTTTTGGAAAGATAAGTGTCCAAAAATCACTAAAAGGAGCTTTGTACTAACGGCGCGTGAGGGGGCATTCCAAAATTTTGGAATGCCTCCTCGCGCGCCGTTAGTAAAAAGGCCCTTTTTTCCTCTTTTTAGGGAGCTTTTTGAGAGGAAAATGTCCAAAAACCTCTAAAAAGGGGCTTTTTGGAAAGATAAGTGTCCAAAAATCACTAAAAGGAGCTTTGTACTAACGGCGCACGAGGGGGCATTCCAAAATTTTGGAATGCCTCCTCGCGCGCCGTTAGTAAAAAGGCCCTTTTTTCTTTTTTTTAGGGAGCTTTTTGAGACGAAAATATCCAAAAACCTCTAAAAAGGGGCTTTTTGGAAAGATAAGTGTCCAAAAATCACTAAAAGGAGCTTTGCACTAACGGCGCGCAAAGGGGCATTCTAAAATTTTAGAATGCCTCCTCGCGCTCCTTGAGTAAAAAACCCATTTTTGGGGGTTTTTTGACATTTTTTGCCTCTCCGGATGTCGGAATGAGACAAGTAGACATTCGTTTTTAAGGTATTTTGGCGTTCCGGATGCATTGGTGGTGTCAAAATCCTCAAAATCTATCACTATTTTATAGTTTGTGACTTTTCAACTTTCAGTGATGACGTACGCTGCATTGAATGCGCCGCAGCTGCCTCTGAAAAAGACGCTCGCATTAAATAAAAAAGTGACCGTTTTCAAGGATGATTGGGAATATAAATCTACTTTTTAGAGTGTCTGGTTGTCCTTTTGGACGTACTCACAAGTTGCAAGTGCATTTTAAAAAAAGTTTCTAGAGAGAGAAATACAATTTCTTACAAGGCCCTCCAAATGACCTCCAAAATTTTCTAATGCTAAACTGTGTGAAAAAACGGGTCCTGGTTTTGGCTTTTTTCAACTTTTTGCAACTATACCACTCTAGAATTCATGTTTGTGAGGTCTATAATGCTAGAGAACTATCTTTAGTAGTCCTCAACATGTCCTGATGCTTCTAAGGAGAAATAAATGTTAAAGTTGTAAGTTATGACCAAATTACAAAAATTATCAAATCCTGTTTTTTAGCCAATTTAGCTCTTCTATGATTTATTTGGTGGCTTTCATGATATCCAAATGTAGTTTTGATTTTCTATGTCGCATATTGCAACATAAAGCTAATATTCCTTGAGTTTTGGGGCAGCTAATACCCTATTTTGCATAGTAGACAACGATGGTTGATTTTTTCAATTATAGAAGAAAACAGAACATTCTAGTATATCAAGTATAGCTTTTTCAATATTGTTAGTTTCTTGTGACAACTACATGCATTTTGTAGGTAGTAACCATATATATCTAGTCATAAGAATCAAATTTGGCTAGATATTGAATAATTTCTATGGGATTCTACAACTCATAATGTTGAACCCAGTTTTTTCATGTTTGTTGTATTTAGTACTTCATCTTTGTCCCCAAGATTTCCCTTGGTAAGAGATATATTATTCTTTTGACATGCTCCATGGCTCCTTATGAACCTAAAGGACAATAGGGAACTAAGAAAACATGCATATATTATTTGTATTGAACGTGGCTATAGAAACTTTGATGATAGGTTTGCAGAATGGTAAAAATTCAACTTTTTTGTATTTATCTCTTTTGTCAAAACAAAAAATAGTGAGTGAGAAGCAATCATATGTTCTGATCATCAACCCATTGAAGTTAACTAGGGAATTTATCTCAAGTCCTACAAAAACCCCCAATCTTATTTTTATGCAACAAAACGTAAGAAATGACTGTTTTGATGAAAATGTACCGGTCCATCAACTTTGGAGGCTTGGTTTGACCAAAAGATGAGAAATTTTACAAGTTTCTTATTTTTTCCACATGTAGTAAGCCTTGAACTATAACCTCATGAAAGGATTTTACAAAATGAGTGGATCTACTATGGTTTTGGAGGTTTTTTTCAAAACCCTGAAAGGACACTTTTATGTCCTGTTAGGTTACCAACCTAGTGTTAAAGTGTGCGTTTGCTGTTCGCAGTGGGAGGCTATTGGGGCATATAATTTCTGAAGATAGTATTTCTGTGGATCCGGATAAAATATTCGCAATTATGGAAGCACCTCCACCGCGGAAACATAAATAGTGTCAGATTTTCCTGGGTCAAGCCCGTTGGCATGGGAGGCATTTGCGGTTTGTCGCGCATTTGGCAATCCCGATTACTCAGGCAGCGCATGCTATAGATTTTGAATGGACACAGGAATGTGATTTGGCTTTTCGGAGACTAAAACTTCAGCTATCCAAAGCCCTGATTATGCTTTCTCCGAATTGGGGTCAGCATTTTCATGTGTTTGTGGATGCTTCGGATCGAGCTATTGGCAGTGTGCTGATGCAGGAACAAAGTCAAGGATGGTTCCGACCTGTCTATTATGCCAGCAGACGATTATCATCCGCAGAAAGAAATTATTCAGTAACCAAAAGGGAATGTTTAGGGATGATTTATTCAGTGAAGAAATTTCGGCACTATCTGTTGGGCCGATGTTTTTTCTTCCATGTGGATCATTTGGCTCTTTTATACCTGGTACGGCAACATAATTTGATACAAAGATTGGCCAGATGGGTGCTTTTGCTGCAGGAATTTGACTTTGAGGTCATACATCGTCCAGGGGCTCAGCATGCAGTGGCTGACTACCTATCCAGGTTAGATTCCGGTGAGTCGCCGACGGGTGTAGCTGATGAATTTCCGGATGCATCTCTATTTCTAACAGGTGTAGTTGCAGAGGATACAGCAGTTCCACAACAGGCAAGGGTCATCCCTAGCATCCCATGGACATGGTATGAGGAGATGTTTCATTTTCTAGACAGAGGCGAAATACCTTCCTTCTTGTCTAGCCATCAGAGGAAACGTATGGCTATCAAAAGCAGGAATTTTGAGATTATTATGGGGAAGCTCTATTATCATACGATGGCAGATGTATTACTCAGATGTGTGCTACCACAGGAGTAGGAAGCAGTTTTGGAGGAAGTCCATATCGGTATTACGGGAGGTCACTTTGCAGCATTAATCACAGCCAGAAAGGTTCTCCAATCAGGATTATGGTGGCCCACATTGTTTCAGGATGTGAGAAATTATGTGCAACAGTGTGATGTGTGTCAGTGGTTGGGGCAACCTACCAAACGATCCAGAATTCCTTTTCAATCGGTTTTGCCCTTGGAGCCTTTTCAAAAGTGGGATTTGGATTTTGTTGGACCTTTTAAACCAGTTGCAGCTCACACGGGTAATAAGTATATTTTGATAGCCACGGATTATGCTACCAAATGGGTGGAGGCATGGCCTTTGAGAGATAATACTGCAGCTTCTGTGGCTGGCTACTTATATAAGGATATCTTTTCCAGATATGGCTGCCCTATTGAGCTGGTTAGTGACAGGGGAAGTCATTTTTTGAATAAGGTGATGGAGAGAATGCTACGGTTTTATTTTGTATTGCACAGGAAATCTTATCCATATTATCCTCAGGCGAATGGGCAAGCAGAATCAACTAATAAGCAATTGATTCGGATATTAACAAAGTTAGTGAATTTGCATCGAATAGATTGGGATGTGAAACTTCCTTCCGCCTTATGGGCCTATCGGACAGCTTATAAAGTGGCAACAGGATTGACTCCTTTTAAGTTGGCATTTGGCATGGAGGCAATCACCCCGGTGGAGCATGTGATTCTGAGTCTGCGGATGCTGATTGCGGATCGGCTTCTTCCGGAAGATTCTGTGATTTATCGTTTGGATCTTTTGCAGGAACTAGACGAAGAGTGGTTGCATAGCTTTGCGGTGCTGCAGGATCTGCAGTCTAGGCGGAAAAAATGGCTGGATCGCCCGAAAGCCCGGCAATTTGTTCGGGGAAAGCTGGTCCTTGTCTTTAACTCCTGCCTCGGGAAGATGCCTGGGAAGCTTAAATTATGGTGGTCAGGACCATTCTGGATTTTTCAAGCATGCGGGTCCATCTCTTTTTATTTGGCGGATTTGCCGGGGGAGGTTATTTATGTACCGGTCAATGGTTTTAGACTGCGCCATTATGTTTCACCTACCCGGATTTAGTGCCCCTTTGCTGAGGTACAAGAGTTGGAAGCCGCCCTAATAATGATTGGGGATTCTTTTGCATGCAATCTTGGAAAGCGGGAAAGAAGCTATGATGGTTGCGACACCGTGGCTCACCCTATTTTGGGAAGTCATTGTGAGAGGGTTACTACATGCAGACGATTATTGTTGTGCTTCTCCTATTTTGTGTATTGTGCGTCCTTAGCTCAATATTCTCTGCTCTTGCATCTCATCGTCACCATGACAACTTCTCTCCTGCAATGCATCCCCTTCACTCTAGTATAGCAGTTAGCGCTCCGTCGAGTGGATGCTTGGCTGCAAGATTTGCGGCTATGCGTGTTCACCAACTTGGATTGGTAAGGGATACCTGTTCACCTGTAGGCAACAGGTTTGATTGAGCAACTGGCTGTTGGAGATATGGTGGAGCTGAATAACCAACAGATTTAGTTGACAGCAGAAAGAATTTCCAACTGTTGCTGTTTTCCCAACGATGGAGTGGTGCGAGCATCTCATGTGATTCCTATTGCAGATGTCGAGCAGAAGTTTGGATTGAAAGTGAAAGGTGAATATAAGCTTTTAGGGTTGACAGATGTAGCGACCAGGGATACGTATAGATGGTTTCTCGAGGCAATTTGGCTACAAGCCAAAACCTATACCATCTTGACCAGAGCAAGGAATGTTTTGCATTCGACCAACTTTGGGCTAGTGGCTTGGGCAGCAGTTGTCAGAGAAAGGCTACTGGTGGAATGCCAATGAGTGATGGCACAGTTGGGGTGAAATACCCCAACCAACACAAAATTTGGTCAGCTGTCACATTGATATTTCCCTTAAGGGAAGTTTTTCCTCTCGCCCTGTGTCCTTTATGCCATTTTGAAGATGACCGATTGGTGGTCCAAGGGACTGTTGCCCCTCTGTCGCAAACCCAGAGTTTGGCAGTTCTTGCTGGGCGGAAAATACAGTAGCAGAATGTTGGCATTGAGGATTTGTTGGGTCCATCGACTACAGTGGTACCCTCTGGAGCCCAAGAGATGGCCACTGCAGGACCAGAAACCCGCATGCGCGGTCGGGAGGAATAGTTGTTCTCTACAACACCTCCTGTGATTGCATCTCCTGTGCCGGAGGATTCTACGGTGGCACGCTAGTGCTGCCAAATGCAGGAGAGAGTGGCAATTGTTACTCCACCTAGGACGCACTCTCCGGCTGCGGACGTTCCCTTGCAACCGGAACCTTCTATAACCACCAATGCGGCTGCCTCGACGGGAGATACTCTTCCCGCAGCGCTACCCTGGGAGGCTACGGCAGCAAACCCTGCTGACCAAATATAGGCGTGCGGCACTTTTTTGAGCAGACTTGTGGAGTCTATTCGTGCGGCCTAGCCAGCCCCCGCAGCAGAGGGTAGAGTTAATGAGCTGGAAACGCAGGTAACGGCCTTGCAGGCTCGCATTGCCGAGTTAACCACTCAAAATGAAGATTTGACTACAACGGCTCGCTAGAAGATAACAAAAATACAAACTCTTCGGGGGGCTAATGTTGCATTTGTGGCTTCCATTCAAGAAGAACTACTTCAATTGCGAACGCAGCATAGTCTTGCCTCATACTTAACCTCGCAACCTGGTGATATAATGATCAGTATGAATGATTTGGATGCATTGGCAGTGGAGATGCAACAGGATCTCCGTATCTTTTTGGAAAATCAACTACAGAGCTGGAGCACACACTTATCTGCTGAGGTGAGAGCACAACCACCAACTCAGCAGGTTGTGGTGCAACAATCTGAGTCATCCAACACTGGCAGAGGTAAGAGTGTTGTTCTCGAAGGTTTTGATATTGCTAATTGGGTGCAAGCTACAGAGGATTGTGCTGAGCCCCAGGCTCATGTATCTCGTTTGCAGAAAATGATTCGTCAATTTTGTAAGGAGCAGCGTAGGGTGTGTTTTTGGGTGGAGACTTTGGCCCATTCTTTCTCCCTCAGTCTACCCCCATTCCCTCCATTTTGGTCTGCTCTCAATAGATACCTTTCTCGCTATTATCCTCTACATACGCCTCTTGCTCCTTTGCCACAGGTGCCGCAATCTATTTCTTTGCCAACGTAGTTTATTCCTCGGGCTCCTTGGCCGGAACATACTGAGATAGATCCACATCTTTTGGATGAGGTCTATCGGGCACATACTGCAGATTTTAGAGGCTTTGGCTACATTGACATTTCCTCTTCACCAGAACAGGTCGAAGATCAGCAACCGGAACCTTCCAACCAGACGGGCTGAGCGTCGGTTCGCGCAATCCACCGTGCATGCCAGGTGTTACGGCATGAGTTGCACATGCGGTCTAGCGGAGGTATGGATATTGCGGATCAGGAGTCATGCGGTATGCGGTAACCTTGGTGGCAGTTCTTGACAAGATATCATGGGACAGGAGTGGGTGTACCGTTCCTGATCTGCGCTGGAGCAGCGATTGTATATGGGGGGGCATACCTGTCTTTGGATGTAACCAACCAATCTCTATGTTATTCATGACATCTACTGTTGTAACTCTGTGATCGGATTACATATGAATGAAGTAGGAGGTGTTCTGTGCGTGTGTACTGTGTACTGTCTTCTCTCCTATTTCTATGTGTTTGATGTTCACATAATGTAGTTTGTGGATAATTATTCCCGTAATGCCTATTGCTCCTGTGCAGGCAATAGCCATTACAGCTCCATACATTTCATTTGGATATTTCCCTTTTTTTTGTCTTGTACATGATGTCCACATGATGTGGAGATGACTTTGATTGGAGCTTTTCTATTTAGTTAGAATATGTTGACACTATTGAGAATGTGTTGAATTTTGTGAGATTGTAAAATTATAAAAGTGATGGAAATAAGAGTTTATGTGAAGGAAATCCCATGTGGGAGCCCAAGAAAGGGTGTACGGTTTTTTGTATGAAGAGGGTCTCCATACAAAAGAGACTCTGGCAAAAAATTTAAGATTCACGTTTTATGTACAAGCTTAAAAATAAATACAAATGGTGCTTTTGATAAAGTTTCATTTTGCATAAGCATAGACATGCTTACATATCTTAAAAGTGTTTGGTAGTTGAAGGATTGTACTATGAGGTTTTGAGTTTTTCCACGACACAATGATACTTAAAGATATCATTAGTGTAAAATTAGGGTTCAAAAGCTCAAAAAAAAGTTCCAATTCTAAAAGCTCAAAACTAAAATCTCAAAACTAAAAGATCGCAAAAATAAAATCCCCGTCCCAACTCAACCTAGGGAGGCAAACCAAAATGGGCAAGTCCACTTCCTTGACAAGTACATCAATAGTTTGTTCTAAAACATGGTGCCATTGTCAAAAATGAGCCTTGACTACGAGGATTCCCAATGGGCTCATCAAAATGATGTTGGAATCCATCTTGGGATCCTCAAAATTGATCTTATAGTATCCTTTCCCAAGGAGTTGTATGTTGATGATCTTTCCCACCTTCTCAAGAAGTTTGGCTTACACGCGGTTGTGCATCTCTCCTCTATTGGGTCAGGTACCACTATCTTATAAATGATGAAGGTGGCATGAAGGCGCTCCACCTCTGCTATAAAGTGCACTTTACTCATTAACAAAAGAGCCATTTGGATGGTTGATACTTTGGGGTCAGGTGAGGAGGCTTTGTCAGAGTCCCTCTGAGGTGGAGCAAGAGCCTCCATCCATGTTTTCTACTATTGAGGAGGAGATATGTCAGGACATGGGTCCTATGGGCAAGGCCACCGGCACGGCCAGATAGTGTGTACGCTAGGGGGAGGCTATAAGATAGCACGGTTGGGTGGAGACTAGCACACAGATTACCACCGCCCTTTCATTGGTATCCGAGCTATTTTTGGGAGGAGGCTAAAAGCGGCTCGTATGTGCGTGCGATGCCCTGCTTCTCTCCCACGTTCCGTAGACAGCGAGTTTCTAATGTGCTGTAAAAAGAAGAGAGGCACAATTTTCTATGTGAGTAGCACGTGGATAGACAGCGACAGTCGACCACGGTCGCCCCACCTACACCCTCCTAAGGTGGGCGACCAAGGCAAACTCGATCGGCAACGAGGCCCGAAGGCTTCTGTTGGCACCGTTGGCTGCGTGCGTAGGAAGGCCGGCTTAACCCTTGCATGAAGGAGGGTTAAACCCACCCCATGAGGGTAAGAGGCCAGCACTTTACCATCAAGCTATTGGCCTTTGTTGTGTATAACAAGGAAAGATAGTCTACTTGTGCTGAACGGAAAACTAGAAGGAAAGGGAAAGCTTCAAACTTCAAGGAAGTAGCTTTACCCTTCCTTTTCACTTCTTGGATGAAGGCAAGTTTTCCTCCAAAAATTCTTTTTTCCTCAAGGAGGTAGCTTCAAAGTGAATAAAATCCTTCAAAAAAACGACAAGTTTTTGTGAAGAATCATCAAAGGTGTTCTTACAAGGAACGACAAGTGAAGCGCTCAAATTCCCGCCATGCGAGGTTCGCATGCAACACAAATTGTGGAGCATACAAAACACAAAGACTTCAATTTATCAAGGTATAAGTTGTCGTATCTTTTTCTCTCTTTGTATTAGTGTGTGTCTACCATGGCGAGTGAGGATATCCCAACTACACACATGTTTGATTTTGAGCACATAGATCAAAATCAGGGCACCATGGGTGCTGCTGACACTAATATGCATGATGATAATGATCTAGGAGATCATGGGCTTGTAGATATGGCTTCTTTCAAAACCTTGGAACATCACCAAAGCATACTTGAAAGAAACCTCTCTGCACTCAATGCAAATGTTACCAATCTTATAGAGTTACTTATGAAATTTATGAATTCACAGACAACTCTAGGAGCCACAAGTGCCACGGTTCAAGGGAACCAAGCTCGCACGACTCAAGGAGTCCAAGAGACAAGTGCTGCAGAAGATGCAAAAGGTAGCAATGCATTACTTGAGAATATCACCATTCCTGAGTTTCATGGGGAAGAGTGTGATCGCAACAAGGATGCGGTCAATACATTCTTACACGAGATGCATGCCGCATGTCTGGCCTCTCTCTCACACAGTACCTTTCAAAGTATCAGGAAATCATATTAAAACTAGAAGGTCTAGATGAATTCCATAAGATATGGGGTTTTAATAGGGGTCTTGACAAAGACTATCGTCTTCATGTCAAGACCCAACATCCAAAAAATTTGGAAGAAGCCATTAGTCATGCACAAAGATATTATGATGACCAAGAGAGGAAAGGAAATGTTCCTTACTCTAAGAATACTTTTGCTAAGAGCAATGTGGTTAAGAGACAATGGCGAGGTAGATCTCCCACCTATTGCAAGATATCTCAAAAACTGCCTTTAGAACACGGTTCAGACATTTTAAATTTTTGGTTATGCCTTTTGGTCTAACCAATGCTCCAACTACATTTATGACACTCATGGATAGTGTCTTACGTACCTATCTTGGAAAATTTGTTGTTGTTTTCCTTGATGATATTCTCATTTAAAGTGAGATTGAAGATGAACACATAGAACACTTATGATTAGTGTTTGAATAGCTACGAGCTCACGTGCTGTATGCTAAGCAAAGCAAGTGTGATTTCTTTAGAACAAAAATACATTACCGCAGTCATGTGATCTCTTATTCTGGAATCAAGATGGACACTGACAAGGTCGCTGCTATTCTTCAATGGCCACATCCCAACATGGTTGAGGAGCTTCAAATATTTTTAGGCATGGCCGGATTTTATCGACAGTATATCCGTCACTATGACAAAATCATTGTTCCTATGACGGATTAACCTAAAGAAAAAGGTAAGACCTTCTCTTGGGAAGAAGCCCAAAAATGCAGTTTCAAACAGCTCAAGGTAGCTATAGCCACTGCTCCCATCCTAGCAATCGTCGACCCACTTAAGCCGTTTGTGGTAGAGACTGATGCTAGTGATAAAGCCATTGGCGCGGTACTTCTCCATGAGGGAAGACCTGTAGCCTTTGAAAGTAACATGTTAGATAGAGCTCAACAGAATTATTATGTCTATGAGAGAGAGATCTATGCCATAATTCATGCTTTACAAAAGTGGCGACACTATTTATATGGTGTCGAGTTTTAAGTAGCTTTTTACCATAAGAGTATCAAATGGTTTACTACTCAAACAAACTTGAAGTGCGTAAAGCTAGATGGGCATAAATCCTTCAAGATTATGATTGTAAGCTATGATATCGCAAGGGGAGATATAATGTAGTAGCGGATGCACTAAGTCGGATGCCTCAGATTAATTCACTTGCTTTCACAGAACTAAAGAATGGATTTTTGGAGTCATTACGTGGCAAGTATGCACAAGATCAATCACATGCTAAAGTGTGGAGTGCAGTTTTAAAAAGGGATCCCTCACACTCACATGTCTCTGAACAACCACATCAACATGTCTATGCACATGCAAATAGAAACATTAACACATAGAGCTCCACCCCTACTCAAGAAGAGCTTAAGTGATGGAAGAATTTTTCCATTGATGATGGCTACTTACTCCACAAAGGTAGATTATGTATGCCAAAGGACTCAGACACTAGGTGCCAAATCTTATTTGAGTGTCACGATAGTCCAAGTGCTGGTCATCTAGGTATCCATAAGACATATGCCTTCGTTCGACGACAATTTTATTGACCGGGCTTACATCATGATGTTCAAGAGTACCTACTAAACTGCCAACATTGCCAAGGTAATAAGGCATAGCGCCTCAAGGTAGGTGGCCTTTTACATCCTTTAGAGATTCCACAAGGTAAGTGGGAGAGTATCTCTATGGATTTTGTAGTAGGACTACCTACTACAGATCGTGGCCATGATGCCATTTGGGTAATTGCAGGTTGTCTCACAAAGATGGGTCAATTCATTCCCATTAAGATTACGATTAAGACACCAGAATTAGCATGGCTATTTGTTGAGCATATATATAAACTCTACAGTCTTCAGCTAGTATCATTAGTGACAGAGATCAGAAGTTCGATAATCACTTCTGGAGAGTTGTGTTCCAAAAGTTGGAAACTAAACATAATCTAAGTACATCTGATCATCCAGAAACGGATAGTCAAACAAAAAGACTTAATCAAGTGTTAGAGGATATGCTAGGAGCATACTTTAGCAAGAAGCAAACCAATTGGGAAGACTACTTACCTATATTGGAATTTTCTTATAATAGTTCAAAGCATGTGACTACATGGTTTAGTCCATTTATGCTTTTGTATGGATTTCAACCTAGATCACCCATTATGGTGGGGTTGGCTAAGGAGAAGATACAACAAGCAAATGATTTTATCGAAAACCATTTTGACATGCTCTGATTTGCTCGACAAAATGTTAAGCAAGCTCAAGATCGATATAAGAAGTACGCAGATGAGCATTGACGTCTTGCTACTTTCGCAGAAGGAAACAAGGTTTTCCTCAAAGTTTCGGAGCATTCAGAAAGTCTGAAGACAGGAAAAGTTGCTAAACTTTCACCACGGTGTTGTGGACCGTTTACCATTCTCAAACGTATAGTTCAAGTGGCCTATAAGTTAGCTCTTCCAGAGCACTCATGAGCTCATTCTGTTTTTCATGTTAGCCGTTTACGAAAATAGCTAGGACAGAATGATAATGTCATTGACACAGGTGTGTTGGTTGACCTTATGGCACCGCCAAGCAATTCTCATGAGCCCGAAAAGATTTTGGATTCTCATGAGCTTCGCACCAGACATTATGTCAGATGACAGGTGTTGGTAAAATGTCTAGATAGACCTGAAGGAGGTTCTACATGGGAGAATGTCTCCGCACTTAAGAAACGTTTTCCTACGTTCATTTTTGAGGACGAAAATGATTCTCCAAGGGGGGGATAATTTAAGGACTTGGGTCCTATGAGCAAGGCCACCGACACGGTCAGATAGTGTGTATGCTAGGGGGAGGCTATAAGATAGCACGGTTGGGTGGAGACTAGCACACGGATTACCACCGCCCTTTCAAAATGCAATGCAGATGCATACTTTTTGCTATTGTGAGCACTTCCTCTAAAGGAGGTCAAAGAGAAAAAATGGAGATTAGGCATAACAAAGAGGGAGAGGCATAAACAAAAAGAGGAGGGGGGGAGGGGGGGGATTTTATGAAGCAAAACAAAAAGATATGGGAGGGTTGTGAGACTATGCTTTCGGTAGTGCAACATGCAAGGTGGGAGGGTAGCGAGCGGGGGCAAGGAGCACTAAAGTAGTAAGGGTTTGGGTGAGGGGTAGCAAGGATAGCATATATATTTTTCTTTCTTTATTTATTTATTTATTTTGGCGGGAGGGGAAGAGAAGCGTGATAGGGAGGGGGCAGCAACAATGGCAAGGGAAGAGCATTCAGTAGGAGCAACAGCCACTTGATGGATTTATTTGATCGACTCTCAACTTAACACCACATTTACCTTATCCATATTCATGACATGAAAATCCAAGGCTATGTGATATCCCTAAATCTCAAGTGGTATCCCCTTTACTTGTGTATTCTACACTTCAATATCACGTTCATTTAGCATAACTACCTTGTAACGGTTGAAACTAGGGGTCTATGGAAGATTGAGATGTTTCATCAACCTATATGTCGATGAAATTGTGACAGGCAATGCTAGTTACCAAAATTCTCACCTTGTGACCTTTGATAGACCCATGCATTCTCACAAGCTCGTGCAGTTCAAAATTTGGTTTCCATATAGAGGTTGTAATACAGCAATCATGAACCACTTTGGTATGTGTTACTTCCACCTTGGAATAGTGAGAAGAGGATTTGAGGGAAGCAATTTCACCATGTGCACCGCTTTCTCCTTGCCCTGAGTAGCACATTTCCCCTTGGAACAATCCTTTTTTTCATGTCCACTTCTCAAGCAATTAAAACATAATTTATCCTTCTTTGCTTTTCAAAATCCTCATTTGACAGATGGCCTTGAGGCCTCCTGAGATTTTTGGATGCATGAAATGAGGCTACCATAAATTTCCTTCTATTATGACTATGAGATGCATGTACATTTCAAATGTCATGCATCTGTGGGCTATGCAATGTTTTCTCATCTAGATCATCATGGATATGAGACTGCACTATAGCTTCCTCAAGAAAATTGGGATCTTGGGTTTTAATGTGCTTCTTAGGCTCAAGATTTAACCCATGGATGAACCCTCGCACCTATAGAAAAGTGTCTACTCAAATACTTATCCCATGCACTCCAATTTTTATCCTTCTCATTTGTGGGCAAAAAATCCAAACTTAAGCCTTAAACATTTCCCCTTCTTCTATGTAGAATCCCATGTGACCATTATCATGTAGAATGACATCCAGGAACCATTGGCATGAGCTAGCATTATTAGAAGCTTCATCACCCTCAAGCCACATTGCCTTAAGCCTTGTTGATAAAACTTTTTTGCTTCATCTCTTTGGACTCAATTTAAAATTAAATCTTCCAAAAAAAGAAAATGACAAAATTCTAACATCCCTGATGCATCCAAACTCTCAAAACCCCCAAGAATGATTGGTTGTATGCCTCATTCAGACACCCGAGAGTTTAGTACGGTGGTACAGCCAAAGTGTGTCAACCATAGAAGATGGCATGGGTAGATATGTGCAAGCTAGCAGCAAGTTGGCAACAGGCTGCAGCAGCTAGGAAGATCATGGGCTGACAGGTAGCATCGGAGGTGTATGAATGATGCGGTTTATAAGCCAAGAAGGGCTCCATAAGGGGCTAATTTGAGTAGCAAGTGAAGGAGATGTGAGGTGCAGTCTTTGGGTCCAAGGATGAAGAGCTTTAAGTGCTAAAGGAGGAAGTCCAAACGGCTCATCAAACCAAGCTACGGAGCCGAAGTTATTGAAGGTTGAAGGTTTAGTGTGTTGCAGATTCTTGCCGGAGAGGGCAGCTAGGGGACAGGTGGTCCAAGTGGAAGTCAGGGTACAAGTGTGTAGTGCTCAAATTATGGAGCGTACATGTCTTCTCATGTTGCAGATAGGAGCCACGGATTGCAAGTTATGGCCTGTTGAAATTTTACTGGGAGCTAGGTTGGTGTCCACCTGACCACATGGGGAGGTGTGCTATTTTGCGTCTTTTGAGCCTTGAAAAAGTTCTAGGCAGGGTATGCATCATACAGATCTAGCAAAAATTAAATGCACATCAAACGGAGCTCGAAGGGGAAAGATACTAAAGCCGAAAGATTGGGTGCCTTTGTTTTAAGTTGATTGCAGATGATTTGATGGGTTTTAACGGCCTTAGTTTGGGGGCTCAAAAAATTGTGAGGAGCAGCTTGAGCCGGGGATGTCCAAGTAGACATGATGAATTATTATTGGGTTTTGCGGCTCAATGATTGGATCACTATGTGCCAATTGGCAGGTAGGACAAGCAGTGCATAAAAAAAAGGGTTGGGAGTTTTTTTTTGAAAGAAAATTTTGAAATTTCAAGTTATTTGAGGCAGCTCACCATAGAGTGCCACATGGCTTCTATAAAACCCACATGCGTGGTCTCTGTGAAAGAGTGGGTAGTACTTAATCCAAACCAAGGCCTCCATTGGGAACGTATGAAGCATTAGCTTGTGAGCTTGGGGGTCTATCAATGGTGTGCCCTGAGGGGCTGCTGTGTATGGTGATGCGTGCCCGAGTGGCGGCGTTGTGGCGGTTTTGGGCGGCCCTCACGGTGCAAGGGAGTTGCTGAGTGGCGGCCGATGGCTCTGAGCGTTGTAGCGCACTGATGACGTGCCACCCATAAATGCCCGTGCCCATGAGGGCTTCTTTTGAAAATTAAAGGGGTACCCCCCCCCCCCCCCCCCCCCCCCCCCCCCCAATAGCGATGTCGCTAATGTAAGCGGAGGGAGTGTGTCCTACGGCAGAGAGAGAGACAGTTTGAGAGCATTCCAAAGAGGAGGATCCTATGGCAAGCAGGCAGTGAAGGGAGCCAGAGAAAGAGGATTTGAAATGCCCAAGGCCGGTCAAAAGATGAAGCAAAGGGGCCTATCCGCCCATGGGAACTAAGGAGTTCAAACTCCTAAAAGGGTAAGTGGAAGGAGCAAGGAGGCAACGGCCAAGTCGGTGGCAAAATTGAGCAAACAAAGAGCAAAGAAGTGTGCACCATGGAGATACCAAAAAAATAGACTATGCCAAGTGGTGGCAATGCAAAAAAAATTTAAATGAAGCTTCAGTGAATTGTACGAACTAGATAGCTCCTTGTTTGTTTCCTTTTTAGCCTTAGCCAAGCATTATAAAAGGGGGTAGACGTTCATTTTTGGAGGTCGTTGGACCAAGAGGCTTTTTTTGCCAAAGAAAGTTATTGGAGGTCTTCAAGCTTGTGTATTGCAAGCTTGACATTGAAGCAGCATACTTGATGGTATTGTCTCCCTATGCAATACTACGAAACCTTTTCCCCTACTGCTTGTGTTTCTTCTCCCCATCCCCCTCCTTATCTCTCGGTCTTTGTGTACTTGCCAGTGCTTGTAGAGGGTTTTCCTGTAGCTTGAAGGGCAGAATTGATGTGCCTTGTGAGTTGAAAACCTTTGCCCCTATTTCTTGTGTTGCTTCTCCCCATCCCCCTCCGTTTCTCTCGCTCTTTGTGTACTTGCTAGTGCTTACAGAGGGTTTGCCTGCAGCTTGAAGGGTGTTACCAAGAGGGAAAAATTGAGGTGTCTTGTGAGTCGGAAAAGGTGAGTTGAATAGTGTGGGTGCATTGATGCTGTAAGGTAATTTTTTGCAAGGTGTGAGATAGTTGTTCTGTATGCCAAAGTGGAGTCGTTAGTACAAATTAGCCAATTAGAAGGTGTCATTAGAGAGGTTAGGGGTTTTGTGGAATCTCTGGGCTATAGAGAGGCAAACATTTTGTGTGTTGGGTGTGTTCCCTATTCCCCCTCTCCATCTTCTCATGCCCCCACTGAGGAGTTTTTTGATGCTTTGATTTGCGGTTTGAAGCGGTGTTTTTTAGCTGACAAAGTGGTTGGCTGATGGTCGAGGTGTTTGATGGTCGACTTTGAAGCTGAGAGAGATGATGGAGCCACGTTTTGGCCCCATATTTATGGGATTCGAAGATCCCAAGCATTGGTTAGCAGATTTTGAGTTATGGTTGCTGTCGACGCGTATATCAACGGATGCAAAAAGGTTGCAGATGGTGCCGTTGTTGATGCGAGGACGAGCCAAGGTGTGGTTCGATGGTTTACAAAGAAGTGATCAAGAATCATGGCAAAGATGGAAAAGTCAATTTTTGGAGCGGTTTCAAGAGGTGATTACGATGGAAGAGGCTGGTACAAGGCTGAAGGCAATACGCCAGGATGCAAGTAAACATTTCTCCATTTTCATTGAGCAGTTTGAAGATGGTTGGAAGCAGTTAGAGGTTGCTACTAGGGTCAAAATCAATCAGTATTTGAAGTTGTAAAAGCTGCTGGAATGCTTGCATCTAAGGATTAGAGAAAAGGTCAAGGACGGTGCAAATACATACAAAGACATGGTCTATCTAGCAAAGATAAAGAGTAGAAAGGTAAAGTGGAAGTTGGAGTTGGGCATGCTAAAGAAAACACATTATATGCCTGCTACAGAGGAAGCAAAGTGCTCTTTGGCCCAATCAAAGGTGATTCCAATTGTTTGGAGTGCGAAGCCTGTTGAGATAAGGCCTACTATTGGTTATGTTCCTTGGAGATTTCCCGTATGTGAAGTACCTATGCCAAGGGTGGATGAGCATATCAACAGGAGAAGCTCCATGTTGAGGTGAACAAAGAGGCGAAAGCGGTAGTAGATGTGGAGGTTCCGGTGCGGTTTGAAGAGGTAAAGCCTGTTCTTGTGGAAAGTTTGCATGAAAGGATAACAAAATGCGATGGGGTTGCAGATATCGAGGGTTTAGGAGCTGATGAAGAAAGTGAGCAAAGTCAGGATGATGGTCAATCTTTTGTGGAGTGGCGAGTGGATGAAGGTGTAGATACGGAATCGGTTTATGATGCCGACAATGATGAGGATATAAGCTCGTGTAGCTGGGAGACAAGAGAGGATAATAGTGTAGATGAGTCCACAACCTATGATGGAGAGACAGAGTCTGAGGAACCTGAACTGGTAAAGGTAAAGCTGCCCTCTTATGTGTTTGATGATATGGTAGTAGCCCATGTGCAAGAATAGCAGGGAACAAAGCAAGTCGAGATGCATGATGAAGACCAAATAGAGCGGTATAGGCCTACATATGAGGATATGCAAGTAAAGGTAGTGTGTGGTACCATGCTAATGGCGATGTTGATGAAAGTAGTAGTGGAATCTGCCACAGTGGTGCAACAGGTGTAGCATTTTTCCAGGAGAGATAGAGCAGCCGTGCCTATGGAGGAAGACAAAGATGGTGCAATAGAGAACGAGTTTCTCTTTTCCTTAATAGAGCATGATGCAGCAAGTAAAAGAGATGCTTGAAGAACAAGAGACTGAAGCTGAAGAGCAAGAGGTCTTGATCGACCTAGAAGGGCCGGTTGACGAGGAAGGGCTCGATGATGCTGGAATTGAGTGTGTGGCCAAAGAGGAGGTTGTGATGCCAAAGAAGGAGGATATTTTGATGCAATAGACTTGTCCAATGGTGGAGAAAGAAGACTCCCAGCTAGTGGCTTTGCTTCCATTGAAGGTATGTAAGTTGTGGTTGATGCGTATGGTGGTAGATATAGCTATATGGAGGTTGGTTTAGTAGGTACAGGGGTCTATGCTCAAGGTCTCCACTTTATTTGGCTGGGAGGGAGGGTCAGAAATGTGTTGGAGCTTGGTGTCAGGTAGGCTAGGCCCAGCCTACACACATGGTGGTCTAGGTGCTATGGTACAACACTACGGTGAACACTTACAAATATCAAGGGTAGGTGTTTGATCTAGGTGGAAGCTATATGATGCAGGGGGTGGGGCAACCCATTTGAAGGCTTGATAGTAGGAATAATAAAACTGTGTACATATGGTTTTTGGTTTTCTCAGAGTGTGTGCCCGGTTTTGTAGTTATAAGTGGAATAAATCTCTTACGGGGTTGAGAATAAATGTTCAACTAGGGGGTGGGAAATGATGGTACAGCCAAAGTATGTCGACCATAGAAGATGGCATGGAATATATGTGCAGGCTAGCAGCAACTTGGCAACAAGATGGAGCAGCTAGGAAGATCATGGGCTGACAGGCAACAACGGAGGTGTATGACTAATGCAGTATATAGGCCAGGAAGGGCTCCATAAGGGGCTAATTTGAGTAGCAAGTGAAGGAGATGCGAGGTGCAGTCTTTGGGTCCAGGAATGAAGAGCTTGAAGTTATGAAGGAGCAGGTCTGAACCCGAGCTACGGAGCCCAAGTTATTGAAGGTTCAAGGTTCAGTGTGTTGCAGATTCTTTCTGAGAGGGCATCTGGGGGACAGGTGGTCCAGGTGGAAGTCCGGGTATAGGTATGTAGTGTTCAAATTATGGAGCCTACCCATCTTTTCAGGTTGCAGATAGGAGCCACGGATTGCAAGTTATAGCCTATTGAAATTTTATCGGGGGCTAGGATGGTGCCCACCTAACCACATGTGTAGGCGTGCTATCTGGCATCTTTTGAGCCTCGACAAAGTTCTAGAGTAAGGTATGCATCATACAAAGCTAGCAAGAATTGATTGCACGTCAAACAGAGCTCAGAGTGGGAAGATACTGAAGCCGAAAGATTGGGTGCCTTTGTTCAAGTTGATTGCAGATGAGTTGATCGGTTTTTACGGCCTTGGTTTGGGGCCTCCCGAAATAGTGAGGAGCAGCTTGATCCGTGGATGTCCAAGTAGACATGATGAATTGTTGTTGGGTTTTGCGGCTCGGTGATCGGATCACCAGATGCCAAGTGGCAGGTAGGACAAGCAGTGTGGAGAAAAAAGGATTGGGGAGTTCTTTTCAGAAAGAAAAATTTGAAATTTCAAGTTATTTGATGCAGCTCACCACAGAGTGCCACGTGACTTCAATAAAACCCACATGCGCGGTCCACATGCAAGAGTGGGGGGTACTTAACCCAAACCAAGGCGTCCATTGGGAACATATGAAGCATGAGCTCGTGATCTTGGGGGTCTGGCGATGGCGTGCCCTGAGGGGGCGCTGTGTATGGTGATGCACGCCCGAGTGGCGGTGTTGTGGCGGTTTTGGGCGGCCCTGACGGCACAAGAGAGTTTCTGAGTGGAAGCTGGTGGCTCTAAGCGTAGTAGCATAGTGATGATGTGGCACCCATAAATGCCTGTGCCAATGAGGGCTTCTTTTGAAAATTAAAGCGGTGACCCCCCCCCCCCCCAAATAGCGATGTCGCTAATGCAAGGGAAGGGAGTGTGTCCCACGGCAGAGAGAGAGAGAGAGAGAGAGAGAGAGAGAGAGAGAGAGAGAGAGAGAGAGAGAGAGAGAGAGAGAGAGAGAGAGAGAGAGAGAGTTTGAGAGAATTCCAAAGAGGAGGATCCCATGGCAAGCAAGCAGTGAAGGGATCCAGAGCAAGAGGATTTCAAAGGCCCAAGGTCGGTCAAAGATGAGCCAAAGGGGCCTATCCCGTCCATGGGAAATAAGAAGGAGCCCAAACGCCTAAAAGGGTAAGTGGAAGGATCAAGGAGGCAACGACCAAGTCGGGTGGCAAGATTGAGCAGACAAAGAGCAAAGAAGTGTGCACCATGAAGATACAAAAAAAATAGACTATGCCAAGTGGTGGCAATGCAAAAAAATCTAAAGGAAGATTTAGTGTACGAGCTAGATAGCTCCTTGTTTTTTTCCTTTTTAGCCTTAGCCAATCATTATAAAAGGGGTAGACGTGTTAGGAAATAAGACGTAGCTAAATAGATAATTGAGTAGATTACTTAATGGAGAGAGACAGATTTACATACACAAGATTATAGAGTAGAGAGAGAGAGAGTACACACGATATACGTGGTTCACCCAATTTGGGCTATGTCCATGGGAAAGCAGCCACTCAATGGATTTAGTACTTCAAAACAAGAAGTGGTTTACAAAGGGATTATACCCTTATTGGAGCTCCCGCCTTGCTTCACTCTCACCACCTCACACCCACCTTGTTGCATCAACTTCACACTATGAAATGTGTGTAGAAATGGCCTCCTTTTATAGGCCAAAAAGGGCTGCCCTCTCTTATGAGAGGCAGCCATGTGTAGCCGCCCTTGTGTGAATAAGTCCAAATCGGACCCTCCAATCCGCCCATGTGTGGCCGCCCTTGTGTAGACAAATCCGCTTTTGAATCCGGCCACCAGCCATGGAATTCGGCCACCGGCCACCAGCCATTGACTTCTTTCGACCACCGGCCATCGGGCATTGACTACCGGCCAACCGGCCGCTTTCCGGCCACCGTCCAGCTATAATATTCCGGCGAACCCCTAAAGTTGCCCCTGATTCTTGGCCGTGAAAATTTTGGTTTCCGGTGAGTGATTTTCCTTCACGCACGATGGCTTCTCCTCATAATGGGGGCCTTATAAATGTGCGCTTTTACCACAGAAAATTACAAGGGGTAAATCAGGCTCCATACTTATCAAGACGTTCATTTTTGGAGGTCTTTGGACCAAGAGGCTTTTTCTGCCAGAGAGAGTTATTGGAGGTCTTCAAGTCTGTGTATTGCAAGCTTGCCATTGAAGCACCATACTTGATTGTATTGTCTCCCTATGCAATACTACAAAACCTTTGCCCCTATTTCTTGTGTTGCTTCTCCTCATCCCCCTTCTTTTCTCTCGCTCTTTGTGTGCTTGCCAGTGCTTGTAGAGGGTTTTCTTGCAGCTTGCACGGTGTTACCAAGAGGACATAATTGGGGTGTCTTGTGAGTTGAAAAGGGTGAGTTGAGCAGTGTGGGTGCGTTGATGTTGTAAGATGCTTTTTTGCAAGGTGCGATACTTGTTCTGTATGCCAAAGTGCAGTTGTTAGTGCAAATTAGCCAATTTGAAGGTGTTATAAAAGAGGTTAGGGGTGCTGTGGAATCCCTGGACTATAGAGAGGCAAACATTTTGTGTGC
Organism: Adiantum capillus-veneris; assembly: GCF_014529385.1. Classification (NCBI taxonomy): domain Eukaryota; kingdom Viridiplantae; phylum Streptophyta; class Polypodiopsida; order Polypodiales; family Pteridaceae; genus Adiantum; species Adiantum capillus-veneris. Next base: position 21,211,061 of record NC_140935.1, read on the forward strand.
TAGGTGTGTTCCCTATTCCCCCTCTCCAATGGTAATAAAAATCTCTTAGAGTTACTATCTTGTATGGTGCAAGGATAGGGGTAGTGAGCACGACACAAGGATTGGGGTAGTGAGATTCTAAAATTTCCCCCTATCCCATTGTGCAGGCAAGGCATAGTTTGGGACCAAAAAGGCCTTTTGCTAACATCTTGTATGTATGAGGAGAACCATAGGAATCCAAACAACAAGGTCACTCAAGCAGTTTTTGCATGGTGTGGGCATGGAGCTAGAATGATCCGATAGGGGCAGGAGTGACAAGCTCACTCGTGCCCTTTTAGTGCGGTGTGGAGACAGGAGCCAAAACAAGGTGATACTCTAGGAAGGAGTGTCAAAGTCACCGAGTCCTTTTTTGCACATAGTCTAGAAAAACCTTAGGAATCCAACTAAGTAGCTCATTCAAGGTTCTTATGTGGTGTTGCCACACAACCAAAACAACACGATTGGGGGGGGGGGGGGGGGGGGGGGGGGGTTAGGTCTACATTCTCCCACACTCAAAAAATTTGAGGTGTCCTCGCCTCATCATGAAGTTTGTATAATTCAATACATCATGTTCCCATCCTCTTGAGAATATGTTGATCATTTGACAAACTGTTGAGTGATGGTCCATCGGCTGTGAAGGGGGTTGATCCTACTTTGAGGGATGTCTTCAAAGTGTACTTCAAAAGTTATATTGGTAGAAGTAGATAATAGAGAATCATCAAGAATGTGATTTGGATCAGGTATGTACCTTTTGAGAAAGTTGATGTGAAAAACATCATGTACTTTGATATTCAATGGCAACAATAGTCGATAAACTTGGTCATTGATTCTCTTTGTGATGACAAAAGGTCCACAATATCTTGGACTAAGCTACTTGCACTTACTTACTTATTGATAAAGAACTACATTTGTGTTTCACTCTCAAAAATACAATATCCCCATCCTAATGTATGAAGTCTATCTAAAAATTACATCTCATACAGTGTATCTTTGAATGCTTGAATTCTAATGAGTGGATCTATCCACTATAATGGAGTACGACACTTTGGTCCATATAATGCTTGAAAAGGAGACATCCTAATTTTACATTGGAATTAATATCTATATGTTAATTCAACCAAATATAAATATTTGGTCCACTCACCATGTTCATGCATACAACAAAGCTCGTAACTTATCCTCAATGATTTGATTGGTTTTCTTTATTTGCCCATCAGTTTGAGGATGATAAAAAATGTTGAATGCCAATTGGGTTCATGTGATTGAGAATAAATCTTTCCAAAACTTTGAAGTGAACATTGCATCACAATCTAAAATTATACAACGGGGTAAATTGTGATACATAAAGACACAACGGGGTAAAATTATACAACGGGGTAAATTGTGATACATAAAGACACAATGGGGTAAAATTATACAACGGGGTAAATTGTGATACATAAAGACACCTTCCATGGAAATTTGATCTATATCTTTAGCCGTATATATTGTTTTGACAAGGACAAATAAGTTTTTTTGGTAAGCATATCAATGATCACAAAAATAAAATCATATCCTAGAGATGTAGGGAGTCATGTGATGAAATCCATGGATATGCATTCCCATTTCATTTGTAGTGTATCCATTAAATGAAGCTTAATAGGGGAATCAAATTTTCTCAGCTTTTATATGTTGATAGGTCAACCATCTTGTAACATAGCTTAGCACATCTCACTTCAATCCTCACTAAAAGAAACTTATATGTAAAATATCATAGGTTGTAATATAGCCTTGATGCCTTGCAATAGGTTTATCAAGAGGTTCCTATAGTATTTGAAGTTTGATCCCACCATCATTTGGATACAAAGATGACAACAAAAGTAGGGATTATTTTCTTCAATATGGAAATATTTAATTTATCTCTCTTGCTTCTCTGTGTCATTTTCCAAGCTCAAGAACTACTAAATCTTCTTGTAAAATGGATTGTGGGGTATACTCGCATTAGTAAGGTCAATCAAAGAGGTAATAGAAGTTGTCATAGTTGCTAATGTACTTTTTTTTTCTTAAAGCATCAGTCATTGAGTTTTTTTCGTTACTTTATATTCAATCCCAAGATCATATTTGCATAATAATTCCATCCACCTTCATTGTCGCATATTATGGTCAGTTTGAGTGTAAATCCATTTGAGGCTCTTATGGTATGTGTGTTATTCAAATTTCCTTCCAAGAAGATAATACCACCATACTTTAGAGCATGTTACATGTCTAACAGTTATAAATCACGTGTAGGATAATTCAACTCATAAATGTGTAACTTGTGAGATTCATAAGCTATCGATCTTCCTTCTTGAGATAGAACACCACCAATTGCTTGTCTACTTGCTTCAATGAGGATAGTGAACGTCTTTGTGAAGTCAAAACTTCTAAAATTGGAGCATTCACCACAACTTCTTTGAGTTACTCAAAACTAGCTTGCATCTGATCATTCCAAATAAACACTTTAGTCTTATTATGGGTATTAGTCAATGGAGAAGCTATCTTAGCATAGCCTTCAATAAAATTACAACACCATCCAATTAATCCAATAAATTTGCGTACATGTTTGACAAATTTATGTGTAGGCCAAGTTAAAACACTTCAATCTTACTTGGGTCAGTAGAGATGCATACAATAAATCCCAAGTATTCTACTTTGTTAGTGGAAAAGGTGAATTTTCTATGCTTAGCATAAAGTTGGTTCTGACATAAAAGTTCAATTACTTGTTGCACATGTTGTTCATGTTATTCCTTATTTTTTAAGCAGACCTAAATATCATCAAAGAAGACAAGGAATAAATCATCAAAATCATTAAGATGTTCTTTAAACATGGTGGTCATTCATAAGTAGGTCAAATTTTTTTGGAGCAGTTGTAAGTCCAAAAGGCATAATTGTAAACTCGTAATGTCCAAATCAAGCGTTGAATCATGTATTTGGTATATCTTCTTGTTGCCTTCTATTGAGTTGTGGCATAGTCGGCTTGGTCATACGAGTCAAAAAGGAAAGAAGCACCAAAACATTTGGGCTATATCCTTGTGTTAAAATATTTTGATTTTAGCTTGTGTGAGCATTGCATATATGGGAAAGAGACTAGGCTTGCCACTTTGTCACTGGATAGGAAGATAGGAAATCCTCTAGATTTGGTTCATAGTGATCTACGTGGGCCTATGCTACGCAAGTCTATATGTGGGCCTCTGTTGCACAAGTCTCTGGGGGAGGCATTATATATATTTATTTTACTGACTATTGCAAAGAGACTATCTGCTACCAAATGGCTATTAAGATAAAAGATAGCATGAAATGGAAGTAGGCAATGCAATCTGAGTATAAGTCACTTATGGAAATTGAAACCTGGGAATTGATAGAGTTTCTAAAGGGAAAACAAGCCTTGCCATCCAAATGGTTATTAAGAGGAAGTACACCGTAGAAGATCCTAAGCCTAAGTATAAGGGTAGATTGCTTGCTAAGGGAATCAAGCATAATGAGATTTTTTTTCCAGTGGTCAAGATGACTACACTGCCTTGAGCTTGGACTAATATCCATTGAGGACATGGAACTTGTCCAAATGGATGTGAAGAAGCTTTATACAATCCTATTGACGAGCGCAAAGTGCGATACGGTCCCCGACGGCCTCAAATGCTAGGAGCCGATGCATGCCGAGCTGGCCACGGTGAAATGAACAGGGGGCACCACCTAGCTTTCAGTCACTAGGACACGGACAATAGTGATTTGAAATAGCACAAACTCTACACACTGAAAGAAAGAGATAGAGATAGATAGATAGAGAGAGAGAGAGAGATGAAAAACCCTCAGGGTGTGAGAGAAAATTGAATCAATGCCGTATTTACAGAAGTGTTATCTTTGGCGAGGTGGCAAACATGGTGATAGAGAGCGATAGAGAGATAGTGAGCCTAATAGTGCATTCTCTAGAGGTGACTCATAGACATAGAGATCTCTAATCTCGTGAATGTGTGGCGACCATTGAAGTCAAGGTGTGGACGTATCTTCTTCTCATTGTGCTAATTCCTAAAAAGCTACACTAAAATCCCCTCTCTATTAATGCAAGTGTTGCAAATCCCTCCCACCAAAATGCTACCAAGTGCTGACCCCCCGCTGATAGTGACCTCTCAGTGCCTTTTTATAGGTGTAGGCTGCATTAGTTTAGGGTAATTTGCTTATGTTAGGGCCCTAATTGCGAGAGACAAATCAAGGAGTTGGGTCCCATATGGTTGACCCTTGCTTTGTCTTTGGAGAATTTTAAAAATGAAAACTCCTAGGTGGGCCTTTGTGACCATCACCTAGAGAGAGGTGGCAATTTAAAGGCGGTTTTTTTCTAGATTTTGGCTTGAAACTGGAAAATTAATGATAACCTATGGATATTAATGCAAAGATACATCATGAACGAGATGTCGGCAAATGGAGAGCCTTGCTGGTGCCGTTCGAAAAGCCGACCGAGGCATGCCTTCGGCGTCTTTTCTTGATTTGGTGTTTGTATTGTGTGACTTGTCCGTTTTCTTTTGTCAATGGCGTCAAACTTCATTGCTTTTTTCTTTTTTTAGGTGCGTATGGTGTGCGTGTGCTGAGTGTTTATATGCGTGCGTATAGGCGTGTGCGCGTAATGTGTGAGTCTCAAGATGCTTGTGAGTGGGTGTGCGTATGTATATAGGTTATGTGGGTTTGTACGTGTGTGTGTGTGTGTGTGTAGCGGGAGTGCGTGTGTGTGAGGGAATGGGAGAGAGGGAGTAATTTTATTATACATATAGATAATTTCGCTTTTCACACTGCTTACTTACGCAGGCCGAGGGGAATGATGGCGTGAGTAAGCGCGAGGGGTGAGGGGTGGGGAGAGGTGTGTGTGTGTGTGTGTGTGTGTGTGTGTGTGTGTGTGGTGAGGTGGGGTGTGTGTGTCTATTATGAAAGAGAGAGAGGGGCCACTGTATGCTGCGCCTTTGGGCTGACAAGGGAGGGAGAGAGAGCTATGATGGTGAGCGAGAGACAAAGAGGGAGTGTGCGAGGGTGTAAGGGGGGTAGTGTAGGGTGAGTGTGTGTGTGTGGGGGGGGGGGGGGGGGGGGGAGGGTGAATAAGAGAGAGAGATACCTCTGTAATGCATGCATGCGGGCTTGACGAGGGGAGAGAGTGCGGGAAAGGGAGGGAGAGGAGAGAGAGAGAGAGAGAGAGAGAGAGAGAGAGAGAGAGAGAGAGAGAGAGAGAGAGAGAGAGAGAGAGAGAGAGAGAGAGAGAGAGAGAGAGAGAGCAGCCTCGGGTTTCCTGCCGATAGGGACGAGAGAAGGGGGGGCAAAGTCAAAAGAATGGGGAGTCGCGGACCCAGGGGGTGTGTGTGTTATGAGGGAGAGACAACGCCATTGTATGCGCCTTTGGGCTGCATGGCTGACATAGGGAGAGAGAGACTTAGAGAGAGAGAGAGAGAGAGAGAGAGAGAGAGAACGGCCGGCCATGGTTGACAAATAAGAGGGGAGGTTGGTGACATGGAAAGAGAGTGGGAGAGAGGAGGGTGGTATGGCAGCCCACCAGAGGGAGTATGGAAGAGCGAGAGGGGGGAGAGAGAGAGAGAGAATAATGAAAGAGAGAGAGAGACCCCAAAATAGTACTAAGGTAAGCATTTTACCTTATTGAATGGTTTTGGGAGTACACATTCTTTCATCTGAGGATTACCATTACTCGAGCGAACAAAAGCGAGCAATGCATAATTTTGAGCGAAGATGACCAAAACTCTAATATTGGATTATTCGCCATGACACTTCGAAAAACAAAAGAAAAATAAAAATTTCCATTCAATACTTGAATAGCATGGTGTGAAAAGAAAAAAAGAATGCTTAGTAACAAATATTCGTTAGATTTAATCTTGTTTAGTTAGGATATACATTTTCCTTAAACACTTAGTTGGAGTCAAACTTTTCTTGCATACATGCAACACCAGGCCATGGCCAAATGCACATGTCCAAAGAACCTTATGCACCTACCTAGAGATGTGTAAAGGAGTTATCTTCTATATGGCCAATGTGGAACGTACAAATGAGATGATGCAAAGCTTGTGGACGTAGCATACACCTTGGAGCTCTCTTGAGATTGTTCTTATAGCAACAAGGGTCTCTTCTTTTCCATTACTTTATTTGCTCACTCTTTCTCTCTACACATCTACATGCTACATTTATTCAAAAATAAACTCTCCTATTAGTACTAGGTGACCCCCATATCATCATGAGGACCGTTCCACTAATAGTAATTGCAATAGATTGTTCCAACTTGTTTGTCTTCCTCATGCTCAAGCTTTCCTTCCCCAATGTGAATTGCTAAGCTTAGCTCTCCTTTTGGTGTTGTCTCACCTATGCGAGCCCCTATGTCTAACAACAATAAGCCCTATGTTATTTCTTTGCTCTACTTTGTTGCTCTTTGCTTTATGAGGTAGTGATTGTCTTGTTGGTTGCTACAACCGACCACTTGTGCCACATTGAGATGATGGAGGTAGAATTTCTCATGCTGCCAATGGGCTTGTGTGACCCCACCATAAGCAAAACCATATATTGAAAAACTCTTCGAAACAATCCGCGTCGACGCAGACTGTTTTAGAGAGTTTGTCTTTTGTTTATAGAGATTTTGTTTATAGAGAGAGAGAAAGAGATTTAGGGGAAGAGATTGATCAAGTCCAAGGTCCTCTGTGTAATGAAGCTTGCCATGGCAGCTACTAAGCAAAACCAACTTAAAAACTCTTCGAAACAGTCCCATCGGCGCGGACTGTTTCAGAGAGTTTTTTGTTTAGAGAGAGAGAGAGAGAGAGAGAGAGAGAGAGAGAGAGAGAGAGAGATTGTCAAAGTCGAAACTCTCGGGCATAATGGAGCGTCGCCTCCACATTTCTAAACAAGCAGGAGCCTTCGTAAGTCTCGACACCCTGCCCGGCATTGCCTTGCTTCGCTTGCTTACCCACCTTAAAGGCTTCTTCAACTCTAAAGCTTGTCTCGTATGGCAGCTGACTCACGTCTCTCAGACACTGAATCTCCTTTTGAGTGTGTTTTGTAGCCCTAAGATAAGGTGTTTCAGCAAGTGAGCCAGTCTATCTTCGACCCGAGAGTCACCGGGGCCAAGACTCTCAACAATGCTCACATCAGTTGACGACGCTCTACTCTCTGTGGTCGCCTACTATAAATCAACCTACCCTTACGAGATGGAATACGAGGACGACTCTTCCAAGCTCGTGCAAGAAAAGTGTTGGGATGCAATCCGGTCACACCTTCCCAACAAAGCCTTGGGTTGCAGCGAGGTGTAGTCCTCGGCTCCGGAATCGTACCTCCTACATGCTGCTGTTGTTGGCCTCCCACTTGTAATGCCATTATTTTCAGACATGTCTAGTGTGAGTGCTACGCAGTCAAGATTAATGATTGTGGTGGGCATGCTGCCACAAAAATGGTTGTTGGAGAGACCAAGCACCTGTAGCAACACCCACCCGGGAATCTCCCCGCTTTGCTGATTGTGGCTTGTTCCCAGCACCCGTAGATTCATCAATCCAAGAACTGCAACAATAAACTAATGAGGAGCTATAGAAAGAATGGGCTGATTTATGTGATAAAGTTTAATTCAACAATAACGAAGTTGAAAATATATGAGCCTGAGTGGATAAAATAATTTGATGATGTGTTTTTTGAAGAACTTTTACACTTACCACCCAAGTGTTGATCATGCAATAGAGCTCATTTTGAGAGCTCAACCAGTTGCTTGTAGACCATACAAGATGTTAGTACTTGAGTCAGCAGAACTCAAAGAGAAACTTACTCAACTTCTTGATCAAGGTTGATTCAACGTAGTACTTCTCCATGGAGTACTCCTGTTCTTTTTAATCGGAAGAAGGTTGGTACTCTATGCTTTTGTATCAATAATTTTGGATTAAATCAAGTAAATTAAATAGTCAAGATTAAGTATGTAGCACCAAGGATTAATGACTTACTTGATTGATTACATGTAGCTACTAGTTTCACAGAAAAATTGATCGTGAGTCTGGGTATTAACTTTAAGAGTGTACGATGCATGCGGAGTGCAAGGAAGAAGAAGAGAAGACACGAGCACAATGTGGGTGGAGCTCTTAGTGAGGATTCAAAATTACCTCAGTACTCCTTATTGTTCTATATAATCAAAAGAATAGATAAGGTTATTATGGTGAGTGTGATGGATGTGTGGCCAATTGACCTAAAGCTTAACAATCTCTCACTTCAAGGCCAATGTGGCCCAAGTGGCCAATGTGTAAGTATATATATCTATACAATCCACTACAAGAGGTACTTCACATTAGCGACACTCGCAGTGCGACGCTCAAAAGGGAAAATCCACGGTGTAGCTATGGGTGTCGCTATAGGCATTGCTATTCTATTTGTTACATAGCAACGTCCATAGCGACGCTAATAGTGACACCGATAGGAGTAAAATTAAACCGAGAGTGCCAGAAACTTAGATCTCAGATCTGAGTTTTTGACGCTCAAGTGAAAGAGGTAACCTGTGCTCTTTCTCTCTCTCTCTCTCTCTCTCTCTCTCTCTCTCTCTCTCTCTCTCTCTCTCTCTCTCTCTCTCCCCCCCCCCCCCCCCCACACACACGTGTACAGGTCGGTTAGAGTTTTGGTTTGTAGTTCGTACTCCCAGTTCTCATTTAAGATGCTCCATCTAGGATTGAGGTGCTAGGGGTGTCCTTTGAGCTAGATGCAATGCTGCTTTCTAGGGGTTGGACCTTAGTGGTTGCTAAGTCAGGAGCACTCGATTGCTCTCCTAGCAAAGATATTGACATAGGAACTTTTGATTTTAACTCTCTTTGTGCTCCACCTTGCATAAGCTCTGGACTTCCTTATCCCTAGCCGCAATGATATATTGCTCAACCTCTTGCACTTCAGCAAGGCTTCTACCATCGATAATATGACCTCGGAGGGGAATAGCTCTGAAGAGTCAGGTGGTCCAGTGAATGAAGTATTCACATGAACATTCTCTAAGGGCATAGGGTCTATGTTGGTCATGAATGGAGAATTTACTTCCCCACCCCCCTCATTTACATCATTAGCTCCATGTTCAGAGCGAGTGGCTCTACTAAAGGTTTCCTTCAAGAGGCTAAGCACGCTCGGCCCGGACCGCGGGCCCATGGCATGCATGTCTGGACTTGAGCTATCGAGATTAGGCATTGGGAAACCCTCCATGACGTCGTAGTCAGAGGAAGAGTCACTAGATGCTATGTTCGGGTCTTGGTTTGTACTACCTTGGGTCCCCATCGAGGGCCCAGAACCTAAGGTAGGTGGATAATGAGAACTCGTGTCAGTTGAAATTCTCTCTAGTTGCTCCGTCTCTAGCACATGACCAGAGCGCAGATGCATGTGCCTTTGGCACCCTACAACCGTCGGCAAATAACCTCGAAGGTTAACCCCTTACTTTTTTAGGTGTCTGTTTTCACTTGTTTCTTTTTTTAATGTTTTTTAATGATCGTTTTTTTGATTAAAGTGTGTGATAGCTCGAAACGAGAGTATCACTCAGAGGGTCGCAGTGTGCTCTACAACACAATGTTTGGTCACCTGAAGCTCCGTTGGTCCTCAAAAAAGACTATTTTTAGCTACATATGAAGCTAAAATACGTAATTTTAAAGGACGACTGAGGCGTGAGCCTGAGCGTGATCTTGGGCGTGGGTCTGGGCTTGGGTCTAAGAGATATTCCCGATCCGGGTCCTACCTTTCATTTCTTTTTTTTTAATTCTTTAAAAAAAAAAAGGATAAAGTCGCTGCGGCCTGCGCGAGAGCACACACACACTCTACCTACCTACTTACAACTAATACACCTACTGTTACACACTAACACACTTCATTATCTCTCACATATCTACTTCCTACTTACTGTACTTTGCATTACATAGAACTAACAACCTTAATACTAATTCCTTATGACAGAGAAAACACAGTAACCAATGTGGAACGCAAGGGCTTCCTATGCGCCAAGCCCAATGCCAATACCTACTCCACATGTAGTCTCTGGAGCACCTCCACCCACGGTGCTTGCTCACTTAGGTGACTTGGCAACATTTGTTCAAGCTATTGGTCGATCTATTGCTGAGAATATGCATAACACTCCTGATAGAGATCCTAGAAGTAAGGCAGTACAAATAGACAAGCTCACACAAAAATTTAGTGGAGACGGGGATGTGAGAAAGCATATCAAAGTGTTTGAACAAATATGCGATTCTCTAGGAGAACACATTGACCTGTATAAGAGTAATTCTTTAATCCTAACCTTAAGTGGAAAGGCTAGGGATTGGTATAGAACCCTAAGGGTGGAAGAAAAAATGATTTACCCTACTGTTAGGAGATTGTTCTTGAAAGGATACATACGAGAGGGAGTGCTTTGGGGTGTAGCCTCTCAGCTCCAGAAAGCCCAACGAGAGGAAGGAGAGTCGGTGAGAGACTTTATTAGTCGACTGAAGCATTTGAAATCTCATTGTAATCCAAATGAGCGCTTCAACAATAACCAATTGCTTGATAGATTCATTAGGGGGTTACGACATAAGGATATCTACAATGGCCTAGTCATTAGAGGTATCACCACTTGGGAAGCAGTCACCACCAATGCATTCCAATTGGAGGATAATTTAATGATTCAAGGAGAAAGAGTGTCTGTTGAGCCTAAATCTATTAGCTCGCAAGCATCAGGGCATCAGTCAATGACCCTAAAGTCTATTTCTAAGGAGCCAAAGATATGTGAGATGACTTTAGCAGATCTCACCAAGGCTATTAAAGAGAGTCTTAGAGACAATCATGCTCCACAAACAATCATATGTATCCAAGAAGGGAGCAACAATGGTGCTCAGCATGCTATGGACCGCATAGTACCAGTGAATGCCCTACTTTTAGAGTAAAATTCAATGGCAACTGCAATGCATGTGGGAGGTATGGTCATCAAGCTAAGGATTGCATAGTGTTTAAGTGTGCGATGGCCAATAGAACAACCTTAGCATGGACAGACACACCTGAGTGCCTGCATTGATGCCGGCCCCACCTCTTGAACAAACGTCACAACACATGGTCCCTAGTGCCCAAAATGTTGTTGAAACAACACCCTTACCACCTCCAATTCTAGGACCGTAACCACCACATCCGAGAATCACTTTTGTGAATCAAGTGGGTTGTGAGTCATCTATTGCTTGTTTGGAAGGTTGTGAGGAAGATATGGACCCTAATATTGCCTATGGGATGGATGCTCTTGAAGAAAGTCCACAATACTACATGGATGACTATTGGGGACAATTCAAACCTGTCTATCAAGTAGCTGTTCTTGCGACAAGAAGCCAAAATATCAATTACAGTGCTAAGATACCACCTCTTCAATTCCATGAGTGTGGAGGTCCACATCATGTAGACGAGTGTCCTATTAGGCTACAAAAGAACGCCACACTAATGCAAACCAATCAAGCAAGCATGTCAACAATGCCAATACTCATGTGTAATCGATGTGGCATATATCAATTGATTGCCCAATGTCCAAATAATCCAAATGCACCGAAGATCACGCCATTAAACTTGATTGAAGTTATTGAGGAGCCATCACAAAGTACAACCTTGGTACCGGTAAACGTACTCATAGGATCGATTCTCCAAAAACAAAATTATATTCTTGAGGAAAGAGACATGACATCCGTTGCCCAATCTCAGAAAAAGAAGAAAACACGAAGGAAGAGATCGCAAAAAGCAGTGAAGTCATACCCCAGTTCAAAGGCCAACATAGGGACTGGTGACGACCCCGCATATATGAACGACACTGAAGAGGATTCTGATTCAGGTAAAACCATGGAGACCAAAACTACCACTAAGATAGAAACCAACAAGGAAGATCTTCATGAGCCACAATGGCCAGGACCCAAGAAGAAGATAGGAACTTATCCAAACCCTACAGAGGAGATTGAGCGAGTCAATCAATTAAGCAGTCTGGTAGAAGATACCCAAAGGGATCTAGCACCAGCACCTAGGTAGATCCAGATTACAAACATCCTGTTCCCTATGCAAAAACAACCTCACCAAGTCCATACACCCTTAGCCATACCTAGTGTCATCCAAGAAGAAAGTGACTTAAAGTCATGGGAAAGTGGGTGTACACACTTCTTGATGGAAATAATGTTTACAGAGGGACTACTAATCCTATAGAAGACATGGAGATCCCATCTTCCTCATGTCAAGGGATTGAAGCACAAAGGTGCCGTTAAACATTGCCAAATTGATTGATTTCATGTCTTCAGAACTTAGAACCACCATCATGTCCAAACTATATAAAGACCCTGAGCTAGTCTCAGCTCTTCGAGGCTTCCTCGATGGAGAACTAAAGTTTGGGCTACCACAATTTGCACAGATGGATGGAGCTGGGGAGATACCAATAGAGGAGGAACACTTAGATCCACAACCCAACCTAGACGAGAACCTTGTTATAGAAATACATGTTAACAAGTTGGGACAATACTTTGAGGGTGATAATTCCAATGCGACCATATCAATCACTACTAAGGGATTAACTGTGAAGATAATCCTTGATGGTGGCGTTGGGGTTAGCATTGTGATTAAAAATTGATGGGAAACTATGGTAAGACCTCACCTTGCAACCACAACTATGGTAGTGAAGATGGCCAATGGGTCTATTGTTAAACCTATTGGGATGATAGAACATCTCAAGATCAAGGTCTTTGGACATAAAATAAGGATCACCTTCATTGTTATGGATTTCTCCAAACACACTATGGCATCGAAGATGATCTTAGGACGTCCTTTCATGAGGGAAGCAAAACTGGTGCATGACTGGTCTAAAAACCATGTCTACTTGTAGTTCCAAGATTCTGTCATTCAAGTGGATCTTGTTACTAGTCGAGCACATCCTCTAGGAGACAGGTTTATAATTGATCATAGATCTGACACCACAGTTCACTCGGCCCCATTGCAGTATTGTTACACGTGTAAAGCGGACACTGATGTTGGGGAAGATTCTCCTTATATGGATGTACTACCTGGGATGATTGAGTCGAACAATGTGGATTGGGTCCACCTAGCAGCAACCATAGACACTTGGGGAAACAGGAGGACGACCTCGATAACACCTGAGGTGGATGAAATGCCACCACTCGTACCCTTAAATATGCTAGAAGCAATGCATATAGCTTCTGATGACCTACAATATGAAAGTTTGACTGGCATTGGAACCAGTAGCGCCTCACAAGACTATAGCCCACACGATTTGGGGTCAGAATCATCAACTGAAATTGACTCTGAGGATGAAGAGTCTAAGTTAAATCTTAGTGCAAATGTGGGGAGAAACCATTCAGGGCCCAGTGGTACCCTAGATGACAATCTATCCAAGGGAACAAAAGACACAAGTAGTGATTCATCTAGTGACTCTTCACTAGAGATTGGCCATAATCGAGAATTAAACAAGAAGAGTAAGAGATATAAGAGGCAACGATATCAAGAAAATGTGCGTGCTACAATAAATGAAAAGAAATCTACCACAGAATGGCTTAATTATATAGGGGCATGTGATGCTCATCGAAAGCTGATAGATAACTGGGGTGAATACCTTCAAAGTGTTATGTGGTGTAGCCCACAACCCATTGACATCGCACAACTAGAGGCTATAGAGAAGCCAAAGTTGAGCCGTACTGTAAGGAGACGACAAAATCGAGATTTAGCTCAACAGCAAAAGGAATCGGAAGTGAAATCACAATCCACAGGACAACAGGACTCCACAGACTTACACCCTACACTTGAACATTTCAAATCCTATACCACACAGGAACGTAAGGTTGTGTATACAAAGTCTCAAAGAAAACCTATCAATGTGAGCAATGGAGTCTATGACGGTCCAGCGATAGTTAAGGAAATAGAGTTAGCAGACCCAGGAGAAGAGTCTAAACCTGTTTTCATTGACCAAGATCTTACCGAGACTGAGGAGTATGTACTTAAAGAACTTCTCAAGGAATTCAGGGATATATTTGCCTAGACATATCATGATAAGAAAGGTGTTCCACCTTCCGTGGTGCAACACACAATCCCCATGAATAGCATGGCTAAACCAGTTCAGTAACGACCCTACCCAATGAATCCTAAATATGCAAAAATCATTCAAGAAGAGATTGAAAAGCTTGTGGAATGCGGATTCATATTCCCTATTGAGCACTCAGAATGGGTGTTTCCAATAGTGATTGTGCCAAAAAATAATGGGAAACTCAGAGTGTGCGTGGATCTCAAGAAGGTCAATGTCGCCACTAGGAGGGACCATTACCCCTTGCCATATTTTAAACATGTGCTTGAAAGATTTGCAGGGAAGGAAGCTTATAGCTTTTTAGATGGGTACTATGGCTACAATCAAATCACAATTGCGCTGGAGGACCAAGCTAAAATAGCCTTTATAGCCAAATTTGGAGTGTTCGCATTTTGTGTTATGGCTTTTGGCTTAACCAATGCCCCTGCTACCTTTCAAAGATTATTAAACACTGCTTTTAGAGAATATTTGAGGGAGTTTTGTGAAGCTTTCTTAGATGACCTTTGTGTTTATTCCTCTTGGAAAGAACATCTATCATCCTTACAAAAAGTGTTTGAGAAGTGTAGATTGTATCGCATCTTCTTAAACCCTTTCAAATACAAATTTTGGGTTAAACATGGAGTTATTTTAGGACATATAATGTCCAAAAATGGGATTTCCACATATGAGAGCAAAATTAAAGCCATTGCTGAATTGCCACCACCTACAAACTATAGAGGAGTTCAAAGGTTCATGGGACATGTTGGTTATTACCGACGGTTTATTTTAAACTTTGTCGAGATAGCTCGCCTTTGTAGAAGCTTGTTATTGAGTTCCAATGGGCTACAGAGTGTGACCATGCTTATGAGTCATTGAAAAAGACCTTGACTAGTGCTCCTATTCTACGAGTGCCTGATTGGAATGTGATTTTTCATGTGCATATTGATGCATCAAACTTTGCTATTGCGCGTGTTCTAGCTCAACCAGGAGAACATAAACTGGACTACCCCATCAGCTTTGCAAGTCGCCAGTTGAATGATGTCAAGAGAAACTACACCACTATAGAGCAAGAAGGTTTAGGTATGATTTCTGCAGTGAAGAAATTTTGCTACTACCTTCTGGCCAACAAGTTTGTGTTCTATGTTGATCATCAAGCCTTGTTGTATCCACTAAATAAACCTTGTTCCACGAGAAGAATTACACGATGGTTGTTAATTCTCCTTGAGTTTGATTTTACCATTTTGGTGAGACCTGGTAAAATACATGTCATGGCGGATCATTTGTCTCGCATACCCAATGGTGAAGCCCCTAATGGAGTCGATGATGAGTTGCCCGATACTTCTCTATTCCTAGTCAAAACCATACCTGAATGGAGTGAGAAGATTGTGAACTTTCTAGTTAATGGTTTTTCCCCCAAAGAGCTTCATAAAGACATAGCTCGAAAACTGTTAGAAGAATGTGAATCGTACTCTCTCATTGCAGGAACTCTCTACATGCTACGGAAGGATGATATTCTTAGACGTTGTGCCTGTGAGGATTAGCATTTATACATACTGCAAGAAGACCACATGGGTATAGCCGGAGGACATTTATCAGGGGAACCAACAGCTAGAAAGGTGTTGCAATTAGATTATTGGTGGCCAACCTTATTTAAGGATGCATTACTTTTTGGAAAAGGATGTGATGAATGCCAACGTTACAAGATCACACAATGAAAGGATAGGATGCCCTTACATCCTATTAAAGTGGCTCAACCATTTGAAAAATGGGGTTGGACTTTGTAGGCCCAATTAGTACAACAGCTCGTAGCACTCAATCTCGATATATTATCGTTTCCACTGACTATGTGACGAAGTGGGCAGAAGCCAGGGCGACACGTGAGGGGGATGCAAGGTCAACTACCAAGTTTCTCTTTGATAACATTATTACAAGATTTGGTTGTCCCTTTGAGATTGCGAGTGGCAATGATACTCATTTTATAAATGGAGTAATAAAAGAACTCACTACCAACTTTATGATAGCTCACCATAAGTCCACACCTTATTATCCACAAGAAAATGGCCAAGCTGAGAGCACCAACAAGACGTTAATCTCTATCTTGACCAAAACACTGGAAGCTCATCGCACATATTGGGATTTAAAGCTTACATCAGCTCTATGGGATTATCGTACTGCATACAAAGTTTCCATTAACTGCACACCATTTAAGATGGTGTATGGCAAAGAAGCAGTTATGCCATGGGAGTTTGTCATTCCTAGTCTTCAAGTAGCTTCTCAAGAAGTTTGGGATGGTAACACCTTAGTTGAGCGATTATATATCCTTGAAAGGCTAGATGAAGAGAGGAAATTATCTGTGCAAAATACACTTGTGGAGAAAGATAGGAGGAAGAAATGGTTTGACCGTCATCTAAAGAACAAAGATATCAACATTGGTGATAAATTCCTTATGTATGGAGTGCGTAACAGAAAGAAAAAGTTGAAATATGCGGGAAAAGGACCACATGAGTATGTGAGATCACCCCACAAGGAACCATTCGTGTGGAGACTCTTGATGGAGTTGAAACCATTAGATTCCTCAATGGGAGAAAATTTAAAAGGTACTATGATCCTTTAAGCCAAGAGGGGCTACGTGCCATCCATACAAAAAAGGCAAGCAAGGCACAAACAGAATTGAAGAAGATACAAGCTCAAGCTGAGGCTAAGGAGCGACAACAACGCATAAGACAAAAACGAGAGGCTAACCTTGGAGTCAGACTTGCATTCCACGTGGAAATCGACGAGGATAGGTTGGACTACAACACACCTCTACGATACCCTATTGAGCTAAACAACACCTATGGAAAAGTGCTATATAACGCCTTATTGGACACGTGTGCTAAATATAATCTGCTATCATATGGGGTGTGGTGTTAGTTAGGGAAGCCACCTCTATCTGAGAGTATTATCCAAGTCAAGGGTGTCAACAAGAAACTTCCATTTTTGGAATCTGGCACACTTCTGTCAGTTTTGACAATGGGGTTGTAGCTCAAGACTTTTTGGTCATGCCTGTTGGAACCTAGGATGCACGTGGATGATAGCGACCAAATGCACTATTAATTGGGAGACAGGGGGTGTCACAACACAGAAACCAGCTCTTAGCCCTGCCACGCAAGCCATAGTCCCTGAGATATTGCCTCTTAAGGAAATAAAACCCAAAACATTGAATTTCCAAGAGGTTGAAACATATGTCCCCATAGCCCAACTCTCTAGAGCTTCAACTGATGCAATTGAAATAAAGCTTGAAATAAAACAAGTGGGTCCCTAAAGCTTCTTTAGCAATCATAGCCATTGCTAAAAGACAGGAGCTTGGTAAGAGATGTTCCATTCACCCCAAGAAATGTTGCACTGGATTCCTAAAAAACTATTGGAAGCCCAAGGCTACTATAAAGGAAATGATCAAATCTGGGTGTCAAAATGTAAATTGTGCTCTTACTTGTCACCGGACCCATGTGAGCTCAATCCTGTGGCTCCAAAACAAATTGAAGATCGCGGAAAGGAAAAAATCAAGAAATGCTAAACACCTACTCCAGAGCTAGTTTGGGTACGAAAGAAAGAACGACTTGTTCCACCTAGCTCAGGAACAGGGAAATCAAATGAAGCTTCTTACTCTTCATGTAGTTCCTATACGAAACTAGAATCTTTGACACAATCTCCACCTACCATTGTACATATTCATATAAGCAAGAAAGAGTTTGCACCTCCTGTTGTAAGTTCACCACCTACAACAATGTTGCATATAAAATCATGGAAGAGTACCTTACCACCCTTGCAGTTAGATGAAACGCATAGGGCGGTCAAAAACTATTGGTTAAAGCCTTCACCTATAACAACTTGGAACAACTGGTTTCAAAGGGTGACAACATCATTCCAAAAGGTATGATCTACCCAAGGAAGGGGGGAGTATTTGCAGACATCCATCATTCACTTGCTTCCCTCTCAACCTTCCTCCCTGACCTCTTAATCTACATCTTAGGGAATGTATATATAAAGCCTTATACTCACAAAAACAAGATAAAAAAGTAAAAGAGAAAGAGCCATAACACAAAATCATAAAAACACATTATGCACAAGAACACGACCCTTGTAATATTTTCACTCTAGCCATCATCTATTTGCGTGTACAGATATGGCTAGTATGCTAGAATCATCCACTCCTGCCTTGGATGAGAGGTACCCTCGTTACTTTTTACAAGTGTTTCACATGGTCTTTTCGGTGCTTGCCTGTGAATGGGATTTGGTAGGTACACTAGCATGTGAGAGGAATTTTGAGGAGTTAAAATGGTTGATATGTCTCTTGACCACGACTGATCCATACTTAGTAGAGAGTGTATCTCCCATTGCACAAGCCTATCCTTTTGACCAAGATGACTATAGGTGTCTAGTGACCTTCTTAGTAAACATTGGTGCCTCTGATGATGAAGAAGATTTACATGATTATACGGATGGCACATATGGTCTCATGGATGATGACTTTGTTTTTCTCGATGAAGAGAATAGGGGTTTAGCCTTAGGGTTTCCCCCCAATCTCTACAATATGCTATTCCCTTGACTCTCTTGGGGGAGTGCAAATAATTAGGTTAGGGTTCCTTATGTTTCTTTAATTTTGTTCAATAAGTGTTGGTACCTTTTTCCACTGATGTGCCTCCTAGAGGTATTCTTTGTGTTTCCTCATGTGTACAGGAACATGTTGCTGTGGTTAGGATTTGGACCTTCATAGAATCTTTCTCTCATCCACTTTTCAAATCAAGCACGATCATCAACACAAACAGGTGTTTCTTGTCCATTAGCATTATCCCTTATAGTTTTTGCATCTATGTTTTTCTGCTTTAACTGTGATTGGTAGCACAATATTCAACGTGTTTGCTTAGTACCAAACATTAAATTCAATGTAAATTTTTGTCATAATCACTTGTCTGGGTTTAAAAATCAAGCAGTCCAACTAAGCCAGTTTGACCAAGCTAGGTGTTAGAGATCTTCTCTTAATACCATGGGGAATGCCTTCCTAATAATCAATGGTTACTTAGGTCCTTAATCCGATTTAGGCAGCATTGTGTGAAATGTACTAGGGATTTCTAGCGATCTTGACCCTATTGACCTTTAGCTTAAGTATTATAAAGAGAGTTGACTAGTGTGATGAGCCTGGGGAGGTGTAACAGTGTTATATGACCCCCCAAAGTTACAAAATTAGAACGCTGAAAATGAACAAAAAAAAAATTCAAAGTGCCACAATGTAAAATCTTAAGCTGGAAGAGAAATCTCAGCTTGATTTGGTACTTCACTCACATGTATCGCCTATGGTACTAGAGCCCTAGAGGTTCCCAGTGTGGGGGCTTTTCCTTGGAAAGCAAAAAATCCAAGGCATACAAAATAAGCACACACATCAAAATTAAATCACTGTGAAAATATTTTGGGGGGGTCAAAGAAAAAGTAATCAATCAGGCGATGATCTCATGAGAAATTCCTTTTATCGTAGCTTAACTACAAAGTCTTCTAGGTATAGCCTCTACTCAGCCCTAGGACACGAAATACTTGGCTCTCGCGATTAAACAACTTAATTGACCAGAGAAAATTGAGAAGCTTGCCCATGGTATTAATAGTCAATCTTTAGTGCCTTTTGACTGTTATATTAGCGACCCCATACATGTTTAATTTTTTACCTTTACAACTGTTTATGTGTTTGATTATATTGCAATTTAATGTTTATTGCTGACAAATGGTTTAAAATTCTTTTACCAATCAAATTGTCTGCCTACAACTACATATGCTTTTTAATTGTATATGAGAATGCAATTACTCTGCCAATATTGTTTCATTGTGCAGTGTGATTGAAGAAGGCTAAGGACATTCATCTCAAATGCTCCTCCACCTCGACGAACAAGCTTCAACTTAATAGCTTTCGAGGACTGAATCTACATCAGGAAGGGGGGCATGTTCACCCTCACGCACATTCCTATCACCTACAACGGATGATGTATTATTTATTTGGTAGAGTCAGGTACTGGGCTTGTCGGTCCAATAGAAAAAGGGTAAGAGTGATCGTTGATGAGAGGTGTGGTCTAATTGGAACATTCAAGGGATTGGTTGGCTAAGCATGGGTGCCCAAGTGTGAACGAGGCAAGCTCATATAAAAGTCAACTAAACCTAAAAGTCACTTATTCTCTCATTTGTACAATTACAAAGTGCTCTTGCTCCATCTCCATCTTCTTCTTCTTCTTCTCCTTATGTGTGTGTGTGTGTATGAGTGAGAGAGAGAGAGAGAGTGTGCGATCGAGAATTGTGGCCGCACGACGGCGGTGAGGCGGTTGAGTGCGGCATAGTGGCATCTCCCTCTTCTTCGTGGTGAGGAATCCTCCACAACAGCAAGCGTAGGGTGGTGGGTGACACACCATCGCCATCTTTGAGCTTACTAGTTTAGGCTTGTTATGTGCTTGGAGCCATTTGTGGCTCGCACACAGCGTATCGGCAAGTTCCTTGCATTGACACGTGCGACAGATGCACACAACAGTGTGAACAGAGAGAGAGAGAGAGAGAGAGAGAGAGAGAGAGAGAGAGAGAGAGAGAGAGAGAGAGAGAGAGAGAGAGAGAGAGAGAGAGAGAGAGAGAGAGAGAGATAAAAGACGGAGGATGCCAATAGAAGATTAAATTATGTCGAGGTTATAAGATTTTTACCTTCATTATGAGTAGTGATGAGGATGTGGGGACATCCAACCAAAACACCTATCTCTCAACAAGGATCTATGTCCTTGTAATCAATGCAAGAATACTGTGCGATGGATAAGATGTGTTTCTTTGCAGCACGTTCATGAATTTGGCGAGTTTGATCCATCTATTATAGATTGAGTTGTTTCCAATTATAACTCGTCGGACTTTGATGTTGGCCAACAGGCAGCAACCTTGTAACCCCATAGACGAGTTCGCAGGCGCTTTGGTCAAGCAGCATATGTGAGGCCACAAGATGTAGCCTTTAACAGCTCGGAGGATGATCATGCAAACCACATTCCCAACGAGGCAATGTTTGAGCCCGAGATCAATGAAATGATTGAGACAATCATGGATTTAGAAAGTCTTATCGATGATGATATGAAAAGTGAAGCCGATACACCATTGTATGATGGAGCACGTGTGTCTAGATTGAAAGCGCTCCTGGTTCTTCT
Organism: Adiantum capillus-veneris; assembly: GCF_014529385.1. Taxonomy (NCBI): domain Eukaryota; kingdom Viridiplantae; phylum Streptophyta; class Polypodiopsida; order Polypodiales; family Pteridaceae; genus Adiantum; species Adiantum capillus-veneris. The sequence continues at coordinate 21,232,313 of NC_140935.1, forward strand.
TAACATGTAGGCAAAGTTTGGATGGAGTGACACAAGCATCAGAGCGCTTTTCACGTGATCTATTACAATGTGTGTACTTTAATAAAAACCTCTAGATGCATAATGATCTGATAGATTACTTACACAAGTGTATCGCATTTTTTTGCTGTGTAGATTGCTCAAAGAGCATATACTGCCAGCTGATAATGTGATGCTAGATTACAGAGAGGAAGCAAGAAAGATCTTGCGATACTTGGGGATGGATTACAATTTGATTTACGCTTGTCCTAATGACTGCATCCTTTTCAGAGGGGAATACATAGACATTTTCCTCGGCTCCAGGTATATTCTCACAAGCAGGGACAACGAGCACTACGCTCCGAGTGCAATGGAGACTGAGGCTGCAATCACAAAGGAGGTGATATGTCTCTGCTCATAGATGCTGGTTGTCCCTCCACTAGATCTAGTTGATCGGATGAAAGAGATGCTAAGAAGCACTACTACTGCTTCTTAGCGTCTCTTTCACCCAATCAACTAGATCTAGTGGAGGGGCAAGTAGCATCTATGAGCATAGATAGATCACCTCCTTTGTGAGTGTAGCTTCAGTCTCCATCGCACTCGGAGCGTAGTGCTTTTACAAATTCACAATAACTTCAATGGAATATCTCTACATAGGAATCCCTCCCCCTTCATGAGTCCTCTCTCTCTCTCTCTCTCTCTCTCTCTCTACTTGTCCATATTTTCTTCTCAATACATTCAATATTAAGATAAAATGTTCGTGTGTTTAATGCAGGTATGGATGATGATGAGTTTCTTTTCTTCTTTGTCACCCCAACAACGGAGGTGGTACGAGGAGCATCATCGCTCTAGATCACCATCACGTCGTTCTACTCCTTCAACGTCTCCCTCTGTTTTGGAGCATTCCAACATGCTCCAAAGCTTCGGTATCGACGAGATGATCTTGACACTTGTTTAGGCACCGAAGTTCTAGTGGTGGAGGCGGCGATTGTTGTGGGGATGCCGTTGCTGATGCCTCAACACTGCCTCGTGTTCAACGAGGCTCTTTATCTTCCCCTTCTTTGCCCTCCCCCACACCAGCCACAACATCGCCATCTATGCCAGGTTTTGCATGGCTATCGGCCGTTCCTAGCTACATACCACTACCTACTCCTCCGGGAGTGACCCTAGTCAACACTCCTCGCTTCGAGGCCCAACTCCAAACAACACACCTGACGTCCATACCCCCATTGACATGTTGCTAGAGATCCTTATCGGGACACCCAAATTCACGCATCACAAGTGAGAGGGCTTGCCGTACTTCATGGACTTCTGTGGCGGCATCATCTTGGATGATGATGGCAAGAAGGTGATCTTGTGCATGCGCGATCTTTTCTCTCAGGTGTTTAGATACTACATACTAAACACCTGGAGTGAAGTACCAAGTGAATTAAACGACAGAGTCATCAGCATGATGCATGATGAGTTTCCCGTGTCAACACGGGATTAACGCTTCAATGAAGACAGGATGAAGGTTTGCATGCGTTGAGGCGGTCCGGGGCGGGCAACAAGAGAGGCGACCTCTAAACACCCCTCAAGGCTCCCGTGCTGCTCAATTGGGGCTGGGGCAACCACAAGCACAACACAACAACAAACCCACAGCCAAACCCAAACAAGATAGGGGCACCACCTAGTTATGGTATGCGAACTAGGACGCAAGAGAGATTTTGGCACAACCAAGAAGATGCACCACACAACACACACAAACAACCTCACACCAAGACACACACAAACTGGACCAGAGAGAGCTAGAGCAAAGGGAAGAGAGAGAGAAAAGGATCTTGCGTAATACCTTATTTGTGACTTGCAAATGGAGATGGTTCGTTATGATGCTATCGTAGAACTTGTATAAAACTCACTCAATGCTTAGTGATTGCTAAACATTGCCAAAACACACACACACTGTCTTAGGGTGTGGGAGACCTCTCACCACAGTACCCTCTTTCAATGGACACAAAACTGGCAATGAAAAACACACTAAAACACTTTCTAAAATCAAGATCAACTGATAAAAACTCAAAATACACAAGTCACCTTGAATTCACCAAACCGTATTGCACAAATGGAAGGAGGAAGATTTGAACGTCGAATCACGTCTTTGATGCACCAAACCTCAATTTATTGATGATAAAGGAGCATATACAATAGTGGTTTTGAGATTTGTGAAACTCACGCTCTCTCACTTGCAATGTGTAGCTTGAAAGCTTCTCTCACACCAAGAGTGAAGCTCACAAGTGGTTGCTACACCTAAGTCTCTCCTCATGCATAGAGTGTTGGGGTGCTATGTGAGATGTTGGAGGTTGTTTTACAAGAAGGAGAGGGGCCTATTTATAGGTTGGAGACCCCTCATTAAGATTATTGGAAATCCTAATTTACAAGCTAACAAATCAGGATTATGATTTTTTTGAATATCAAAACATTGCGGGCCTTCTTTGTCTGCTTGAGTCATGGGTGTGGGCTCAAAAGAGAGCATTATTGATGGTAGATAAGGTGAAAGTAAGTTTTAAGGAAGGGGAGAGAGAGAGAGAGAGAGAGAGAGAGAGAGAGAGAGTTACTATACATGTCTTGAGGTGAGGTGTCTTTTATGGTTAGGTCAATGCTATTTTGTGTTAGTATGTTAGTCGTTAGTAATCACTACAAAGTTAATGTTACATTTACAATGGGTAGAGTGAGTTGATTTGATGAAGGAAGAGGGGTGAATTAAAAGAGAATCATTGAGATGGTGAAGCTTTGAAGAAGCTTGAACTCACCCTTGTGTAGATTGTGGAAAAAATGACCGCTGGTCTTCTTCTTCTTCTTCGCTTCTTTACGCCGCCGCCACGGTTGACCACCACGATGAAAAGAGGATTTGTTGATGAAAAATCCTCAATTTGCAGAAGTTATCATGGTTAAGATGCTGAGTTTTAGATATTTTAGGAGAGGTAAATGAAATTGTAACATAGAAGCAATAGAGAGAGACATGGAGAGGGTGTATGTATGTAGAGGTTCATAAAAGAACTATAGGGATGAGAGAGAAGGGTAATGGTGAAGAGGGTGGGAGAAGCCATGGAAATTGCAGGTTTGAGTGAGGGAAGGAGAGGGAGGGATGTGTAAGAGTGAGTAGGTGTGTGGAAGGGTGAGAGAAGACTAAGGGCTACTTGTGAGAAAAGTGGACAGACTGGGGTCCACTCAAAAAATCATAGCTCACCGCTGGTAGCTCCAAAAATCATGAAAACATTTAAGGTGATTATTCAGAGCGTGGGCTACATTTTCTCTTTTGACCACCGCTCCAAATTTGGAGCGGAGATAGGTGCCAAAATTCTCACCAAAAAGCCTGTTTTTAATGCCTGCAAAAGTCTTTTAGTGGCCCCCTCCTTTGTTGAATTTGTACAATGCATCCAAGAGTGAGCCCCTCCTTTGTCATATTATAATACAAAGCATTCAAGTTGCCCTTGACCCATGCATGGAGGAGGATTATTGGTGAAATAAGAAATATATACATGGTGGGACTAGTGTATGGACTATTCATGGACTTTAGCTCAATGAGCACATGGTGTTAGAATAATGAGTAAAAATAATAATAAAAATATGGAGGAGTTATGGATATGGAAAGATATTGGAATCATATGATACGGTCCCTCCTTGAATTATTTTGGGTGAAAGAGGAAAAGGTATGCAAGTAAATAATATAATAAAAGTAACCAATGAGTAGAAATCAATTTTTTGTTTTCACGAGGGTGAGGGTGAAAATGTGGGAGTGATTTGTATAAAGGAAAAATATGAGGTTAGAGTATGTACATATTGGCAAAAAATATAATTATGGTGTAAGAGGATGAAAGAAGGTGTACATCGGTTTAATAAAACACACACCTAAGTAGAAATATTTAAATAAAATACCAAAATAATTATAAAAAATCCCTATATTTAGGCCATATATACAATGAAATATTTACACACAAAGAGGCCATAATATACTTTTATTTTTTTATTTTTTTTATTTTTTTTTGGCTCACCTAGCCCAGTGACTAGCTAGCTGAGGGTTTTTAAGAAGATATGGGAAAAGCCCCCTAACTCACACACGCCTATGTACAGTGAAATGGTAGGGATAGCCATAGCGTTTGGGTGAATTTGGTAGGGTGGAGTAATCTAGTATGGCAATTATGGAGAGCCGAAAAACGGCTATCAGCGTGAATACTGCAAGCACAAGCGTTCTGAAGTGCAAAAAGCAATAAAGCATGGGGGAGAATAGACCAGATTGACTGGCCAAAGAAGATTGGAAGAATGCGAAGCGAGCAGCACGCGAGAATCTTAACAAGTGGAAGCAATAAAAGGAGGCAGCCAAAGCGCGAGTAGAGGCAGGGAGCTCGCACCACTTGGGGAGCGGAGGGGGGTATCATTTTAGGCTGATTTTGTAAGTGTTTATAAATTGCTCTTTAGGTTTGGTAGTTATGTCAATTTGTACTTTTAAATTCTAACATAATGGATTCTTTGTATGTTTTGAACAGTGGTCATGACACGACGTGACCCCACACCGTACAAGCGTGAGTACGCAGGCAGAAAGGACTTAAACGCCTTGATGGACATTCTGAGTTCTCGCGGTGGCATGGTTAGTATTAAGGTTTACTCTTTTCTATTTGTTGTAATGTTTTGCAAATTATATGTTTATACTTACAAAAGTTGTCTTAATGTTTTTTTTTGTAGAATCCGACAGATACGCCACTTAGACGCGAATGGGACGTCTGATTAGACGACGTCAGTCTAGCCATAGCTAGATAGCATTAGTTTCCTTTTGTCATAGCATGTATAATGAGATGACGTGTATACATCCTTTTGTAACTATTGAAAAACCATGTATATTTTCTCAATAATGACAATGGTGTTGTAACTATTACATTTGCAAAGCTTAACAATCAAGTGATTTTCCTATGATGTGTGCAATTGTCATTGATTTACTTTCATCAATTTACTTTTGTCAATTTTGCATCTTTATTCTACAAACAATACTATGGATGATGGAGTTAATGGTTATATTGTCTTGTGCATGACTACTTTGGGTCTATACCTTGCACTTTCTTTCAAAGGTGAATCTGGGCTTCTCTTGGATTCATTTAGGTTTACCCTATTATTTAAACATTCAATATGGTTGATGGAATGCCCTGCCACCCAAAAAATTTTACTCTCGGGGGTCGCTATATAAGGCTCTGCAACGTCGCTTTGAGTGTCTCTATAGGTAGCCTGTAGCGATCGCTATAGGGTCACTATATGCGTCGCTATATAGCGACGAATATAGCGGTGCATACAGAGATGGTGTCATGCAGCTCCGCTTCCATGACAAGAAAATGAGCAAATGGATGCCAATCAGGTTTATTTAAATCCTACTGATTATTCAACAGTAATAAGGGCTTGCTAACAAGCCAATTTTCAGTTAAAAGTGTGCTAGATGCGGCTCTAAGGGCCAAAACATGTCTTGGTAATGCTAAAAAGTGAGTATTCTTGAAGTGATCATAGCAGGGATTTTATTGATCAAAGTTGAAGCACTCGAAGTTCTCTACAGGCGTGTCTTTATGGCTCGTCAATCGGAGCTACAGATAAGAAGTTATGGAAGCTTGAAGTTTGAATTGATTGCAGATCCGTACCGGATTGGGAAAATGCAGTTGAGGGGACAAAAATGAAATGAATGCACGGACCTGAAGTGCTCACTTGATCGGAGTGTCATCTCAAAGTTTTTCTCTCTTGACCAGATCTTGGAATGCAATGATCGCAGGATATACCCAGCAAGGCAGGACCAGGAAGCTGGCTATTTCGAGTAGATACAAAGAGAGAAAAACTCTCCGAATGCAGTCACTTATACTTGCATATTGAAGACATATGGCACTGTCAAAAAAGTAATGCGGGGCATCGAACTTCATGAAGATATTGTTAGATAAGGACTCATGGTGAAATATGTTTTGCTTGGTGATGCTACACCCGATATGTACGCCAAAAGTGGTGCCCAACTTAAGCATTGTATGACCGGCAATATATGCCCAATTTGTGAATCCATTAAAAGGCCGCCCAAAACTCACTCTAAGGATGGTCGTCCATTCAATAAAAATAAATCCTTTTGTGTGTGAAAAAAAGGGAAGAATAGCATACGCATGACGGGCAGAAGCTGCGCAGGGAAAGGAGGACACGCCGGCCTGTACGAGCAGTGGTTGATGGCGCCATAGAGACGGAAAATCCTCAGCTTGCCTAGGTGCTCAATTTTGGCCCTGCTCCCGTGAGATTTGGAGGAGGTTGAATTTCGGGTGTCACGTCATAGGGTGGCTACCCATTAGCGACATGGCTAATGGGTTGGCCAATTTTAGTAAGCAAAGGCATGCAACATATAAATAAGGGAGACGGCTCTCTTTTGGGCTCTCCTCTTCTTTTCATTCATCTTTTTCTCCGGAAAAGAAAGCTCTAAGCCAAAGCCTCTCTAATCTCCTTAGCCATCATTAGCCACGAGAATCTAAAGCTTATATATAAATAGCTGATGAAGAGGCAGAGATTGTGGACCAAACACAGGATGAACCTGATAATGCCAATGAACCTATGATTGCTCCTAGCAATATGCTTGTTGATTCTATTATCACAGAAGCAGATTCCATAATTGATGGTCTTTTGGCCCAATCTGAAGAAGAAGGTTATAGAAGTATAGAAGAGCTTTGTGATGCATGTACCCCTTCAGAGGGGGTGCCTAATGAACCTTTTCAAAGTTATAATGACTTGCTAAGTAGCATGGATGCAGATGAGTAAGTAGAAGACAATATTTTTGAGTTTGAAGATTGCCTATATCATGCTGATTGGGAACAGGATATTGACCTGGATTTTACATCTACGCTTATATACGGGCTGCAAGAGGAGCCAACTCCTATAGCTTTGATGAATGTTGATACTTCCAATGGTGATTTTTCCAAGGATGCTATGGATGAAGATCTTCAAAATAAAGCTATTCTACATTATCAAACTCAAAAACCAGGTGATTCGACAGATCTTCAAAAGCAGGTTCACTATGGATGGGTATTTTTGGGTATATATTGTGGTTTCTTTTTGCTAGATCCCGGAATAGCATATTTGGAGTAGAAATGATTGAAGTTAATTGATACAGGATATGTATGCTCATGTGGATATTATGTTGCTCCACTATTCGGGTAATTTCTTGTTATCCCATTTGATCCTGGGGCTATTGAAGAGCAAATTGCAGATTTAAGGATATCATTTCTTTTCCTGTAGCAGGTTACTTTGGCAGTATATTTGTTTTGGATGTATGCTAAGACAAAAGTGTTTTTGGTTATATGATCAATAAGCTTACATGGCTAGCTTCCAGTTGAGATCTTGGACAATTGTTATAGTATCTTCACATCTTTTGAGATGGTTCTACTACCAGAACTTGAAGTAAGGGACTTGACGACCATTCCGTGTGCAGACAAAGTAAGTCATACTTGAGCTTGACAGGGTTCCCTTAAGCGATCTGATGGTCAATCCGTGTGCATAAGTAACTGGAGCACTTGAGTTTGGCAGGGTTCACTAAACAGATTTTCATAATTGAATGCTTTGGAGATACGACCACTACAGTACAAAGATTTGAGATGGGGAAGCTACCAGATAATTGAGCTAGACTATTGAGTCTATGATTTAAACCTTCTTTTGTTTTCCATGTCTTTATCAACTATGTGAGCTTAATGACAAGTAACTTAAGGTGTTTATAGCAGATGCAACTTGAAGATCGGCTGGCATAGACCGGAGACTGTGCAGATTCAGAGGTGGTGGATGTCGTGCAGCTCCGCTTCCATGACAAGAAAATGAGCAAAGGGATGCCAATCAGGTTTATTTGAGTCCTACATGATTGTTCAGCAGTAATAAGGGATTGCCAACAAGCCAATTTTAAGTTAAAAGTGTGCTAGATGCGGCTCTAAGGGCCAAAACATGTCTTGGTAATGCTAAACAGTGAGTATGCTTGAAGTGATCATATCAAAGATTTTATTGATCAAAGTTGAAGCACTTGAAGAGCTCTACAGGTTTATCTTTTTGGCTCGTCAATTGGAGCTACAGATAAGAAGATATCGCAGCTTGAAGTTTGAATTGACTGCACATCCGTACCGGATTGGGCAGATGCAGCTGAGGGGACAGAAATGAAATGAATGCACGGGCCTAAAGTGCTCATTTTGTGGAGCATGTGGGTCTTTTGAGATCAACGTTTGATGTTTTGGTTGCCAAGTTACTAGCCGATGAAGATTTATCGAGGGGCTGGTTCCGCAACAGTCCGGTCCACTAGGTCGGAGTGTCATCTGGGAGTTTTTGGCCCTTGAACTCATCTTAGAATGCAATGATTGCAGGATATACCCAACAAGGCAGGACCAGGAAGCTGGCTATTTGGAGTAGATGCAAAGAGAGTAAAACTCTCCGAATGCAATCACTTATACTTGCATATTGAAGGCATATGGCAATGTCGAAAAAGTAATGCGGGGCATCGAACTTCATGATGATATTGTTAGCCAAGAACTGCTGGCGAAATATGTTTTGCTTGGCGATGCTACGCCTGATATATACACCAAAAGTGGTGCCCAACTAAAGCATTGTATGACTCGCATGTATGCCCAGTTTGTGAAGCCATTAAAAGGCCACCCAAAACTCACAGTAAGGATGGCCACCCATTCAATAAAAATAAAGGCTTCTATGTGTGAACATGTTAATCCTCATGCACATTCCTATCACCTACGATGAACATTGTACTATTTATTTGGTAGAGTCAGGTACCGGGCTTGTCGGTCCAATAGGAAAAGGATAAGAGTGATCGTTGATGAGAGGCACACTCTAACTAGAACATTCAAGGGATTAGTTGGCTAAGCATGGGCGCCCAAGTGTGAATGGGGCGAGCTCATATAAAAGTCAACTAAACCTCAAATTCACTTATTCTCACATTTGTGCAGTTGAAGAGTTCTCTTGCTCCATCTCCATCTTCTTCTTCATCATCTCCTTGTGTGTGTGTATGCGTGAGAGAGAGAGAGAGAGAGTGTGTGATCGAGCATTGCGGCGGCACGACGGCGGCGAGGCGGTTGAGCACGCTGTAGCGGCATCTCCCTCTTCTTCGCAATGAGGAATCCTCCACGACAGGAAGTGTAGAGCGGTGAGTGATACACCAACGCCATCTTTGAGCTTACTAGTTTAGGCTTGTCATGTGCTTGGAGCCATTTGTGGCTCGCACACAGTGTATTGGCAAGTTCCTGGCATTCACACATGCGATATACGCGCACATTTTTGGCGCTGCTGCCGGGAATGTCATACACTAAGCTTGAATGGCACTATGTGCTTCTTTTGTGGTGCAATTTCAATTGTAGGAAAGGTAAGGAAGGAGGGTGTTTGTGTTGAGAAGAAGGATTTTGTGTTATTATTGTGTATTTTTTTTGTTAATGGAGTTTTTAAATGTACTGTTTTTTCTCTGTGTAAGGTGTTAGTATTAAGGTTGTTATTTTTGGGTAATGTAATGTACAGTAAGTAGGAAGTAGATCTGTGAGAGCTAATAGAGTGTGTTAGTTTGTAATAGTAAGTTTATTAGTTGGAAGTAGGTAGGTAGAGTGTGTGTGTACTCTCGCGCAAGCCGCGACGACCTTATCCTTTAAAAAATAATAATAAAAATAAAAATAATAATAAAATAAAAATTAAAGGTAGGATCGGGATCGGGATCGGAAATATCTTCGAGACCCAAGCCCCCGGAGGATTCACCATGGAAAACTTAACGCACCACGTAAGTGCGGGGGGGGGGTGGACAAGTTACATAAGCGTATAAGTTAGGAGCTGACCCCCAACAGTTTATCTCCCAAGCTAAAAAAATAAGGGAGGGGGTATCATATTTATGGGGAGGGGAGGGAGAGAGGGGGGGGAAGAGAGAGAGAGAGAAATGAGAAAAGGGAAAAATGAGAGGAATTTTTTGTGTTTCAAAATTATGGCTTCCTAAAAGAATCTTCCCTCAAACTTGTGAATCAATAGCTACAACGATACATGCAAGAACTAACACTACCTTGTATCAATTGCTTATTTTGTGATTATAGTTTGTATAGATGCAAATTTATAGGGAGAACCTATAAGAAAATTTAACCACGTTTTTTGAGTAATTTAGATGGGTCAAAATCAGACGAGTAGCTAGAGTGCAAGCTAAATGGGCACATAGTTTGAAAGTCAAACTAAGACACATTGAGCATATATCTAGTTATCAATAGAAGTGGTTCCTTAGTACGTTGCCATTCACTATGCTACACGCTTTTTGACTATTTTTACTCAGTTAGATCATGTGAGACCTAAATTTTATATGTAAGATAGGGGTACGATAGTTTTTTGCATTGATTATTGTATAAGCGTATAAAGGGGGTCATATTTCCTAATATGAGTCGTATATAGGGGCTTTATTAAAGTTGCTCGCTCGCAGGTGGCGTCCCGTTTTGTGTATAGAGTGAATCCCCCGGGCCCAAGCCAAGCTCACGCTCAGGCTTAGGCCTCAGTCGTCCTTTAAAATTATTATTTTAGCTTCACACGTAGCTAAAAATCAGCTTTTTTGAGGACCAACGGAGCTTCAGGTGACCGAACGTTGTGCTATAAAGCACACCGCGACCCTCTGAGCGATACGCTCGTTTTGAGCTACCACACACTTTAATCAAAAGATCGATCATTAAAAACATTAAAAAAAAAGAGTGAAAATGGACGCCTAAAAAAGTAAGCAGTTAACCTTTGAGGTTAATCGCCAACGCTTGTAGGTTGTCAAAGGCACATGCATCTGCGCTCTGGTCGTGTGCTAGAGACAGAGAAACTAGAGAGAATTTTTACTTACACCAGTTCTCAATATCCACCTACCTTAGGTTCCGGGCCCTTGGCGGGGACCCAAGGTAGTACAAACCAAGACCCGAACACAGTGGCTAGTGACTCTTCCTCTGACTAAGACTTCATGGAGGGTTTCCAATGCCTAATCCCAATAGCTCAAGCCAATACATACATGGTATGGGCCCATGGTCCGGGCCGAGCGTGCTTCACCGCTTGAAGGAAACCTTTAGTAGAGCCACTCGCTCCGAACATGGAGCTAATGATGTAAATGAGAGGGGTGGGGGAAGTAAATCCATTCATGACCAACGTAGACCCTATGCCCTTAGAGAATAAGCATGTGAATACTTTATTCACTGTACCTCCTGACTCTTCAGAGTTATTTCCCTCCGAGGTCATATTACCCGATGGTAGAAGCCTTGCCAAAGAGCAAGAGGTTGAGCGATATATCATTGCGGCTAGGAAAAAGGAAGTCGAGAGCTTATGCAAGCGGAGCAACGAAGAGAGTTAAAAGTGAAAGCCCCTATGTCAATATCCTTGCTAAGAGAGCAATCAAGTGCTCCTGACTTAGCAACCGCTAAAGGGAAACCTCTAGAAAGCAACATTGCATCTAGTTCAAAGGACACCCAGCACCTCAATCCTAGATGAAGCGTTCTTAAATGAGAACTGGAAGTACGAACTACAAACGGAAACTCTGACTGACCTATACACAGGTCACACCTATCACATGGGCTGGTTAGATGTCCTACAGTCCACAATGGGTGCTACTAGTGTGGAGGATCAACAACAAAGAGTTTGTGAGGTCATCCATAGGGTCATTGAGTTAGAGAGACAGAACAAGGGGATCAACTTTCCTTCAATAGGTCTCATGATATTCTTAGATATAGTAAAGGCTAAACAACCGACCTTATCGCAAATGGAGACTCCCTCGGTAAGTCTGATGGATCCCCCATATGTTGTTTTGCCAGGGGTCTCGGTGCAATCTGAACCCACAAGTGATAGCTTTACCTTTCGAAGTCTAGCTCATCTTTCCCTTGATGACACCACGACTACCATGCCTACCCCAATGATGGGCATGCCAAGAAACATGCCATGGACCTCATTTGTTAGTAAAGCACCACTACATGGTATCTCAATGTCTACAACAGTACGTACAAGTGTGTACCAATCGTATGCACCTATGGGTCATCGCACTCATGTAGTCCCTACCCCTCCCATTGTTTCAACAACCTATGCTCCACAACCACAACACCCAAGTTGTTATTTCCATGGGACCATACTGTCTAGCATTAGCATGTCACACCCGACGTTTGCTATACCTAGGGCCGCACATATGAACTTTGAGCCCCCACATGGCACACAATCATACCAAACGTGGAACCCAAGGGCTTCCTATGCGCCAAGCCCAATGCCAATACCTACTCCACATGTAGCCTCTGGAGCGCCTTCACCCACGGTTCCTGCTCACTTAGGTGACTTGGCAACATTTGCTCAAGCTATTGGTTGATCTATTACTGAGAATATGTGTAACACGCCTGATAGAGAGCCTAGAAGTAAGGCAGTACAAATAGCCAAGCTCACACAAAAATTTAGTGGAGACGGGAATGTGAGAAAGAATATCAAAGTGTTTGAACAAATATGCGATTCTCTAGGAGAACACAATGACCTGCATAAGAGTAATTCTTTAAGCCTAACCTTAAATGTGAAGGCAGGGGATTGGTATAGAACCCTAAGGGTAGAAGAAAAAAGGATTTACCCTACTCTTAGGAGACTGTCCTTGAAAGAATACATACAAGAGGGAGTGCTTTGGGGTGTAGCCTCTCAGCTCCAAAAAGCCCAACGAGAGGAAGGAGAGTCGGTGAGAGACTTTATAAGTCACTTGAAGCATTTGAATTCTCGTTGTGATCCAAATGAGCACTTCAACAATAACCAATTGCTTGATAGATTCATTAGGGGGTTACGATATGAGGATATCTACAATGGCCTAATCATTAGAGGTATCTCCACTTGGGAAGCAGTCACCACCAATGCGATCCAATTGGAGGATAATTTAATGATTCAAGGAGAAAGAGTGTATGTTGAGCCTAAGTCTATTAGCTCGTAAGCATCAGGGCATCAGCCAATGACCCTAAAGCCTATTGCTAAGGAGCCAAAGATATCTGAGATGACTTTAGCAGATCTTACCAAGGCTATTCCAGAGAGTCTTAGGGATAATCGTGCTCTGCAAAACAATAATATTTATCCAAGAAGGGAGCAACAATGGTGTTCAATATGCTATGGACCGCATAGTACCAATGAATGCCCTACTTTTAGAGTAAAACTAAATGGGAACTACAATTCCTGTGGGAGGTATGGTCATCAAGCTAAGGATTGCATAGTATTTAAGCGCGTGATGGCCAATAGACCAACCTTATCATGGACAGACACACCTGGAGTGCCTGCATTGATACTGGCCCCACCTCTTGAACAAACAGCACAACACATGGTCCCTAGGGTTCAGAATGTTGTGCAAACTACACCTTTACCACCTCTAGTGGTAGGACCTCACCCACCACATCCGAGAATCACTTATGTGAATCAAGTGGGTTGTGAGTCGTCTATTGCTTGTTTGGAAGGATGTGAGGAAGATATAGACCCTAATATTGCCTATGGGATGGATGTGCTTGAAGAAAGTCCACAATACTACATGGAGGACTATTGGGGACAAGTCAAACCTGTATATCAAGTAGCTGCTCTTGCGGCAAGAGTCCAAAATATCAATTACAGTGCTACGAGACCACCTCTTCAATGTTATGAGTGTGGAGGTCCACATCGTATAGTCGAGTGTCCTATTAGGCTACAAAAGAACGCCACACTAATGCAAACCAGTCAAGAAAGCACATCTACAATGCCAATACTCATGTGTAATTGAAGTTATTGAGGAGCACATCACAAAGAACACCTGTGGTACCGGTAAACGTACTCACACGATCGATGCTCCAAAAACAAAATTATATTCTTGACAAAAGAGACACGGCATCAATTGCCCAATCTCAGAAAAAGAAGAAAACATGAAGAAAGAGATCACAAAAGCAGTGAAGTCAGACCCCAGTTCAAAGACCAACATAGGGATTGGTGACGACCCCGTATATATGAATGACGCTGAAGAGGATTCCGATTCAGGAGAAACCATGGAGACCAAAACGACCACTAAGATAGAAACCAACAAGGAAGATCTTCATGAGCCACAATTTCCAGGATCCAGAAGAAGATAGGAACTTATCCAAACCCTGCAGAGGAGATTGAGCGAGTCAAGCAATTAAGGAGTTTGGTAGAAGATACCCAAAGGGATCTAGAACCGACACCTAGGCAGATCTAGATTACAGATACCGTGTTCCCTACGCAACAACAACCTCACCAAGTCCATAGACTCTTAGCCATACCCAGTGTCATCCAAGAAGAAAGTGACTTAAAGTCATGGGAAAGTGTGCGTTCTCACTTCTTGATAGAAATAATGTTTACAAATGGACTACTTGATCCTATCGAAGAAATGGAGATCCCATCTTCCCTGTGTCAAGGGACTCAAGGCCAAAAGGTGCCATTAAACATTGCCAAATTGATGGATTTCATGTCTTCAGAACTTAGAACCACCATCATGTCCAAACTATATAAAGAGCCTGAGCTAGTCTCAGCTCTTCAAGCCTTCCTCAATGGAGAACTAATGTTTGGGCTACCATAATTTGCACAGCTGGATAGAGCTGGGGAGATGCCAACAGAGGAGGAACACTTAGATCCACAACCCAATCTAGATGAGAACCTTGTTATAGAAATACCTGTTTACAAGTTGGGGCAATAATTTGAGGGTGATGAATCCAATGCGACCATACCGATCACTACAAAGGGATTAATTGTGAATGGAATCCTTGATGGTGGCGCTAGGGTTAGCATTGTGACTAAAAATTGATGGGAAACTATGGGAAGACCTCACCTTGTGACCACAACCATAGTAGTGAAGATGGCCAATGGGTCTATTGTTAAACCTATTGGGATGCTAGAAGATCTCAAGATCAAGGTCTTTAGACATAAAATAAGGATTACCTTCACTGTTATGGATTTCTCCAAGCACACTGTGGCATCGGAGATGATCTTAGGACGTCCTTTCATGAGGGAAGCAAAAATGGTGCATGACTGGTCTAAAAACCATGTGTCTACTTGCAGTTCCAAGATTATGTCATTAGAGTGGATCTTGTGACTAGTCGAGCACATCCCCTAGGAAACAGGTTAATAATTGATCATAGATCTGACACCACAATTCACTTGGCCCCATTGCAGTATTGTTACACGTGTAAAACAGACACTGATGTTGGGTAAGATTCTCCTTATATGGATGTACTACCTGGGATGACCGAGTCGGACAATGTGGATTGGGTCCACCTACTAGCAACCATAGACACTTGGGGAAATAGGGGGACGACCTGGGTAACACATGAGGGGGATGAAATACCACCACTTATACCCTTAAATATGCTAGAAGCAATGCATATAGCTTCTGATGATCTACAAGATGAAAGTTTGACTGGCATTGGAACCAGTAGCGCCTCACAAGACTATAGTCCACATGATTTGGGGTCAGAATCATCAATTGAAATTGACTCTGAGAACAAAGAATCTAAGTTAAATCTTAGTGAAAATGTGGGGACAAACCATTCAGGGCCCAGTGGTAACCTAGATGACAATCTATCCAAGGGAGCAGAAGACACAAGTAGTGATTCATCTAGTGACTCTTCAATAGAGATATATTTTCATGGACATATCATGATATGAAAGGTGTTCCACCTTCCGTGGTGCAACACACAATCCCCATGAATAGCATGGCTAAACCAATTCAGCAACAACCCTACCCAATGAATCCTAAATATGCAAAAATCATTCAAGAAGATATTGAAAAGCTTGTGGAATGCGGATTCATATACCCTATTGAGCACTGAGAATGGGTGTCTCCAATAGTGATTGTGCCAAAAAATAATGGGAAACTCAGAGTGTGCTTGGATCTCAAGAAGGTCAATGCCACCACTAGGAGGGACCATTACCCCTTGCCATATTTAGAACATGTGCTTGAAAGAGTTGCAGGAAAGGAAGCTTATAGATTTTTAGATGAGTACTCCGGCTATAGTCAAATCACAATTTCACTGGAGGACCAAGATAAAACAGCCTTTATAACCGAATTTGGAGTGTTCGCATTTCATTTTATGGCTTTTGGCTTAACCAATGCCATTGATACCTTTCAAAGATTAATAAACACTGCTTTTAGAGAATGTTTGAGGGAGTTTTGTGAAGCTTTCTTAGATGACCTTTGTGTTTATTCCTCTTGGAAATAACAACTATCATGCTTACGAAAAGTGTTTGAGAAGTGTAGATTGTATCGCATCTCCTTAAACCTTTTCAAATGCCAATTTGGGGTTAAACATGGAGTCATTTTAGGGCATATAGTGTCCAAAAATGGGATTTCCATAAATGAGAGCAAAATTAAAGCCATTGCTGAATTGCCACCACGTAAGTCATTCTGAGAAAAGAGACATCCTACGCGTAGTATGTCTCCAGGGTCATATTGACCTTCTGTGCAGAAATTGACATCATGGGAGTCTTTTACATGGTATAAGATTCCTATATATCAAATTTCAATCCAATTGGATATCATTTGCCCATCCATATAGGACATCCTACCCATTTTGTGAGCCAAAAGCCTAAATCTGCTCAAAATTGCGCTTTTTGATATCCAAACCAAACTCCAAGTACACAGCCATGTTGCACAGATCAAGGGCCACAAGCATGTCAAGTTTCATCAGAATTAGAGGAAGTAGACATACTACGCGTAGGATGCCTACATGCTTATTTTTCAGCCAAAAATCTACTGTGGACACATGCATGGATTCCCTAGTCCCTTTTGAGTTCTTATTTCAATTTTCAAGTCATTTGGGTAGTCAGAACTCAGTTTATCAGCTAATCTATCAAAAACGCTAACTTTGGACTATTGAGTGCAACAAGATCCATGGCAGGCGCTAAGTCACCAGCAAAGAAGAAAAGAATGACCATCAAGGACTACTTAGAAGAAGTGGAGCCTTTTGTTATCCCAGAGGGAACCTTGAAGCCCACAAGCACTTGGATTCAAGATGACCTACTAGTAGCCAATGATCTGAGAATCTACCAAGGAGTGTTTAAAGATCCGGAGGGAAATGCAGTGGAGCTACCCATGATCCCTCAAGAGCTCAATGAATTTGTCATGAGCAAGATGGGGGACTACTTGGAGAAATTGGATCTACACAATTACTTTGAAGCCTTGCCAACAGGGATTGATGTTAAAAGAGTGTGGGAATTTGTCACCACAATCAAATTGGACGGATTTTCCAGAGCTACAGATCTACAAGGCAAGCCTAATAAGATGATTGTCATCATAGATAAGGTGGTGGCAGCAGCACTTGACCTCTCTAACAAAGGAGACAGTGTGATTAAGAGGCGAGATGACATTAAGGTCTACTCAGAGAAGAAAAATAACTATACATTTGAAGATATTGCAAACCCGAAGGTGGCCATCATGAGCCAATTATACAATCAGTACTTCCACATGTGCACCAAGCGGCCAAAAGAATACAGGATGCCACCTGGAGCTATTTCCACCACTTTCACTTGGGTGATGCAGAAGAGTTGCCCGAGGGAGATAAAGTATGCCGCTTACATTCACTACAACCTTGTGAGAATGGGGACCAAAAATCCCACTTATATTGTACCTGGTGAGTTGATAACCAAAGTCATCTAAATAGCATTGGATGCCAAGGGTCTACCTCCCTCCCAAAATGATTGGCTCAAGCTGAAGGAAGACAAAGAAGAAGAGCCTCCTAAGGCTCCAAGGGTAGCCACAAGGTTGAAGCGCCATTTAGAGACAGTGCCAAAAGATCCGCTAAAGCCCAAGAAGGGGAAGAAAGAAACTCTACAAGTTCCAGTAAAGGAAACAAAGTCACAGAAAGAAGCAAGCCTAGAAAGACTAATGGAGGGTTTCAGAGCTGAGAGGATGCTAAAAGGGGATCTAAGAAAATTATGGAAGCCCTCACTCGAGGCTATGGCTGGATCTTCTCGAAGGACAAAAAAGGATCGCTTTGAAGATTATATAAAGAATTTCAAGATCTTAGATGCTACAGCTGAGAATATCCCAAACATACCTTTTACCGAAGAAGAAGTTGATGATGTGAGGCGATAGCTGCTAGAAGAGCAGGAAGGGGAAGAAAGAGAGAGGAAAACAAAAGCTGACCGGGATTTCAAAAAGAAACCATCAACCCCGCCATCAAGCCGAGAGTCAAGTCCTCCACCATCACCATCTCCTCCTAGTCCTCCTCAACCCCGACACACTGAGGAGTTGAACAAATCTGATAGGAAAGAAGACTCCAAGGAAGAGGAGAACAAAGATAAAGAGCAGAAGGTAGAAATTGAACCAAAAGATGAGAGGCCAGATCCAGAAAAAAAAACTATAGAATATTCCTTGATCTACTACCTGTTGGATACTCTCAAGAAGAGGCAGCTAATGCAGCTTTTCAGTTGTTTAGCACTAGGCCCAAAGAATATATGTTGAGCCCTCGATTGGTGGAGTTGAAGGAAATGGCCATAGATACAATGGATTTAAAGCCACAAGCCAATGATTGGGATGAGGTGATGCAAAGACTCACTAGGCTCAGAGCAAGATCTATGGCCACTGAGATTGAGTGTGATAATCTCAAAGAAAATGAAGTTCAAATCAAATCCGAGGTGGACTCGCTGCAAAAGCAGGACGAAGAGAACACACAGAAGTAAGCCAAGCTGCAAGCTGATCTGGACGCGGTACTAAAAATATGTCAAGAGCTGGAAAGTCAGAGTCCAAAGAGCAGGTGAGGAGTATAAGAAAATCATCAAATCACTGACGAATGCGGAGAAAGAAAGGGACAACTTGACACTCCAACTTGCTGATGGGCCCAAAGAAGTGGAGACTTTGAGGAATGCCAAGGAAAAAGCTGAGCTAGAACATGAGGCCAGCCAGGACAAAGTTATAGAGCTGAAAGATCAAATAAAAGTGAAAGATTAGACAATCCAGAGGCTAAGGGCATCTCCAGGCAAAGTCAAATCCGCGGCCTCAACTAGCACTGCTTCAGAGAAGGATATGTATGAAGAACAGATGAAGGAACTCCAAAAAGAGTTGACACTAGAGAAGAGACAAAGATTGATGCTGGCCGAGGGCTTCCTAGTGATGCAAAGCCATTTGGAGGATGAGAACAAGGCCATGAAAAATGCGCTAGCAGCCTTGAAAAAGAAGATGGACGAGGATCTCAAGAAGATGCAAACTGAAAATGAAGACACCAAGAAGAGGCTGAGAAATCCAATGCTAAATTGAACGACCTTTTAGTGACCATGGGGGATCAAGCTGAATAGGAAAAAAAAGCATATCAAAAGCAGATTGATGAGCTAAAAGGCCAATAGCAGATTGAAGAGCCACACTTGAGCACAGGGCCAGTAGCTATGGAAGGAATTGATATAGACAATGGGTCAGATCCAGTGGACATGACAATGCAAGAGGACATCTTTGTGGGACCATACCAAGAGCTCCGAGATCTGACACAAGAAGAAGAAGACAATCTACAAAAGGCAATAGAAGCGGCCGTAAAAGACACCGCCAAAGAAGCAATGCAGTGGGAGTAGAGGGTATTGAAGTCTATGAACATTCAGAAATTAGATGCAAATGTCCTTCGACATGAATGGCTACAACTCTCTCTCCCATATCCTCTTCTCAAGTATTAAGCTGCTACAATAAACAAGAGGATTAAAGAGGAGCCGATAGTGCCACTATATGAAGAAGATATCACCAAACTAGAAGGTGTTAAGCTTATTGTGGACTCTCAACCAAAATGGAGAAAGGCATGAATAACTAAATACCCACAATATTTAGTACATTTGGTAGAGGTGCCTAAAATAATCAGAGACAACCTTAGATTTTTCCCTCTACCAAGGATGCGGACCTGGAAAGAAGAAGAACTGCTGAAGAAAAGCCATCACATGTGGCTCAACTACCCAAAGCTACCAGGCTTGAAGGCAGGTGAAAGAATGAGTGAGCAATACATGGTGAAAACCCTAACGGGCGCCATTAAATTGTTCACTGGCTTGCCTGAACTCTCTTGCAATATGCTCAGGAAGATCTGTAAAATCCTTCTGGCAATTTTTGAGATCTTTAAACCTGGACAGGCAACAGACAGCATATTCTTCTTCCAAGATACATATAGATGTGCGTATGGACTGTCTGCTCAACCTTCCCATGAGGTGATACATGCCCTCTACCAGTGAATAATGTTTTTGCCCCTCGTACCATCTCCAGGACTTTGAAGAAGCCTTCGACACCGTTTCTTCACCAATGATACAGATATATTCGGCCCTACATTACTGACCCAGCATGCACGGTATGAGTCTGTTCTGAATATGCGTGAAAGCCTCCACTGAAGAAGCAGCTCTATTGTCATGTCAGGGATGACATGATCTAGGAGGGGGGGAGTGTCAGCGGCTAGACACACCCAACGGAGGATGATTGTCCGGTGGGATACTAATTTCCTTTGTAATCATTCCTTGATTGAGAAGAAACCGTCATTTCACCTTTGTAAATAGTGGGACTTGTAGAAGCTTCCAGATTGTATCCCATTTTTGACATTTAGACTTAGTAAACGGTTAAATTGGAACATTAGGGTTTGAGATTGTAAGGTATTTATACCACTTTTGACCTTAAAGCAAAAAACCATTTGTCATTTTTTATAAGTTTTGTCTGTGGGAGTTGAGCGTACTCTGTGTACGAGAGAGATTGAGAGTTTATGTTGACGCTACATGCACACTGGTGGTCGGAATCAAGTGTGGAGAAGTGCAGCGTGTTGCCCCCAAAGAGAGCTACGCGCCAACACCTACATTGCAGGTGTACGACCCGAATTTGCGAGATCGATCCACGAGCTATATCTGGTGATTCGATGAGCATACGTTGTCCGGTTTTGCATTTCAGCATATCCACGCGTTTGCAATGAGTAGAGCTACACATTAGGCACTTTAGTTTTTAGAAAATGTGGACCTGTAAATTTCGACCAGACATACTACGTGATTCTGCACCGGGTGTTTAGGGTTGGGGTTTTGGGTCACAGACCTTAGGGAGAGTGACCTATTGGTGTTAATAGGATTTCCTTCAAGTTCCGTAGCGTTTCAAGAACATTTGATGGGTAATTGGCTCTTGAAAGCATTGTAGGAAATCTCCTCTTGTGTACTCTTGAAGGCTGTAACTTAGACATTGGGTAGAGACCTCTGTAGGAAGTAGTCAATAGTCGGTCGAGTGTAGGTTGACACCCTATGCTTGCTTCCACGCGCTTGCGGGTCGAGCTTCGTCCTTAGCTGAAAAATCTTGTTAGGTGAGTTCTCACTGTGCTGACATATGTCACAGAGTATCCGCCAACAGTTGGTTTGAGTTTTTTTAAGATAATATTCTTTGAGTTGTAACTTAGGTTTTACCAACTCTAACTTGAGTGGATAGGATGTATGTGTACATGAATGATATTTTATCTTATGGGATATGGGCAAGGAGAATCTATAGATGGGAGTTGAGATACAACATCTTGTCACTACCAGATCGAACATGGCAGAGAAGAAGAGGCTGATATCCATATGTCATGTAGTTCCAAAAACCTTTAGAGCATGGTACCACGATGCTGCAAGGAATCCAGAGTTTAGACCATCTGAGAAGATACTAACATTGATGCGGAGTATCAAGTGGGTACAATCCAAGAGAGGGAAGGAGATCATTGCTACCAATTGGCTAATGTCCATCTATGCCTAATAGCTATTCTTCATACCAAAAAAGGAGACTTGGTTAGCGAGAGTTATACTTCCTCTTGTAATGGCATCAATATGTTTTGACATTATTATGTTTAATGTGTGGGGAAGGAAATGTATACATAATGTGACCCAATTTTTTAGACCAGTGCCTTGGAATCATTCTTTGACCAATTCGAGAGGTCCACTATCCATAATCCACACAATGTAAAGATCTTATTCAATGGCTATAAGAGACCTCAATGTCTGACTGATTTTGCCACCAGTATACACCATATAGATGGATGTCATATATCACATGAGTTTTCCAAGAATTGCAATTACTTCATTGATCATTTTAGCTTTAGAAATGCCATGGTCCATAATAACATGCAGATGCCTATGACAAACCTCTCACTCACACAAGAATGGTATGATTTTCATGCCAACAAGGACATGTTTGCACCTTCAATTTAAAGAGGCCAATGGAATACTCCGGAAGATGTACTTGTAGAATAGGATGACTATGATCAAGTGGTGGAAGAGTGCCACAACGATTATCACAAAGTACATTACATGAAGACTACTAGAGAATATTGATAGTGATAGCCGTTTCTTCGGCTTTCAAATTATGCCATAATAAGCCGCTTCACCCAACAAAATCACTCAAACATTGTGGCTATCCTCAGCCTTTCACTCTTAATAGGCGTGTGTGAGTTAGGGGACTTTCCTAATATCTTCTTAAAAAACCCTCAGCTAGCTAGTCATTGGGCTAGTTTAGCCCAATATATATATATATATATATATATATATATATATATATATATATATATTATGGCCCATTTGGGTATAAATATTTTAGTGTATATAGGACCTAGATATAGGGATTTTTATGATTATTTTGATATTTATTTAAATATTTTAACCTAGGTGTGTGTCTTATTAGACCTGTGTATGCCTGCTTTCACCCTCCTGTACCATAGGTATATTTTTATACCGATGTGTAAATCCTCTAATCTCATTATTTTTTCTTTTATACAAATCATCCCCACATTTCCACCCTCACCCTTGTGAAAACAAAAAATAGGTTTCTACTCCCTTAGTCTTTTTTCTTATATATTTTTTATCTACTTGCATACTCTTTCCTCTTTCACCCAAAATAATACAAAAGCAGGACCATCTCATATGATTCCAATATCTTTTTCCATATCCATAATTATTTCATATTTTTTAATTATGTACTCATTATTGTAACACCATGTGCTCATTGAACTAGAGTCCATGAATAGTCCATACACTAGTCCCACCATGTATATATTTCTTTATTCACCAATGATACTCCTCCATACATGTGTAAAGTTAACTTGGATGCTTTGTATCATGATATGACTCATGGAGGGGCTCACTCTCGGATGCATTGTAAAAAAATAAAGAAAGGAGGGGGCCACTAGAAGACTTTTTCATGCATAAAAAAACATGTTTTTTGGTGAGATTTTTGGTGCCTATCTCCACTTGGAATTTGAAGATGTAAACAAGAAACAAAATCAAGCCCACTAGCTGAATAACCACCTCAAATTTTTTAATAATTTTTAAAGCTACCATCAATGAGACATGAATTTTATGGTGGACTTAAGTCTGTCAACTTTTTCTCACAAGTCACGCTAGTCTTCTTTCACCTCCCTTCACACTTCTACACACACACACACTCATTCCTTTCCATACCTCATTCAAATATGCACCTTCCATGGTTTCTATCACCCTCTTCACCATCAACCTCCCCTCTTACTTCCATAGCTCTCATATGAGCTCTATCTCTCTATTACCTCTATATCACAAATCCTTTTACCTCTTCTGTACATACATAAAATTCAACATATAAAACCTTGATTAATGTCTGCAAACTAAGGGATCCTCATCAACCAACATTGTCACTTTCATCAAGGGGTTCAAACTTTGTGGCAACGACGTAAGAAGAGAAGAAGAAGAAGACCTCTCTTGTTGCCCACCTCGGACCGCCTTAATAGCCTTCGGAAGATACTTGATAAGAGCATTTTTGAACGCTGAGAATTTTGTCTTGATGTAGAAATTGATTTTATTTATTCATTATTATTATTCTGTTTCTTCCTTTTATCTTATACTCTCAGTTAATAGATACAATTGTTTAAGATGGACTATAATTTTTGGACTAAGAGGAATCTTGACTTGATATGGTGCAATATGCTTCCTAGAGGAAATAAAGTGGCTGAAAATGCCAATGTTGCAATTACACTTACATCAATGATCATTGATCGAGACATTCATGCTATGCTTTTCAAGTCTCGACCTAATATATTCAACGGAGAAGAAAATTGACAATATCTTTGAGGATTGGATCAAGAATAAGAACGATTATTTTGATTTGGCTCATTCATCTATAGAGAACAAAGCCATTATTTCCGAATTTGAATGAGAAAAGATAGACAAAGATTGGTGGAAAGACCACTATAATGACAACAATGTCAACCCAAATATAGCAAGTTGGTATTATTTTAAAACATAGGTAAATAGAATCTATCAAATTAAGGTATATCATTCAGATATTGCATGACTGCGTTTCCAAGGATCTAGAACCATACTATCAGTATTTCTCGACCCTTCTCAAGTATGCTCTAGCAAGGATGATTCAAAGAAATAAAAGTTGGCACGATACGAGATCCTGATGAGGATGTCTATATGCAACAACCAAAGGGTTTTGAAGTCAAACCTGAGAACCCTATGAGGGCAGAACTGGTGTGTAGATTGCATAAGGTGTTGTATGGCCTAAAACAAAGCTCAAGGTAGTGGTACATGAAGTTTGACAAGTATATGGAGTCCCATACTTATGTAAGGAGCCAGGAAGATCAAAAATTGTATACCAAGAAGTTGAATGATGCTTTATTTATCATCTTGATACTTTGTGTTGAATGATATGCCCATGGATGAAAAGTCTAAAGGTGAGATTGCCATTTTTGAAGAAGTCTCTTAATATGTAGTTTGCTATGAAGGATTTGGGAGATGAAAATCAATTTCTTGGTATGCGTACCAAGAGGAATAGAAGACATGAAATACTAGAGTTGTCTCAAGAAATGTATATCCACAAGGTCTTGCAGCATTAAAATATGCATTGGGAAGGCTCCATTGAGTACCCCAATGCAGGCATATGAAAAACTTAGCAAGAGTGAGGTTCCCAAGTCTTATGCTAAGAAAGCATAAATGTCCAAGGTACCATAAGGCTTTAGCAACTCGTAGTCTTACATACGCCATGGTGGCCATGAGACCTAACATTTCTTTGCACTAGGAGTGGTTAGGAAATTTATTGAAAATCTTGGCAGGAAGCACTAGGAAGTGGTAAAGCACATTTTTAGATATTTTAAACATATGGTAGAAAATTTGTTGTGCTATAGAAATAGTGATGCATCCATTGTGGATTACACAGATGTGGATTATGTGGGTTGTGTCAATAATCACACAGACACCCATGTTTTCTTATGTTTTTGTTTTTGTTGCAGCAGCTGTGTCATGGAGATCATGTCTCAACAATTGAATTTCATCTTCCACCATAGAGTCAGCGTATGTGGTAGTTTCTAATGCTAGCAAGAAATTTGTACGTTTAGCTCGCACAGTGGGAGCTCTTGGCATTGCTCAGACTCCAATGTTGCATTGTGATAGTCAGAGTGCAATTACATTAGCAAAGAATCTTGTGTTTCACTTGAAGTCAAAACACATAGAAGTACGCTATAATGTGATACAAGATATATTGGCCAAAAAGTGTATTGAACTTGGCAAGGCTCATATGGATGCCAAACTTGCAGATGCTCTCACAAAGAGCCTACCCTCCAAGTGTTTTGCACATTGTATGGAGATGTAGGGTGTAGGGTGAAGCCATAGGATTGCTTCACAATCACTACAAGAGGTTGTGTGCACTTGTGACATTTTTAGCGAAGAAAATACATTGGGTTTCTATACTCCCCGACGTCACTAAGACCGTCGCTAACAGCGTCGCGATGGGAACGTTGTTAAAATTGTTGTCGGGGGATTTGTGTTCAAAAGGTGAGCTAGGAAGGCACGGGGCCCCTGGATCTGAGAGGTATGAGGGAAAGAGTTGCAACAGATGCAACTAATGAAGACAGAGCTTAAAACACACAGATTGAAACTTGATAACTCAAATCGAATATTGAACAGTACCCTATTTTAATCAAATATTAATGGAGGAGTTTTTGCTCCTTACAAGGATTATCCTGCTTTCATCTAGGTACTAATCAAGAAAATCATTACTAAACTTCCTTGAACTGCTTCGTTTTCCTCTTCTTCCTCCTGCTATGGCTTTAGGAGCTTCGACTTCCAATGGCCTTAGGTGGTCCAATTTGGCTTGGTGTTCGGGTTAGGATTTATGGCTTGGTTTAGAGCTTAGGATTAACCGGATTAAGGAGATTCAAGATTATGGCTTGGAGAGTTTATGAAAGCTTGGCTTAGAGCATTCAGGCTCAAGATTATCCAGTCTTATGGGATCCGAACGATAGGCTTAAGCGGGTTATGCAGGCTTGGCTTAAAGAGCTTAAGGTTAAAGGTGTTAAAGTTACAAGTCCAACACATCTACTTGAATAAGGTGGGAACAAAGCCTTAAGCATGATGCTATGGTAGCATGATGGCATAGTAGCTTAGGACGATGACTTGATATCATTTTGGATGGTCAATAACTCTTGCATCATCAGCTATACACGTTGAAGCATCTACAACAACCACCAAGCAGTTAGGTGGAAAAGTACGTAAACGGTAGGAGCAGATTCAAGAGGTGCAGCAGGCAGATTTGTAGGGATGAAAATAGCCACCCACAGCTGTGATCTCGTGGAGAAATACAAAGAGAAATTTTTCTACTCCATGTGGACTATAATCCTATCAGAGGTTTTATCCTAATTCAGCTTCTACCATATTTGGTGAAGGTGCCAAGTTGGTTGCCTGCAGAGTTGCAGACTGCACACAGAGGGTAACCTGCCAACTTGGGAGCTACCTATTTGGAGATACAGCCATGATCTCTTCTTGGACTATGAAGGAGATATGTTCCCCACATAATGGTGCATCTACCTACCAAAGGGATCCACGACTTATGCTCAGCATTAAGAGATATAGATATATAAAGATGTACCAGTACACTAGTTCAAAAGAGAGACACAAAGTAGAAAGACAAAGAAGCAGAGAGACAGAGAACACAGAGAGAGAGCTAAGAGACATTGTGAGGCTTAGATCATCTTGTATAGAGTGTTGTTATCTGGGAAAACACACTCATTGTACTTGGGACTTTAACCTCTAGCTTGGGTTTGGGGATCAACCATTCAGTCTCACAGAAGTACCTATACTGTGTACCATTGGTACTTTCCGAGTACTTATCTAGGTACTTCCAGAGTACCATAACTGTCTGTTTGGTACTATTTACTCTCTGTTATTAGTACTGTTAAGACTGTGTCACAGTACCTGTATTGGTAGTCTGTAGTACCTGCATTGGTAGTTTGCAAGTACCAATATTGTATCTCAAGGAAGCTTCATCATCATAAAGATATTCCTTTCAGTATATCATTGTCTCTCTCATATATTTCAGTTAAACACTTGTCATTCTCACACATATCTTAGCACAAAGATCCATCCCTTCACTCCCCTTATTTTTCACATGGTATCAGAGCAGGTTGTAATGCCAAGATAGAGTGATCTTGAGTGAGTTTGAGTGAGTGCAAAAATCCCCCTTCATCACACTATTTGTCAGGAGTTGAAGATGGCACCAAGCCTACATAATCTACATTTAGAGGGAGCTGAAAAGCTCAACGGCAACAATTATGCAACTTGGAAGGTGAAGATGGAGTCCCTACTCTTCTTCCAAGATTGTTGGCAGTTGGTTTCCATGGAGAGACCAAGTGAAGAAGAACATGATGAAGAGGAGCTAGAAAAATGGGACAAGAAGGCCATGTTTGCAGTCCACATGCTGAAGTTAAGTGTCAAAGATGACATCCTTAGCCACCTAATGGACGTAAAGACTCCCAAGAAGGCTTGGGACACAATGAAGAACATCTATGAGTCAAAGAGCACCTCAAGGAAAGTAGCATTGAGAGCTGAACTTACCAACACCAAAAGGAATCATGGAGAGGATGCTACAAGCTTCATCAAGAGGCTCAAAGATCTACATCAACAACTAGTAGCTGTTGCAGACAAGATGCCAGACAATGAGTTGTCTACAATCATCATCCATGGATT
This sequence comes from Adiantum capillus-veneris, assembly GCF_014529385.1. Lineage (NCBI taxonomy): Eukaryota > Viridiplantae > Streptophyta > Polypodiopsida > Polypodiales > Pteridaceae > Adiantum > Adiantum capillus-veneris. Next base: position 21,260,246 of record NC_140935.1, read on the forward strand.
GATAGAAGGATATGAAGGTCTTGTCCAAGGGCTTATTATCTTGAGGGAGAAGCCATCACTTGATGAGATGGAACAAATCCTTAGAGATGAGGATCAAAGGCAAGCAGCCATGAAGATCATACATGAAGGAGGAAAGAATACAAGTAGTACCACCAACAATGACAAAGCACTCTTTTCAGCAAGAGGAAGAGGAAGGACAAACACTCAAAGGGGAAGAGGAAGGCATCAACCCAACAACACTCATGATCAGTATTCTCATGAAGGTAACTCATCCTATCATGGTAGAAGAGGTCATTCATCTAGAGGTAGAGCAAGAGGAAGAGGTAGGAGCACCTACTACTCTATGCAATGTTATAAATGCTCAAAGTATGGGCATATTGCAAGGGATTGCAGAAGCAACAAGGCTGATTGGAAAGGAAAATCAGCCAACTATATGGATGGAGACAAAGAAGAAGAAAGTTCACATTGCTTTCATGAAGATACATCATTGCTGTCCTTGGAGGAGATGGCAGCTCACACTCATGAAGACCCATGGTGGATTTATAGTGGGGCAAGCTCCCACATGACCTCACATGCTGAGTATTTCTCTAGTTTAGATGATACTCATAATGGCATCATATATACAGCAGATAGTACTCCTAATAGTATTGCAAGTAAAGGAGATATACCCATTCAATTGGGCACAGGAACGAAGAAGACTCTTGGAAATGTTCTCTTGGTACCATCCCTTACCAAGAACCTACTTTCAGTTGGAGCTATGCTAGAGAAGGGCCTCAAAGTGGAGTTTGAAGGCCAACAAAGTACTTGCTGAAGGGCAAAAGCATGGAAAGCTCTTCAAATTGGAAGGAACACCATCAGCATTTTCAGCCACAGGTGGTGGTGAATCAGCACCTATTTCAGCCACAGAGTTATGGCATAAAAGGTATGGGCATTTGAGCTTCAAAAGCATGTGTATGCTAAAGAGTCAAGGCATGGTTTTGGGCATTCCAACCTTAAGAAGGATTGGGAAAGTATGTGAAGCATGCTGTCTAGGAAAGCAGTCTAGAAGCAAGTTTCCTAGGAGCAAGACTAGGTCACTTGGGATAATTGATTTGATCCATGCAGATGTGTGTGAATCAGCCACACTTCCTCACTTGGTGGGCACACTTATTATGTGAGTTTCACTGATGACTTTTCTAGATATACTTGGGTTTACTTCATGAAGTTCAAGGCTGAAGTATTTCAGATTTTCAAGCTCTTTCACATGATGATTGAGAAGATGACAGGTAGAAGAATCAAAGCTCTCAGGTCTGACAATGGAGGAGAATTCTTATCCAAAGATTTCAGCAAATACCTCCTTGAACATGGGATCAAGAGGAAACTAACTTGAAGCTATACTCCTCAACAAAATGGAGTAGCAGAGAGGAAGAATAGGACACTCTTTGAAGCAGCCAGGTGTATGCTCAAAGACAAAGGACTTAGCAATAGCTATTGGGATGAAGCTATCAACACTTCATGCTATTTGATGAACAGGTCTCCTACAGATATCTTGAAGGGAATCACACCATATGAAGCTCTACATAAGGTCAAGCCAAAGGTAGATCACCTCAGAGTCTTTGGATGTTTGGCATTTGCTCACATTCTAGATGAGAAGAGGAAGAAGTTGGATGACAAGTCAAGGATATGCATACTTGTTGGATATAGTGACGTAAGCAAATCTTACAAGCTATATGATCCTATCAAGAAGGAGTCATTCATTTCAAGGGATGTCATATTTGATGAGAGTGAAAGCTTCAAATCAGCCACAAAGTCAGAGGATGCAAGCTCTCCATCACCTCTCAAGATGGACATACCATCCAACATGCAAGAGGAGATTGTTGAAGAACTAGAGGAAGAAGATGAGGAGCTTCAAGAAGCCCTTAGAAGGTCTTCAAGGACTAGAAAACCTCAAAGATTAACATATCATAGAGGTAATGAATCAGATTTTCAGCAATGCAATCTTGCACTTGTTAGCTCCATATTACAGCATGAAGAACCTACCACATACAAGGTAGCTAGTACCAAGAAGGAATGGAACCAAGCTATGGAAAAGGAGATGGATTCTCTCCACAATTATGAGACATGGGATCTATGTCCATTACCCCCCAGCAAGAAAGCCATTGGATGCAAGTGGCTTTACAAGCTGAAGTTCAACAAGGAAGGGAAGATTGATAGGCACAAAGCAAGATTGGTAGCCAAAGGCTTTGCTCAACAATATGGTTTGGACTATGATGAAACCTATGCTCGTGTAGCCAAGATGAGCTCTATTAGGTCGTCAATTTCTTTAGCTTCTATCTTAAAGTGGAAGCTTAAGCAAATGGATGTCAACAATACCTTTCTCAATGGGCTACTTGAGGAGGAAGTCTACATGCAGGAACCAGAGGGATATGTTGTTGCAAGGAAAGAGGACATGGTATGTAAGCTCAACAAGAGTTTATATGGATTGAAGCAAGCTTCAAGAGCTTGGTATGGGAGGATTGATGATCACCTCCAATCTCAAAGATTTCAGAGAAGCCATGCTGATCACACTCTTTACTATAAGGTACAAGGCCAGGATATTATTCTTGTTATCATCGATGTGGATGATCTTATCTTGACAGGTAGCAATGAAGCTATGGTGGAGGATGTTCAATCTCAACTCTCCAAGGAGTTTGAGATGAAGGACCTTGAATATTTACACTACATCCTTGGTATTGAAGTCTCTAGGCTGAAGAAGGGAGACATCTTTATCTCTCAACAAAAGTACCTCCACTCCATTCTTGATAGATTTGGAATGATCAGCTCAAAGCCTATTTCTACACCTATGGAGTCTAGTCTTAAACTCACTAAGGATGAACATGGTATTCCCTATGATGCTACACTCTATAGACAACTCATAGGTTCTCTTATCTACTTAACTATCACTAGGCCTGATATTTGCTTTGTTGTCCACTCACTTGCTCAATACATGCAAGCCCCAAAGATATCTCATTGGAATGCAACCAAGAGAGTACTTTGGTACTTGAAAGGTACTCCTTCCTTAGGTGTTTTGTATGGAGGAGACAAGCTGAATCTACATGGTTTTAGTGACTCTGATTATGCAGCAGACTTGGTGGATAGGAAGAGCATTAGTGGAAATACTTTCTTTCTAGGTGCAGGAGCCATCTCATGGAGCTCCAAGAAACAAAACACCATCAGCCTTTCATCAACAGAGGCTGAATATAAAGCTCTTACTATAGCATCTTGTGAAGCTATTTGGTTGCAAAGATGTTTGCAGGAACTTGGTTTCTATGGAAGTGGCCAAGCTACGCCTATCATGTGTGACAACACCTCAGCTGAATCTTTAGCAAAGAATCCAGTGCTACATCAAAGGACCAAGCACATTGAAGTCAGAGAGCACTTCATCAGGGAGAAGGTGCAAAGTGGAGACATAGTCTTACACCATTGCAGCACCATGGAGAATGTTGCTAATATCTTTACCAAAGCTCTAGGGAAGGAGCTTTTATTCAAGCATAGATCAGCACTTGGCATGATGGAGCTTCCCTTAAGGGAAGGAATTGAAGAATAAGGGAAGGCTCTTCATGCAAGATCAAGCAATAAGGGAAGGCATCACAACAAAGCCTTCAACAATTTAATGTTTGGTTTGCTTTAGTTGTTTTTGATTTCAGGTTTTAGTCTTTTCAAGATGCTTATGGACTTGAGAGAAGGTGTTAAAGTTACAAGTCCAACACATCTACTTCAATAAGGTGGGAACAAAGGCTTAAGCATGATGCTATGGTAGCATGATGGCATGGTAGCTTAGGATGATGACTTGACATCATTTTGGATGGTCAATAACCCTTGCATCATCAGCTATACACGTTGAAGCATCTACAACAACCACCAAGCAGTTAGGTGGAAAAGTACATAAAAGGTAGGAGCAGATTCAGGACGTGCAGCAGGCAGATTTGTAGGGATGAAAATAGCCACCTACAGCTGTGATCTCGTGGAGAAATACAAAGAGAAATTGTTCTACTCCATGTGTACTAAAATAATATCAGAGGTTTTATCCTAATTCAGCTTCTACCATATTTGGTGAAGGTGCCAAGTTGGCTGCCTGCAGAGTTGCAGACTGCACACAGAGGGTAACCTGCCAACTTGGGAGCTACCTATTTGGAGATACAGCCATGATCTCTTCTTGGACTATGAAGGAGATATGTTCCCCACATAATGGTGCATCTACCTACCAAAGGGATCCACGACTTATGCTCAGCATTAAGAGATACAGATATATAAAGATGTACCAGTACACTAGTTCAAAAGAGAGACACAGAGTAGAAAGACAAAGAAGCAGAGAGACAGAGAACACAGAGAGAGAGCTAAGAGACATTGTGAGGCTTAGATCATCTTGTATAAGGTGTTGTTATCTGGGAAAACACACTCATTGTACTTGGGACTTTAACCTCTAGCTTGGGTTTGGGGATCAACCATTCAGTCTCACAGAAGTGTACCATTGGTACTTTCCGAGTACCTGTCTAGGTACTTCCAGAGTACCATAACTATCTGTTTGGTACTATTTACTCTCTGTTATTAGTACTGTTAAGACTGTGTCACAGTACCTGTATTGGTAGTCTGTAGTACCTGCATTGGTAGTTTGCAAGTACCAATATTGTATCTCAAGGAAGCTTCATCATCATAAAGATATTCCTTTCAGTATATCATTGTCTCTCTCATATATTTCAGTTAAACACTTGTCATTATCACACATATCTTAGCACAGAGATCCATCCCTTCACTCCCCTATTTTTTCACAAAAGGCTAATGAGATTAAAGAGCTTAGCTTCAAGAGCTTTAGATTCTCAAGGCTAATGATGCTAAGGAGATTAGAGAGGCTTTGGATTAGAGCTTGCTTTTTCGGAGAAGAAGATGAATGAAAAGAAGAGGAGAGCCCAAAAGAATGCCGTCTCCCTTATTTATAGGTTGCATGCCTTTGCTTACTAAAATTGGACAACCCATTATTGATGTCGCTAATGGGTAGCCACCCTATGATGTGGCACTCAAAATTTGACCTCCTCCAAATCTCATGGGAGCAGGGCCAAAATTGAGTGCCTAGGCAAGCTGAGTATTTTCCGTCTCTGCGGTGCCCTCAACCACTGCTCGTACAGGCCGGTGTGTCCTCCTTTCCCTGCGCATTCACTATGGAGCTTCTACATTCCATGCCTATGCTTTTCTTCCCTTTTGTTCTGTGTGTGTATGTCTCACATGTCGATGCAAGGAACTTGCCGATACACTGTGTGCGAGCCACAAATGGCTCCAAGCACACAACAAGCCTAAACTAGTAAGCTCAAAGATGGCGTTGGTGTGTCACTCACCGCTCTACGCTTCCTGTCATGGAGGATTCCTTGCCGTGAAGAAGAGGGAGACGCCGCTACGCCGCGCTCAACCACCTCGTCACCATCGTGCCGCCGCAACGCTCGATTGCACACATTCTCTATCTCTCTCTCACGCATACAGACATATACAAGGAGATGAAGAAGAAGAATATGGAGATGGAGCAAGAGCAATCTTCAATTGCACAAATGAGAGAATAAGTGAATTTTAGGTTTAGTTGAATTTTATATGAGCTCGCCCCATTCACACTTGGGCGCCCATGCTTAGCCAACTAATCCCTTGAATGTTCCAGTTAGAGTGCACCTCTCATCGGCGATCACTCTTACCCTTTTCCTATTGGACCGACAAGCCCACTACCTAACTCTACCAAATAAATAATACAATGTCCATCGTAGGTGATAGGAATGTGCGTGAGGGTTAACATGCCCCCCTTCCTGATGTAGATTCTGTCCTCAGAAGCTATTGAGTTGAAGCTCGTTCGTCGAGATGGAAGAGATTTTGAGATGAATGTCCTTAGCCTCCTTCAGTTACTACAAAATCAAACAACATTGGCAGAGTAATTGCATTCTCATAAGCAATTAAAAAGCATATGCGGTTGTAGGCAGACAATTTGATTGGTAACAGAATTTTAAGCCATTTGTCAGCAATAATTAGACATTAAATTGCAATATAATCAAACGCATAAACCGTTGTAAAGATAAAAAATTAAACAAGTCCAAGTCACTAATTTAACGATCGAAAGGCATTAAAGATCGACTATTAATACCATGGGTAGGCTTCTTAATTTTCTCTGGTCAATGAAGTTGTTTAATTGCGAGAGCCAAGTATTTCATGTTCGAGGACTGACTAGAGGCTATACCTAGAAGGCCTTGTAGTTAAGGTACGATAGAAGGAATTTCTCAAGAAATCATCGCCTAACTGATTACTTTTTCTTTGACCCCCCAAAGTCTTTTCATAGTGATTCCATTTTGATGTGTGTGCTTATTTTGTATGCCTTGGGTTTTTTGCTTTTCAAGGAAAAGCGCCCACACTGGGAACCTCTAGGGCTCTAGTACCACAGGTGATACATGTGAGTGAAGTACCAAATCAAGCTGAGATTTTTCTTCCAGCTTAAGATTTTACATTGTGGCACTTTGATTTTTTTTTCTTTTTGTTCGTTTTTAGCATTTTAATTTTGTAACTTTGGGGGGTCATATAACACTGTTACACCTCCCCAGGCTCATCACACTAGTAAACTCCCTTTATAATACTTAAGCTAAAGGTCAATAGGGACTAAGCCCACTAGAAAGCCCTAGTACATTTCACACAATGCTGCCTAAATCGGATTATGAACCTAAGTAACCATTAATTATTATGAAGGCATTCCCCATGGTATTAAGAGAAGATCTCTAACGCCTAGCTTGTTCAAACTAGCTTAGTCAGACTGCTTGATTTTTAAACCTAGACAAGTGATTACATTGAATTTAATGTTTGATACTAAACAAAGGCACTGAATATTATGCTACCAATCACAATCAAAGCAAATAAACATGGATGCAAAAAAGATATGGGGCAATGCTAATGGACAAGACACACCTGTTTGTGTTGATGGTCGTGCTTGATTTGAAGTGTGAACGAGAGAAAGATCCCATGAAGGTCCAAATCCAAACAATAGCAACACATTCCTGTACACACTAAGAAACACAAAGAATACCTCTAGAAGGCACATCAGTGGGAAAAGGTACCAACACTTATTGAATACAATTAAAAAACATAAGGAACCCTAACCTAATTATTTGCACTCCCCTTAGAGAGTCAAGGGAATAGGATATTGTAGAGATTAGGGGGAAACCCTAAGGCTAAACCCCTATCCTCGTAGTCGAGATAAACATAGTCATCATCCATGAGACCATATGTGCCATACGTGTAGTCATGTAATATTCTTCTTCATCATAGGTACCCATGTTTACTAAGAAGGTCACTAGATGCCTATAGTCATCTTGGTCAAAAGGGTAGGCTTGTGCAATGGGAGATACACTCTCTACTAAATATGGAGCAGTTGTGGTCAAGACACGTATCAGACATTCTAACTCCTCAAAATTCCTCTCACATGCTAGCGTACCTACCAAATCCCATTCACAGGCAAGCACCGGAAACTTCCATGTGAAACATTTGTAATGATGAAGCTACAATAGTGATCAATAGTATTATGGAAGCCTTTCATTCAGTACACCAAGATTCACAAATATGTATTCATAGACCAAGCAGTAAAGCTCCTAGAGCTTTGGGATTGCAGGTAGTGGTTGAGGCCACAAAACTTGATTTTGCCACAAAAATCATTAAGCAGGTGCTAGATACATTTGATGTTGACCATGGCACTACTATAGTCAATGGAGTCCAATTGCAACTTCACAACTAGTGAAATCTCTTATGCTTTCTAGCTACCTGATGACACAAAACCTTATCCAACTACACTGGAGCAGGTTAGTATGATCCTAAAGGAAAATGAGCATGTGAGAAAGAAGAGGAAAGCTAGTGGCCAAGGGGTTCTAGTAGCAGCATTGGAATGCCCTTTAGTATATGGATTTATTGTTGAATCCATTAGTATGAAGAACAATCCCACCTACGTCTCTAAAAAGCTCTTTGCCATGCTACTAGCAAAGAAACTAAACCCTCATGCTCCTATCAATCTCAGTCAATTTTTGGCTACCAGTGTGTTGCAGCAAACTGCTAAGCTAAAATCACAAAATCTGTTCAAAGCTTGTTATGTTTGGAAATTTCTCTACTGGGATCAAGGTTCAAATCCTCATCAAAAAGTCAAGAAAGCTTGGGAAACATCACTTGGTGCACTACCTAAAAAGGTTACCATATCTTTTGATGAGGAGAACCAGACCATGATACACATGCAGGTTAGCAATTGGTTGTCGTGGGTCAAAAAAAATTGGTGAAGCTAGGAAGGCCAGTATCTCTAAAACACCTAGTACTAGTTTGGCTAAAATCTCTGCGAGGTATTGAAGGATTTTCAGAAAAGATTTGGCAAAGCAACACCTTTCATTTACATCGAAAATAAGAGACTAGTCCCTCGCTCTCATGCTTGTAAATTCCCACATTCTCATTATAGGTAGAGACCCTGGTTGTTTTTTTATCATACATAAATATATATCCAGGTTGACCAATTTTTGGAGGTGGCTCTTGAGCCTCCGAGACCATTTTTCCTTTTGCCACATTATCTCCATATCTGTTGTAATCCTCAGGATTACTAACTATCAGATAGTGATTCCCCTTTTTGTCTCGGAATCTATCTCCATCATCATAGACTCGAATTATCTCCAGTCTCTGAGAAGGTCTTTCTTCTATACAAATACACTTGCATCCCCGATAGTCATAATAAACTAGGTCTCCCCTAGAGTTTGTTCCTTCTAAGAAGATTATAGTGAACTTGGCATCGTTCAAAGGGTTTTCGGAGGTACTTCCTCCTAGCATTGGTCCTTCACTGGCTGTTGACTACCCATCATGAAGAAGGACTTATCTGATGAAGTATCAGTATCACTACCTCCTCAATGATCGGTGCTAATGGATCTAGCCTTGCCTAAGTTACACTCTCCTCAGTGGACACTAAGCTACCCTGATCACCTGCCACTTTTTGGTCTCTAGGAATGTGTCTTCCTGATCTTAAATTCATCAAACATAGCAATGCAATTTATCACAAATCCAACCACTCACCTGGAAAGGGATCAATTTCCGCACAACTTCTTGCCTTGCCGCTGAATATACCTGTACACAAGCGTTTAATTTCGGCAATCGAATCAAAACATTTAACCGCTAGAGGCGGTCTTAATAATGATTGGTATAACTGGAGGGTTAACTCAACCACTACTGTACTCTATACACTTCAGATGTTCTTGATTAGGTCTGTTAATCTGGAACTGTACTTTACCCCAGTGTTTGTCACTCTAGAGGTAAAGTCTTAATTTCATCTTCGCTCCGTCAAAAGGTCAAACAAGGTCCAATTTCACTTCTAAAAGAATTTTTGGAACTCTTAAGTCAATTGGAACATCACTCTATGTCCACAGTCAGATTTTGACTTCAATATCATGCCTTAGACATACTACACATAGCATGTCTAACTGCTCAAAATTGCTCCAACTTCAAACCACAGACTCCTCTTAAGGTGCTGATCACTCTGGTATGCTCACAATTGGATTTGGAGTGCTAAATCATTGTGAACACATCCTACGTGTAGGATGTCTAAGTGCTCTGTTTCACTCGAAACTTGCGCCACAGCTTCCCCTTGATGTCAACAACCCAATGCTATGCTTAGATTTTACTTTGGATTTCAAAAGACCCCAAGTTTAGCTATTCTATCCTTTTTCAGTAAAAAATACTAAAGTCTGCTTAAAATCCAATTTTCTCACCCAATTGAGATGAAACCTGTCTCATGCACTCAATAAAGCATGTAGATCATGCTCATGAAGACATCCTATGGTTTTGGTCTTAAAATAATTCCTTGGGCCCAATTTGGGTAAGATGTCTGGCAATTTCCATCTTTTGGCCTTATCCTGTCAAGATATGGTCAAGTTCCCCCTTCTAAGTGAATATAGGGTAATTGTTACCTTCTAAACACAGTGGTCAACTCACATTTTCAAAATTCTCACCAGAACACCCTGTAGACATCCTACACGTAGGATGTCTACTGCTCCTTTTCTCAGACTAAAGTGCTACTTTGCCTTCCCTATGCTCTCAGAAAGTGCCAATATGCCTTACAAGTGAAAAAATATGCAAATTTCTCTCAATTTAAACCTTTTCTGAACTTTTACGTTTTTTGAGTCCGCCTTTTAGCTTTTGGGCAATCCAATAAGGGAAAAACACTCAAGCCTATATGTTACTAGGGTGAAACCCACCCTCTGAACACACAGGTGACCTCAGTTTTTCCAAATTCCCTGCTAAAAACCGCCTGGAGACATGCTACGCGTAGGATGTCTACTGTCTTAAAATTTATTTTTTTCTGACAGAAGTACTCCTTATGCTCTGCAGCTCTCTCAAAAATACTCACAGAAACCTTTGAGCTTCAATATAGCTTCTAAACACTCTTTTCCGTCTTTTATAGCTCTTTGATGAGACTAACAACAAATATAACATGGATGAAGTGCTCCAAATCATAAATCATGATGTCCTACTTACCCTACTCCTACTCATCATGTGAGATGGTGATTTTGGTGTCTCGATTGCTTCCTGGCCTCCACGGACTCTCAGCTATCCTTTCACCACCTTTACCACTCCAAAACCCACTCTCCTACCTAATACTAATTACCCTACTCCTACTCATCATGTGAGATGGTGATTTTGGTGTCTCGGTTGCTTCCTAGCCTCCCGAGACTCTCAAGCTATCCTTTCACCGCCTTTACCACTCCAGCTCCTACTCTCCTACCTAATACTACCTAAGTCAAAGGATCTAGGCCAGACACTTGCTCCCTAGACTCCTCCTAAGACCTAGAGAGTCCACCACCCTCTTATCCTATCTAAATGTTAAATAAGACTCTGGCAAGCTAGAGAATCCCTATCCTCAAGGACTAGTCTCGGTCACCTACCTAGGGTTTTTGTCCCCGGCAGCGGCGCCAATGTTGGCGGATACGCCACGACGGACGTCAGCACAGTGAGAACTCACCTAACAAGGTTTGTCAGCTAAGGACGAAGCTCGATCCACAGGCACGTGGAAGCAAGCATAGGGTGTCAACCTACACTTGACCGACTATTGCCTACTTCCTACAGAGGTCTCTACCCAATGTCTAAGTTACAGCCTTCAAGAGTACACAAGAGGAGATTTCCTACAACGCTTTCAAGAGCCAATTACCCATCAAACATTCTTGAAATGCTACGAAACTTGAAGGAAATCCTATTAACACCAATAGGTCGCTCTCCCTAAGGTCCGTGACCCAAAACCCCAACCCTAAACACCCGGTGCAGAATCATGTAGGATGTCTGGTCAAAATTTACAGGTCGACGTTTTCTGAAAACTAAACTGCCTAATGTGTAGCTCTACTCATTGCGAACACGTGGATATGTTGAAGTGCAAAAACGGACAACGTATGCTCATTGAATCACCAGATATAGCTCGTGGGTCGATCTCGCAAATCCGGGTCGTACACCTGCAATGTAGGTGTTGGCACATAGCTCTCTTCGGGGGCAACACGCTGCACTTCTCCACACTTGATTCCAACCACCAGTGTGCGCGAAGCTTCAAGATAAACTCTCACTCTCTCTCGTACACAGAGTACGCTCAACTCCCACAAACATAACTTTAAAAAAATGACAAAAGGTTTTTTGCATTAAGGTCAAAAGTGGAATAATTACCTTACAATCTCAAACCCTAATGTTCCAATTGAACCATTTACTAAGTCTAAATGTCAAAAATGGGATACAATTTTGAAGTTTCTGCAAGCCCCGCTATTTACAAAGGTGAAATGAAGGTTTCTTCTCAATCAAGGAATGAGTACAAAGGAAATTAGTATCCCACCGGGCAATCATCCTCCGTTGGGTGTGTCGAGTCGCTAACACCAACTCAAAATCATTATTTTCCAATTATAAGTGATATTGTGATAAAAGGTTAGATTCTACTTTAGAGAAGGCACATAAATATTTAAAGGTCAAATAAACCAATTCTTGGATCCAATGGTTGAGGTTCTACCTTGTATCTACTCACATCTTGGGTTTCAAAATTCGAAACTTCTACCTGAGCACTTTATTTTCTGTATACCATTACTTCTTAATTACAAGAGATGTCTGTCAATGGTGATGCACAGTTGCAATTTACATGAGCATGTCATTCATTAACATCCTCCCTATAGAAATTCTCACTTGGGTTCATCACCATAGGATATGCATGACAAAGTCCCAAACACATCTTGACTTCTCATATTTATAAAAAATGATAAAGACAGTTTGATAATTGTACTTAAGGATAGGGTCATAGACTTTTCTAACTAGTCTATCTTACTTCTTCCAGATTTTAAATATGACCTTTTTGCAAAAGACATATTGTACAGTTAAGCATGAGTGATTTCTTGCCAGGAATGATGTCACGGGTGGGTACCTCCAAAGGTAAGCAAAGGGTAATATAAAGAACATGTCTTTGCACTTAAATATTTCCTTCTTGAAGATTTTTCTAAACCCAAAGTAGGTACTTATGTTTGGTATTGAGGCTGGGCATCAACATACAATTCCCATGCTACGTAGAAATTTGGAACGAGATAGTCTCTAGTCCACTTTAAAGCTTGAATCACTTCAACACCCCAACAAACATTGAATCTGATAGTATAGTTGAAAAGACATTTCTCACAAAGTCACTTGGGAGTTCTTCTAGATGATTGATGAGATCCATCTAAGAATAGGACAAGGAGAGAAGACTTAGTACACATGGATACCAAAATTGAGTCTATATCTTTGTTCATTAAAATTTCAGTTTTATGGGTGCCTACAATATTGCATATATCACAGAGCTAACTCTTCAAACACTCTCTTACCTCTCATCATTGGAAATTCCCAAGCACTAGACTGGTAGCAGGACACTTTTATGTCCTCAAACACTTTCATGTCCTGTTAAGTGATCATTTTTCTTTAATTATTTGGAGTGTTTGAAGATGAATTTCTAAGTGCTATATATCCACAAAGTTGCCTTATGAGCTAAAACAAAACTTGACATTTTTGTGGAATATTAATCTCACCATTAACCTTATTTTTACACAGCATTTTTGAACCTTGACTATGTTATTGGCTTTTTTTCCAATGTTTTGCAACTATACCACTCTAGAATTCATGTTTGTGAGGTTTAGACTTCTAGAGAGTTAGCCTTAGTAGTTCTCAACATATTCTCATCCTTCTAGGGAGAATTAAGTGTTAAAGTTGAAAGTTATGAACAAATTACAAGAATTGTTTAATCTTTTTTTGGCCAAATTTAGCACTTTTATGGTCTTTTTAGTGGTGTTCTTGTTATCCAAATGCAATTGTGATTGTGTAAGTGGCATGTGTAAAATAAATCTAATCTTCCTTGAGTTTTGGGTTACCTACTATCCTATATAGTATAGTCTATGATGATGGTTGAGATTTTTAATTGTATAAGAATATGAGACATTCTAGTGTAACAAGTATAGCTTTCCCAATATTGCTAGTTTCTTAGGCCAATTGTGTGTATTTTATAGGTAGTTATTGTTGGAATTATGGTTGTAGGAAGACACAGACATCTTGAAGAAGATGAAGGAAGCTCAAGGCACTCAACAAAGAGTGTATTACTTAGTGTGCAATAGAAAGATGGATAGCCCTAGAATGACTGGGCGTTGATAGTAGCAAGCTAGCTCGGACACCATTTTTCGGAGCTCTTGTTGTAAAAACACTTATTATTTTGATAAATCGAGAATATTGTAACTCTTATTTCTCAAATAACCTTGTAATTGATGAGCTGGGGCTACAAGATTATAGATTGTAACAACCTGTCATTACTTGTTGTCGTGGCACTTTGAGGGCACGGTGAGAAAAAGCAATATTGAAAGACATTTGGAAGCTTTTATCAAAATATGATTTATGCTAGGGCTTGATTATGTTGAGGCGGTCCGGGGCGGGCAACAAGAAGAGTGGCCTCTAGACACCCTTCAAGGCTCCCGTGCTGCTCAATGGGGCTGGGGCACAACACAACACAAACCAAAACAACAAACCCACCGCCAAATCCCAACTACACAAGGGGCACCACCTAGTTTAAGAGCGAACTAGGACGCAAAAGAGGAGAATCGTTAGAGCAACCCACAAACAAGCAAGGAATTTACACTAACCCTAACACCAATGGAATACTCTCACACACTAAAACAAGAGAGAGAGAGAGAGAGAGAGAGAGAGAGAGAGAGATAGTGCTCGGGCTGCTTTGAAACGTATCGGCAATGATCAAGCAAACATAACTATATATTTAAGAAAGAGAGAGAAAGGGGGAGGGGGTGCTTGTTGCATTAATACCTTCTTACAAATCTGTCATGACAAATCAAAGTGAGATTAGTACTTGTTCAACATAGCTTGCGTAAATTTCACCACAACACATCACTAGAAAAGCCACCCCAATCACTGTCTTAAGGCCAGGGGAGTCCTCTCCACCCTGTCGCCCTCTTACAGTATGTGGGATTTATGGCTAGATTGATGACAACACCAGAGACAAGCTATCAAGAACTTAAAAAAAACCAAGACACTTACGCATCATTGTTGTCCATTACTTCACGTTGGAAAGGAGACAAAATATCCAAGATTAGTCCAAATCCACCCTCCTTGATTCAGCGAATGTTGGGCTTACACTAGTAGGAGAAATGATAGATTTCCTACTCTCAATTGAATGATCACTCTCTCTCTTACAATGGCATAGATTTCCCTTGCTAATCCCCTATTACAACACATGCACATGCATAAGACAATGAGCTTCCACTCAAGAGCTCCTTCTAGAGAGGTTGAGCTTGGCTTCTCAAGCTATAGCATAGTGCTCTTGCTTATGGCTTCCCCCCTTTTATGCTAGCTACACCCTCCTTTTATAGCAATTTTGAAGGCTAGGGTTACTCCTCTAACCATGGTTGAGTTAGATTTTCAGCAATTTATCTAATTTCTTTTGCTTGGAATTATCAAGAAGTTGGTGGGGAAAGAGAGAGGAGAGAAATGGAGGTGATAGGACTTTTCATAGTGGGTTAGTGTTAGTAGAGTTAGTATTAATTTACAAATGGAATTGAATATTTACAATGGGAGTATCCATGTAGGATACAAATAAGGAAGAAAAACTCTTAAGAGGTAAGAAAAGGTGGATTTCTTACAAGGTTGATGCTCCAACTGTCTTGAGTAGGGCCAATTTTGACGCTTGTTGACGGTCCACTAGCTTTGACGGTACATTGTTTCTCCACTCTTGACCTTCCTTGAGAGACAAGGTAATTGAAGCTGAGTAATCAACCACCATGATGCTATCTTTTAAGAGAAGAGGCTGAATTTTGTGGTTTTTTGATAGATATGGGTAATTTGGAGGAGGAAAAATGAGACTAGGTGGTCAATTTTGGAATGGAATTGTGTGTGGGAGGTATGAGTTCACCATGGTTTCTCTTATTCTTCAAGGTTGAGGAGAAGGTGAGTAGTGTGCAGAGAGGAGTGGTGAGAGAGATGGGGATGATGAGTGGAGAAGTGTGTGTGAAAGAGGAAAATGATAAAGTGGAAGAGAGAGTGTGGCTGCATAGCATGGGAAAACTGGGGTCCACTAAAAAAATCATAGCTCATAGCTGGTAGCTCCAAAAATCATGAAAAATTTGGGGTGATTATTCAGGGCGTGGGCTACATTTTCTCTTTTGACCACCGCTCCAAATTCGGAGTGGAGATAGGTGCCAAAATTCTCACCAAAAAGCCTGTTTTTTATGCCTGCAAAAGTCTTTTAGTGGTCCCCTCCTTTGTTGAATTTGTACAATGCATCCAAGAGTGAGCCCCTCCTTTGTCATATTATAATACAAAGCATTCAAGTTGCCCTTGACCCATGCATGGAGGAGGATTATTGGTGAAATAAGAAATATATACATGGTGGGACTAGTGTATGGACTATTCATGGACTTTAGCTCAATGAGCACATGGTGTTAGAATAATGAGTAAAAATAATAATAAAAATATGGAGGAGTTATGGATATGTAAAGATATTGGAATCATATGATATGGTCCCTCCTTGAATTATTTTGGGTGAAAGAGGAAAAGGTATGCAAGTAAATAATATAATAAAAGTAACCAATGAGTAGAAATCAATTTTTTGTTTTCACGAGGGTGAGGGTGAAAATGTGGGAGTGATTTGTATGAAGGAAAAATATGAGGTTAGAGTATGTACATATTGGCAAAAAATATATATATATATATATATATAATTATGGTGTAAGAGGATGAAAGAAGGTGTACATAGGTTTAATAAAACACATACCTAAGTAGAAATATTTAAATAAAATACCAAAATAATTATTAAAAATCCCTATATTTAGGCCATATATACAATGAAATATTTACACACAAAGAGGCCATAATATACTTTTATTTTTTTTATTTTTTTTTATTTTTTATTTGGCTCACCTAGCCCAGTGACTAGCTAGCTGAGGGTTTTTAAGAAGATATGGGAAAAGTCCCGTGACTCACGCACGCCTATGTACAGTGAAATGGTAGGGATAGCCACAGTGTTTGGGTGATTTTGGTAGGGTGAGGTAACTCACTGTGGCAATTACAAGGAGCCGAAAAAACGGCTATCATTAGCCCTCCCCCTGGATGATGGTATATTCATGTACCATCATAGAGCATCTTTTCCAAAGAGAGTGCTTCAGAGTCCTTGACGAGATCTTCATTGTTTGGCCCCTCAGAATTTTGGCTGGAGTTACACTCATGCTTCATGTAACAATACTTACATGAGACAGCGGCCTTTGGACAGATATTTGGTAGATCCTTTGGTAGAAGGCGACTCAAATAGGGCTTCAAGCGATACCCGTTTACCTTCCTGGAGAGCTCTTTACCATTCAAGTCCATAAGCTGATAGTAGCTAGAATTGAAAGCCTTCTTGACTATGTATGGCCCTTGCCATCTAGTTTCAAACTTGGCATCAAAACGATTGTCAAGTCGATTGTCATACCTTAGCACAAGCTCTCCTTCCTTGATGCCTTTGTCCTTCAGTTTCTTGTCGTGCGTTTCTTTCGCTTGTGTGGCTTTCCTCTTGTAGCACTCGTATGCTGCTTCTCTTTTCCACTCAAGCTCCACTAACGTAAGAAGTCGATCCATCCATACCTCTTGATCATCTTGTGCTGATTTGCCATGAAGTCGCATTGTTGGAATGTTTAGCTCAATTGGCTGTAAAGCCTCTTGACCATAGACCAAGTGAAATGGTGTGAACTCCGTGGCTTCCCTATATGTGGTTCGATACGCCCACAAGGCACCATCCAAGAAGTCATCCCATAATTTTGTCTTGTTTTGCACCATCTTTCTAATGATTCCTGCAATGACACCATTAGCCTTCTCCACCAAACCATTTGACTGTGGGTAGTATGGTGTGCTATGACGATGTAGAATGTGAAGCTCTTCACAAACTTCTGTGAGCAATCCTTTCCTAAACCCTGGACCATTATCAGAAACAATCTCCAAAGGTGTGCCAAATCTACAACAAATGTGAGTGTAGACGAATTTGCTTACTGTCTTCTCATTTACCTTTGCCACACTTTGTGCTTCCACCCACCTAGTCATATAGTCTACAGCCACTAGAATGTAGAGTTTACCATTTTTTGTCCTAGGCAGAGGACCCATAGCATCAATGCCCCACTTTTCAAAGGGTCCATTTGCAAGCACTATTTGCCTCGGGCCATGCACCAACCTTCTATTTCCATTTATCTGACAAGTGTGACAGCTTTTACACCAATGTTGAACATCCACATGCAAACTTGGCCAAACATACCCCGAAAGCAAAATCTTCTTCACAGTTAATTCTTGGGCAAAATGACCACCACATGCCTCTTCATGCAAACCTTTTAGAATGGCTGGAATTTCCTTAATAGTTGGTACTCGTCTGCACACTTGATCCTTCCCTCTTTGATAGAGGGAGCCTTCTCGGAAGAGATATACGCTTGCCTTCTTCATCAGTCTCCTCTTCTGAGCTTTTGTGAAGTCTGGTGGAAACTCACCCTCCAAAATGTAGCCAATGATGGGAGCCAATGACTCCAATCCCTGGTACCTCGGTTGCTTCACAGCAGCCGCCACCATGATGACCTGCACTTCTTTCTTTACACATGCAACGGCTTGTTGTGCAAGTAAATCAGCATCTTCATTCTGTTTCCTAGGAATATGATATAGTTGCACTTCTTCAAATTGATTAAACAATCTACGAATGGCATGAACTTTTGTCCGTAAGCTCTCATTCTTGCATGCCCAAATGCCTAAAATCTGTTTAACAATGAGAAGTGCATCTCCCTTTACCATGAGGCGTTGTATCCCTTGGCCAATGCACATCTTCAAACCATGAAGTAGAGTGTCATATTCTGCTTCATTGTTGCTAGCTGAACTTGGTAGATTGAACTTCTCTTTCATGACCACCTCTCCACTTGGGTTGAGCAACACTAGCCCTCCCCCTGCTTTTCCTGTGGCTCGACGAAAAGCTCCATCAAAGAACAAAGTAAAAGCATTAGGAATACTTTTTGGTGGTGGCAATGGTAGGGTCTTTACTTCAGGCACCTTAATCTCCTTTTCGTGCACCCTATAAGTGAGAATCCCTGCCAATTGTGCACGCACACTATCTTCTACCTTGAAAGAGTATTGAAACTCTTGCAACTCCATAATCCACTTTGAGATCCTAGTACTAAGATTCATTTGAGATGACACCCAAGGGAACAAATTTTCTGCAGTGAGAATTACAAAAGGTTTTGGTAGCAGGTAGGATCTAAACTTTCTCACCGCAAACATGAGAGAAAGCATCATGAGTTCTGCTTCTGTGTAGTCTCTCTCCAAAGCATTCATGACCCTACTAGCAAAGTAGATGGGTCGCATCCTTGTACTGTGGGGATCTTGTTGTAGCAACACAGCACCAATTGTTTCTTTCCCAGCACTAGAGCTAACAAAGAATGTGTACTCCCAACAAGGAGGCATGAGTGTTGGTAGCTCTGACAAAATGACTTTAATGTTACAAAAGTACTCTTCAAGCTCATCAGACCATGCAAATTCTACTTGTTGTGTCAACTTTTGCAAAGGGTGAAGTAACTCCGAGGCTAAGTGAATGAAGCGTGACATATACTTCACCTTTTGAATGAATGAGATGACCTCCTTAAGACTCTTGGGTGATGGTAGCTCAATAAGAGCCTTTGCCTTCGAAGGATCCACTTCAATGCCTTTGTAAGAAACTTTATGACCAAGCAAGATTACTTCATCCTCACCTATATGGCACTTGTCGGGGTTGAGTTGACCTCCCATGTCGTAGAGCTTCTTTAAACCTTCTTCTACCCTTTGTAGATGCAATGATTTTGAGCTATAAATACAGAAATCATCAATGAACACCCTAATTGACTTTCCAAAGAATGCTTGAAACACCATATTCATGAAACGTTGGAATGTTGCAGGAGCATTTGTCAGACCAAATGGCATGACTCTAAAAGCATAACAACCCCAAGGAGTGATAAAGGTTGTTTTCAATTGATCCTCCAGTGCAATCCCTATTTGAAAGTAACCTGAGTAACCATCGCACACAGTGTACTTCTCATGACCAGCTACCTCATTTAGTATCTCATCCTGGAATGGGAGGGGAAAGTGATCTCTCTTTGTTGCCTCATTGAGGGGACGGTAATCCACACACACCCTCCACTTGCCGTTCTTCTTAGGAGTGACAACAACAGGAGAGACCCACTCTGAATTCTCCACTGGATAAATGAACCCTGCTGCTAGAAGCTTTCTTACCTCCTTGAGTAAAGCCTGCTCCTTGATGACTCCTAGCCTTCGTAGCTTCTGAGCCTTAGGTGTGGCCTCTGGCTTCAACTCAATTTTGTGTTGAACAGCATCTACTCCACGCACATCGGTGTAGTCTTTAGCAAAAAGCCTAGGAAACTTCCTTAGCACACATTTGAACTCCTCTCTTTCATTCTTTGTAAGTGTTGTTGATAGCATACCTTCCAGCATCCCTTCATCTTGATCACCTTCGTTCTCTTGAGGACCTACCTCCTCCAAGCCTTGACAAGAGGTCTCTTGGTTGCTTGGCTTAAACCTTACCCCCATGACTTCGATGGAAGACT
Organism: Adiantum capillus-veneris; assembly: GCF_014529385.1. Classification (NCBI taxonomy): domain Eukaryota; kingdom Viridiplantae; phylum Streptophyta; class Polypodiopsida; order Polypodiales; family Pteridaceae; genus Adiantum; species Adiantum capillus-veneris. The sequence continues at coordinate 21,280,375 of NC_140935.1, forward strand.
CCTCTTCAGTAATGCTGCCGCTACTTTCTTCTTCTGAAGTGCTATCGGTCCAACCTTCTTCCGTCTCACTTTGAGATGATTCTTCATGGAGCTCCTCTTGGCGTTGCTCCTTCATGTCAAAGACAACCTTCTTGTGATTGTCATTCCTGCAAATTAGCTTTCCACTCTCCCAATCCTGCAAAGCTCGCATTTTCATTAGCCATGGTCTTCCTAGGATAAATGGGTAACCATTTCCCTTGGTAGACATGACATAGAAATCCACTGCCTTCTTAATGCCAAAGGCCTCCACAAAAACATTTTTACAAATGCCTACGCACCTAGCCTTGCTATTGTTTGCCATCTTGACCCTAATTTCAGGTGTCTCATGGATGTGCATGCCTAGTTTTTGCATGAGTCCCTCTGTCATGATGCAAATTTGTGCACCCCCATCCACTAGACCTTTCCTAACCAATCTCCCTTTGATGTAACAGTCTAGCACCGGTGTAATGTCCTCATTCATTTCAGCTTGTGCAATTTTTACAACAGGCACACTCTCTTTTACCTTTCTCCTAGTGCTAAATGCCCTTGTTAAATCCCTCCTAACTTGTGGACATAATGCAAGAAATTGAGGCCATGAAATATCAGGACCCTTACCTCTCATGTCTTCCAACAAGTTGTACGGAGCCATACCATGTCCAAGAGGGAAGTCTTGGAGGTTGATACGACGTCGAGTCCTCTTGGTTTCCTTGGTTCCCTTTGCCTTCTTGCCTTGTCCATGGTCACTCTGTGATGTGACTCCTTCTTTCTCTTTACCTTTTCCTCGGCCACGCTTAATTCCATTGGCTTCCATGTCAACCTCATTTGAATTTGTCACCTCTACCACATGCACATTTGGATCTGGCAAAGGTGGAACTCCTTCTACCCCTTGTGGAGGTGGTCTTGGTCCATTTGGCCTTTGTAGAAGCCTTGGTTGTTGACCAGTTCCTTCACCTGCATTCATCACTGGGTAATTCAAGTTAGGCCTCCCTGGCTCCCCACGGGGCCAAGGACAATTATACATCCCATGTCCAGACTCTCCGCAATTCCAACATTGCAAGACTCTCCTAGGTCGTGGATCTCGCTCTTCAGACTTCTTTGCTTGTCCCTTTGGACCTACAGCTTGTGCAAGGTGAATTGACAGGCTGCTTAAAGATTCGTTTAACTTCTCAATTACTTCCGCCGTTACCTCAGGAAGCTCCCTTGATGTTGATGCTTGTGACTTACCTTTGGGTCTAAGACCTTCTATTGGAACCTCTCCCCTTAAGCACTTGAGTTTCCTATACTTCTCAGCAGCCCTAGTTTCAGCTGCATCAAAAGTAGCAGGTGCTCCCGCCTCAACTTTTACCTTAAGGTCAGGAAAGAGTCCGGCTATGAACCTCTCCTTCTTTAAAAATTCTGCACCATCACCAGGGTTAGCAACATTTCGTATCCATAGAGCCCAAAGACGTAGAAACTCTTGCTTGTACAAGTAGTAGTCATCTAAGTCTTTTTGCTTATGAGAAACAATGTCTTGCCATAGTTTTGAGTGTTTTGGGGATCAAAGAAGTATCTCTTAAAACGATTTAAAACTTCTGTGTAATTCCCCTTAACTTCCTCAGGCAAAGAGTCAAACCAAGTACTAGCATCTTTCCTAAGGACCACCTCAAACATTTCTACACGTTCTTGATCGGTTACTATCCTCTTGATACGGCAAGACATCTTGAAATTTGCTAAAAATAATTCTGCATCCTCTCCAGGCTCTCCAAAGAAAAGAGGATATCCAGACATTTGGCGTTGGCTCTCCATTATTATGAAAGATTACAACACGAGTTACAATAAGGGATACAATAGAGATCTAGAACCACTCGCCTGCAAATGAAGAAGTGAGAAAATACCACTCTAGGTTTTCTTCTTCAGCTATCCAAGCTTCAATAAGGTCTCGATTTGTTTGATCAAAACAAAAGGGTAGACTATTGATGAGCTCTAAGAAGGGTTGAAATTCTTCAAAGCTAAGGCGATAAACAGAAATCTCTAGAACTTCCTTTTCTGGATCCAAAAGAGCAACCACGTCCCAAGTGATAAATTGCACTTGCTCTACAATTCCCAATGCACAAGCGGTTTGTATAAAAACTAGATTTTCATGCTCGTCGAAGACCGTGAGAAAGTAGCAATTGACTAGGAGCTCCTTTCCTTCGAGTTCCACACAGTCGGAGTGAGGCAACCTTCTCACAATTTCATAAAGAACATCCTCATCAAGTCCAATCAAGTTTGCAAGATTTAAAGACTCCACTTGTGCTACAAAATTCCTGGACAAAAACTCCTTAGGATTATGGTTAAATCATTCAAAAGCATAAAGAGATTTACAATGTCTCTATGAACAAAGTGTCATAGAAAGTAGAGAAGGATGAGAATTTATACAAATTTGCAATCTTCTCTATGCTCTCTTTATTAAGACAAGCTCTGAATAGCTCCCTATCTCCTTTGTTGAAAGCGAAAGGAAGACTATTAATAAGATGCAAATGAGGGAAAAATTCACCAAATGTGAGTCTATGAAGCATGAACTCTGGCCGCAAGTTTCCTGAAGAGTCTTCCTCAATGGTGAAATGCACTCGCCAAACGCCAAATTTCACTCTATTTACCAATCTTAGGGCACACACTAGTTGGATGAATGCGCGGTCTTCCTTAGTGCCCAACAACAAGAGGAAAATGGAATCAACGCGTAGGACCTTCCGTCTTAACTTCACCACCCTCTTGTTATGAGGGAGACGCCTTACTACTTGCTCCTGCAACTCAATTGGTAATAGAGCTAGATCTCTAAGGATTGAACTTTCACTGCACACACATTCCCAGTTAGAACAAATGATCGTTTTTTTGTTTCTTGTAACAACTTGGACAAAGAAAAAACAAACATACACACTACTTTGCCGGGCTGCACTTCATTTTAAAATAAAATGAACACATGTACATCAAAAGAAGTGTGGTAGTTGATAAGAGGTGGAATGACAGGGTTTGGTGATGCAAGAATTTCTCCTGCTCTTTGGGCACCAAACATGAACACCATTCGTTGTTGAAAATGGATCTTTCTACTAATTGCAACGTTTATTCTAATGTGTGGAGTAAAATGAAAGGGAAAAACCTCTATTCCTGGGCCATTATCCATGGCCTATGCATGTCCTAATGCTTAAAACAAAACAAAAATATAGACGTCCAAACTAAGGTCGTACCTAATGAGAGGCAAAATAAAAGGATTTACTGAAGCGTTTATCTCGGCCAACCTAAGAGGACCTAAAATTCTACGAATGACACGTTGAAATTGCAACTTAGTACTAACAATTATGTGTACCTTTTGCCTTGCAATGGGAATGAAGGGATCATACAAAGCTTCGTGATTCATGCAAACTACTTGACTATGCTAAAGGTTGATTCTACACAAAAATACACAAGCCGTCCTCAGTGGGGGCACCAAAATTGAGGCGGTCCGGGGCGGGCAACAAGAAGAGTGGCCTCTAGACACCCTTCAAGGCTCCCGTGCTGCTCAATGGGGCTGGGGCACAACACAACACAAACCAAAACAACAAACCCACCACCAAATCCCAACTACACAAGGGGCACCACCTAGTTTAAGAGCGAACTAGGACGCAAAAGAGGAGAATCGTTAGAGCAACCCACAAACAAGCAAGGAATTTACACTAACCCTAACACCAATGGAATACTCTCACACACTAAAACACGAGAGAGAGAGAGAGAGAGAGAGAGAGAGAGAGAGAGAGAGAGATAGTGCTCGGGCTGCTTTGAAACGTATCGGCAATGATCAAGCAAACATAACTATATATTTAAGAAAGAGAGAGAAAGGGGGAGGGGGTGCTTGTTGCATTAATACCTTCTTACAAATCTGTCATGACAAATCAAAGTGAGATTAGTACTTGTTCAACATAGCTTGCGTAAATTTCACCACAACACATCACTAGAAAAGCCACCCCAATCACTGTCTTAAGGCCAGGGGAGTCCTCTCCACCCTGTCGCCCTCTTACAGTATGTGGGATTTATGGCTAGATTGATGACAACACCAGAGACAAGCTATCAAGAACTTAAAAAAAACCAAGACACTTACGCATCATTGTTGTCCATTACTTCACGTTGGAAAGGAGACAAAATATCCAAGATTAGTCCAAATCCACCCTCCTTGATTCAGCGAATGTTGGGCTTACACTAGTAGGAGAAATGATAGATTTCCTACTCTCAATTGAATGATCACTCTCTCTCTTACAATGGCATAGATTTCCCTTGCTAATCCCCTATTACAACACATGCACATGCATAAGACAATGAGCTTCCACTCAAGAGCTCCTTCTAGAGAGGTTGAGCTTGGCTTCTCAAGCTATAGCATAGTGCTCTTGCTTATGGCTTCCCCCCTTTTATGCTAGCTACACCCTCCTTTTATAGCAATTTTGAAGGCTAGGGTTACTCCTCTAACCATGGTTGAGTTAGATTTTCAGCAATTTATCTAATTTCTTTTGCTTGGAATTATCAAGAAGTTGGTGGGGAAAGAGAGAGGAGAGAAATGGAGGTGATAGGACTTTTCATAGTGGGTTAGTGTTAGTAGAGTTAGTATTAATTTACAAATGGAATTGAATATTTACAATGGGAGTATCCATGTAGGATACAAATAAGGAAGAAAAACTCTTAAGAGGTAAGAAAAGGTGGATTTCTTACAAGGTTGATGCTCCAACTGTCTTGAGTAGGGCCAATTTTGACGCTTGTTGACGGTCCACTAGCTTTGACGGTACATTGTTTCTCCACTCTTGACCTTCCTTGAGAGACAAGGTAATTGAAGCTGAGTAATCAACCACCATGATGCTATCTTTTAAGAGAAGAGGCTGAATTTTGTGGTTTTTTGATAGATATGGGTAATTTGGAGGAGGAAAAATGAGACTAGGTGGTCAATTTTGGAATGGAATTGTGTGTGGGAGGTATGAGTTCACCATGGTTTCTCTTATTCTTCAAGGTTGAGGAGAAGGTGAGTAGTGTGCAGAGAGGAGTGGTGAGAGAGATGGGGATGATGAGTGGAGAAGTGTGTGTGAAAGAGGAAAATGATAAAGTGGAAGAGAGAGTGTGGCTGCATAGCATGGGAAAACTGGGGTCCACTAAAAAAATCATAGCTCACAGCTGGTAGCTCCAAAAATCATGAAAAAATTTGGGGTGATTATTCAGGGCGTGGGCTACATTTTCTCTTTTGACCACCGCTCCAAATTCGGAGTGGAGATAGGTGCCAAAACTCTCACCAAAAAGCCTGTTTTTTATGCCTGCAAAAGTCTTTTAGTGGTCCCCTCCTTTGTTGAATTTGTACAATGCATCCAAGAGTGAGCCCCTCCTTTGTCATATTATAATACAAAGCATTCAAGTTGCCCTTGACCCATGCATGGAGGAGGATTATTGGTGAAATAAGAAATATATACATGGTGGGACTAGTGTATGGACTATTCATGGACTTTAGCTCAATGAGCACATGGTGTTAGAATAATGAGTAAAAATAATAATAAAAATATGGAGGAGTTATGGATATGGAAAGATATTGGAATCATATGATATGGTCCCTCCTTGAATTATTTTGGGTGAAAGAGGAAAAGGTATGCAAGTAAATAATATAATAAAAGTAACCAATGAGTAGAAATCAATTTTTTGTTTTCACGAGGGTGAGGGTGAAAATGTGGGAGTGATTTGTATGAAGGAAAAATATGAGGTTAGAGTATGTACATATTGGCAAAAAAAAAATATATATATATATATATATAATTATGGTGTAAGAGGATGAAAGAAGGTGTACATAGGTTTAATAAAACACATACCTAAGTAGAAATATTTAAATAAAATACCAAAATAATTATTAAAAATCCCTATATTTAGGCCATATATACAATGAAATATTTACACACAAAGAGGCCATAATATACTTTTATTTTTTTTATTTTTTTTTTTTTTTTTTGGCTCACCTAGCCCAGTGACTAGCTAGCTGAGGGTTTTTAAGAAGATATGGGAAAAGTCCCGTGACTCACGCACGCCTATGTACAGTGAAATGGTAGGGATAGCCACAGTGTTTGGGTGATTTTGGTAGGGTGAGGTAACTCACTGTGGCAATTACAAGGAGCCAAAAAAACGGCTATCAATGTCATCAGATACTTGACATGTATGCTAACTGTGGTTTACAAAGGCCAAAAAGGCTCAAGGAGGGCCTAAACAAGGTGATGGATAGCAGTTCCCAAAGTGCTATTTTTATGAGCGCGATGGTGGTTCTTAAGGTGCTTTTCATGCTGGTCCAAACGGCATGACAAATGAAGCTACATAGAGAAAGATATACGAGTATGAGGTTGGAATGCTTTGCAAATCCCCGACGGATTGGATAGGTACAAGTGAATGATTAGAGCTGATTTCTGTGGATAATGTTGAAGTGCTCAGGTGAGGAGGCCCACCATCAACAAGGGGGTTGGACCAGGTGGAAGAGGAGGCCGAGAGAGAAAACATGAAGGGATACTGTGGGGAGCACTGGAAAAGAGATGGGGAGGAGGAGAGGAGATCCAAGAGTTGGAGAAAGAAGGGCGGGTGAGAGGAGCTCCGAGAGCAGCATGCTGAAGGGGCAGCAAGCTTACATAGCTCTCTCTCTCTCTCTCTCTCTCTCTCTCTCTCTCTCTCTCTCTCTCTCTCTCTCTCTCTCTCTCTCTCTCTGTGTGTGTGTGTGTGTGTGTGTGTGTGTGTGTGTGTGTGTGTGTGTGTGTGTGTGTGTGTGTGTGTGTGTGTGTGTGTGTGTGGATCAACAAGCATACGAAGGAAGAGGACTGCGAGGTAAGCAAGTGGAAAGGGATCATCCACATGCAAGAAGGATGGGAGGGAGAAGCTTTCAAGCTCTCTCTCGATCAACAAGGATATGCAAGTGAAGCTAAAGGGGCTCGCTCTTATTCTCAATCAAAGTGGTGCATGAATGGAGGAGAGCCGCCAAGGAAAGGGGAGGGATGTGAAGACAAAGCAAGACAATTGCTTTCAATGGGCAGGGAATTTCTGAAAGGGGTTTGTAAAAAGCTTGAATCTTGGGGAAGAAGACAACATAGGGATTCAAGATAACTACGGGGATCAAAATGGGTGGAGATTTTTTTGTTAACAGGGTGGGATTCTTCAGCAGGGGAATTTTTTATCAAGGGTCTCAGATAGAGGTGCATACCAACGTTGGCGTATGCGGTCGAATTGTAACAAAGTTGTCAGAGATCATGAATTTGAAGATTCTATTGTTTGCGACATCAAATTATGTGTCATTTTCTTGCTCTCTCTTACTATTAACCATTAATTATGTTCTAATCCTCAGTTATCTCTCACATTTAATCTCTAATCATTGATATTTTCCTTTGCTACCACTTAACACACCACTATCTGCGCTCTGTTCACTCGGTGGGAGCCTACACTGACTTGCTCTCTCACAGCCAAAAGCCCCATGCTTTCTCGCTCACCCATGGAGAGCCTCACACGCCGACATTTTTGGTGAACCCGACGTGAAATTGATCGGGGTGAGAGAGTACAGATGGAGCCGTAGTGGGGGATACAGGAGGCTTTAGAAAAACTTTTACACATAAGCCTGACATACTTCTCTGAAGAGGTACAAAACACGCCAGATTTTACAAAATTGATGCAGATGATGGATGCATTTTCATGCTTGGCAAGGGTATAGGAAACAAAGAAAAATAAATTAGAAGATGTTGTGGACGCGACATTGGATTTGGTGTATGCCGAATGCAATATGTTTGAGTGCTACGACCCGATGGGATACCCTTTGTATTATGAAATGGAGATGTGGGCACGCAAAGTTCTAGAGGAGCTTATGGTGAAGTCGTTTAAGTGTTTGGTTATTCCAAGTTTGATTGTAGAAGTTGAAGATCTTGCTTGGGAATATGGAGACTATTGGGAGTAGTTTAAAGAAGCAATTTTGCATGCTAGTGATGAAATTATGGCAGAGGAAATGGGAGACCAAGTGAGTAGGTACCAGATTATGAAGAATTTTGGAAACAGGTTTGTGCAAAATTAGCAGCAAAGCAAGATGCTTTGGGGGATGTTGCACAGATTGAAGAGCCAAAACTTGAAATCAATTCAGGTTTTCCAAAATTACCTAAAGATAATGGTTGTGTCACTAGCAACCTAGATGAAGCTAATAATGAAGATGCCAGTTGTTTTGATGTGGACTCACAAAGGGACATTATGTATGTGGATTATACACAGGTATGCGACAAATCTTTGAATCTAAAATAGGATGCTTGCCATGATGTGGAAACTACAGAGGATATGGATGTGTCCTTTGGTACATCTGAACAGGAGCAAGAGTCTAAATTTATTATGGAGGAAGTGCGTATATGTGATGATGCTACTGAACAGGATGAGGATAGTATCATTAATGCTTTCCTGTGTGACTTACATGCATGTGGTTCAATGTCTAGTGATACCCCTTACAAAGGGAAGGCCAATTCAGAGGGGGTGTATGTTTTACAATAGGAGGATGGGCTTACAATAGACACTAATCTTTTTGAAGAAGAGCAAGTAGAAGACTTATGCATAGACAAGCCTATGTGTGAGAGTGATGCTCCAACAATTACAGATGCAGAGAATATTAGAGATCTTCCGTGTGATGAAGTGGATGATGAGGGAATGGGATATCAGCAGGTGCATCGGGGATTTGAAAACTAGAAGAGATGAAGATGGTATACCGGATCATCTACCAAGGTGGAAAGACAACCAAAATTTTCAAAAGATGTTTACCAGGCTCGTCAAAAGATATGCATGGTATGGGTTTTTTTTTTATTCCCCTTACTAGTCATCATGTCATGGATCTTATGGTTGCCAGCAGAGGGGATTAGTTGCTCATGTGTGCATGCCAAAGGACAAATTCTATTCCGAATTATAGATAGGATTTGGGTGCTTTCACTTGATGCTGGACAGGTTCCCCTCTTTTGCAAAGAATACAGGTGCTATGTGCTCAGCATGAAGTTCAAACCGAGAGAATCCAAAAAAAAATTGAAGTAGATTCAACATGGTTGCATGCTAACGGGGCCAAGCTATGGTGTTTTGTTATGTGACTCCTTTAGAGTACGCATACAATATGGGTTTTTGAAGCCGCATATTTGGGAAGGGTATTATGAAGCTCCAATATTTGGGCAATTTCTTCTTGTTCCATTTGACCTAGGAGGACTAGCAGATGTCTATGGTTTGAGTAGGGCATGCCTATGTTCCATACAATAGGGACTCATTATGTTTTATACCAAACAAACTTATGCTTTAATAGTTGATGCAATTGGCACATACCGAAGGATGTGCAGGTTCAAAGGGGATGGATGTCTTGCCTCTTTGAGGGCACGGGGAGAAAAAGAAATACTGAAAGACATTTGGAATGTTTTTACCAAAATATGACTTATGCTAGGGTTTGATTATGTCATCAGATGCTTGACATGTATGCTAAATGTGGTTTTCAAAGGCCAGAAAGGCTCTAGGAGGGCCTAAACAAGGTGATGGATAGTAGTTCCCAACGTTCTAATTTTATGAGCGAAATGGTGGTTCTTAAGGTGCTTTTCATGCTGGTCCAGATGGCATGATAAACGAAGCTACATAGAGAAAGATATACCAGTGTGAGGTTGGAATGCTTTGTAGATCCCCAACGGATTGGATAGATGCAAGTTAATGATCAGAGCTGATGTTTGTGGATAAAGTTGAAGTCTCAAGTTGCAGATCCTATCGGTCTTTCCAGTTTGGCAATCGGAGTCCCGTGTAGCAAGCTATGAGCTGTCAAAGTTGGGACGGGGGCCGGTTCTGAGGCGGAATGGTCGGATTGGGAGATGTATCATCGGAGATTTTTGGGTGTGTATCAATGCTCTTATGAGAATTATGTGGAGAATGGAGTCAATAGGAGTTGACAGCAGGTCAATCGAAAGTCGTAGTGCGGAGATATGGCTTATTGAAGCTGGTCGGGATGCATGCAAGCAAGTATATGTGCTACACTTTGGAGAATAATATATGCTTGAGGAGCTTGATCAAATTGTTGTCTCTTGCAGTTCATTGATTGTCGTGCTTTACCGAGTGTGGAGGGAAGATCTCCTCAAATGCATTCGACTATACTTGCACTTTGGAGACAAGTGGACATGTGGGAATGGAGGCCAATTATTATTTTTGAATGGCTATAATAATAATAGAAAAACCAGTAATGACGTCGCTACTGGTCACTAAAGAAGAGGGGAGAGAGGTGGCATGCAAGTGGCATGAAAGCGGAAGTGGTGTGCATGGGGCGGCGGCATGCAGGGGAAAAAGTTGAGAGCTGGAGGGGGAAAGGGGGGGGGGGGGTCGTGCAAGGAGAGCCCAGGGCAGCCACGGGAAAACAAATAGCTTCAGGAGTGCTGCATGTAGGGTGGAACCATCTTGAGGGAGGGTGCTATGTGCATGAGGTTTGAAGAACAAGCGGTGGCAAGAGTAGGGGTTTGTGCTATATGCATTAAAAAGGTTCCTCCAAGGGGTGGGAGGAGGAGGAGCTTAACAAGGGGTGGCTCCATTGCATTGGGGACCGAGTGCAGGGCTTGGAGCAGGTGAGGAGGCCCCCATCTGCAGGAGGGTGAGGAAGGCCGAGAGAATCACGGCCAAGAGGATCCAGTGCTACCCAGGCCAGTGGGGAGGCTCGCAATAAGGATAATGGCCTCCATCAACAAGGGGGTCGGTCCAGGTGGAAGAGGAGGCAAGGAGAGAGAAGGTGAAGGGCTACTATGGGGAGCGTTGAAAAAGAGATAGGGGGGAGCTCTGAGAGTTGGAGAAAGAACCACGAGCTCTATGCTGAAGGGGCGGCAAGCTTCCATAGCTCTCTCTCTCTCTCTCTCTCTCTCTCTCTCTCTCTCTCTCTCTCTCTCTCTCTCTCTCTCTCTCTCTCTCTCTCTCTCTCTGGATCAACAAGCATACGAAGGAAGAGGATTGTGGGGTAATTAAGAGGAAACGGATCATCCACGGGCAAGAAGGATGGGAGGGAGATTCTTTCAAGCTCTCTCTCAATCAATGAGGATATGCAAGTGAAGCAAAAGGGGCTCGCTCTTATTCTCAATCAAAGTGGTGCATGAACGGAGGAGAGCCACCAAGGAAAGGGGAGGGAAGTGAAGACAAAGCAAGACAGTTTCTTTCAATGGGCAGGGAAGTTCTGATAATGGGTTTGTAAAAAGCTTGAATCTTGGGAAGAAGACAACATAAGGATTCAAGAGAAGTACGGGGATCAAAAGGGATGGAGGTTTTGCTATCAACAGGGTGGGATTCTTCAGCAGGGGCATTTTTTATCAAGGGTTTCAGAACGAGGTGCATACCAACGTTGGCATATGCGGTCGAATTGTAACAAAGTTGTCAAAGATCATGAATTTAAAGAATTTTGTTGTTTGTGACATCAAATTATGTGTCATTTTCTTGCTCTCTCTTACTATTAACTATTAATTATGTTATAATCTTCAGTTACCTCTCGCATTTAATCTCTAATCAACAATATTTTCCTTTCTATCGCTTAACACACCACTATCTGTGCTCCATTCACTCGATGGGATCCTACACCGACTTGCTCTCTCATAGCCAGAAGCCTCGTGCTTTCCCGGTTACCCATGGAGAGCCTCACACACCGACACCATCTTTAGTTAGATCTCCCAAATTATTAGTTTTGACCACCAAAAACCTTAGCTAAGATATAAAAGCCAATTTTGTAAGTTATTATTAAGTTTTTGGATAATGAAATACACAGCGTGAGCTTACGGCGCTCACATCTGTCCTTGCACTTCCTAGTCCCTCCCGGGGTTGTCATATTGCAGTGGGGTTTGTTGCATTGCAACTGGAGGTAAGAGCTCTACGCATTAACATAAACACTCCACGGTATTTTGTAGCTTTTGGCATTGTCGCCCTCGGCCTAATTTCATCATAAGTAAGAATATACACTTCAAAATCAAAAACTAAGCATAGGCGGGGTATTGGGGCATCATTGCTAAGAATTTAGGTACATTCTGGGTCAAAAACGACTAGGTCAAAACTCCACTGCTGTTAATAATCACGATTTTGGCACTTGACCTGAAGTGGGATTTGAGACCATAAGCATGTGTGCTTAGGTCTTATAAACTTGTCCTAGAAGTTTCATAACGTTTGGATGTCATTTGATGCTGTAACGGATGTGATTTGTTTGTCGATGAGCGAATGGCTTTTGTTGATTTCAGTCACTTGAGTGTAGCTTGAGTTATATGCGAGTTGTTTGTTGTTTTTTGCGAGATTGACAACCTCTTGTAGCCTCTATGCACTAGGTGAGTCAGCTTCGTCCCATGGATTGACAATGTAATTGTGGTTCTCGCTAAATCTACAATAAAATAGGAGTGAGGTTAGACACTTGTCCCACATTTGGCGCCGTTTTTGGGGATCAAAGAGACCTAAACTAGGGAAAAACACGAGTGTATTACGAAGTTATCCTTTAACTTCGTCTAGGATCTCCTAGAGGTAAAAACTTTCTATTAGAAACCGTAGAGCATAAGATTTTCGTCTTTTGCTGTGTAGAGGTAGCTTAGAGGTAAGTTGTACTTGCGGGGTGCCTTTAGAGCTGTAGGATTCTAGAACTAGATTAGGATTTTGAGGATGATTGATAGACAAGATCAAAGCTCAGAAAACCATAAAAAACACAAAAACGAGTGTTTTGTGAACACTTTCCACAACCCCATTGCATGAGAACCTAGGAGCAGGGTAAGTAGTATCCAAGGTGGGTTTCAAAACATTTCTCTCTCCAAAAGAATCATTGTGTTGTTATTTGAAGTTGCAGAATTTCAGGTCTACGACTAGAAATAGCGTGAAAAGACTCCAGACCACTCAATCCGATTGGAGAGTATTCTTAAAAGTTGTATGAATCAGTGGGTAAGCTCAAGGACACATTGAGGTAAAATATTTCAAGAGTTTGCAAAAACTTAGATTATTTACTTTTTCTTGACATTTTATGCCAAATTAAGTTTTGACTTGATTACTAGGCTTAAAATAACTCATGAAAAGACTCTCCATGAAAAAAGTGCAAAAATGGTTCATTTTAAGCCTGAAATAAATAATCACAATTAGTTTCTTTCAGCTCAAAATTGACCAAGGTTGATACCAGTGACTCATTGCATGTGTACAAAAAACTTTTGTAAAGACACATTGAATTTGGATCACCAAACTCGCAAAAAACAGGGTAAAAGCTAAAGTTTGTACTAACTTTCGGAAACTTGAGTGTAGATTGGAAACAATCAATCCAAACTTCATGAAATTTGATTCATAGGCTTATATTGATGTGGTAGACATGTGTATATGCTCACTTGACCAAAGAGATGCAAAAATTTATCATAAGTAAATAATCACGATTATTTACATCTGCTCCATTTTTTAACTTTTTTGACCAAGATAGCATACCACTAGTTTTAGCATGTTATAATAAGCTCAAAAACCAAATTTGGTAAGATTTGGATCATTGGATTGAAAATTGTGACCATTTGACCAAAATTTGCAAAGTTAGTCTGCAGACAAAAAATTGATGATCATTTGACCAAAATTTGTCCAAATTTGATGAAACTTGGCTAGAGATGTTAAGTTGAGGTGCTTAACAGATTTGTGTCAAGATTGAGACAAAGACTTGGAAAAAATTAGCTAGAGTAAATAATCACGATTATTTACATCTGCTTCAAAAAGTGATAATCTTGTATATTTGAGCATACCACAAGGTCACTCATATCAAGTAGACCACACAAATCAATGTTGGTGAAATTTGGATCACAAAAGTGAGACTTAAGCGAGATTCTTAAAATTAAAGTCTGCGGACACGTAACAGCTGAGAAACTTGAACAGATTTTGTCCAAAATTGTTGAAACTTGTCCAAGGACCTTAACAGATTGTATACTTGGCAAATCAAGCCAAAAAGTGCAAAAAACTGACAAAAGTAAATAATCACGATTATTTACTACTGCTACAGAGAGATACCATTTTTTACTTTTGGACTTGTACAATCTTAGACGAGCATAATATAAATCCACCAAGAAATTTGGGTTTAATCGGATCCAAATTGGTACATGTTCACTCAGTTTCTAGGTTGTAAACTAATCGTTTAATTTTTGCCAAAGTTGAATCTGAAAAAATCTCAACTGCTGACTACGTTAGCTCGATTTGAAGTGATACACATAGACCAATCACAATAGTTAGCAAAAACTACACAGTCTTTGTGAAAGAATAGCTAACTTGATCAAAATTAATACAAGAATCAGGTTGCAGACAAGGAATCAAGAGCTTGAGAGAAGCTGCAATCAAGTCAAGTTTTTTGGAAGAAATTGACAACAAGTCAATCCAACGGTAAGTACTCTATCCAGGGCTTCATAAGTCTTTATAAACCTTAGACCTGGCTGTGTACTAGGAAATCAAGGCATATTTGGAGAAACCTCCAATAGAGTATCCATCTAAGAAAGCATGAATCAAGGCAATTTCTTGCACACTATCCCTAAAGAAGTCTCAGACACTTTTTCTTATTCAACATCTGAAATGTCTTCTTCTTTGACTCACTTAGAAACGGAAAAACAGTGCGCTATAGCATATTATCTCTTTTTATAATACTAATTGCCATGGAGATCAGGTTTACCTGGATCCTAACAAAGAGTATGCTATTTGCATTAATGACCATGGATTGAGTTCTAAGAAGAGATCAGGGCAAACAAACAAGGAAAAATGTACATGGATAGAAATGAAACTCAGTATTTACAAGTCAAAAACCCTGACGTGATAGAAAAATGGGGGTTAGAAGTAAATACCATAATTCCAAATATGGCCGCAAAAGAAGGACCACCAACTTTTGAATTCAAGGGATACAATCAAGTTGATTTGAAGCCTTTGAAACGGCTTAGTACGGATAATCCTAGGATTGGAGTCTATTGTTGGGAGGATAGAAATGTAAACGATCCTCTATGGACTTTGCATGCCAAATCAGGACAACTAACGCCCATGAAGATTATCTATATCTTCAAGATCAACAGATCTACCAACCTACCTATTTAGGGATTTTTATAACAACAACTTTGTTATGATGACTCCTAAGGAGGTAGAGCAAACCAAATATCAAGGGTATTCGATAAGAGATTGGATATTGGGCTAAGGACCAAAAAATATTTCAAGAGATGGAACATCTTCTGAGAGTAATATTAAGAAGCCAGAAACCACCTCAACACGAAGAAAACCAGGTGACACTAAAGCTAGTCCATGGCTACATGAGTCACTATTTTCAGACTGGTTTGAAGGACTCAGAACAGGACCAATTGCAAGGAGACCAAAAAATGAACCAAATAGATGCGTCAAACCACCTGATTTCTAAAAAGGGTAAAAATATACAATGTTTTAGGGGATCCATACGACCACTTAGCAAGCTTTAAGCAAGTGCTAAGAGCAAAATGCATATTTGACTTCCATATTCAATTCGAGGGGTTTGGAATGACATCATAAGGAAAAGCATTGACATGGTTCCAAAACATTCCACTAAGGTCAATCATGGACTTGAACACATTAGCTCAAGTAGTTGTAGCTGCTTGTTCCAAAACGGGGATCAAACAAAATACGGTAGCTCAAATCTACAGCTTCAAACATAAACAAGGTGAGTCTATTAGGGATTGTGAAACTTAAATGAAACAACACATTGCCAAATGCCTAGAGCTAGAGATACCTGCAAAAGAATGACTAGTATCATTATTTCTAGAGGGACAACTAAACAAAGAACTTCATGCTATACTATATAGCAAGAAGCATATAACCCTAGAAGAGTGTGTGTAAGATTCTATTGACTTAGGAGACAATTGTGATCTTTTCAATGAAGAAGATGTCCCTAAGGATAACCAAGGTGAGAAAACAACATCCACTAAACCAACACAAGTGAGAACGGCTGTTGTAGAACCACTTTTATCCATAGAATACATGCTCAAAAGGATGAATGACATGATAAATAACATGCAAAAAGCACTTATAAGGGGACGAGGGCAAGGGATACCTCAACAGGGACAACCAATTAGACCACAAAAATGGTGTGCAATCAAGGGTAAATGGACCAACCATGAGACCGATGAGTGCTACTACCGACCAAAGTATGAGGGAAATGTTTATTACGTGCCCATGAGTCCACAAGGACAACCCATGTACAGATATTAGCCTAATATGGCACCAGCTCAAAGACCACCGATGGGTATGGAAAGACCTCAGTCCATATTAGGTCAACAACCACCTTATCCAGGGCATAATTTAGTTCCTGTAACGTACATGCATTCAGAGGGATTCATAGATGAACAAGTACTAGTGCATGTACACCCTATGCTGAGCCTAGTCCATCTACAGTAATGGTAGAAGGAGATTCGTATAATTTACATCCACCACCAATGGAAGAACCTCTAACTTATACTCCACCAGAGCTCGCACCAATGTATTATGTAGCTAATCAAGGTGTTAGACCTCCTATGGTAAGAACAATGATTAATCCAAGAATGGGAAGTTGTCACAATTGTCGTGCACATGATCATTGGAAAAATGAATTCCCAGAGCCTGAACAAAACCTCAAGCCGGTTGAAGCTTATTGCATACAATGTTGCAAAAAGGGAGGACACTTCCCAGAAGATTGTCCTAAAAATCCTTTAAACAAGGGTAAATTAGTAGTAAACGTAGTCCACATGATACCTAGTAGCTCATCTGAGAGTGAACCGATTGTTCCAATCAAGGTAATCACTAGAGCCCAGGCTAAGAAAAAGAAACATAACTCCTCTGATGATTTAAAGAATACAAAAATTGCCTCTCAAAAGACTAAAAGAAGCAAAAGAAAAAGGTATGAGATGAGAAAATAGAAACAACGAGCTGAAATTGAGGAGAAAGCAAAACAACTATTCCAAGAAAAGGTGGAAGAAACTGAAAGTGAAATCAAAGAACAACCATGAAATCTGGAGGATCACTTTTGGTTGATAAAATTTTTGAGCCTATTAATGCAACCTTGGAAGCCTACCAAGCAGGAATTAAAGCAGGCCAAAACATGGAAAACAAATGGAAAAACTATCCTTCTCCATACATGGAAGCAGCTAAGCTTGAAGCTTATCAAAATTTGGTAAGAATCACGTAGGAGTTGCTAGAAAAACAAAAACCCAAGCTCTAAAGTATGGCAAAACATGAGGAGCTTGTGGTAAGAGACATCAAGGAAAATCTGAAGTGGTGGTAGAACCCCACTATGAAATGAAAGAGCCAGAACTTATAGTGCCGGATAGTGAAGATGCCTTAAATAGGATTCCGTTCGTAGAGGAAGACTGGCCAGGACACTTACGGGAAAAAGTTAGAGAGAGCCATGATGGAAGCCTAACCCTAAAGTCAATCCCTATAGAGGAAGTTTGATTAGACAACCTACCTCTTGATATGGACATGGATGTACAATCTCTATATGGGGATTGCGAATCTAAAAGATTTAGGAATGTCTAAACCATTAACCTTGAAAACACTACCCTCTTACTTGGGTGATAACGTAGATGAATTCATAGTGTGTAAAAGCGCTCAAGTAAAAAGAGTAGAATAGTCCCTAGAATTAGAAAACATTCATTTAATCATGTCTACACCCATCCAATGCACTCTTATGTTGGGAGAACTGTTAAAAATCAGACCATATTTATGGAATGATCTACAAAAAACTCTACAGAAGGTGGGAATAATGGGGCTCATTGCAAAAAAATTGGGAAAATTGAAACATG
The DNA here is from genome assembly GCF_014529385.1 of Adiantum capillus-veneris. Classification (NCBI taxonomy): domain Eukaryota; kingdom Viridiplantae; phylum Streptophyta; class Polypodiopsida; order Polypodiales; family Pteridaceae; genus Adiantum; species Adiantum capillus-veneris. The sequence continues at coordinate 21,298,152 of NC_140935.1, forward strand.
AAATGGACAACAAAGAGATTTGATCTATTCCAATGAACAAAGTTGGAGAATACTACAAAGGGGAAGAAGGAAACACAACTCTTCCAGTGAGATATAATGACATAGAAACCATGGCAATACTGGATAGTGGGGCAGGCGTATCCATAGCAATGAAAGTAGTATGGGAATCTTGGGGACAACTAGCCATTACACAAACTTGAATGAAATTGCGGTTGGCTGATGGACATGTTGAAAGAACCTTAGGACTGCTTGAAAAAGTGATAGTTAATTCCTTTGGGATTGAATATCAACACACTTTTTCCATAGTAGACTTTGGGAAGAAACTCAATTACAAAATTATAATGGGAAGACCTTTCATGCGAAAGATATAGCTTATCCAAGATTGGGGAAACAACTATCTGTACTTGAAGCAAGTGGGATCTATAATCAGGGTTAAATTTAAAATATCACACTTATAGAGACGTCATGAAAACGCCCATACAAGAGTTTGATTCAGTCTCTTCGGTTGAAACTAAGCTTCCCTCTTGGTTGAACAAAGACACTCCTATTTTGATGTGTGGAGCTTTAGAAAATGGGAGCTTAAAAAGAGAAGAATGTATCTTAGAAATGGATTGCACAGATGAAGCCTATGTACCTAAACCCTTTCCAGAGAATTTGTTTGAGCCATTTGAGTGGACACGTCTATGCCTACTCAATTTTTTCTGCAATGGGGATGGCTATGGCATAATTCCCATATAAATGATCTCAGCCCTCTACATTGAAGACAAAATCGAGGAACCCAAGGAGTTGATAAAATCTCAACAAGTCTTTTCAGACCTCTACTACCATGCAACAGATGAGTTAGAAGAACATTCAGCTACCTTACATGATGCAGGGTCGGAAAAAGAACACACGAGAGTTCAATTACTCATGAAAGGAGGGGAGGAAAAATTTTTTGACTTTCCAAACCAAAAATCGAGAAGACATAAATGTTATAGACAAAAAAGAGACACCAAAAATGTGAAAGCTAGACTTATGCCATCAGTCTCCATTAGAACACAGCTCTTGATGCAAATCGATGCACATGATTGTGTCAAGGACAAAATCACTGGCATATATCCTTCAAAAAAAAATCTAAAAATGTCAAAAACATCAAGAAAAATGAGGAAGGATACTCAAACAAAGCCAAAAAACAAGACAAGGAGTCAACCATGACACGAGTTGAGTGAAAAAAGAAATATCAAGAGTTGAAAAAGGCTCTAAAGGAGATATATAGATTGAAATGGAAACCACAGAAGAGGATGGTAAATATGTAATGATTGTTGCATCCCATTACAAGAAATATACTCTCCAAGATCAAAAAATCATAGTCGACCAACCTGTTAGGAAACTACAAAAACAGGGCAAGTCCTACAAAGGGCCGGAAAATGAAAAAAAGATAGATTTGCTGAACTAGGAGAAGAGCCTAGGCCTACCTACATTGCAAATGACATAACAGAAGAAGAAGAAGAGCTTTTGTTACGCTTACTGAAAGAATACTGAGATATTTTTACTTGGTCTTACAAGGATCTCAAGGTTGTTGATCCAGAAATCTGTCAACATACCATACCGATGAGAGATGATGCGAAACCAAGTAGGCAAAGTCCATACACATATAATGAAACATTTGCCCAAAAAATCAAAGAAGAGATAGAAAAACTAAAGGAAGCAGAATTCATTCATGAAATTGAACACACAAATTGGGTATCTCTAATTGTGGTAGTACCCAAGAAGAATGGAAAATTGTGACTGTGTGTCAACCTCAAGAAAGTGAATGCAACTACCATTAGAGACAACTTTCCCCTTCCAATCATTGAGAATGTTTTAGAACGAGTTGCAGGTAAAGAAGCTTATATCTTCTTAGATGGATTTTTGGGATACAATCAACTTTTGGTTGACCCAAAAAATCAGCATAAAATGGAATGGGATATTTTTGCTTATCAGGTTATGTCTTTTTGGTTAACAAATGCTCCTACCTCCTTTCAAAGATTGATGGGCCATGCTTTTAAAGAATATCTTAGGAAATTCTTGGAAGTATATATGGATGATCTATGTGTGCATTCATCAATCCAGGAAGATCATTTTTGAACACCTCAAAAAGGTATTCGAAAAAGTACACTTTATAGGATTTTCTTAAATCTTAAAAAGTGCACATTTATGGGTAGACAAGGAAAAATTCTAAGATATATAGTTTCTAAAAATGGCATAGCTACTGATATGGATAAAATTCATGTTATTGCTGCTTTGCCTAGACCAACAACAGTCAAAGGGGTTAAAGCCTTCATGGGACATTATGGATATTACAAACGGTTCATTTACATGTACGCTATAATTGCAAAACCCATGTATAGCTTGATTACACACTTTGAATGGACTGATGAGTGTGAAAAATCCTTCATGAAGCTTAAGCAATCTCTCACCTCAGCTCCAATATTGAAAGCACCAGATTAGGATAAGATTCTCCACATACATGTAGATGCTTCCAATTTCGCCATTGGGTGTATACTAGCTCAACCCCAGGAGATGAAAAAATCAATTTTCTTATTTCTTATGCTAGCCAACAGTTGAACATGGCGGAAAATAATTATACCACCAAAGAAAGGGAAGGATTAGGGATTATCTATGTCGTTAAAAATTATAGAAATTACCTGTTAGCAAACAAATTTGTGTTCTTTGTGGACCACCAAGCCTTATTGTACTTGGTCAACAAGCCATGCAGCACAGGAAGAATAGTGAGATGGTTCATAATTCTTCTAAAATTTGATCTCACTGTACTTGTGAAAAAGGGCACCATCATCAAAGAGGAGATCATTTGTCTAGGATTGTTTCAGGGGAACCACCTAAAGGAGTAGACGATGATCTTCCAGATGCATATCTATTCTCTGTGGAAATGATACCTTGATGGTCCGAAAATATGGTATCATTGATGTCCATAGCTTAAGTGGATTTGCAAATACCACTTCCTATTACAATTGGATTAATCGAGCAATCTGGTATGTATCAATTACTAGCTTGGAGGCTATACAAGAGAAACCGAGATGGAATATTGCTCTTATGAATTAATCCTGAAGAGAAAACCCAATACCTAAGTCAAGCACATATTACCATAGTGGTACTTCACTTTGTGGAAGACCAAACTATTCAAAGGATTATGAGACTTGGAGTATTTTGGCCAACTATGAGGAGTGATGTTCGTTCTTCCATAAAGGATTGTATTCAATGTCAAAAAAAAACACCCATACCTCACGTAACATTGTTCCAAATTTCAGCTATTCCTAAGTGGAGTAACATTTCCTGAGGATATGAGTAAACGCCGTCAAAGAGCAATTGAAATAGAAGCAAGAGACTATGCTCTTATTGGAAACCAGTTGTATTGGAGAGGTAAGGATCAACATTTGCGTCTTTGTACAAATGAAGCCAAATATATTCTGATTATAGAACAAGCACATGGTGGATTAGCGGGAGGTCACTTTTCAAGTGAGACCACGACAAGAGCAATTTTAATGGCAGGCATATGGTGGCCAACACTTTTAATAGATGCCAAAGAATATGTTCGAAGGTGTGATGCTTGTCAACGAGAAAAAATTCCAACACGAGTAGATAGCATCCCCTTAAGACCAATGATGGGAGCTAGAGCTTTTGTAAAATGGGGTATAGACTTTGTTGGGCCACTATAGCCACCAGCTTATAGAACCCAAGCTCAATATATCATTGTAGCTACGGATTATTTGACCAAGTGGGCCGAGGCTAAAGCAACTCAAAAGAATGATGCCAGAACCACTACCATATTTCTATATGAGTATGTATTCACAAGATATGGACTGCCAATAGAAATTTTCAATGATAGGGGGACTCATTTCCTCAATCAGGTAATTGAGTATCTACTTATTGAATTTACGGTCATCCATAATAAATTAGCTCCCTATCACCCACAAGCAAACAGACAAGCTGAGCATACGAATAATATTATTAGCTCGGTATTGACTAAAGTGGCTAGTTCAGGAAGGACGGACTGGGAAATGAATCTCCATACTGCTCTATGGGCTTATCGAGTTTCATTCAAAACAACTTTAAATGCTACACCCTTTAACCTTGTTTATGGTCTTGATGCCATATTGCCAATATAATTTCTATTGCTGACACTAAGGGTAACTAAGGATCTCGAGTGGACTGGACATGAATTTTCAGATAGACTTGAATATTTAGAGAAGCTAGATGAGCAAAGGCTGACTGATGTAGCTCGTATCTATGAACAAAAGCAAAAAAAAAACAATTTTTTGATTCCCATTTAATTACAAAATCTTCAAAAAAGGGGACTTGGTTTTAGTCTATTCCCTTAAGCAACACATTCTCAAGTTTAGAAAAAAGGAAAACGGACCGTTTATCATTAAGGTTTCATCTTCAAGTGGATCAGTTAATTTGTCCACCCTAGATGGTGAACCAATGGCTAATTGGATTAGTGATATCATTTAAAGAAGTACAGTTTTCCGCTAACCAATGAATTGCTAGAAAGAATGCATGTAGCCAAGCAAAGGAAGATAAAACGACAGCATGTTATTGATGAATCCCAAGAGGAATCTTGACTTCGGGTATTCAAAGGAAAAGCCGCTCTCAAGAATCAACAAATACCTATTCCCATCAACACAGTGGACATAGATGAGACGGACAATGGGAATTGCAGAAAGATGCACTGTCAACTGATGATGAATGAATAGATGGAATGGACCTTTGCATCACAATACAGGTCAAAAATCATAGCACAAATGTACTGGTCGATATAGGAGCTAGATTAAATCCAATCACCTATTCCATGTACAAGAAATTAACAAGTCAGTCTTTGACACCAGGAATAGCGACTATCAAAGGATGCAACAAGAACCCAACACCAACATTGGGATTAGTCAACTTGAACATGATAGTACATGGATGTTCATGTCCTCATCAGTTTGTATGCTTACCAGATGAACATATGAATGAGACGATGACTCTTGGAATTCCCTGGATGCAGAAAAGGCAATACCAGATTGGGATACCAATCAGCTCAAGCTATCACCTAAAGACGGACAACTCATTGTTCCAATTGCACCAAGCAAGGAGGAATGGAAAGGCAATTCCTAGCAAAGCAAACCACAAAGTAATCAATCTTCTCCATCCTATCGACAAGAAAATGCTACAAATAGAATACAAGGAGTCAAGAAAATTTGGGTACCAAAAGCACAGCTTAAGGACAAGCCGATTCAATGGGTGCCCAAAACATCGTCGACAATACCAAAAACGGTTTCGAAGGTCAAAACATAGAGACGAGCATCTCCAAGAAATGAACCTAACATGAAATGGATATGGAACAAAAAAGAGCACTTATCTTCTCCGTAAACTACAGAACCAATCAAGCAATGGAGAGTTAAGCCTCAGAAACCTCAACCACACCATTCTGACCAAGACAAACCGAGATATGAATGGTGGGTAAAAGCTTGACAATAGTCATTATTGATACTAAAATCTCAGGAAATAGGTGTGCTAAAGCATCCTGATGGTACAATCAAGCAAAGAGCACAAAGGCTATAAGATCTACTATTTGGAAGACAGCATCAGCAAGCCTCGACATCAGAAACCCTTGAGTTAATTACTCAAGACCCAATTCTTGCACAGCATAATGGTTTGATCTGCATTGATCTTTAAAGCATGGTAGAGCCAACCAAGACTATGCATAGACACGATTATTCACCCATGCACACAGTCATCTCGGAGTACGCCATCTAGGAGGGGTGGAAGAGTACTACTTAAGGGCAATGTTTGAAGAGAGAGGAAAACTTTTGATGTTAACGTGTGATTTTTTGCCAAATTACCTAATAATGCCCTTATAAATCATTAGCAGGGGAAATTTAACTGATAATGTCTCCTCGATGAGTGTAAATAGTGTATATACTATTAGAAAATCATCAAATAATAGTCCTTTATGGTTAGTTTTTATGATTTTTCTCGATATTAAGCCTTAAAAATGGATAAATCCAACAAAAAACAATAAATCTGTGTTTTTCAATGGAGTTTCTTGATTTTGGATTTTCACTTTACATTTTTAGCACATTTTGTTATTTTCTTTGATTTTTCTAATAAACAGGTCAAAAACTAATAATAAATAGCAAAAGAGCTTAGATGGAAAAACTAAAGACACGGTGGTGATCAGAAAGACAAGGCAAATAGGCACAAAAACTTTCAATCAAACCGGCAAATGGAAGTGAGAAGCATAAATTAGGCGGCCATACCTACTTTTGCAGAATTCTTGCACAATGAGCTACTGGAATCTGATTGGGGAAATTTTTGAGTCTAACATAGATTTCACGTCCTAGTAGGACTAACAGGGGAATCTGGGGAAAAATGGTTTGGAAGTCCAAGTATAGATACCCAAGGTAGACTAAAATCACCTCATTTCCACTTGTTGCCTTTGGAGAGGGAGCCTTTTGACTCTCTTTGTGCGTACTTTTCGGAGTCCACAGTCACCGTTTTCAGCGCCGTCTCACACAAGACATGAGGGGTAAGTTCTATACTTATCAATGATACATTTTGTACAGCCGGTAGCTAGTCTAAACCCGTGGAAAAAACCCTAGAATCTGAGCAGTGCACAAAGACCTACGACCATAGCGCTTGTCAGCTGAACCAAATTGGATGAGATTTGAACTGTAGCATGCCCCAACATAACAAAACACTTCTATAGCAATAGTTGACCATCCGGCAAGGGTCGAGGGGGTCCAAAGTAGAAAAGATAGGTTTTTGGCAGATGTCAGAATCGAATTGTGACTCCACAAACAGCTTTCATATGAGGTCTATACACAATGTATATGATTGGTTTTATGTAATCAATCAAGCAAAGCCCTCGAAAAGCAAAAAATGGCTCAAAGGCTACAAAGCGTCAAATTCAACATACAAGGTCAAATCGACTCCAAATGGGCCAAAATTGGATGAGCTGCTTCACGACTATGTTGCGGACAAGTCCATAGCCTCAAAAGTGATTAACCAACCCTACAGGTCATGTAGTCACAAAAATCAAAGATTTTAGTTTTGACAAAGCACGAAGTGATGTCGGCAAGACCAAAGTTTACCAAATTCAAGTTAGGACTTGTTCTAGGTGTATAGAATGTATTTAGGTCAAAGTTTTCAAGTTTTGCAAGAGAAATGTGACTGTTGTAAATAATTATGATTATTTACTTTTGCAGTATTTTGTCTTGGAAATTGTATCATCACCTCACCTATCACTTGTACACATCCATTGCATACCAAATTTCAAGTATGAGCTAAAATAATCAATTATAACTTGAAAATTTTCCAAAAAACACAAAGAAGTCCTTGCAAGCCAAATTCTGAGTTATGAGCCATATTTTTAAATCTAAATCACCTCATATCACATACCACAGGGTCTATACCATGCTTAGAACCAAGTTGCACCAAAAAATGTTCATTTTGATGAAAAATCTAATAGCTACGACTATTTACTTTTTGGCTAAGATGGGAGAAATTTGCAACTGTGCCATCATAGGACCAAAGTACATGATGTCCTAAGCCCACTAGCCAAGTTTGAACAAATTTGAATCTCAAAATTTCAAAATCTCTTTACATCTACTGTTTTAGAGACCTAAACACTAAATCTGACACCAGTTTCACCCTGTGCACCCAAATGAGCCCATAATTCACTCAGAGTATCTATTTGGTATATACGTCAAGACTATAATGCCAAGTCTACAAAAAAAAAGTTAACTCAACTGTAAATAATCGTGATTATTTTCTTTTGTTGCAGTTTTTGTTTGGACTTCATAATTTTGTTCTTTACATGTTTTTATGCATCTATACATGTTCAAAAATTGATCTGAAGCCAATTGGACTAAATTTGTCATCATTTCAGAGGAAAATGTACCAAAAATTTGCTAACTTTGACACTCTATTCACTCAACAGGAACCATGCAAGCAGCAGTAGAAGGCCAAGAAGAAGATCACTCAAAAGGAAAAGCTGCAAGAGCTACCACCCTACCAACTGTACCCCAGTTCAGTCAAAACCGCCAAATCAACCTACTTGTCAAAAGAACATCTTGAAGAGAATAACACAATAGTGTTCACACCGGTAGATTCAAGAGCAAGGAAGGACATCAAGTAGAACTACAACTTCTACCAAAAGAAGTTTATGATGTCACCACAAATCCTGAGACCAAAGAAGCCAACAAAAGGTTTGGACTCAAAGAGTTTTATGAACAAGAGCCATGTGGAGTGGACTTTCAAGAATCTTATGAGCTCTTGTCCATGATCAAAGCCACAAGATTACCAAGAGAACATATAAGTCCGATGAAGAGTCTGCTGAGAGCTTGCCAGAATGGCATAGTAGTGAAATCTCTGATAATGAGGAAAGAAGAGCACGGATTAAGGAACTGAAAAGAAAATCCGTGGCAGCACATCAGGAGGAGCCGCAACAGAAGCAGACCAGATTTGAAAGAGAAAAGCACTCCTACGAATGCAGCCGCGCCAAGCACAAGGCAAGGACCCAACAAAGTGGGTACCAATTGAATTGAAAGGACCAAGAATAAAGCATCATATAAGGAAATAAGCCGAAGATCCCTCTGAATTATTGGAAAAAATGTACTAGGAGGCATAAGCTTTGAAGCTGAAAGAAGACCAAGAAGCGGAACGGAAAGCTAAAGAGATGGCAGAGCAGTAAAAACAAGCCGAAGAAGTAGTCTCACAAGAAGAAGCAACTACACAAGGAGAAGCACAGCATGAACAAGGTGATATGTCTCCCCAACCTTCTTCACCTGCTTTAGAACAACATGATCAATCGATGCCAAGCCCACCAGCAGCTAAAGCCACAGAAATTGAGCCCACAAAGGAGACAGAGCTTGATCAAAGAGAAGCAGTTGAATCTGCACAACAGGCAGCTACTACACAAGAGCAACACAAAGAGAAAGAACCAAAGCCAGAAAGGGCAGCGAGTCTTGCACCAGAGGACACCACAAAATTTGAACAAACAAGAGAACAAGATTCCAAAGAAAACCCTTCTATCTCTATGCAACAAGAAACATCCGAGGTATCCACAAATCCTCAGGATGACAAAGAAGAAGAAGGCCAGCCACAGCCTCAAGCACAAGAACAACCAACCGCCATGACATAGCTAAGAGAGACACAAAAGACTACTAAGACATCTAGGCAGCCAACCAGAAATAAAGATTGGAAATATAAGGATGAGGTAATCCTGCAAGTCAACGAATATGCAAAGCAAATGCAAGATATGATGGAAATACTTTGATCAGCCATACTTAGCCGTAGCACAAAGGCTAAAGAACTAGAGATAGTGATTGACGCTCTCCAAGGAGAGCTAAACAACAGATTAATGTCATCACCAATCTACAAAAGCAAGTGCAGGAATTGAAAGCTGAAGCTGAACAACATCAGCTAGCAAGGGATAAACAGCAAAAGGAGATGGAGGAGCTCGGTGACCTACTTACAAAGTTGTCAGATGCTTGCAAAGCAAAAGAGAGTAGCTAACAGAAATTACCAATGAACTTCTAACTACAACCATGTCAGTTCAAAAGATTCAAGTACATGTAGATGTAGCGAATGCCTCCCTGTAATAATCAGAGCAAAGAATAAATGATTAGGAAACTTTCTTGCGGCAAATACGAGAAAATCCCACTGTGGCTTGATCAAGGGGACTAGAATTGGAGCTGATCTCTTTACATAGCTGATTCGAGTGTTAGAAGTTTACAACCATGGGTGATGTGTTAGTTCAAGCAGTAGACTGGAAAAGGAAATAGAAACTAAACTATAATACATCTACTGGAATGAGAAACAGACTGAAGTACAGAGAATGATGTTCAGATTCAGATTTAGATTTAGACTCATAGAGAATGAGTACAAAGTATGTATGACTAGAGTATAATGGATTGCTGTATTTAGGATTACATGTGAAAGATTACAGATAAAGATGATATAGCTCAAGAACGGCTTGGGAACTAAGATTATGAATCAAAAGTCAAGAAAAAGTACAACCGGCAAATGCCAACCCAAATGCCAACCCAATTACAATGTAATTGGTCCTATTTATATGCCTTGGGAATTACTGTGATAATTGTCGTGGTAATTACTGACTGATGTATTGTTTGTCTCACAAGAGCCAGTTCCCACCCAGTGAGATTGTCTCAGCCATCTACATGCTTCGCTCCTTTCTTGAATTTTGGCAAGATTCCAAAATTTCTGAGAAAAAAAATCCACCGTCTAATTCTTCTAGAATTTTGCTCTTTGAGTGCTTGACACCCCTATAGTTGTAGTTCCATGGACATCACCAGCCAAGTCAGACTGAAAACAATCCATCATCTAATTCTTCTAGTGTTGGGTCGTTGAGTGCTTAACACCCTTATAATTGTAATTCCAAGGGCCGTCCACCCAAGTGACACCAACCCTTGAGTGGAAAAATCCAGTGTCTGCTGCGGAAACTGCCGGAAAAATCCACTGTCTGATTCGAAGATCGGTACAAAAATCCTTGACCAAATTCTGAGATGGAACTACCTAGTATCCTTCCACTAAACCCGCTTCCATTTACCCTTTGGCCTGGATGGCGTCTGAGAAGTCCCAGTAGCATTATCCTTCTGAATGAGCCTGTAAATGGCCTCCTGCTCAAGCTGATCCTACCTTTCTCTGGTCATCTCAATTTCATAAGGCGTGAGAGGATGATAGGTTTTGGGTTGGGATCATAGAGCGTGTGTCTGCCTTTGGTGAGCCGAGTTCTAGCCAGTTTGTGACAATACAAGGTTGTATGGATCCATCCTTTTGGAAGAGGCTGATTGGTTTTGATCCGTGCTTCAAAAAGAATCTCAACCATCTTTACGTACTGTGGTCCTAGGCCTGGTTTAGCCATAATGTCCTTTTCAGGCAGTTTAGAGGACTAAATAGAGAGTTGTAGGAGTTGGTTGGTGATCTTAGTGAGGCCTCTGATCTGAATTTTCCATTAGACCATACACAGTTTGATCCTCTGCACCTCATCTTTCAGCTCCTAGAGATCATTCAATTGGAGAGCGTTGTTGAACACTGTTTGCCAAGTTTTCCATTCCACAGTCAATCGCTCATACCAATCCTAAAGATCATCAGTAATCTTGAAATATGTGAGCCGATCGACTAGTTCTAGATGTTGAGGGTAAAGTGCTAGAAAAAATATTGGCAACTCTGCCTCTCTTGCTTGTAAAGCATACAAGAGAATTGGGGAATCAAGCACAAATTCCAAGAAGTTAAGGACAGCCTGGTTCTCTTGCTACGTCATCTTTCTGGTTACTTTAACCAGCTTAAACAGTCACCGAAGAGCAGTTGCCTGTTCTCCCACTGACATTCGAGTTTGAGGTCCCTTGTTGGTGGCAGTCTAGTCTTCAAAAATGGTCAGCACCCTTTGATCTAGAACTCCCCTAGCAATCTGCATTTGCACTAAGATCTCTTTCAATTGATTCCTGACATCCTTGATGCATTTATATGTCATCTTGTTCCCGAGCAGAAGCTCTAATTCCATGGCCAGAGGGCGACAATCTGTAGTAGACTACCGTTGCCAATGTGGATTGGTTACTCTTTCTTCAGCAGTTAGTATCCATTCAGGCACCCTTTCTAACAGTTGTATTGTACTGGGATGTGCAGGCAATTGGCAGCCTCTTGATCATGGAAAGCAACTGATTTCCAATATTCAACCATTTCCATGGCGCCGACCTACGGTTGACCTACAGTCGCTGGAAGCACTCCACATCAAAGATAAGATCATCATCCTCTAGATACCGCCTGGTTATAGGAGACTGATGATGTCTCAATCTCTTGTTTAGCGCGATGAGCTGTAATGAATGTTGCTCATCACCTGTTGTCCCTCAGTCACAGCTTTTCCTTTCCCTTTAGCATCCCTCCTATGTTGTGACTGGTGTGCAGGTGGATTCCTAGTGTTGCTAGGTTGTTGCTCTCCTGGCTGCTAACTACTCGAGCGCTGCCCTTCATGCTGGTCTGGCTGGTCTGACTGTGACTGATTTCCTCCAATTGGCCCTGTACCACTAGTATCAGGTTTTGGAGGTGGAAATGGAGGAGAGGCATCATCATCATCATCATCATTATGCCCTTTGTCTGGTTCATCCTCCTTCTCTGCTTCTTCTTCCTCCTTACCCTCATCTTCTTCAATGGTAGTCTGATGTTCAATGTAATCAAGGATAGCTTGATTTGTTAGAGCACTGTTATATTTAGTAACTTTACCCTGAAAATCACTCTACATTGTCTCCATAGAAGACTTCAAGTTATCCATGTTGAAAACAACATTGCCCGTTGGATTCAAGATCTCGGCCAGATTATTGTAGATATATCTTTCTGTTAATGTGTCCTTCAGAGCATTGTGGCAGATCACAGTAAAGAGTTGAACTCAAATCACTTCATTCTTAGCATGGTTTTGAACCGATTAGCAGCTCGTTCAACTTCTACCTTTTCTTCCTGCATGGTCTGTATCTCAGACTCTACCTTGGCTAGCTTACTTTGTAACTGCTGAATAGTCATATCTGAGTGAGCCTCAAGGATACTATGTCACAGGTTCTGGGCTACTCTCCGTCGCTCCAACTTTTCAATCTTCTCCTCAGCCTCCCTGAATTAAGTCTTTACCTGAATTAGTTCATCTTCTGAGCCTGCAGCATCCAGCATTTGTCCCATGCAATTGATAATAGTATTCCATGATGACTGAATGAGTACTGAACATCTAGCTGTTGCTCAGTTAGAGTCAGTTGGCTCATAGATTGTGACAGGAGCCAAATAAGGTAATGCAACATAATCAGATCTCTACAATAGGAGATGTCCCTTCAACAAATGAGTCTGCAGCTATTGTAACCTTTCTTTCTTTGTCAAGTGCAGTGCTTCTTCAATGTATGGGATGGAGACTCGGCCAAGTAGATTTGGAGAGGCTGGGCCTTTGCCCTTATCAATCTGGTTTGCTGACTGCTCAGGACTAGCCCTTTCAGACTGATCTTGTCCAGTACTGGTGGTTACTAAAATCTGTCCTGCTGACTTGTTGATTCCACCAGTGGTCTGGTCAGTATGTTGTTCAGTCTGGCTAATTGGACCACTTTCAGTAGACATTGTTTTGATTTGACTTTCCAACTGCTTCAAGAGAGCAGTACTTTTAGTCACTGTCATCCTCGACTTCTTTAAACTGCCAGCTTCATCTTGTTTAGCCTTCCTTTTCTGTCCAGTGGGGGTTGACTGACTTTCTGGCTCTTCTTCATCGAATGACAAGTCTATATTTCTGGATAGTGCAAAGGGCTTTTGACTCCAAGTCATTCTTATCTGATCATGGATGTCTGGAGCAGTTGCCCAATACAAAAATTGCCAAACATACCAAGCCTTGAATACACTTTGAGATTTTAGCTTGGGAATCTGTTGAAGCACACTATGCAACAATATCTGGCAGAGGTTGATAGAGATTTTGGAATCCAGTCTTTCTGCTAAAATCATAGCAAAACGTTTCTCTGACACATATGTCGGATTATTCTTCAGGCTCACGGCTTCAGCTACAAATCGGTAGGTAGCGGGAGCTTCCAGTCCTACGGCTGGAATCCCTTGTGCACTGGCTTTCCTTTTCCTCTTAGCAGCGTCATCTTCCTTCAGAGATGCATTGATTTGTTCTGCAGTTGCCACAGATGGATTGGGCCCGTTTGGCATACGGAATGCAAAAGCAATACTTTTTGGTGTGACAGACACCTTCTGGCCATAAATCACAACACTGGCATCTTCAGTATTAAAAGAGTCCAGGACTTGCCTTATGATGGTTGTGTCAAACTCAATCCTCGTGGCTTGAAAAACCACATGCAAATCTCACAGTTGGAGTAGAGCCTTAGCTTGCTCAGTAAACACATAGCACTAAATTTTGTTGTGTGGGATGAGTGGAAGAGTTGCCTTTGTAGCAGTAATAAGGGCTTGGGTTTCATCGATAGTCTCCTGCATCTTTTTTGACAGTTTCCTCCTACCCATGCACCGTGAAGATGATGAAGTAGGTGAAGAAGAAGATGACTTACTTTCTTCTTTGAAACCGTATCCATATGTGGCTGGAAAAGTTAGACGAAAATCCACGGTCTCCTTAGAGGACGAGGTTTGTGGCTGCAGTGAAGAAACTTCAGAGCTCGGCGATCGTGAGTGGACAACAGAAGGTAAGCGTCATGCAGGAGATTTGTGAAGAAAAATGCCTACTCGCCTTACTGTTATACGCGTTCCCACCATAAAAGCTCCACCACTTATCGTTCCTAGACTTCTGTGCACCGTAACTGACGTGGCAAACATACATTGGACAAGGATTTCACCCGTCATTGAAATGATTACCATTGATATTCCATCTGACCGTTGGTCCCCTAAAAACTGATAACTTTGTCCCCACTTTTTTGGTCCTAGTATAAGCCTGGCTGGCTCGTGCTGGTACTGGTCTGAAACTGGCTCTGGAACTGGTTTTAAAACTGGCTGCACATGAAAAAGTCCCAAGATAGATGATTCTAGAATTTCTTGGTCTTCAGTGCCCAGATCCTCAGTACCCTGTTCCTGGCAAGTCTCTCTGGCTTCTCAATAGTAAAGATTGATTTTAGCTCCATTATACACCCCTGGCAGCAGTAATCTAGATAGGTCTTTCAATCTTATCATGCCGTTGGAGAAAACCAAGTCCACTTCGAATGGTCCTACCCAAGATATCTTTAGAATCGACTTCTTAGGACCCAATTTGACTGATATAGGAGTACTAGATCCCCTTTCTGAAACTTCTGCATTGGGAACAACTACAATAGGAAACAACCAATCGCTACTGGCTACTTCAGTGATGAACCCAACTTTGAGAAGGTTGTCAATCTCTTCCTTGACCTTCTTAGCATAATTGGGATTCATTCGATACCGTTGTAGTCTTACTGGCCTGGCATCTAGCTTCAATGGTATCCTGTGCTGGTAGACCTCTAGATCCACCCCTTTTAGATCAGTGTGTTCCCAGGCAAATACATCTTTGTAATGCTAGAACATTTTGCGTGCTTTCTCATTCATTGTAGGGTTGAGATGTTTGTTAACTTTGATCATTCTAGGGTTGTCTTCAGATCCTAGATTCCATTTCTCAATCTCTTGATCATTTGGGAGTAACTAGTTAGGCCCACCCCCTTTTCTCTTGGTTGACTCTTTGGTGTAATCCCAAGATGGCCCTTTGAGTTTCAAATCACTGTTCTAATTTATCGTGTCCTCCCGAGAATGTGCTGGCTCATCTAGCATGCTGGATTCAATTGATCCTTCTGGCCTTCCACTTAACTGAACTAAACGTTCTCCTAAATTGAGTTCAATAAACTAGTCTGGAAACTTCTTCTTCAGTTTGTCAGTCTGCTCCTTGTTCAGGGAACTTCATTAAGATCAATTTCTGCTAAAGGAAAAATATTTAGAGCTGCTAACATCCTTTCAATCTTCTTGATCTTATACTTTTTGCATAATTCTTTAGGTCTCAGCTCCTTCCTCCAGCTTCTAGTGTTGTTTCTTTGAATCTGAATTATGACAAATCACTGACCCCTTGTAGAGTCAGAGTTTGATTAGCATAGTCGTGAACAGCCTATGCCGTTCGCAACCATGGGCACCCTAGTAGCATTCCATATGCTCCTTGCACATCCAGAACTAGAAAACTGGCCTTGAACTTCTCCTTGCCCACTCGTATCGGCATATTCTTGATCATACAAGTAGCTTGCACTACTCAATAATCTGCCATCCACACTTTAAAAGGTGTTGGCTTTAGGTTTGTGATGCCCATCCTCTGCTGAAGATGTACTCCCATGATGTTTACTCCTACTCCTCCATCCAAAATGACACTCAAAAGTGGTTCTCATTGTTTCCGAACTTTGTAATCTACTTGAACTAGCGGCATTTTATCATCTCTGATAGCCGTCAAGTCAACTGTCGTGGCATCCACCTCAGCTTTCCTTCGCTGTCTGATAAATTTCGTTGCTTCAGGCAAATTTCTTCTAATGGCTTCCAACTCCACATTGAATTTTTGGATTCTGTCACATATTTTGACATGAATTTCCTCTTTCTCATGGTCAGAGTTGTTGTCAGAGCTTGAATAACTGGTAATATCTTCACAATGCCATTTCTTCATTTTAGTGCGTTCAGCTCCTCTATCAGCTCCCAACTCTTTAGTCAACCCTTGTACTGCAGCCAACATGGTCTCGGCCATGCCAGGCTTTGACTGATCTGTCTCAAAAGATTGGAATGGTATCTTTTGAATGACCCGTGCTTCAGAACTCTTTGGCTGCTCTAGTAGCTTCTTGGCTAAATCCTTTGTGATTTTCGCCGCTAGTTCTCTTCTCTCCTACCATTCCTCAATCACCTTTTCTTTACCCTTGGCCTTCCATACCTCTCTCTGTTGAGCCCATTTGCTGCTTTCAGTAGTGACTGGTTTTTCTAGAATCTCTGGGATTTCCTCAATCACTACTCCTTTGCTTCGTGTAACTGCTCGTACTGGAGCTATCTCTGGTACCTTCGCCTCAGTAGCCGTAGTCCAGGTGTTTTTGGACATTGAGCCGCGAAATGCCCATACTTTCCACAAGTATAGCAATTTAGACTTCGGCTCTGGAAATTACCACGTCCCCAGCCCCGGCCAGTACCTTCTTGGTTTCTGCTGCGCCCTAGACCAGTACCACTGGTACCTGGTTTCTCCTCTTAAGAAGCATTGGCAGTTTCCACTCTTACTGGTTCGGCATTGGTAAATGTCACCATTGACAAGTCTTTGCACTTTTTGAACTGATGAAATCTAATGCCATAGTTATTCCATAAATGGCCATAGGCTTTACAATAAGTACATTGTGGGCACTCATTGGAAACATGGTCTTTAGATTTACATTTTGAACACCAAGTCTCCGTTCTTCTCACCGGTTGTCTGGTCTAGCTAATCTCAGCAATTTGCCAATCCATCTCTTCAATCTTCCTAGCCCAAGACCCCCTTTTAGGCTTATCCTTGGTCTTCTCATCAGAGCTACTCTCAGAACTACTGGAAACTCTGCTAGAATCAGAGTCATCAGTAGACTACTGGACCTCCTCTTCCTGTGACCCTTTTCCTTCTTAACTTGTTGTTCCAGCTTCAGGGCTCGATGCACCAAATCATTGAATTTCTTCGTTGATGTTGGCACCTCTTGATCCCTAAGCTTTTTGTTGCAAAAGCCATTCAAGAACCATGCTCGCAGTCACTTTTTCAATGGTGGTTCCTGTAGCTGCCTTGTTAGCTCCTTGATTTTTGCAACATAGCTTTGGACTTATAATTTTCTTTGCTTAATCTTATCCAGTTCACAAAGAATATCCTCATCTCCGCTGTTGTCAAAATATTCCAATCTGAAGGCTTTAAGTATTTTATTATAGGATATGAGCTGGCAAGCTGGGTAATGGTAGTATCACTTCCTCGCTGCCTCCTTCAACGTTTGTGGAAAGTATTCACCCCATTCATCCTCATCAATATTTTTCAGCTCTGCATACTGCTCAAAAGCTTCAATGTGAACATTCGGCTCATCCTTCTTGCCCCCTTTGAACACGGGAAAATAGATTTTCAACGAGGATGTGTAATCATGCCGATCACTGTTAGTCCTTCCTGTTCTCATCTTAGAGTCTGGATGCCTCTTTGGAGTTTTCTTACAATTGTTTGTATCTGCATCCCAATTAATATCTGCCTCTATCTTAGTTTCTGTGTCCTCCCTAGCCTGTCTACTGGAAGTATGACGAATTTCGTTACTTCCTTTGGCGCCCTCGTCCCCCTGCCTGGACCGAGAACTTTTAGCCTTGTGTGCTTTCCTTTTTGCCCTTCTGTGTCTGGACTGACTAGAATGCTGTGAGTCCTACGTCTCATCAGCCTGACTGTGCTCCTCCTAAGCCTTAGTGTCAGTCACCAGCTCATGCTTGGGGTCAGAGTCTCTTTCTGACTCCTCAAGAATAGGGTCAACATGGTAGGATGGTTTCCGGCCACGATTGGTTTTGGGTGCCATTACTGCAGGTGAAAAACTTCAAACTGGAAGATGAGTTTTCTAGTCAACAAGCAACAGCTCTAGCCACCATGATCGCCAAAATGGAATTGGAGTTGATCTCTTTAGATAGTTAATTCTAGTGTTAGAAGTTTACAGTTACGGGTGATGTGTTAGTTCAAGCAGTAGACTGGAAAAGAAAATAGAAACTGAACTGGAATACATCTACTAGAATGAGAAACAGACTGAAGTACTGAGAATGATGTTCAAATTCAAATTCAAATTCAGACTGATAGAAAATGAGTACAAACTACGTATGACTAGAGTATACTCGACTGCTGTATTTAGGATTACAGATGAAAGATTACAGATAAAGATGATGTAGCTCAAGAACAGTTCGGGGACTAAGGATTATGAATCAAAAGTTAAGCAAAAGTACAACCGACAAATGCCAACCCAAATGCCAACCCGATTACAATGTAATGGGTCCTATTTATATGCCTTGGGAATTATTGTGGTAACTGCCATGGTAATTACTGACTGATGCACTGTTCGTCTCACATGAGCTGGTTCCCTTCAGTGAGACTGTCTCAGCCATCTACAGGGACAAGCGAGGTCTACAAAAATCATTAGAGAAAAAGAACAAGGACCTTGAGTTGGAGCTTAAACTAAAGCAATCTCAACGCAGAGACCTGGCTTTAATGCGGGTGCAAAGAGAAGACGAGCTGCTAAAAGAAATAGCTGAGCTTAAAAGAGTCAACCAGCTGTTGAGATATGGACGGCCAGAAACTCGAGAAGAAACAGGAACTTTAGAACAACCACAGATAGAGATCCCGTCAGTTTCTTTCGCTGAGATGGAGACACAACACAGCAGAAGGGCTAGGTGGCAAGGAGGAATTCTAGGTACAAATAATAAAACTCATACAATATCAATGGTCTAGCTGTCAAAACATTAGGAGATTTCGGAGGTCATTTGGAGGGCCTTCTAAGAAATTCTATTTCTCTCTCTAGAAAATGTTCTTAAAATAAACTTGTACTTGTTGCCTACGTCCAAAAGGACAATTGAACACTCTGAAAAGTGAACCTAACTTTTCAAAAATCCTTGAAAATGGTCACTTTTTCATTCAATGCGTGTGTCATTTTCATGAAGTACACGACGTTCATTCAATATAGCTTTCGTCATCATTGAAATTATAAAAATCACAAAATTATCAGTTGGTGTTATAATTTAAAGTTTTTGATACCGCTAATGCATTCAAAATGACCAAAAACTTTAAAAATGTATATCTACTTACCTCAATCTGACAGCCAGAGAGGGAGACATTGTCAAAATACCTCTAAAAATGAGATTTTGCCTCACGGTGCGCGGGGGGACATATGGAAAATTCCAAGTAGCCCTCCACGCGCCGTGAGGCAAAAAATTAAAAACATGGATCTCGGCACGTAGAGGGTCATCTAGAATTCTTTAAACGGTCCCTCGCGCGCCTACCTCATGAAAAAATCATTCACATTGAATAAAAAGGCGTCCGTTTTCAAGGACCACTAACACCTTTTTTATATTTTTCTCAATATCAATCTATTTTTCTACGTAATGTAAGCTCTTCTTTCATTGGAGGAGCGCTTTTTCCTCTCTCTTCTAAAAGGACCTCCAAAAGACCCCCGAAATCTCCTAATGGCTGAGGAAGACGCACTAAAAGAAAGGATTACACAAGAGGTAGATGAGCAGTGGAAGGCATCGATGGATTGGGAGTTGAGAGTTCTTCACTCTGTCAACGTTACATAACTCACTCCCAATCAAATCAATGCGCAACGGCATCAGCCATCCCTGGCATATCCTTTGATAAAGGTGGAGTTTTTCCAAGTCAAAGAAAGGCTTTACAAAGACATGCAAATAGAAGGCGCAAATCAAGACCAACCAAAGTGGAGGCTGAGCTCGTTGAAAAAGAATCCAAGGTATCTAATTTTGATCACAAGAGCACGTGCGCACTTCAAAAAGATCCCACTTTTTGTCCTGTACCAAGGGTAGAGACATGGCAAGAACATGAGGCAGTAACAAAGACGCAGCCAACGTGGTTGAACTACCCTAGATTGCCTGCTCCAGAAAAGGGACCATCGATAGAAGAGTACATGGTAAAAACCTTAACGGTGCCATGTCCTTCTTCAAAAGTCTACCGGATCTATCATGTGCAATGTTATATAAAATCTACCGAATGCTGCTCATCTGCATCGAAGTTTTCCATGACCCAGAGCAAGCAATCATCCCATGGATGTCATTCCTCGAGGATAATAAATGTTTATGCTACGATCTCAGTGGCCAACCTTCCGAAGAAGTCCGCTATGGCTTCTACACCAGACGTATGTTCTTACCTTCTTGCAATATATTGGCGTTTGAGGAAGCGTTCTACACACGGTTCTTGGCCATTTGCGAACGAAGATATTTGCACCAGTGATCAGTAACTTGACTTTGAGATTTGTAGGCTACTCAGTAGTGGAGCTTAAATACAGAGTAACTATGCAGCTTTTGCAGGTTCCAGAAAAACAAAGAGAGGTCAGATACAAAAAGGTCCTAAATGTGCTTAAAGATCACCTCACCAGCCGTCAATCCGAAGACTACTTCAGCCCATAAAGCTGTGTCAAGGACAATACAGGTGAGGAGGGGGGAATTGTTAGCAGCAAGCTAACTCGGACACTCTATCATAAAAACACTTATTATTTAATCGAGAATATTCTAACTCCTATTTTTTGGATAAACCTTGCAATTGATGAATCAAGGCTACAAGCTTCCATATTGTATCAACCTGACATTACATGTCCAAATTATTAGTTTTGACCACCAAAAACCTTGGCTAAGGTTTAAAAGCCAAATTTTGTAAGCTATTATTAAGTTTTGGATAATGAAATACACAGTGTGAGTTGATGGCGCTCACTTCTCTCCTTCTCGCGCTTCCTACTCCCTTCCCGGTTGTCATATTGCAGTCGCGTTTGTTGCATTGCAACCGCACATAAGATCGGCATTGACGTAAACACTTCAAGGTATTTCGTAGCTTTTGGCATCGGCAACCTACGGCCTAATTTCATTATAAGTAGAAATTTACACTTCAAATTAAAAACTAAGCATACGCGGGGTATTGGGGCATCATTGCTAAGCATTTAGGTGCATTCTCGGTTGAAAACGACTAGGTCAAATATCCATTGTTATTAATAATTGCGATTTTGGCCCTTGACCTAAAGTGGGATTTGAAACCATAAGCATGTGTGCTTAGGTCTTATAAACTTGTCCTAGAAGTCTCATTACGTTTGGATGTCATTTGATTATGTAACGGATGTGATTTGTTTCTCGATGAGCTATTGGCTTTTGGTGATTTCAGCCACTTGAGTGTAGCTTGAGTTAGATGCGAGTTGTTTGTTGTTTTCTGAGAGATTGACAACCTCTTGTAGCCTCTATACACTAGTTGAGCGAGCTTCGTCCCATGGATTAACAATGTAATCGTGGTTCTCGATAAATCTACAATAAGATAGGAGTGAGGTTAGACGCCCGTCCCACAGGCATATATACAATGGCCAAGGGAAAAACCTCCTAGTGAGGGAAACATTCCCCGACGGTCCTAAGTGTGTTTACACACATCACTACCACATGTATATGGTAACAAATCCCCACTAGAGTGATGCGGTGATTGAGAGCTAGCACATGAGTAAAGGGAAGTGCCATGCCTTGAGGACATGATCAGTCCATAAAGGGAAGCAAGCCCAAAGCTTTATGGAAATCTTTGAACTTCTCACGAGGCAATGCCTTTGTGAAAAGATCTGCAAGAGTGTCCTGTGTTGGCACATAAACCAATCTGATCTCTCTTGCTGAGAGGCTCTCTTGACATAGTGGTAATTCACTTGAATGTGCTTTGTGCGAGCATGAAAAATTGGGTTCCTCATGCAACTTCCAATGCGCTCTGACTGTCAGTGAAGATAGTTTTGGCAGTAATCTATCCAACACCCAAATCATCCATAAGGCATTAAAGCCATACACACTCAACCATAGTTGTTCCTCAAACCATAGTTGTGCCTCACAAGTAGAAGTGGCCACAGTAGGTTGCTCAGTCGTGATATACATGAATTGCCAAGCATGAAACAAAAACCACATGTAGACACTAAAGTGTCAAAACAACCAGCTCAATTTGAGTCCAAAAGATCATGTAAGTTTGGCGGCAATGGTCCCTCCTTGGGATAAAACAAGCCAAGATGTAAAGTTCCACTCAAGTAGAGGAAAATCCTCTTGAAAACTTACCAATGCTTAGACCCTAGGCTATGCATAAATTTTCTAACCTATGAGACTGCAAACTAAACATCCAACCTTGTGCTACATACATAAATGAGGCATCCAACATTAGTTTGGTAAAGACTGACATCTGCAAGATCACCATCATCATGAAGACTCAATTTCAAACATGTTTCCATGGGAGTGGCAATAGGTTTTCAATCATCAAGTCCAAACTTACATAGCAATGTCTCTATGTAACTTTTTTGACACAAGGAAATACCACCATCACACTACTTAAATTGGATACCCAAGTAATGATGACACATCCCCAAATCTTTCATCTTGAAAATAGCATTTAAATCAGCCTTACATTCAGCAATATGTCTCTCATTTGGTCTAGTGATCATCAAATCATCTACATAAAGAACCACAATGAGAAATACATCACCCTCACGCTTTACATCCAATGTGCTTTCTGCTGGACTCTTATTATGAAAGACTCATTTGAAAAAATGAGTCTCAGCCTTCTCATACCAAGTACGAGGAGATTGCTTTAACCCATACAAAGCTTTGTTACATTTGCACACCTTATCCTCTTGTCCTTTCTTGACAAAATTGCAAATCTGAGTTTCATAAACTTACTCAAATATGTCACCATTCAAGAAAGCAGTAACAATGTCTGACTAATGTACATCATAACCGAATGAGTTGCCAATTCACATAGAAAACACACAGTAGTCATACGCTAGTGGGAGCAAAAGTCTCTTCATAATCTATGCCTTTTTATTGTGAAACCTTTGCAAAAAATTGAGCCTTATAGCGATCAGTCTCACCATCCGGCTTGCATTTCAACTTGTAAACCCATTTTGTACCAATGGCCTTTTTTCCAGGAGGCAGATCATATAAAGTCCATGTTTCATTCTCTATAAGTAATCATATTTTGATTGCATGGCAGCCATCCAATTTCTTGCAATTTAGGCTTCATAAAATACACAGTTTCCTCAACATTGTATAAGCTAGACACAACCAAAGCATAAAAAACTGATGCATAAGATGCATGGCAAGAACCTAATCAAGTACGACTAGACAAAGGTGAATCAAATTTGTTGTCATGTAAAGTATGCACTAGTCATTTAGGCATACCTCTAGCTTGCTCATTTTTACCCCTTTCCTCATCAAGTACATCATGTACATCTGCATCAGTAATAGGCTGATCTGTAGAATTTTCAAAAACCCCCATAGGTTGTACATTTGCCTCATTGGAATTTACAGTCGTACTTCCACCACTAAAAAGAGGCAACAAAGTGTCATAAATATCCTGTGAGCTTATATTACTATCTCTAGTATATGACAGCAAGGGTTGAACAGAATCTCTCACAAACACACCATCCCAAGAAACCAGAATACATTTTATTTGTGGATGAGACAAGCTGTAACTTTTTCTTTCGGCACTATAACCAACAAAAAATAAATGACAGCCTTATCATCCAATTTTTTGTGTTGTGTTTGCGACACCAAAGCATATGCCAATTAGCCAAAAACACGCATGTGCTCAATTGAAGGCTTTCTATCATGCCATGCTTCATTTGGAGTAATAGAATACAAAGCTTTTATAGGACACATGTTTAGTACATAAGTGGCACACATGATGCCCTCAAGCCAAAACAAACGCGGAAAATCTTGAGTTTTGACCATACATCGTGCCATTTTCATAAGTGACCTATTTTTCCTCTCAGCAACACCATTTTGTTGAGGCGCTGGTGTTTTATCCCACGACTAGCTAGAAATGAATTAAATTCATGGGACATATAATCCCCCCCTTGATTGGAATGGAGGGTGCCGATAGTACATTGCGAGACATTTTAAGCCATAGACAAAAATATCTTGAAGTACATAAATACTTCGGACTTTTCTTTAAGCGGAAATACCCATGCATGCCTGGAGTAATCATAAATGAAAGTCATGAAGTAAAGTAATTGCCCAAGGACAGAGTTTGTATAGGCCCACAAATATCACTATGCACAAGCTGAAACCTGCATGTGGCCCTAACTTGACCATCCTTTGGAAACTTTGAACGTTGCATCTTACCCAAAATACAGCCTTCACACAAACATGTTTGAGAGGTTCTTCAAGAGGTGGCAAAGAAGAAGCCATATCAGAGTTTTGAAAACATAGAAAACTCGCAAAATTCAAATGACCAAAACGTGCATGCCAACGTTTGTATATAAAATAGCCTTTGAATCCACAACTGCATTTGCAAAATTTTACCCATACTTGTCATACAAAGTGATCTTATACAACCAACAAGATAAAATGTCAGATGCAACAATTCATCATCAAAACTGAGATCATGTATTGTACATCTATCATTTACAAATTTTACTACAAGACCAAGTCTAGCAAGTGCAAACACAAACAAAAGATTCTTTTTTATTCCATATACATAAAGTGCATCAACAAGTGTGAGAATCGGATAAGAGGCATTGTTGGCACAAGTAACTGAATTCCTGTGAGGGACAGACTCAAGAAATTTGAACAACACGATGTGAGGTAATGTGCTTTGTAGCACCAGCGTCAAAATACCACACATGTGAATCTATAGCACTGACATGCATGCATCATGTACAACAAGATTATAGGTACACTCTACACTAAAAGCATTCTACATCAACATCATCATCACAGTCTCGTTTCACAGAAGACTCAACAATAGCTACATTTGTAGTGGATCCATCATTTGTAGTGGAACCACCCTCTTTCTTCTTAGGCTCTTTGGCCTTCAACTTAGGACACTGCTTGATCAAGTGATCATTAGCTTTACAATAATGGCAACGCATCTTCTTTTTGCCCTCATCAAAATTTCCAAAAAAATTGCCACTAGCAAAAGCTTTAGGAACAGGTGATTTTCCACTCGCAGAAGAACCATAAGAAGTGGATGCATTGTTGTTATTACCCTTTCTTTGAGCAGTAATAAAAGACTATTCAAATGCATGTTGTCTAGTCCTGTTTTTTTGGAAAGTGTCTCTTGCAACAGCCATGTGCATAATGCATCAAACTTCACAACTTCAGGATTTCCTTGGGTCATAAATCTTTGAGTACTAGCAAAAATCTGGTAAGAGGCTGGCAAGGAATCAAGGACAATCTACACAAGGGAAATGTCTGAAATGACTTCACCTACAGAAATAAGTTTCTAAATGATATCCTTGACACCAGCAAGGAAAGTGTACATGTCATCTTCCTCATGCATAATCTTCGATTCCAGCACTTTACGCAGCAATGCAATTCTAGCGTCATTGTAACTTGCATAAAGACCAGCCAGAATATCCCAAGCCTGTTTTGCAATTTTTTTGAATCAAGGTGAGGAGTAATAGTGTGATTCACAGACAACACAATTAATGCACAAGCCTACACATCTTTTATAGACCAACGAGCTTGTTTTATCGTAGGCAAAACAACTCTAATAGCATCAATCCTTGCAGCAAGACCTGCAATATCCTCAACATTGCTTGTATCCTCATAACAAGGACGTACATCAATTCTCTGCAAAATATTCTAGACACCCTTTGACACAAGAACATGTTGCATCATTTTAGCCCACATAGAGTAATTGTCCCCATCCAATCTGTCCTTAGGAGCAAACCTCTTGAACACATTTGTGTTGTTATCGACCATCACAAAAATGTATGCATCTGATGTGAAAACTGCCCCAAAAAGAGGATAAATGAAGCAAAAACAACACATGCTATAGAGCACGAATCGTAGAAGACTGTAAGAGACATGTTATGTAGAAAATGATACTAACAGAATTTCTGCACAAAATGATGAAATAGCCTATATAGTATTGCCAATAGTGGAAACGGAGGCCAAAATGAGCCCGAATTATAAATTCTACGTACACTCTACACTAAAAGCCCATTCTGCATCAACATCAGCATCATAGTCTCCTTTCACAAAAGAATCAACAATAGCTGCATTTGTAGTGGAACCAACATTTGCAGTGGAACCACCCTTTGTCTTCTTTGTCTCTTTAGACTTCAACTGGACACTGCTTAATCAAGTGATCATTAGCTTTACAATAATGGAAACGCACCTTCTTTTTGCCCTTATCACCAAAATTTCCAAACAAATTTCTATCAATAGAAGCATTAGGAACATGTAATTTTCCACTCGTAGAAGAACCATGAGAAGTGGTTGCTTTACTGTTACCACATTTTCTTTGAGAAGCAATAAAAGCATGTTCAATTGCACACCATCTAGTCCTGTTTTTTTTGGAAAGCAACTCTTGCAATATCAATGTGCACAATGCATCAAACTTGACAACTTCAAGAATTTCTTGGGTCATAAGTCTCCAAGTACTAGCAGAAGTCTAGACATAAGAATCTGGTAAGGCATCAAGAACAATCTGCACAAGGGTACTATCTTAAATGACTTCACCTACAGAAATAAATTTCTTATTGATATCCTTGATACCAATAAGGAAAGTGTCCATATCATCTTCGTCATACATAATCTTCAACTCCAGCTCTTTACGCAACAATGCAATTTTGGCCTCATTGCGACTTGCATAAAGACCAGTCAGAATATCCCAAGACTGTTTTGCAGATTTCAATGAGCAAAAGTGGGGAGTAATAGTGCACTTCACAAAAAACACAATCAATGCATGAGCCTGTGCATCTTTTACATCCCAACAAGCTTGCTCAGTTGTAGGCAAATCAACTCTAACATCAGAACTCCTTGCAGCAAGACCTGCAACATCCTCAACATCGCCTACATCTTTAGAACCATGAAATACATCAATGCCCTGCACAATATTCTAGACACCCTTTGACATAAGAACATGCTGCATTATATAAGCCCACATAGGATAGTTGTCCTCATCCAATATATCCTCAGTAGCAAACATCTTGAACACATTTGTGTTGCTGTCAACCATGGTAAATGTTTCACCTTGTGTGAAAACTTCTCGAAAAGAGGAGAAATAAAGTGGGAACAGCACGTGCTGTATAGCACAAACCGTCGAAGATTGTAAGGGACCTATTATGCTAAATACGGCACTGACAATTTTTTTGCACAAAATGAAAAAATAGCCTAATCAGTGCTACCTGTAGTGGAAACGGAGGTCAAAATGAGCCCAAATCAAAAAACTTGAGCAGACTATACTCTTTGAGCTTTTTCAAAAATTTTGTGACTTACAAACGCTCGCCAATCTCACAAAAATCAGAGAAAAAGTGAGCAGGCGTGTGCTGTAGCTGTTGGCGACTAAGCCCGAGAAGACATAACCTACTCTGATACCAATTGTTGGAATTAGGGTTGCAAGAAAACACACACAGCTTTGAGAAGACAAACGAAGCTCAAGGCACAGAACAGAGAGTTTATTACTTAGTGTGCAATGGAAATATGGATAGCCCTATAATGATGGGCGTATATATAATGCATGAGGAAAAAAAACTCCTAGTGAGGGGGCAAATGCCCAAGCAGTCCTAAGTGTGTTCACACACATCACTACCACATGTATATGGTAATAGTTACTATATCTTATCATAAACTTCAAATTTGGTGACATATTGAGTTGTTTTTATGGGATTCTAGATGTCATAATGCTAAACCCAATTTTATCATCTTTGTTGTACTTAGCACTTCATATTTGTCTCCAAGGTTCCATTTGGTAAGAGATCCATTATTATTTTGTCATGCCCCATGCTCCTTTTGAATCCAAAGGCCCAAAGAAAACCAAGAAAACATATATATAGTATCTATATTTAGAATGACTATGGAAACTATTGACAAGCACACTAGTATATCAGTTATTTGGTCAATCGAATGTAGCTTGTTGGTTAGTCAGATATAATTTTTCGGATTGTAATAGATCGGATTGTGCTAACTTGGATGTTTAATAGTTGGTTGTATTTCAAGACTAAGGTTGTTATAACCACATTCAGGTGAAGCAGGCTTATAAGCTCACTCTATGCTTACATGGATCCGACTGTAATGGGTTGAGGTAGTAGCTTTCTTGATAAATAGGGTGGATCAGAGATCTGTTATGAGTTACGTTCTTGCTCTATCATATCTTTCCTGTGTATCAATTTCTTGTATATGAATGTAGTCTTGAGTTGTGTGAGGTTAAGGGTAGTACTTTGGTTCAGTTTTCTCTGTGTTGACGAACCACAACACATTTGGTGATTCTATGGGCTATGTCATCTTTTTTGAGGTCGTAAGCAGTTGTTTGGTATTCTTTTTCTTTTTCATAGATGTTTTTCTTGGATGATGCATGTCCAAGAGGGGTAGGAGAATCTCGCATATATTACACAAAGGCTCAAGCTAGAGCAAGAAACATAGATCCATTTCATTATGGTGATGTTCTTGATGATGATGGAATTGATGTCCCACATGAATAACCACTGTTAAATTTTGGTGCAGAGAGTTTTGGCACAATAGAGGGAAGGCAGTGAGGAAATTTTTTGGGGTGTTATCTTGACAGGAGGACCTGCAATAAGTAGAAGACGACTCCACTTTGACCCACTGAGGGTTTCTAACAAGCAAAGACCTAGAAGAATCCCAAATCCTATCCCCATGGCCCAGACACCTCTTAATCCTCAAATTAAATCAGTAAAATTCAAAGGAAAGTCTAAAGAAGATGCAAATTGTCACGTGGTGCAATTTGAAACGAGATTTCAAGCTAGTGTATATCAGGTGATGTACACGGATCCTATCAAGTTATAGCAATTGGCAGCTACATTGAAAGGTAAGGCCATGAGTTACTTTAGCCAATATGGTATAGCTCACTTTGCTACTTACAATGCACTTAGTGAATCCGTTTTACAAAGATTTAGAAAGGAGAAACTCCTACAGACATTTTAAGAAAGTTGCATCGTATCAAACAATGTATCATGCTTGTAGAGGATTTCTCTCAGAAATTCGGTATTTTTGTTGAAAGATTACAAGGTAATGAAAGACCCACTGATGAGATGTTAGCTGGCAATTTTTGGAGAGGATTAAGGAGTGGTATGAAGAATGTTGTGGCATGTATTCATATTGCAAGTGGTTTTAATAACTTGGTATAGGCTGCATCTAGAGTTGAAAAAAGGCTTGGCATGACCAAGTCTAGCAAAAGAGGAAGCAAGGATTTTGAATCTGGTTTTGGTTCAAGTACAACTTCTTCTTCCGAATCTCATTTAGAGAATTCATCTAATGATGATGATCAGAAGAAGAAGAAAAAGACTCGTGATAAGAAAAAGAAAGATAAGACAGGTGTTGAAGTTGATTTGATTCAACAGTTAAAGAGTATCAGATATTCGGTATTTTATTCTAAAGAGAAAAGGTTCTGTGAAATTTTTGAGAAGGATGGTCATACAACTTCTCAGGGTTGGTATAATCCAAAGCAGATGAATAAACCACCTTCTACTACTGGGCAAGGTAGTGCTTCAACAGAGGCTAATCAAGTGGATCCATCCAGAGGAAGACCACCTGGTCAGGGAAATCAAAGAGCACCTAGGAGAAACCAAAACAACAATCAAAGAAGATCGCAAGGGGTGCTGCCTTGTGTTTACTGTGGTGGTTTTGATCATTCGGTTGGTCTCCGTTGTGCGTTATGGGTAGAGAAGAAAGAGGTATTTTAGTTGTTTCTTTTAATCAAGAGAACTAGCAAGCAGCTTCTCCACAACCTCCTCAGAATCAACCTCAAGCACAAGATAATGTCATTATCATTGACATTTTGATTTATCAAGGGATAGAAATTGGATCAAATTCAATAGTCCAGATTGAGGATTAGGAAGAGTAGGAAAATAGCTACAATAATCTAGAGCACCTGGAGCAGGAGACTGAGGTATTGACTGTAACAAGGTCTAAGGCCAAGGGTCCTATTGACTAGGAGCAGCAGATAGGGGTACAAGGTCGGGTGCATAGGCATGTTCAGAAGGAGCAGCAACATCAAATTTTGGAGGATAAGTCTAATTCTTCCGATGAATCATGGCAACATAGCAGAGGGTTGAAGTATCTGAACCTGATTGGTTTGAGGTACTTATTAATTCTCCTTTACATTTATCTTTGGATCAGATGCTTTCTATAGTACCAGCCTTTAAAGAAAGGTTGTTGCATAAACTGTTGGGTAAACACTATGAAATTTTGACTCAGCAAATGGGGGAACCTGTTGTGAGGACAATTCATCCTTTTGATGTGGATTTTTTAGTTCCTATTATAAAAGTTACCAAACAAGATACTATTTTTTATGAGGTATTGTTAGATGGAGGATCTGTAGTCAATATTCTACCTGAGTCAATGTATCTTACAATGGGATTAGGGATGTTGTAACTAGCACCTTTTCAAGTCAAAATGGCAGATCAAAGAAGGGTCCAGCCTATCGGTATTTTGAGGAACTCTTCCATTCAAACTGCATGTATGCAGTTTCAAGACAATTTTATAATTTGAAGGATGAAGAAAGGAGATGCTTCTTAAGAAAATTTTGTTGGGAAGGCCTTGGTTCAGGTTATCCAAGGTAAAACAAGATTGGGGTGAGAATCAGGTGGTTCTTACCAAGGGTAAATAGGTAATCACTATTCCTATGTCGGGAAGAAAGAATATTCGTGGAAAAGAAATGCCATTGTTTTCCCAATCTATTAAATTGGTTGCAGAAGTGGAGGATGGTGAGGAGGAAGCCTTTTTCTAGGCTAATCTAACTGTGGTTCTAGTTTTTGAGGTGGATATTGCAGGTATCTTGCAAAGGCAACAAGAACTTGAAGAGATTGTTGATGAACCTATTTTGGGTCAGGAAATTCCGAGATCTGACATACCAGGTTAATGGATCAGAGTGTAGCTTCTAGTTCAAAAGAGTAAGTTCAATAAGAAGAAAAGGATGCCACATACATGGTGGAGAATATCTTTAACAAAATGTTTGGTGGCTCTAAAAGAGTTCAGCAAGATGAATTAATGAAATTGATTTTGGGAACTGAGTATGATCCTAAAATGGTCAATGTCAATATTTATGTGGATGGAGAATTTCTATAGGATTTGTTGCAGTGTTGTTGGAGTATAAGGATGTATTTGCTTGGGATTATTCGGATGTTAAAGGGATTGATCCAATGTTGCATCACCATCATGTTAATTTGAGAGAAGATACAGTTCCAATTGTGCAACAAAGATACAGGACGAATCCTAATTTTTCACAACACGTCAAGTAGGAAATTGATAAGTTGTTAGCAGTTGGGTTTATCAAACCAATCCATAAAGTTACATGGTTGCACCAATCACTATGGTGCCCAAGAAAAATGGAAAAAATCAGAGTTTGTGTTGACTACAAAAAATTGAATGCAGTTACTATTACAGATCCTTTTCCAATGCCTTTTTGTGATGCCATTTTGGATGCAGTAGTAGGGAGAGAAATGTATAGTTTTATGGATGGTTTTCCAAGGTATAATCAGATCAAAGTGGCTGAGAAGGATCAGCATAAAAAAACCTTCATAACAGATTTAGAAGATTTTGCATCTACAGTTATCAATTTTGGTTTCAAGAATGGACCACCATCATTTACTTTTCCAATTTATTTGAGCCTTATCGGAAACATTTTATGAGAGTTTTTTGTGAATGAGTTCTTAGTGTTTGGTAAAACAAATTTACATCTTCATCATCGGATGTTCAGACTCTCTTTAAATCCTTACAAAAGTGTAATGGCTATCAAAAGTGGTGTTTTGTTAGGCCATGTGGTATCTTAGGAGGGGATGTCCATAGATGCAAAAACGATTGAGGTGATTCAATCATCTTGGGAACCTATCAATGTTAAAGAAGTGAGCAGGTCTCTGGGGCAGGTCAAATGGCATAGTAGGTACGTCAGATATCTAGCCAATGTTTGCATGCCTCTTAGTCACTTGATAAAAAAGCATCTGATTTTGATTGGTCTGAACCTCAAGAAAAATCATTCCAAATGCTGAAGAAGATGTTGTCAGGTGCTCCTATTTTGCAACCTCCTAATTGGATATTTCCATCCCATGTTCTTGTTCATTCCTTGGATGTGGCTATTGGAGTTGTTTTGATGCAGGAAAAGATCAGAGGATGGTTCCGACATGTCTATTATGCAAGCAGGGTGTTAGCTCCTCCTGAAAGGAACTATTCAGTTATTGAAAGAGAAGCCTTAGGAATGGTTTATGCCCTGACTAAACTCAGGCACTATCTTGTATGCAATCGAGTTATCTTTCATGTTGATCACCAAGCTTTGTTATATCTTATCAAGAAGCCTTTACTTACAGAAAGGTTGGCAAGGTGGATGTTGTTTTTTTAGGAGTTTGACTTTGTAATTGTACATACACCTAGAAAAGAGCATGCCATAGCTGACTATTTAAGTTGGATTGATACAGGAGAAGAACCTATAGTAGTTTAGGATGATTTACCAGATGCAGAATTATTTGAAGTACAAAGTTCTATTTTTGATTCTTGGTATGATCAGATATTGATTTTCTTAACTAATGGCATCATGCCCAGTGAGTTTTCTATAGTTCAAAGGAGGAAATTTTCTCTTACTAAGAGACCTATCTAGTTATTGCTGGAGCCTTATATAAAAAAGGAACTGATCAGGTAATTAGGAGATGTGTACCTAATTTTGAGGAGTCGGCTGTGTTGCAAGAAGCTCATTTTGGGGCAGCAGGAGGTCATTCTTCAGGTAACATTACAGGTAAAAAGATTTTAGAGGCTAGTTTATGGTGGTCTACTGCATTAAAGAATGCTCATTCCTATGCTAAGAGTTGTATGGTATGTCAGCAATTTGGTCAGTCTGATTCTAGGGATAGGATGACAGATCATCCTATTTTACATCAAAAGTGGGGTATGGATTTTTTTAGGCCTACGAACTTACTAATAGTAAAGGTTGCAAGTATATTTTGATTGCCATTGATTAATTTACTAAGTGGGTGGAAGCTATTGATTTAAAATAAAATAAGGCTCAGAGTGTAGCTAAGTTCCTGTATCACAACATTATGACCAGGTTTGGATGCCATGTTGAGCTGGTAAGTGATAGGGGGACACATTTTCTAAATGAAGTATTTTCCGAGCTTACCAAAATTCACATGATTATGCACAAAAAATATATAGCTTATCATCCGTGGTGGCTTACAAAAGCATAAATTCTTTTATGAGGTCTCATTGCAAGGTACCATGCAAATGCGAAGGGCTTGCGGAGCCTTGGTTAAGGAGCCTTGGTTAACTTACATACAATCGGTGCCTTGGTAAATTTGTCTGCCTAATGTGGTGCCCTTATGAAGGAAGCCGGCCGCCCAAAGGCCCAAGGGCCATAAAACCAAAGACCGCCCATCCATAGGGTGGCCACCCAAAACAAAAAGGGTTTTTAATTGAGTGTGAAGTCAATAAAAAAAGAAGAAGAAGGCCATGTCGTAGCAGCAGTAGCGAGAACGAGTTGCGCCTTAAATAAATCACTCGTGCCGGGCTGTACAGGGCTCGAATGAGCACGGGCGTGAAGAAGAAAATGACCGGCATGCCATCGCTCCCCTTTTTGGTGCCAGTCGCAGCGCATTAGGTGCTGGTTGAAAATCCGTTGCCACATCACTAAGCAGTCGTGCCCATTAGCGATGTCGCTAATGGGTTAGCCGGGAATAGAATGGGAAAGTTTCCCATGCAACCTATAAAGGGAAGGTGGGGGTTCTTTGGCGGGGGATGTGATTCTTTTTGCTCTCCTCTTTTTGAAAAAACTCTCTTGGAAGAAAGAAGACAAGCCAAAGCTCTTAAGACTCATTAACCAAGGGATCATGATAATCTTACGAAAGGGGAATCTTAATCTCCATCGCCAAGCGAAGCTACAAAATCTCTAAGCCGAACCTTCTTACACTAAGTAAGCTAAGCCTAATCCTTAAGCCAAGCCTAATCAAAGGTATTGAACATCCTCTTGATTTCTTTAATCTCTCATTAGCCATTCATAAGCTCTCACAAGAGAAAGCTCTTAACACTAGGTTGGTAACCTAAGAGGACATAAATGTGTCCTTTCAGGGTTTTGAAAAAAACCTCCAAAACCATAGTAGATCCACTCATTTTTTAAAATCCTTTCATGAGGTTATAGTTCAAGGCCTACTACACATGGAAAAAATAATAAACTTGTAAAATTTCTCATCTTTTGGTCACACCAAGCCTCCAAAGTTGATGGACCAGTGCATTTTCATCAAAACAGTCATTTCTTACGTTTTGTTGCATAAAATAAGATTAGGGATTTTTGTAGGACAGATAAATTCCCTAGTTAACTTCAGTGGGTTGGTGATCAGAACATATGATTGCTTCTCACTCACTATTTTTTGTTTTGCCAAAATAAATATGTACAAAAAAGTTGAATTTTTTCCATTCTGCAAACCTATCATCAAAGTTTCTATAGCCACGTTCAATACAAATAATATATGCATGTTTTCTTAGTTCCCTATTGTCCTTTATGTTCATAAGGATCCATGGAGCATGTCAAAATAATAATACATCTCTTACCAAGGGGAATCTTGGGGACAAAGATGAAGTGCTAAATACAGCAAACATGAAAAAACTGGGTTCAACATTATGAGTTGTAGAATCCCATAGAAACTATTCAATATCTAGCCAAATTTGATCCTTATGACTAGATATGGTTACTACCTACAAAATGCATGTAGTTGTCACAAGAAACTAAAAATATTGAAAAAGCTATACTTGATATACTAGAATGTTTCGTTTTCTTCTATAATTGAAAAAATCAACCATCGTTGTGTACTATGCAAAATAGGGTATTAGGTGCCCCAAAACTCAAGGAATATTAGCTTTATGTTACAATATGCGACAAAGAAAATCAAAAATGCATTTGGATATCATGAAATCCACCAAAAAAGATCATAGAAGAGTAAAATTGGCTAAAAAACAGGATTTGACAATTTTTGTAATTTGGTCATAACTTACAACTTTAATATTTATTTCTCCCTAGAAGCATCAGGACATGTTGAGGACTACTAAAGATAGTTCTCTAGCATTATAGACCTCACAAAAATGAATTCTAAAGTGGTATAGTTGCAAAAAGTTGAAAAAAGCAAAACACAGGAGCCGTTTTTTCACACAGTTTAGGTTGTGAAATGTTGTGCAAGGACAAGGTTAAAGATGGAATTGATATTCCAAAAAAATGTCGAGTTTTTTTCAGCTCACGAGACAACTTTGTAGATAGATAGCACCTCAAAATCCATTTTGAAACTCTTGGCATAATTCAAGGAAAATGGTCACTTAACAGGACATAAAAGTGTCCCATTACCAACCTAGTGTTAAGCTCTCGTAAGTGAGCTAATCCTATTCTCCTCAAGTGTGCGCTCCTTGCCGCATTGTCGAAGCAAGGGACTTGCCGATACACCGTGTGCGAGCCACAAATGGCTCCAAGCACACAACAAGTCTAAACTAGTAAGCTCAAAGAAAGTGATGGTGTGTCACTCACCGCTCTACGCTTGCTTCGTGGAGGATTCCTCGCCACGAAGAAGAAGGAGACGCCGCTTCGCCATGCTCAACCACTTCACCGCCACTGTGCCCTCGTCGCAATGCTCGATCGCACTCTCTCTCTCTCTCTCTCTCTCTCTCTCACACACACACACACACACACACAAGGAGGTGAAGAAGAAGAAGATGGAGATGGAGATGGAGCAAGAGAACTCTTCTATTGCACAAATGAGAGAATGAGTAAATTTTGGGTTTAGTTGACTTTTATATGAGCTCGCCCCATTCACACTTGGGCGCCCATGCTTAGCCAACTAATCCCTTGAATGTTCCAGTTAGAGTGCGCCTCTCATCGGCGATCACTCTTAACCATTCCTATTGGACCGACAAGCCCGGTACCTGGCTCTACCAAGTAAATAGTACAACGTCCGTCGTAGGTGATAGGGTGTCCGTGAGCCGTGAGGGTTAACATGCCCCCCTTCCTGATGTAGATTCCGTCCTCGGAAGCTATTGAGTTGAAGCTCGTTCATCGAGGTGGAAGAGCATTTGAGATGAATGTCCTTAGCCTTCTTCATTCACTGCAAAATCAAACAACATTGGCACAGTAATTGCGTTCTCATAAGCGATTAAAAAGCATATGCAATTTTAGACAAACAAATTGATTGGTAACAAAATTTTAAACAATTTGTCAGCAATAAACATTAGATTGCAATATAATCAAGTGCATAAACAGATGTAAAGGTAAAAAATTAAACAAGTCTGGTGTCGCTAATTTAACGGTCAAAAGGCACTAGAGCTCGACTATTAATACCATGGGTAAGCTTCTTAATTTTCTGAGGTCAATTAAGTTGTTTAATCGCGAGGCTATACCTAGAAGACCTTGTAGTTAAGCTACAATAAAAGGAATTTCTCATGAAATCATCGCCTGTCTGCTTGCCTTTTCTTTGACCCCCCAAAGTCTTTTCACAATGATTCAATTTTGATGTGTGTGCTTATTTTGTATGCCTTGGGTTTTTTGATTTTCAAGGAGAAGCGCCCACACTGGGAACCTCTAGGGCTCTAGTACCATAGGCGATACATGTGAGTGAAGTACCCAATCAAGCTGAGATTTCTCTTCCAGCTTAAGATTTTACATTGTGGCACTTTGATTTTTTGTTTGTTCATTTTCAACATTTTAATTTTGTAACTTTGGGGGGTCATATAACATTGTTACCCTCCCCAGGCTCATCACATTAGTAAACTCCCTCTATAATACTTAAGCTAAACGTCAATAGGGTCAAGCCCACTAGAAAGCCCTAGTACATTTCACACAATGCTGCCTAAATCGGATTAAGAACCTAAGTAACCATTGCCTATTAGGAAGGCATTCCCCATGGTATTAAGAGAAGATTTCTAACACTTAGCTTGGTCAAACTAGCTTAGTCGGACTGCTTGATTTTTAAACCTAGACAAGTGATTATGACAAAACATTACATTGAATTAAATGTTTGATACTAAGCAAATGCGCTGAATATTATGCTACCAATCACAATCAAAGCAGACAAACATGGATGAAAAAAGATAAGGGGCAATGCTAATGGACAAGAAACACCTGTTTGTGTCGATGGTCGCGCTTGATTTGAAGTGTGAATGAGAAAAAGATTCCATGAAGGTCCAAATACTAACAACAGCAACACGTTCCTGTACACACTAAGAAACACAAAGAATACCTCTAGGAGGCACATCAGTGGGAAAAAAGAACTTTGCTAATCACTCAACTCTAAAAGAGAAACACTCCTATTGTAATAATCCTACCTACCCTCCATCGAGTGATGAGGATCAAAGGTGTTTGATGACATAGGTTTTTGTTTCAGTGTACCGAATCTGAATGTGTAGGTCTGGTCAATGTTTTGAATTTTATTGTGCATACTCGTTTGCTAATTGCTCTTGCTCTTTATTATTTTTGTTTTTTGTGAGTATAAGTCTTTATATATACATTCCCTAAGATTGGTGATTGAGAGGTCAGGGAGGAAGGTTGAGAGGGAAGCGAGTGAATGATGACTATCAGCAAACACTCCCCCCTTCCTTGGGTAGATCATACCGTTTGAAATGCGCTCATCACCCTTTGAAACCAATTGTTCCAGTTGGTAATAGGTGAAGATTTTTGCCAGTAGTTTTCTATTACCTTAGGTGCCTCGCCGAGTTGCAAGGGTGGTAAGGTACTCTCCCAGGATCGAACTAGAAGTGGTTCATCAGGTAATTCTTGAATACTGGGAGGTGTGGATTTGTTTGTAGTTTCATGGAGTTCCACTATTGTAGGTGGAGGCTGTGGAGAAGCTTTTATCTCTATGGATGCATTACATGAGGAGCTAGAAGATTCATGGGACTCCCCCCTTCCTGAGCTA
Organism: Adiantum capillus-veneris; assembly: GCF_014529385.1. Classification (NCBI taxonomy): domain Eukaryota; kingdom Viridiplantae; phylum Streptophyta; class Polypodiopsida; order Polypodiales; family Pteridaceae; genus Adiantum; species Adiantum capillus-veneris. Next base: position 21,336,209 of record NC_140935.1, read on the forward strand.
GGTGGAATAAATCGTTCTTTCTTTGGTACCCAAACTAGCTCTGGAGCGGGTGTGTAGCATTCTATGATTTTTTTCTTTCCGCGATCGTTGATTCGTTTTGGAACTACAGGATTGGGCTCACATGGGTCAGGTGACAGGTAAGAACACAATCTACGTTTTGGCACTCAGATTTGATCATTTCCTTGATAGTAGCCTTGGGCTTCCAATAGTTTTTTAGGAATCCAACGCAATGTTTCTTTACATTTCTTGGAGCGAGTGGGACGTTTCTTACGGCGCTTCTGTTTTTTAGCACTGGCTATGGTCGCTAAAGAATATTTAGGGACCCACTTGTATGTTTTCTTCGTTATGTGAGGATGAGTCTTGTCCGAAGCTATATGCATTGCTTCTAGCATGTTTAAAGGTACAGGCATTTTATCCCCCTCAGGTGTTACCCAAGTCGTCCCCCTATTTCCCCAAGTGTCTATGGTTGCTGCTAGGTGGACCCAATCCACATTGTCCGACTCAGTCATCCCAGGTAGTACATCCATATAAGGAGAATCTTCCCCAACATCAGTGTCCGCTTTACACGTGTAACAATACTGTAATGGGGCCGAGTGAACTGTGGTGTCAGATCTATGATCAATTATAAACCTATTTCCTAGAGGATGTGCTCGACCCGTCACAAGATCCACTCGAATGACAGAATCTTGGAACTGCAAGTAGACATGGTTTTTAGACCAGTCATGCACCATTTTTGCTTCCCTCATGAAAGGACGTCCTAAGAGCATCTTTGAGGCCATAGTGTGCTTGGAGAAATCCATAACAATGAAAGTAACTCTTATTTTATGTCCAAAGACCTTGATCTTGAGATCTTCTAGCATCCCAATAGGTTTAACAATAGACCCATTGGACATCTTCACTACTATGGTTGTGGTCGCAAGGTGAGGTCTGCCCCAGCGCCACCATCAAGGATTCTCTTCACAGTTAATCCCTTAGTAGTGATTGGTATAGTCGCATTGGATTCATCACCCTCAAAGTATTGTCCCAACTTGTTAACAGGTATTTCTATAACAAGGTTCTCATCTAGGTTGGGTTGTGGATCTAAGTTTTCCTCCTCTATTGACATCTCCCCAGCTCCATCCATCTGTGCAAATTGTGGTAGCCCAAACTTTAGTTCTCCATTGAGAAAGGCTCGAAGAGCTGAGACTAGCTCGGGGTCTTTATATAGTTTGGACATGATGGTGGTTCTAACTTCTAAAAACATGAAATCCATCAATTTGGCAATGTTTAACGGCACCTTTTGGCCTTGAGTCCCTTGATGTGGGGAAGATGGGATCTCCATTTCTTCGATAGGATCAGGTAGTCCCTCTGTAAACATTCTTTCCATCAAGAAGTGAGTACGTCCACTTTCCCATGACTTTAAGTCACTTTCTTCTTGGATGACACTAGGTATGTCCAAGGGTCTATGGACTTGGTGAGGTTGTTGTTGCGTAGGGAACACGGTGTCAGTAATCTGGATCTTCCTAGGTGCTGGTTCTAGATCCCTTTGGGTATCTTCTACCAAACTCCTTAAATGCTTGACTCGCTCAATCTCCTCTGTAGGGTTTGGGTAAGTTCCTATCTTCTTTTTGGATCCTGGCCATTGTGGCTCATGAAGATCTTCCTTGTTGGTTTCTATGTTAGTGGTCATTTTGGTCTCCATGGTTTCACCTGAATCAGAATCTTCTTTAGCGTCGTTCATATATACGGGGTCGTCACTAGTCCCTATGTTGGCCTTTGAACTAGGGTCTGACTTCGCTGCTTTTTGCGATCTCTTTCTTCGCGTTTTCTTCTTTTTCTGAGATTGGGCAATTGATGCCGTGTCTCTTTCCTCAAGAATATAATTTTGTTTTTGGAGCATCGATCGCGTGAGTGCGTTTACTAGTACCACGCGTGTACTTGGTGATGGCTCCTCGGTAACTTCAATCAAGTTTAATGGCGTGATCTTCGGTGCATTTGGATTATTTGGACATTGGGCAATCAAATGATCTATGCCACATCGATTACACATGAGTATCGGCATTGTAGACGTGCTCGCTTGATTGGTTTGCATTAGTGTGGCATTCTTTTGTAGCCTAATAGGACACTCGGCTACACGATGTGGACCTCCACACTCTAAATGCGTTGGTGAGTGCCCGTAAAGGCCGCTCACTTAGTTTTTTTTTTTTTTTTTTTTTGGCGTTTATAACCCAAGTTTTTCGTTATTCTTGGTTATTTTTTGTAACCAAGCCACAAAAGATGGCGTGTAATAGCTCAAGATGGGCGTTCTAGATAAAGGAACGTTCCGTGCTTTACAGCTCCCTATTCGGCTACGTGAAGCCCTCGAAATCCTAAAAATAGTCTTTATAGTCCTCGAAATCCTAAAAATAGTTTTTAAATATAAAAAGGTGTATAAACTATTTTTTAAAACTGAGGACTGAAGTCTGGGTTTGGGCTTGAGCTTGGGGGATGATCCCCAGCCCGAAAATAATTTTTTTAATTTTTTTTTTAAAAATTAATTTATTTTTTATTTTTTAAGTCGCCACGTGCGTGCGCGCACACACACACTTAACCTACACCTAACTTATCTACTTACAGCTAATGGAGATACTACCACACACACTCTAACACTGTTTACACAGTACTATAGTAGCTAACAGATCTACAAAACTAACCTTACAGAACTAACATTCCATAGCTAATACCTTACTTCTAACAGTACATTGCCAAAAAAATGTAACTCTTTCTTTAAAAGAAAACAAAAAAGACAATACAGTGTAACAAAAATCTTCTCCACACAACCACACACCTTCCTTCTTCACAAATCCTTCTCCACACAACCACACACACTCCTTCCCTACCTTTCTTATGATAGAAATTGCATCACAAGGAAGCATAAAGTGCTTAATCGAGCTTAGTGTAGGGAATTTCCCCGACAGCGGTGCCAAAAATGTGCGCTCCTTACCGCACTGTCGAAGCAAGGGACTTGCCGATACACCGTGGGCGAGCCACAAATGGATCCAAGCACACAACAAGTCTAAACTAGTAAGCTCAAAGAAAGTGATGGTGTGTCACTCACCGCTCTACGCTTGCTTCATGGAGGATTCCTCGCTGCGAAGAAGAAGGAGACGCCGCTTCGCCATGCTCAACCGCTTCACCGCCGCCGTGCCATCGTCGCAATGCTCAATCGCACTCTCTCTCTCTCTCATACACACACACACAAGGAGGTGAAGAAGAAGAAGATGGAGATGGAGATGGAGCAAGAGCACTCTTCTATTGCACAAATGAGAGAATGAGTAAATTTTAGGTTTAGTTGACTTTTATATGAGCTCGCCCCATTCACACTTGGGCGCCCATGCTTAGCTAACTAATCCCTTGAATGTTCCAATTAGAGTGCGCCTCTCATCGGCGATCACTCTTAACCATTCCTATTGGACCGACAAGCCCGGTACCTGGCTCTACCAAGTAAATAGTACAACGTCCGTTGTAGGTGATAGGGTGTCCGTGATCCGTGAGGGTTAACATCAAGCCTAATCTCTCAATTCCTTAAACCAAGCCTAATCGAAGGTATTGAAGATCCTCTTGATTTCTCTAATCTCTCATTAGCCGTTCATAAGCTCTCTAACTCTCGAGCCTCTAATCCTAAGCCATGAGTCAAGCTCTTGAAATCAAGCCTAATCTCTTGAAGCCAAAGCCCTTGCTCTCATAAGCTAAGCTTGATCTCTATCTCGTTCTCTAAGCCATAGTCCTCGACACTCATAAGCCATCAAAACTTTAACCCGGATTATCAAAATCTCTCTAAAGCAAGCTGAGCTTAACCAATCATTAATCAAAATTATCTAAGCCAATTCCCTAAACCAGGACAAAGCTTCTAAGCCACCATTAACCATTCGAATCGGGAAGCAGAAGCCTAATGAGACGGCCGTTGGAAGAACAAACTCCTGAGCCTTAACGAGAAGAAGCTGAAGGCGATACAAAGCAGGTCATTGATAATTTTCTTGCTAGTGCCTGGATTAAGCTAGGATTTCTTCTTGTAAGGAGCATTAATCCTCCATTAGTGATTGATTAATCATGGATTCTATCGATTAAGTGGAATTAGGTGAGCTGTTTGTTTTGAATATTTTTGTCGGCAATTGTGTTTGTTACACCTTTTTTCCCGCACCTCTCACAGCCATGGGCCCGGTGCCTTCCCAACTCACCTTTCGCACAATTATCCCCCAACAACGGTAATATGGACGATATTAGACAGGTTCAGTAAACAAGCTCATTTTATACCTGTCAAAAAGACTATCAAAGCCCATTAAATGGCAACCCTCTTCATTTCACAAATTTTCAAGCATCATGGCTTGCCAATGTCCATAGTGTCGGATAGAGATCCTAGAATGACCTATAATGTTTGGAAGGGTCTCTTTGAGAATTTAGGGACAAGGCTAAATTTCTCTTCGGCCTTTCATCTGCAAACGGATGGCCAAAGTAAATAACCAATCTAACAATTCTTGATCTACTAAAAGCCTATGTAACGGAAGTAAGTATATCAAAGATCCCAATGGGAGAGGTACTTACCCTTAGTGGAGTATTCCCACAATAACATTGTACATACTTCCACGGGAAAAGCACCTTTCGCGATAATTGAGGGAAGATCAAAAAGTCCCCTACTACTTAAGGTACATGGGAAGATCTTCGTTGCAGATGAGTACAGTTGAGACCTACAAGAATCTTTCCAAAAGATTATGGATGCTATCTCTATCTCACAGCAAAGGCAAAAGGCTGTTGGTAAACACAGAAGAGCCCAAGCCTTTAAAGAAAATGATTGGGTATTACTTAAATTTCCCAAGGCTCAATCAAGGCACATGATAGGCAAGAATCCTATGGGACACCAAAAGTACTATGCTCCCTTTCAGATTCTTAGGCCAATCAATGAGATGGCCTATCAACTCAAGTTGCCCAACCATTGGCTCATACACAATTCTTTTCATGTGAGCCTACTAAAGCCTTACAAAGGAGAGCCACCTCAAGAACCAACTATTGAAGACCCACCGGAGATCAAGGACCAAGAAGAGGTGCTGCAGTCCGAGTCTATTCTCCGACATGAAGACAAGGTATTAAAAGCCGGTAAGACTACCCGATGATATCTTATTAAGTTTAACAATTATCCTTTTGAAGATGCTAGATGGATGCAAGGCATACAATTAAAGGATAACCTAAACCTTGTCAATGCTTACAATGTTTCCCTAGAGTAACCAAATGTACAAATGTTTAAAATGAAAAAAGTTTTTGTCTTATAAGACTCTCTTTTTCTTTATTGTGCACAAAAATGAAGTAGTATGCATGCTTAGATCAAGTTTACGGAGATGAAATCTCCCAAACACCAAGTAGAACTTGTCACTCTACTACAAAATATTGATAGGACTAATGTGAAGACATGCTTGCGGCAGCCTTAGGCTCTCAAGCACCAAATGGACTCGTCATCCATTTTGGAACAATGTCGTAGGGTAACATAGGGATCCATTACCCGGCTAGAAAAAGGACTAATGAATAAGATTTATCTTCTCTACCCCATAGCCACAGTAGGGATCCAAAGGAGGGAAAATAGGGATCCAAAGGGGGGGCCATCTGCAAAAGAGCAACGTCCAACAATGGGCTTTGAATACCCTAAGGTTTAGCCCATTAAGACTTCCAAAAAGCTAAGATTCCAAAATTCAAAGGTTGTGTCCAATGGTCAAAGCTTAGTTAAATTGGATGCTTAGTGTGTGTACCAAAAAAGTATTCACAACTCCTACAAAGGAGGGGACGAGCCTTGCAAGTAGGGGATGAGAGAGAAACACACACACACACACACACACACACACTCACAAGCCTCCTTTACACAAAGATAATGAGGGACACATGTCAGCTCCCTAGCCCAAATGCCCACAAGGTGTACTCAAATCCTATTGGATGGCCATGGAGGTGGACCAATGAGAATTAGGCTAGAGTAAATCTAGTTTAATTAATTTAAAAACACTTAATAAAAGAACCCATAAGAATAAAGCTCTCTAGAAGACTATTGGACAGTCTCCCAAGGGGTTCAATGAGCATTCAGCAGCCTAATGGCTTGCCTGATTCCTATTGGCACAGAGACAAAGGGGTCCAATGAGATTTTAGTTGCATTAATTTATTACCTAAAGCTCTCACAAAAAGGTAAATGGAGACACATTTTAGAAGGCTATCACTTATGCTCCGTAAATCCTATTGGCTAAGCGTGGAGAGGTCCAATGGGGTAGAAGCATGAGAAAATAGCATGAGGGGTCAACCAAGAGAGAGGGGGGGCTGAATTTTCAAAGGCATTATTGCACACACTCTCACACAAGCTCATGTGTGAAGCAAGAAGACTCTCTCTGTCCTTCTCAAGCTTTAATGGAAATCTTATCACCTACTCCAAGCTTGTGAGAAGGGAGGCCTACACCAACAACTCTTGGCTTTGTGATGCAAATCCAACCAAGAGACAAGCTTCAATGCTTGCTCATCTCCTCTACCATGCTAATTACTAAGCTAAGCTATACTAATATAAGTGATTATGTGAGGAGATGTACATCTTTCTTGTAAGACTACTCCTTCCTCTCAATCTACTCTTATATCCCGCTAGCTCTCACCATCTTCAAAGGTGTGTGAGGTCTTGGGTATGAGACCATGAGGGAATTGATGTTGTGTTTTATAAGTGTTTTGTCTAGTGCTTGAAGCTTCCATCTTCATTGCACTAGCTAGTATTCAAGGAACACAAATAATTGTATTGTAAAATGTATCTCTTGATGGGAGAAACCTATAATACAAAGTCTTTTGGGGGGGGGACTGGCTCCATGTAAATCCGGTCCTCAACTATTCTCAATAGCTTAATTTCTCTCTCTTTTGAAGTATTGTTTATGCCTATCTAACTAGGTGTTGTGCTTTTTGATTGCTCTCTCTATACCCAAGCACTCTTGGTATGCTCATTAGGAATCAATTCTAATGAAATTCTCACTATGTTCATTCTATTTTCCACTACACACAAGTTACTAGGCCATTAAATGTTACAACTTTAATATAAAAACTAAATCCAAAATATAATCTTAAATATAACCTCATTGAACATATGGTGATTCTGAGCTAATTGAACATGGTTAGTGGGTGAGTTAATAGGTGTCAGATTCTGATGGGATAGTTCATTGCATCGTGTACCTAGTGTTTTCTCTTTGGGCAAAGCCTTGAGCTTAGCTGGAACTCCCCCTTCATTGACATGTCCTAAAATCTAACCTAAATCTAAATCTAATCTAATCTTAAATTTAACATAAATCTAAATCTAATCTAATCTTAAACTCAACACAAACTTAAATCTAATCTAATCTTAAATCTAGCCTAAACCTAAATGTAATCTAACATAATCTTAAGTCTAACCTAATTTAAATCTTAACCTAATCTTAAGTCTAACCTAATTTTAAATTTAGCATAAAATTTAAATATAAGTTAAAAATGTAATCTAACCTAATCTTAGATCTTAATCTAACCTAACCTTGAATGTAATTTTAAATCTAACCTAACCTTAAATCTTAATATAATATTTCATTAGTTCATATTTTCTCTAATTTTTTTATCTATCTCTCTCTCTCTCTCTCTCTCTCTCTCTCTCTCTCTCTCTCTTTGTTTTCTCCCCTTAACTCTCTCTTTTTGTCTACTCCTCCTCTCTCTCTCTTTGTTTTTTTTTCTTCTCTCTCTTTCTCTTTGTTTTATCCTCTTATCTCTCTCTCTCTCTCTCTCTCTCTCTCTCTTTACTTTCTCTCTCTCTCTCTCTCTCTCTCTCTCTCTCTCTCTCTCTCTCTCTAGGCGTTTCTGTAGCAGCATTTCCGAAGTGAACAGGTTCAACAAAATTGATTCTCATCTCCTATTTTACATACAATGTCTTCTGGCACTCGCAAGGGTTCTTCTTCTTCAACAAGGTCCACAACCATTGTGGAAAATGATTCAAAATCTCCTAAGTGTGGAGATAGCAAGACAACCACCCAACCAACGACATCGGAAACCATGATCATGGAGTACTTGGTATCATTGCAAGAGACCGTAAACAAACAAGGTGAAGACTTACGAGCACTTGCAATGGAGAATGGCACACTAAGGGTACTTGTGGTTGAGAATGAGAATCTCAAGAGGACACTTGAGATGCAAACAACACGTTTGATGCAACTTGAAGAGGAAGTCAAGGAATGTAAACGCTCTCTTGTGGACTTGAATGCTTTGAAGGAGCGGATGAGCAAAGTAGAGCATGACCATGTATTGAAAGAGGAGAAATTTGACACTATGAGCCAGGATGTATGCGACATGAAAAATGTATGCACAAACAAGTCTTGGGCTGATGTATGTGGTAGCAATGTGGTTTCTAATTCCTCACTCATGCAAGCTATGGTTCAAACAAAGAATGTTGAGAATGTGGATGTGGAGGAGTTGAAGGAACGGGAGCGACGTTCCAAGAACATTGTTATTCGTGGAATTCCCGAAGAGAAGTTAGAGACACCTCCTTCTCTTGCCATTGTTATTGAAGATTTCTTCAAAACCCACTTTGGCATGTCCGGAGTTATGGTCTATGGAGCACATAGAGTGGGGAAGCAAGGAGCTCCTCGCTCGGGAGAACGGCCAATTGTATGCACCATGCCGGATGAGACCAAGCGAAAGATTATCCTTGATAATAGTTGGATATATTTGAGGGATACAAAATGTTTTGTATGTGAAGATCGCACTATTAAGCAACAAAATATGCATCGCAAGGCATATGAGGAAAAGAATAATAAAAACAAGGAGATCTCTCATGAAGAAAATGGGCCCAAGGAGGAGGCAAGTCTCTCAAGCAAATAGGGATGCGTGACCTATGAGACCGAGTTACAATTGAAAATATGCTTTTGGAATTGTAATGGATACCCATGGAATGCGGGGGTTGGCATTGATGAACTAACAAGCAAAGCCGATGTTGTACTTCTTGTTGAAACTTGGGAGCATGATACACAAAGGATTAACGGCTTGGAGGATTACAATGTACATTCATTGATGTGGTCAAAGAATCTCAAGCAACGAGAGGACAAGGAGGGTTAGCATGTATGGTTAAGAAAGGATTGGAAGATTTTGTATCAATTGTGAAAGATGACAAGTACAAACGTTATGTATGGCTGAAAATTATGACACCAAAAAGAGCACCCATTTTTGTAGCAGGTTGCTACATTCCTCATCATGATTCTCGCTTTTATGCTTGCATGGATAGAGATCAACCATTTTCTGATTTGGAAGAGGACATTGCTTATTTCAAAGGTGAAGGTGATGTTATTGTATTTGGGGATATGAATGCTCGCACAAAAACATTGCAACATGATACTCAACAATTTGATATGCCATACATTTCAAGGGAGTTGGAGGAAGTTCACTTGTATGATCGTACTTCAATGGATGAGAAAGAGCCGGATCACTATGGAAAGTTACTTTTACACATGTGTAATAGCACGGGTATGCTCATTGCCAATGGTGTATCTTTGTGGAGTGGAACCAATGGATTTACATGTAGGAGACATAATGGGGATAGTGTGATTGACTATATGCTACTCTCTGAAGCCATCATGTATTGCATAAAGAGTTTTATGTTTGGTCAATGGACCCCGGAATCCGACCATCGCACCTTATGTATTGACCTTTCATATGGAGAAGCAACTAAGCATGATAATCTTATCCAAAGGAAAGAGAAGTTATCACTATGTATGGATTTCAAACGGGCACCAATGTACATTGAAATGGTTGAGCAAAAATTATGGATGGCAAAGCTTCAATGTGATGCACCATTGGAAACTAAATGGGAAGCTTTCAAGAAAGCTATTTGTTCTTGTACGGAAGAATGCTTTGCCATAAAGCATCTCCATGGTATCAACAAAGATAGATCACGCAAAAGGTGGTTTGATAAAGAATGTCAAGATGCTCGAAAGTCCTTGATAAAGCTTGATGCAACTATGGAGAAAGACAACTATCAAAGTCATTTGCATACATACAAGGAATTGATTCAAAAGAAGAGAAGAAGATGGGAAGTAAAGCAACAAGAATTTCAAGTCCAAGAAAAGGCACATGCATGTGGAAGATTTTGGAGAAACTTGAGAGGCAAGCGGGTTGAGAATTTTGGTAACTTGAGTCTAGTGGATATGTACACACATTGTAGGCAATTATATGAGCAAGCAAATACTGAAAAAATGCCATTTTATGGTTCACTCCCATGTATGCCGTCTTTTTTTACTATTGAGGATGTATGCGGTGGGCTTGAAAAGTTGGCCACTCGCAAAGCGGGAGATCTTCAAGGTATCAAGCTGGAGATTATCAAATGGACGGGAGATTTTACCCATGAGTGGATGTGTGATATGTTCAACCTTGCACTTCAACATGGTATGCCTTATGATTGGAGTACTAATTGGGTTAAGCCTTTACATAAAGGAGGGGATGTAAAGAATGTAAGCAACTACCGGACTATAATGATTGGGTCTCTTATGGCAAAGTTGTTTGGGTGCATAATGGAGATGAAATGAAGTGATTGGGCTGAAGAGAATGACAAGCGTGCAAAGGGACAAGTGGGTTTTCGTCAATGCCATAGCACCATTGATAATCTTGTCACTCTTCGTGTTCTCATGGAGGAAAGTCTGTTGAAAGGCAAGCGATTGTATTGTTGTTTTGTGGACTTTAAGAAAGCCTTTGATATGATTCCACGTAACAATTTGTGGAGAAGGATGGAAGAACTCCAAGTGCCAAGTGAGTTTATGCTTGCGGTTTCTCGAATCTATGAGAAGGTGATTTGTCAATTGCGCATGGGAAGAGAAATTTCAGAAATTTTTGTAAGCACTATTGGGGTTAAACAAGGATGTCCATTGTCACCAACTCTCTTTGGTCTATGCATCGATCAATTGACTTTATGCAAGAAGAAGGCATTGAAGAGGTCACTATTTGCAATGCGGTAATCATGCTTTTGTTGTATGCGGATGATGTAGTGCTTCTAGCACACACTTTAGAAGATGCACAAAAGCTTATGGTTGTCCTTGAGAACTTTTGCTTGCATAGTGGGCTGATTGTAAATGAATCCAAAACAAAGGTTATGCTTGTGAAAACCAACCATAAGGAGAAGCCATGCATTGTGTACAACAACGAGACACTTGAAGTTGTTGAGAGATTTAAGTACCTTGGCCTTGAGGTTCCATCCAATCACAAGTGGTATGAATGTGCTATGCGTTGTTTGGAAGCGGGAAAGAGAGCATATTATGCATTTGAGAACATGTGTAATGCAGGAAAAATCAAGTGTTGGGTTCTCAAGAAGTATCTTTTTGATGCATTGGTGACACCGGTTCTTCTTTATGGAGTTGAAGTGTGGGGCGGGAGCATCTCAAAGTCTACTTGGAAAGAGTTTGAGAATGTCCAAAAGCGTTTTCTTACAAACTTTCTCCAAGTTAAGACACAAACACCATATATGCTCCTACTTCTTGAGTCGGGATCTCTTCCAATTGAGGTTATGGGCATGGAAAGGGTTGTGGAGTACATGATAAAGATGCGTCAAAACCCCTCACATCGACTTCCTACAATTGCATGGGAAGCAAGCAAAAAAGTTCAAAAGACGCATAAAAGCAAGATCTTGAGCATGGGATGGATGCAAGACATAAAGAAGTGGTTTGGGAGATGGGATGCATTACACTTGCTACATGATGCTTCAATTGACTCTCAAGTGAATGAAGCTTTTCTACAACGCCAATGTATTACGGCTTGGGAGAAATCCGGTGGGTCACGCTTCATACATTACACCACCTATATTGCCCCCAACTACAAAACCATGTTCTTCGCTGAGAGAGGGAACCGTACTCACACTTACATGCTTGAGCCTATTCCCTTGTCTGCGATACGCACTATCGCAGCAATTCGGCTTAGCTCCCATTTCCTTCGATGCGAGATAGGGCGTTGGGGCAATGAAGAAGAGTCAAATCGATTGTGCACATTATGCTCACTGCAAGTTCGAGAGTCTGAGTACCACACACTACTAGAGTGCTCAGCTTTTGATCACATCCGAACTTGCTTCTCTCACATTTTCAGCTATAACTTAGACCTACACACTTTCCTCTCCCAGCCAAAGTGTGGGCTCTCCATTGCGACTCTCATCACTACAATTTTGGAGCATCGAGAGTCACTCATCAGCCATACACATACTACATCACATGTAACTTTGGTCCCATAGGTCATATTTGACCTCCGAGGACGATAATAAAATCTATCTATCTATCTCTCTCTCTCTCTCTCTCTCTAAGACACAATGTGTGTGTGTGTGTATGTGTGTGTGTGTGTGTGTGTGTGTGAGAGAGAGAGAGAGAGAGAGATTGAGAGGGAAAGAGAGAAAGAGGGGAAGGGAACATGAGAGGGAGGAGAGGGTAAGGAGCATACCTGGCTGTCCTTCTTCTATTGGTGTGTGAGTGAGTGTGTTTGTGGGAGGGGGGGGGGGGGGGGGGGGGGGGGGGGGGGGGGGAGAGGGAGAGGTACGGGTTTACTTATTTTTCTAGAACACCCAAACTCGGATCTAAGATCTGAGTTTTTAGCGCTCTCGGTTTTTTTTTTACCCATGTCAGCGTCGCTATTTTCTTTGTTGCACAGCGACGCCGTGGATTTTAACATTTGAGCGTCCCACTACTAGCATCGCTAATATGAAGAACCTCTTGTAGTGAAGGAAGCTCTGGTGCTGTGGCAAACAACTTGGTGACTACTGCATCGATACTTTGAGAGATCAATAACTCCAAAGCACATTTGGGTAATGTCAATGTATTATTCAATCAAGTTGTCATCAATCTCTCCTCTCAATTGGAATCGTTTCCAATTGCTTCCATATTATTACTCAATTGGAATCCTTTCCAATTACTACCATATTATTATTCAACTGGAATCCTTTCAAATTGCTATTCTATTGTCAAATGCTATGCGCTTATTTACCTATTCTCAATTGGAAATCAATAATCATTATACTAATTTTATGGTAGCTTATCTACATGAAGATGTTGATGAAGGCTTCTCTCCTCCATCAACAAGAATCCAAAGGGGATGGGTACTTGCATGGGGATGCAACAGTGGTATATTTTACATCAATGTGAAGAAGCTTGAATGCCTCTCCTCTAATCTAAGGAAGCTTTGGTGGGGGGAAGAGCTGCGATTTATCCGGCTTTACTATTTTTTTAGTATTGTTAGAGATGACTACACTGTTATCTTTAGAAATGTCATTGACATGACCTTAAATGAATTGGTTTTCAATAAAGTGGTGAAAGTGATCCCTACTTATAGGATCAACCACATTTCTATCCCTGCCATCTTTTCCCAAAATAAGGGTCTTGTATTCTATGAATGTTGGGGTTCATCAACACACACAGAACTTAGGTGTTGACAACATGTCACACACACTATAGACAGAGTTAGACAAATCCAAACACATTCAACTCATCAGCATTTCACCATTTACCAAATTCTGACACAGCAGATTGAAGAACAAACATGAATCATAGAGCAAGAGACTACACAATTTGATTCATCTTGGTCCCAGGATAACTTCCATTTCAACCAAAATTACCTACTCGCGTGAACCAGCATGACCTTTAAATAGGAACTTCTGGCAGTTATAACAGTTACATCCGATTGACCAAAATTCGACTTATCAAGACTCCGACTCACTATGATCCGACTGACTAAAAGTTGATTGATTGAACATAAGTACAAGTTATGATCTGGTGCAGGGTCAACACCTAGCACAGCCCAGTGGTGGATTTCCTTGAAATCCGACTTGGATGCACAATCCCTTGATCTGCATATTCTGCACCATCAACATTACTCTCTACACTGGTTCAGCTTAATTCTGACCCTTCACATCCAACTCAGCAATACCCTGCTCTTCCACTACTGACTCAGGTGCCACTATCCCAACATGTACAGTTTCCTCTGCTTCAAGGACTTCAACCTTCTGATCAACCTGTTGATTCATCTCTGCATCATCCTTCAAATCTTGACCTTCCTCAATAGGTTCCTCCAACTGAACATCAGCCATATCCTCCAGCAATTCTTTTAACTTTAAATCCTGAGCTATTTTGAACCACATGTCTCTGTCCTTTTTCACATCCTCTAACTCCTATAGTAATTCACCCTCATGCTCACTTACAAATCACTGCTTCATCATCTCGTATGGATGCTTTATTGCTACAGCAAGTCGGTTCTTCATAGACTTCCAAACTTCCTAAACTGCTTACAACAGCTGATCTTTCAAGACAGAAATTTCTCCCTCTGACATAAGCACTGCATTGACATCCACATCCTCACCTTTTACTTGCTTCTCCAAATCTTGCAAAGGAATCAACCTCTGATGTAGCATTTGAACCTGAACCTGCAAATCAGCATTAGTCTTTGACAAATGCTCCATTTCCTCATTCAATCTGGCATCTAGCTTCATTGTTCAATCTCTGAACAGTCCCAAAGACATTTTTTTTCTTAAAACTTTTGCATGATGCTTTTTCATCATATCCTCCAGCTCTTTCTGATGTACTTCTTGAATCTGACTCAGCTGCAAAGTCATAGCTTCCAATTCCATGTCCTTCTCCTTCAATAGCACTTTACCTACTGCTGAATCTGCAACCTATTTAAGTTTCTCCTCCATTTGTACTGGTTAACCCATCACAAACTCTTGCACCAACTTAAGCATCTTGACAGCACTATAAGCATCTTCACATCCCCTTCAGCTTTAAAAGATGTACTTGGTGTAGCAAGTGCAAAATCTAAAGCTTTAGCAACACCCTACTCACCAGCATTTACCTTTCTCTTCTTGGACAAAGTAAATATTTTGCCCAACCTTACTGGTGTTTGAACATATGCAGAGACTTTTTGTGAGAAAACAGATAACTCACCAAAGTCTTGAAAGAAATCAGGACTAGCCACAGCTTCTCTAGCCTCCTCCTCTGTGTAACCAGCCTCCATCAGATCTTGAAACTGCTTTCTCTTCTCTGGTTCTCTAGCAAACAGCTTCTCTGGTTCATCAACCTGCTCTTTACTTTTGTTCTTCTGAACTTCCGACTCAGCAGCAGTAGTAGAGATATTTGGCACCACAGTTTCTCCTGCTTTCACCATCCCAGCATACTTGAATAATGGAGCTACGAATGGAGTCAATCTACTCCTACACTGACGCTTCCTCTTATCTGGAGTAAACACCTCTGCATGAATTTTGTCATGGACCCAATGGGCCCAGCTGAAACGGCCTCCTTGCTCTGCAAACGCCAATGGAGCATAGTTTTCTTTCGACATATAGTCAAATTTAGCCAGAAAACAAACCCTCTCAAGATACCACTTTAACTGTTTCCTGTGGCCATACTCCACATTTTTAAGCATGTAATACAATCTTGTCCCTTCTCTGGACCCAAACTCCTTCTTCAAACAATCATCTGAACACTTTGGTGGAACAGTAACTGTTGTGAATGGAAGCTTGAAAACTGCAGCAATAACCTGTGGGCACAACATGACCTTATCAGATATTGCTCCTCTTGTCTTCCTCAGCAAATTTGATTGTGACTTGGCTTAAAAATTTCCTTTCCATTATTTCCATGGCAACGTTGCATACTAATAAAGCCCCAACTATCTAAGCCATTTATCATTCTTCTCTATAGTAGCTTCCATCTCAATCTTGAGATCTGTGTACGGGTCCATCAGACTCTGAAGCATCTTGTTCATCGACAAAGGTGGCGGTTCCTCCTCTGAGAACTCCTCTTCCTCCTCATCACTTATAGCCACCCGCAGGTTGAGTCCCTTTCTCCTTAGCCTAGTTGCGACATGCTCTACCGACTCAGTTTCAGCCTCTAGCTTCATGGCTACTACAAGCTTTTCTTTAGGGGCCATAGTGCTTGATGAAGGAGTAGATGAGGAAGGCGACTGCAAGAAGTAATTAGCAAAGAGGTATTTGCATGGCGAAGAGACGAACATTTCATAAGAATTACGCTGCATGCATCTGCTGAGTGACCTCCTTGACAACTCGCGCACCCCAATGATTACAGTTAGTGGTGAATAATCTTCCCGCAAACCCAAATATTGTTCTTATCAACATTGCTTCTAATACCATGCTCACTTGATAGCACTGCTTGCTGACTTGAAATTTCTTCAACCTGAATCCATTAACTGGTTTGTCCACTCTGGTTCCAAATACATCAGCAACTATAAATGTGCCTTGGCCTAAATCTTCAACAATCTGGTAAGGACCCTTGTACCTCAAAGTCAATTTCCCTGGGAATGGACCAAGCCTAGAATTATACAGCATCACCCAATCTCCCACTTTGAACAGTTTGAACTTGACATTCATAGCTACCTAGGCTTGTCTTCTCCTCTAGATGATCTCAGTGATGTAAGAACTCACCAGCCTATCCTCTTCTAGCTGCATCAAATACTTACATCTGTGCTTTATTCACAATGCAAGAGACATTTTCTGAGCAGATACTCTCAAGCTAGGTACCACAAATTCCATAAGTACTACAGCCTCCAACCCATAGACCAACCTGAAAGGTGTCATCCCTATGGTGACTTTGAAAGCAGTCATGAATGACCACAGAGCTGAATCCAACTTCAGGTCCCAATCCTTATGATCATCCTACACAATCTTTTTCAGAATTTTAACCAGAATTTTGTTGCTACTTTCTGCCTGTCCATTGGCGTGGGGATGATATGGGGTAGACTTCTTGTGTAATATCATGTGAGTTTTAGTCAGCTCCTGTATGACCTCATTCAAAAAATGTGTCCCCCTATCGCTCACCAACTCAATTGGACACCCAAATCTTGTCATAATGTTATGATACAAAAACTTTGCAACACTGACTGATTTGTTATTCTTCAGTGCCACAGCTTCCACCCACTTAGTACAATAATCTCTAGCAACCAAAATGTACATGTTCTCCCTAGAGCTAGTGGGCTTCACTGGTCCTACAAAGTCCATACCCCATTTTTGAAAAGGTTCCAGGGGTAGAATAGGATGATTTGACATACTGTCCCTATTGTCTGGCTGACCAAGCTTTTGACACACCACACATATTTTGGCATACTCATGTGCATATTTTAACAAAGTAGGCCACCATAAACTAGCCTGCAAAATTTTCTTACCTGTAATGTCTCCTGAAAAATGTCCATCAGCTTGTCCATAATCAGCTTCCTGTAGAATTGCTGACTGTTCAAATTCTGGAACACACCTTCTTATCACTTGATCAATACCCTTCTTGTATAATGCTCCTGCAATCACCAAAAATGGTCTGCTTTTCAATGCAAATTTCTTCCTTTGATCGAGTGAAAACCCTCTTGGCATAACCCCATCAGTTAGGTACACCAACATCTGATCATACCAAGAATCTGGAACATCCTGCTGAACTGAAAATAAATCTGCATCAGGTAACTGATCATCCACACCTATCGGAGATTCCCTTGTTTCTAGTCTGCTCAAATAATCTTCCACATCATGCTCTTTCCCAGGAGTATGAATAATCACAAACTCAAATTCCTGCAAAAGCAACATACACCTTGCTAATCTCCTTGTAAGCATGGGCTTCTTAACCAAGTACAACAAAGCTTGGTGATCAACATGAAACATAACCCTGTTACTGAGTAAGTAATGCCTGAACTTATTCAATGAATATACCATGCCCAAAGCCTCTCTCTCAGTCACAGTATAATTCTTTTCTATTGGGGTCAACATCCTACTTGCATAATATAATGGTCTATACCATCCTCTAACCTTTTCCTACATCAACACAGCTCCAATTGCAATATCCAATGCATCAACAAAAACATGAAAAGGCAATGTCCAATCAGGAGGCTGCAATATTGGTGCTACTGATAGCATTTTCTTTAACATCTGAAAAGCTGTCTCTTGTGGTTCATCCCATTTAAAGGCAACATCTTTCTTTGTAAGATGAGTCAAAGGTGCACATATATTAACCAAATATCTAATATACCTTGAGTTCCACTTCACCTAGCCCACAAACCTGCTAAGCTACTTCACATTCTGAGGTGATTTGGCTGCCTGAATTGCTTCAATATTTTTGGCATCAATGGCCATCCCATCAGCAGATACTACATGTCCCAATAAAATACCACTCTTGACTGCAAGTACACTTTTATGTGGATTCAAGGCCATGTGAAACAGTCTATATCTTTCCAAACATAACTTCAAGTGAACCAAATGTTGATCCTTCTTTCCAAATACTGAAATGTCATCTACAAAAATCCTCATAAAATCCTAAAGATAAGGTTCAAATGTCTTATGAGCCACAAAGTCGAAGGAAGGTGGACCACTCTTCAAACCAAAACTCATCGCTGTATACACAAGTGCTCCCCACTCAGTGATGAAGGCTGTCTTGTGTTTGTCTCCTGGAGCTACCTTGATTTGATTGTAGCCTAAAAAACCATCAAGAAAGCTATACATCTCATGTCCAACTACTGCATCCAACACATTATCACAAAATGGCATAGGGAATGGATCAGTGATAGTTGCAGCATTTAACTTCCTGTAATCCACAGACTCCCTCAACTTCCCATTCTTCTTTGGCACAACAATAATTTGTGACAAACATGACACTTCATTAACTAGCTTGATGAATCCTACTGCCAATAACTAATCTATTTCCTGCTTTACCTGCTTTGCAAAATTGGGGTTCATTCTGTATCTCTGCTGCATGATTGGTGTAGCATCCTCTCTGAGATTAATGTGATGTTGATGTAATTTAGGATCAATGCCCTTTACCTGTGAATAATCCCAAGAAAATACATCTTTATACTCTTGCAACAGCTGAATCAAACCTTTCAAAAATTCACCTTCAGCATGGATGCTGATTCTGACCATCCTGGGATCTTCTTCAATTCCCAAATTAAACTCTTTGACTCCATCCTCTTTTACCCTGGTGGAGGTACCAAACCTTTTATCATAGATATTTTCTGTCACTACTCTTGCTTCCTTCTCCTCTTTATCAATCTTCTCTTTCTTAGGCACCTCTAAATTACGATCCATCATCTGCAACACTTCAGATCCAGAAATCTCTTGGCCTGGAACTATTTTTACTTCATCCTCACCCTGATCTTCATCCTTCTATATTATCCCTTCTACATCAACCTCAAAGATAGGCACAATAGTGGGATTAGCTCTCAAAAATTCCTCCTCTTCATCATCTTCCACTGCATCTGCCAAGTTTATGGTTGAGCACATAATGGTTTAGTCATTGGAGGGATTTGTTTTCTTCCCTGCATTGATATGGTTACTGACTGCTTCCCCTTTCTCATCATGACAACATTTTCTCCCCAATCCTGCTTAACCCTAGCTTGTATAAACCAAGGTCTTCCCAACAGCATCTTGTAGGAAGAATTTGAATCCTTCATTCTTAGTACCACAAAGTTCACAAAGAAAACCATACCTACAATTTCAATTGCTTGCTGCTTGAGAATGCCTAAAGGCTGGACTCTCCTCTGGTCTGCCATCTTCACTTGAAATGGTGCTGGAGCTAATGTTCCTCCTAACTTCAGTCTTCTATAAACCTCCTCAGGAAGTATATTCACCCCTGATCCTCCATCCAACAACACCTCTTCAAATAGCATGCCTTGAAACATTACTTCCACAACAGGTACTACAAAATCCACATTTGCTGGATCAATCTGCTACAGCATTACTTTAGGATACTGGTTTGCCAACACTTGGTCTTGCTGACCCTGAAGCTTCTTCAACAACTTCTCCTTAAAGGCTGGAACTATACATAATAATTGATCCAATGACAGTTGCAAGGGACAGTTCACAAGTGCCTCAAACCAATCTTTGTCTTCTTTTGTTGGCATCAAACTTGGCCTGTCAAGCTGATGCTACTTCTTGGATACCTCCAACTCTTCATTCTTCTCCTCTACATATTGAACCTGCTCCTTCTGCACTTTTTCATGAACCTTATCCCTCACATCTTTCTGCTCTCTCCAATTAATTGGTCCCTTAGCTTTTGCTCTTGTGACTACCAATGCTTCAGCTTCTTCCACGTGACCACATTGGTAACAATCACAATACCATCTTTCTTCATGTTCCTTCTGCTCAGTCTGATGTACTATGACTGGCTTTGGTTCCTACTGCTCCTGAATTTCCACCAAAATAACATTAGCCTGAGCTTGTTGATTATGTTGTGGTTGCTGCTGCACTCCCTATTGGTCTGACTGACCAGGCCTCACAATGGGCATCCCTCTTTCTCCCCTGTGTTTAACCCATAATTCACAATTGAGACCAACCCAATGGTCTAGTGATCCACAATAGACACAAGGAATCACTCTATCTCCTCTTCTCTGATTGTTGCTTTGCTCTCTCCAAGGAGGTCTTGGAGGTCTTGGTGGTCTATTAAATGGTTGTCTTTCTCTAAATGGAGCTACCTGATTTGCAGCAGCTTCACCTCTACCTCTTCCTGCATTTGGTTGCTCCCTATTCCTGGGGTTAAACCAACACCTAGAGGTGCTATGTCCTTCTTTGTCACGTATTTCACAATACAACTTAGCTTTGGGTGCCAACATTGAATAACCAATACTCTTTAATTTACTCACCAATTCCCCTTCCTGAGTTGCTTTATCCTTTTTGGACTTCTTCTTTGTGCTTTTCTTCTTCCTCTTTGACTTTTCTTCAACATCACTTGACTCAGTATCATCATCTGAATTATCATTTTCATCAGTTTCATGGGCATCAGTGGAGTCTGACTGATCATCAGAATCATCATCTTCTTTGGACCTGCTCTTTATTTTGGGTCTGCCAAGTCTTTTCTCCACTCTGACTGCTGCATCAACCAGTGTAGCAAAACCTGGACCGATATCTACACTTGCCACAACATTCTTTAAATCTTTCCTCAAACCTGTCAAAAAATATCCTGCCAACATCTCATCGGTGGGCCTCTCATTGCCCTGAAGTCTCTCAACCAAAACTCTGAACTTTTGAGCGAAATCTTCAACCACCATATCCTTTTGTCTGATCACCCTAAGTTTCTTCAAAATGTCTGTAGGAGTCTACTCCTTTCTGAATCTCTGTAAAAAGGCTCCTTTCAAAGCATTATAGGTAGCAAAATGGGCTATACCATATTGGCTGAACCAACTCATGGCTTTGCCTTCTAATGTAGCTGCAAATTGCTCCATCTTTGTTTGGTCATTATGCAAGGCCTGATAAACCACCAACCTGCCACTTTGTTTCAAACTGGGCAACATGACAGTCTGCATCTTCTTTCAACTTTCCTATAAATTTGGCTGCTTTCACCGTAGGGTTTGAATGGGCCATGGGAGGATTTCTGGGTGGTCTCCTAGGTCTTTGCCTGGTAGCCCCCTGTAGTGGGTCAAACTGAAGCCTTCGTCTTGTCCTTGCAGGTCTTCCTAACAAGGAAAGTGCTCCAAAAAGAAGCCTCGCATGCCTCCCATATGCTCTCGCAGAACCCTCAGCCCCTTGGTTCAATAACTCTTGTTCACTGTCACCGAAATCCTCCTCTCCATCAGAGGCAACATCATAATGAAACGGATCAATATCAGGGTTTCCAGCTCTCGCCCGTGCCCTCATATAATAAACTCTGCCTACTCTCCTCTCTTGTTGTGACATACATGATTCTCCACAGATTCACAACAGCAGGATCGCCAAAGTGTTGGGGTTCATCAACACACACAGAACTTAGGTGTTGACAACATGTCACACACACTAAAGACAGAGTTAGACAAAGCCAAACACATTTAACTCATCACCATTTCACCATTTACCAAATTTCGACACAGCAGACTGAAGAACAAGCATGAATCATAGAGCAAGAGACTGCACAGTTTGATTCATCTTGGCCCCAGGATAACTTCCATTTCAGCCAAAATTACCTACTCGTGTGAACCAGCATGACCTTTAAATAGGAACTTCTGGCAGTTATAACAGTTACATCCGATTGACCAAAATCCGACTTATGAAGACTCCAACTTCTAAGATTCGACTGACTAAAAGTTGATTGATTAAACATAAGTACAAGTAATGATTTGGTGCAGGGTCAACAATGAACCGTGCAAAGATGTGTATAAAAGATACTACCTAGACGAAATAGTGGATTGTTAAAACTTACCCACAAATACTTATTGATTGTACCAGTATGTCCCTAGGAATCCGGCTCTATGAATCATAGAGTTTTTTAGCACAGCTAGCCTTTGTATATATCGTAATAGAATAAAACGATGTTCATCTAGCTCCTTAATGAGATCTCAACTTTGTACATATCTTGATATAAATAAATTTATGTCATCTTGAATTTTATAAAGATAGTTGCCTTTCAAAATTTGTCTGGAGTTGTAGAAGTTTAAATCTCTTGATATTGCGTTGAGAATTTAAATCAAACCATTGACTTATTGTGTAGGTACCCTCAAATGATTTATACACAGCCATACATGAGAAAAAACTTCTCCTAAAACAAGCCCAATCACCCACATTCAAAGGCGAGGGAGCCTATATCAAGCGTGATGCTGAAGCCTGGATTGAGGCAATGAAAGACTATTTTGAAGCTGCAGGAACCCAACCTGTAAACCAAACTATGCTTGCAATGTTTTGTCTTACTAGCGATGCAAAAATATGGTGGAAACAACATTGCAAATACTTGGGTGTATCAAGATCTTCTCGGTCTTGGGAGGATATTAATGAAGCAGTTACAGCAGATATCTCCCACTCGCTCATTGAGATGCCAAAATGAATGAGTTCTTTGCTCTAAAACAACTATCCTTATCGGTAGGAGAGTACTACTCCAAATTCGTAAACTTGCAAAGGTATGCCCCAAAAATTTCTATTGAACAACAGGTAGCACGATTCTATCAAGGATTAAATCATCCCTTGGATACCCGTCTTGAAGCAATGAGACCCACATCACTTCAAGATGCTCTCTTAATGGTAACACCTTTGGCTAAAGAGATGGCTAGGAATCAGGGAAGAGGAAACTTTAGAAATCAAAGGATCACGCCAAACAATTGGAGCCCTAGATCTTCTAATCAAGCTTACCAACCTCACCCTGTAGTATCAGCAACTACAATAACTCAACCACAACATCCAAATGTTTGTTGCTTTGAGTGTAATGACTTGGGTCATTACAAGAGTCACTATCCTAGTAGAAATGTACCAACTACCACAGATGCCATTCTTGTAACACCAAATGGTAGAGGCCAACCTGTTCTTCATGGAGGAAGGAACACAAAAAGAGGTTGTGGAAGAGGAGTGATGGCTCAAACTCAAGCCATTATTATGGAAGAGACAGCATTTGGAGACCAAGCTGAAGAGAGACAAAGTTTACATGCCGCTATTGACAACCCTAATGCTCACCATCAATATGCATTCATTCAAGTACCGGGATCTCACCAAGGTGAAAAAATTGAATTCTTAATTGATTGTGGAAGCTCACACACATTTCTCTCTCCTAAATGCATGAGAAAACTAAATTTAAACCAGTCTCCTGCTAAAAGGATAATTGTAGAACTAGAAAATGGGAATTCCTAACTCAGCATACAGCAGGGCAGGTAGAATTTGAACTAGGGGGATAGTCTACTTCTGGTTTCTTTCACACTTTACCTCTAGGGATTTACGATGGGATATTGGGGATGGATTGGTTGAAGCAAAACCAATCTCATATTCATTGTGTACAAGGTAATTGTACCTTTACAGAAGATGAACTAGGGAATGAAGTTCTAGTTCAAGGAAAGAATGGGAAACCTAAATCTCACTTAGTCAAGTCTAGTAGACTTCTTAAGGGTTTACAAAAGGGTCAGCAGATCTATGCAGTTATACTCAAAAAGGTAGAAGACACAGATTCAAACTTTCAACCTGATTGGTTGAGAGAGTATTCAAATGTATTTCCTATGGATCTTACAAGTCTTCCACCACCTAGAGAATTTGATCATGAAATTAAGACTCTCTCTAGTTGTGAACTTGTTTTGAAGAGACCGTATAAAATGTCACTCCTTGAAGCAATTGAACTCAAAGATCAACTTAGGCAACTTATTGAGCAAGTATTTATCCAACCAAGTACTTCTCCTTGAGGTGCTCCAATCCTTTTCCAAAAAAAGAAGGATGGTTCTTTATGAGTTTGCATAGACTACCGCGATCTTAATCAAGTTATTGTTAAGACCAAGTACCCCATTCCTAGTATTGATGAACTATTGGATAGGATTCACGAGGTTAAGATCTTCACAAAGATTGATATTTGATCTGGGTATTATCAAATAAGGATCAAAGAACCATACATTCCAAAGACAACATTCAATTTCTAGGTGTGGACATTATGAGTTCATAGTAATGTCTTTTGGTCTTACTAATGCTCCTGCAAGCTTCAATCGACTACTGTAGGATATTTTCATACCCTACCTAGGTGATTTTGTCTTGGTTTTCTTCGATGATATTTTGATCTATTCTAAAGATGAGGCACATCATGAAGAGCACGATCGTAAAGTATTACAACTCTTACAACAGCATCAACTTTATGCTAAGAAGAGTAAATGCACCTTTTATTCTTCCCAAGTCAGTTATCTTGGCTTTATCATGTCTTTTAAAGGTATCTCAGTCAACCCAGATAAAGTTAAGGACATTGTAGAATGGCCTCAACCCACCTCCGTCAGTGAAATAAGGGGATTTCTTGGAACTACAGAATGGTACAGGACATTTCTCAAGGATTATGCTCTCATTGCAGCACCTTTAACTGAATTACTAAAGAAAGGAATGAGGCTTGAATGGAGAATAGAACTTGAGACCAATTTTGCAAAGTGAAAACATTACCTAGTATCAGTCCCTATTCTTGAACTTCACGATTTCAACAAAGAATTTGAAGTTATAGCAGATGCTAGCAAACTTGCTTTAAATCTCAAAGATCGTGAGAAGAATTACCCGACCCATGACTTGGAACTCTTAGCAATCGCCCATGCATTAAATCTATGGAGACATTATCTTCTCTGTAGACGGCTGGATAGTTCACTGTGTGGGAACGTCTTCTTAGGAGATGGGCAACGAATTATTTAGTAGTTACCATGGTAATTACTACAGTAAACCCGAAGTATAAATAGGGACCATTACATTGTAATCGGGTTGGAAATTATTATCATTTGGGCTAGCACCTTGGCTATACTTGTACTTGAGAATCATTGGCAGTATTGTCGGCTGTACTTTCTCTCTGTAAATCATATTCGCTGTAATCTTGATCTGTAATCCCAATCATGGCATATATTCTAGTTATACTTACCTCTCGTCCAGTCTTCTGAATCTAAACCTTATTTCCAGTACATAAGTCTGATTCTTATTTCAGTATCCAAATTCCAGTCTAGTCTCTAATTCCTGTCCAGTCTACTGTCTGAAATCTTCCTACACTAGTAGCTGAAATCTTCCAACACTGGAATTAGCTGTCTCAAGAGATCAGCTCCAGTTCCATTTCGGCGATCACGGTGGCTCGAGCTGAAGCTCGTTGACTGAAAGACTCTTCTCCCAGTTCGAATTTTTTAGCAATGGCACCAAAATCGAGTCATGGCCGAAAATCCACCATTCGTGTTGACCCCATTCCTGAGGAGTCAGGAAGAGAGTCTAACCCCAAGCAAGAGAAGATGATTGACACTGAGTCTCAGGAGGAGCATAGTCAGGCTGATGAGGCGCAGGACTCACAGCACTCCAGTCATTCTCGACGTCGACGGGCAGAACGAGAAGCACGGAAGGCAAAGAGTTCCAAGAGTTCTCGGTCCCAGCAGAGAGATGAGGATGCTAAGGGAAGTAAAGGAATTCACCGTACTTCTAGCATACAAACCAGAGAAGACACTGACACTAAGACAGAGACAGAGATTGAGTGGGATGCTGACACTGACAATTGCAAGAAGACTCCCAAGCGTCATTCTGAATCCAAGAAGAGAAGTGGTAGGATCAGTAGTAATCGGAATGATTACACAGCTTCCCTGAAGATTTCTTTTTCAATATTCAAGGGAGGGAAGAAGGATGATCCAGACGTTCACATACAAGCTTTCGAGCAGTATGCTGAACTGAAAAATATTGATGAAGATGATTGGGGGAAATATTTTCCACAAACCTTGAAGGAGGCAGCGAGGAAATGGTATTACCATTACCCTGCATGCCAGCTCATATCATATTACAAATTTCTCAAAGCCTTCAGGTTGGAATATTCCGACAATAGAGGGGACGAAGATATTCTCTGTGAATTAGATAAGATCAAACAAAGAAATTTTTCAGTCCGCAGTTATGTGGAAAAGATAAAGGAGCTAACCAGGAAGTTACAAGAACCGCCATCTGAGAAGAGGTTGAGGGCATGGTTCCTGAATGGGTTCAGAAGCAAAAAGCTTAGGGAACAAGAGGTACCAGCCCCTACCAAGAAATTCAATGATCTGGTCCAAAGGGCATTAAAGCTGGAACAGCAGGCTAAGAAGGAAAAGAGCCACAAGAAGCGAAGGACCAGTAGCAATAGCTTTGCTATTGAAAGTTCTGATTCCAGTGAGATGTCCAGTAGCTCCGAGAGTAGCTCTAATGAACGAGCAAAGGAGAAATCAAAGAAGGGATCCTAGACCAAGAAAATTGAAGAGATGGCTAGGTAGATTGCCAAAATTAGCCACACAAGACATCGAGTTCGAAAGATGGAGACTTGGTGTTCAAGATGCAAATCCAAGGACCATATCTCCACTGAATGTCCACAACATACCTACTGCAAGGCTTTTGTTCACCTATGGAATAATTGTGGCATCAAAATTCACCACTTTAAGAAAGGAAAAGATCTATCAATGGTTGCCTACACTGAACCAGTGAAGGTAGAACCAGTCAAAGTAGCTCAAGAGGAGATACTAGGTACCAGTGGTACTGGTCAAGGACGTGGCCGATACCAACCAGGAATGAGCATAGGAAGAGGAAGAGGCAACTTCCAGAACATGAGCATGAACTGCTATACTTGTGGGAAGTATGGCCATTTTGCAGCCCAATGCCCGGATGCACCTGCAATGACCACTAATGTGGCTAAGGCATCAGGGCCAGTCCCAGTCGGGGTAGTTACTAGGAGCAAGGGGGTAGTCATTGAAGAAATCCCAGGCACTTCACAAGCACTAGTCAATCCTAACAGCAGCAAGTGGGATCAACAAAGAGAAGTTTGGAAGGCCAAAGGTAAAGAAAATGTGGTAGATGAGTGGCAAGAGCAGAGGGAACTAGCGGCTAAAATCACGGAGGATTTAGCCAAGAAGCTGCCAGAGCAGCCAGAAAGTTCTGAAGCTAGAGTCATTCAGAGAATACTAGCCCAATCAACTGATAAAGATCAGTTAGTACCGGCCATAACTGAGACCATGCTGGCTGTGGTACATGGACTAGCTGATGAAATGGGAATAGATGGAAAGAGTATAAGCACTGCAAAAGAAGAATGGCAGTGTGAAGATACCAGTTCTTCAAGCTCTGACAATCAATCTAACCAAGAGAGAGAATAAATTCATGTGAAAATTTATGATAGAATTCAGAAGCTGACTATAGAGCTGGAGGATATAAGAAAAACCTTGCCTGAGGTGGCCAACTTTATCAGACAGCACAAAAAAACTGAGGCAGAAGCCAGAATAGTGGACTTGACGGCCGTCCGAGATGATGAAGTTCCACTTATTCAGGTAGACTACAAGGTCAGGAAGCAGTGGGAACCTCTCTCAAGTGTTATCCTGGATGGAGGGGTAGGAGTCAACATAATGGGAGCCCCATCTTCAGCAAAGAATGGATATCACTAATATGAAACCAACACCATTCAAAGTACGAATGGCAGATCATAGAGTCGTACAAGCGACGGGTATGATTGAAAACATGCAGATAAGAGTTGGGAGGGAGAAATTCAAAACCAGTTTCCTAGTCCTGGATGTGCAAGGAGCATATGGGATGCTACTAGGGCACCCATGGTTGAGAACATCACATGATGTTCATGACTATGCAAACCAAACTTTGACCATAGAAGGGGCCAGTGGCAGAATCCAAATCCAGACCAACAATACCAGGAGCTGGAAAAAGGAACTAAGGCCGAAGGAGTTATGTCAGAAGTACAGAGCCAAGAAGATCAAGCGAATGCTAGCGGCTATGAACATATTCCCTTTGGCAGAAATTGACTTGAATGCAGTCTTGTTGAACAAAGAGCAGGCTGACAAGCAGAAGAGACAATTCCCTGATCAATTTACTGAAGTCAATACAGGGGAAAGAACAATTCAGCTAACTAGAAGGATGGTGAAACCAGTTGATATTGGTATAGTAGAGGAACCAGTATGTTATGAAGAGTACCCACTGGATCAGAATACTGATTCAGAAATGAATGGACCATCCTGGGATTACGCTGAAGAATCGACCAAACGAAAAGGAAGCGGGCCAAACTGGTTGCTTTCAGATGACCAGGAAGTGGAAGAGTGGAACCTAGGATCAGAGGATAATCCTAGAATGATCAAGGTCAACAAGCACCTCAATCCGACAATGAAGGATAAGGAACGGAAAATGTTCCAGAACTATAAAGATGTGTTTGCCTGGGAACATACAGATGTGAAGGAAGTAGATCCTGAATCATGTCAACACCGAATACCACTGAAACTGGATGCTAGGCCAGTACGACTGCAACGATACCGGATGAACCCCAACTATGCAAAGAAGGTTAAGGAGGAGATTGATAATCTTCTCAAGGCTGGGTTCATTACGGAAGTGGCAAGTAGTGATTGGATATTTCCCACAGTCGTCATCCCCAAGAAGAATGGAAAATTGAGAGTTTGTGTCGACTATAGGAAACTAAACACCCAAACTATTAAGGATCCATTTCCCTTGCCTTTTACTGATATGTTTCTTGATGAGATCGCAGGATATGAAATGTATAGCTTAATGGATGGTTATAGCGGCTGTAACCAGTTAAGATCTCTCCTAAAGATAGATCCAAGACCACTTTCATCACAGAGTAGGGAGCTTTCATGTATCTGGTGATGCCTTTTGGCCTGTGCAATGCACCAGCTACCTTTCAATGGTGTATGATAGAGATGTTTAATGAATTTCTTCATCGGTTCCTCGCCATTTTCATGGATGACTTTATTGTCTATTCAGATGAGGAACATCACCTTCTATTCCTAGAAATGGTTTTCAAACGCTGTCAGGAGAAGCGGATTTGTTTGAATCCATTCAAAAAAAAAAATCTACTCTGGAAGGGACAGCTACTAGGACATGTGGTTTCTCGCAATGGAATAGAGATGGCCGATGATAGAATACAGTGTGTTCAGCAAGCTAAAGCAGCGAGAACTACTTCAAAGTTGAGTTCTTTCTTGGGTTATGTGAATTTCTATAGAAGATTTGTACATAAGCTTGCTTCTCAAGCAGTACCACTATATGAGCTTACAAAGAAAACTAGTAAGTTCAACTGGACTATGAATGCAAGGAGAGCTTCTAGAATCTGAAAAAAGCCATTACCAATAAACCAGTCCTTAGGCAGCCAAATTGGGATATTATTTTCCACGTACATGTAGATGCTTTGGGATTGGCAATGGGGGCAATATTAGCTCAGCCAAATGGAAGAACAAGAAGAACAGACTATCCGGTTTATTTTGCTAGTCGTAGATTCAGTCAGGCTGAACAAGGCTATACGACTACTGAGAGAGAAGCCCTTGGAATGGTTTCCAACGCTACAAAGTTCAGGCATTACCTGTTGCGGAAGTTGTTTCATTTTTATGTGGACCATCAAGCTCTTCTGTTTCTGATTAATAAAGTCATTATTCAAGGCAGGCTGATAAGATGGATGATGTTCCTTATGGAATTTGAATTCAGAATTTTCCATAAGCCTGGCCGAAACCATTGTGGACCTGATTTTCTTTCAAGAAGTACGGAAAGATATTCAGAATCACCCTTGAGAGATGAACTAGTGGATGCTAATTTATTTCAGCTAGAGGCAGAAGAATCAGTGGATCCTGAATGGTATGATATTTATCAATTTCTTTTCCAAGGTGCCTTTTCAGAGGATTGGAAGCAAAATCAGAAGAAAGCTCTGATCATAAAAAGCCTAAAATTTATTATCATAGGAGGATTACTTTATCGACTGGGTATTGATGGTATACTTCGACAATGTGTCCCTATGGAAGGAAGAATGCAAGTAATTTCAGAAGCGCATAATGGTGAATCTAGTGGACAATTTTTCAACGAAGTAACCTATAAGAAGATTCTGCAAGCTCGTATGTGGTGGCAAACACTTATTGCTGATGTCAGAAGTTTTTGTAAAACTTGTGACATATGCCAAAGAATCGGTCGACCAATAGCTACAGATATGACTCCCTTGATGCCAGTACAACCACTGGGAGTATTCATGAAATGGGGACTAGATTTTATGGGACCTTTTAAGAAGGTTACTTCCAGCAATAACAAGTACATAGTAATGGCTACTTGTTATGTAACCAAGTCGGTTGAAGCTAAGGCTCTTCCTAAAAACACAACCAAGTCAACTGCAAGGTTTTTATTTGAGAATATTGTATGCTGATATGGATGTTCAGTAGAGATTGTGACCGATCAAGGAGCACATTTTATCAATGACACTATGGATATGCTTTCAATCAAGCATCGGAAATCTACTCTTACTATCCCAGATGCAATGGACAGGTTGAAAGCAGCAACAAGACAATAAAGACTATTCTCACTAAGGTGGTGCAAATGAAACCAAACAAGTGGGATTTGAAACTTCAGGCTGCTCTATGGGCTTAGAGGACAGCTTATAAGGTAACTACTGGAATGACACAATTCAGAATGGTGTATGGCACTGAAGCTGTGGTTATTATGGAGTTTGTGATCCCCAGTCTGAGAATGGATGTGAAGTATGGCTTAGACTTCAACCATAATCTTTAAAAACAGCTAGATGAACTGATGCAATTAGATGAGCTCAAGCAAAGGGCTATGTTGGAATAAGAAATTGTTCAACAACGAAGGAAGATGGCATGATTGCCGAATTAAAGTTCAAGAATTCTAGAAAGGAGACTTAGTGCTTCTATATCAGTCTAGACTGGGTCCAAAGAAGCCGAACCTAAAGATTTCTTGGGTAGGACCATTTGAGGTAGACTGGGTCTTCTCCAATGGCACAGTCAGACTGAAAGATTTATCTGGATTTTTGTTGGGGGGTTGTCGCATAGCTCAATCCACCGACATAATGTCAAACCAATGGATCGATAACCCGGCTAGTGCATGAAGGCATGGAATCACTAGAAGTGCAAGAGGATCCTAATCAAGAGAGTTAAGAAGAAGAGAAAGCTATGAAGAAGGCTAATCACTCAATGCCTACTCTTTAATCTTCTTTAATCTCAACAATCAAGAGGATAATGGGTGCACACTCTCATCAATCACACACACACATCAATCAAAAGCTCAATGAGCTCACAAATAATGTAAAAGTGAAGATAAATGAGAGAGGGAAACACTAATTAGAGACTAATCAATGCTTAACTACACACCATAAACACAATTGACAAAGAGAAAGAAGAACAAGATCACTTAGCTTTCCATTGCATGCCATATAAAGTGGGTGAGCACAAAAGGAAGCTCCAACTCCAAACATCTTCACCTCTATCTTCTCTACAAGCTTTCCATGAAAGCTTAACTCACATGAGGATCCCTAAAAAATGACCTAACTTTCACTTTTATACCTAGGGCATAGAAAACATGTCTGGCCGCCCGTGAGATGCATAGAATTGTGTGCATCTCTATAGCTCCTAGGCATCATGGTAACATCAAGTATACAAGCTAGAACTCATGTAGAGCCCGTAAATATGTCAAAAGTACATATACAAAAGGATGTGTCTGTCAAAAAATGAAGCAACGTATGCTAATACATCATAAGCATATGCTAAAAATAGCATAGTTGAAGGTCATCTGCTACTTTGTATTTGCGCTGCCAAACACTGCCCCCCTCCTAAGCTTTGTCGTCCCTTACAAAGCCATGTCGTGGTAGATGCTATG
The DNA here is from genome assembly GCF_014529385.1 of Adiantum capillus-veneris. Taxonomy (NCBI): domain Eukaryota; kingdom Viridiplantae; phylum Streptophyta; class Polypodiopsida; order Polypodiales; family Pteridaceae; genus Adiantum; species Adiantum capillus-veneris. The sequence goes on from NC_140935.1 coordinate 21,368,214, forward strand.
AGAAGAATGGACCTGAAAAAGAAAAAGGCAATGAGGTAGCACGCTGAATAATATGGCGATAAAGCATAAAGAAAAGGAAAATCATGTATGTGGTAATGAATGAATACAAATAATTATGGAATGCTACACTGCCATTAAGGACAAATAAATTGCACTTGCTGAAATTAATTAATCAAAATTTTTGGGCTTATGGATGAGTCTATCAATTAGTTAACTACAACTAAAGGTTAAAACAATTACTCTAGTACTAGGTAAGTTAGAAAGATTATCTAAATTTAAGATTCCCTATTTATGTTTTTTAGCTTTGATTAGCTTACTAACTCCCACAACTCCGAACAAAAGCTTGATTTTTTTACTTGAAGCTCAATGGAAGTCTTTTTCATGTCTTTTTTTCTTCTTTTCATTTTTCTTTTGTTTTTCTTTTCTTGTTTTTTTTTCCTTTTTAAAACATGTGTTTTTATTTTGTATGCCTGGGGCTTTTTGCTTCTCAAAGAAAAGCGCCCACACTGGGAACCTCTAGGACTCTAATACCATGAAGCTGGGATTTCTCTTCCAAATTTTGCTTCCATTTCCTTTGTATTCTCACTAGTGGTTGTTGTTGTTTGAGTGAGCAAGCCTCTCTATGCTTAAAACACTCCTAAGGTCTCAAACACTCAAATAATATTTTCAACTAAAACTAGTGGTCAAGTGAATTGGTTAACCTAAATTCATAGTCTCCTAACATCAAGGCTCATCAATAAGATTAAACTTAAGGTCAATTAACTAAAGCAAAGACAAGTTTATACATCTTTAATGGCAGATAACAAAACATATCTAAATGCACTCGATCAAACCATGGAATACAACAATCAGCAAACATAAATTGCCACAAACATAAATCTCCACAAACATAAATCATGGAAAGTAGTACACCTGGAGATATGTGCTGCATATCCTCAATAGCCAAGGAAGAAAACTTGTGAAGCTGGAACTCGAGATGTCCATGCTGTGTGAAAGCTAAAGTCCATCTATGTTGCAAAATCATAAACAAAACACTACCACCTAGAAAGGTGTGTCAGCATAGAAGTGGAAGTTTTATTACCTAAACACAAATAAAAATAAATCCTAAACTAAGGTCTCAAACCTGGATGTCTAGAGGGAAAAAACCGAAAGGGAAAAAAGTGCCTCTAGCATATGCGCATGTATCTAGTGCACCATAGTCAATCTGTACAAGTCAAGGGTCTGGTGCAACTAGGAGGGATAAGAGAACTCTCTCCAAACAATAAAACCTGTAGTCTCGTAGCTCTCTCTATAATGGTCATCAACTGGCTAGCACCTAGCTCCATGTCAATGGTAGAATCTATAGCACAACTAATGGATCTAGGGATAACATCAATCTGTGACTGTGTGGTCAATGAACTATGTGGCTCAAGATCATTGAATGGCTGACTCTTGCCAAGCTCTAAGTCAACAACATGGTCAATGGAAACCTCAGACAAGCTATGACTAGTGTCAACCTATGATGTGATACGTGGTCGGCTCTTTGGTAGCCAAATCTTCAATCCCTTCAATCTCATGAGGAGGTCATTGGGAGATTTCTTCACATGTGAATGTAAAGATCTCTCTCTCCGACACAGTCTCTGTGGTCGTGGCCTCTCTAGAAATGATCTCTGAGATTGTCTAGAAGGTCTAGAAATCTCTCTCAAGTCTCTCGTAACCAAATGTGATCGTGAATGCTCACTATGTGCTACAACTCTCAATCTGGGAACCAAAATCTGTCTATGTCCCTCATAATAACCCTATGCCTCTAGTGATTGTCTAGATGTGAGCCAACCATGTGATAATCCATCATGTGTAATCCAGCTCTCTATCCACACATAAGTGTCATCACTAGGCAATGGTCTCATCGATATGTCTCTCCGTGGAACATATACTCGTCGAGTCCTATAGGAAGCTCTGGGTGTAGATCTATATATCTGATGTGGAAAGGGTAACTCCTTGGTAGCACTAATCTGAACTCTATCTAGAGAAGGCTCTAATGCTCGCTCAGAATCAGACAATCCTTGTGGTCTCCAATAGAATCTCGCAGGTGCTTGTCTATCCTCATGATGTAAATGTCTAGAGGTCATACTAGTCTGTGTAGGCTCAATTATATGTGGTGTGACCTTTATATGTGTGGTATCTGTGTGGTGGTCTAGAGGAACCTCATGTGTTAATGTCTCTACAATCGTATCTGCTCTCTCTATGATCGAGGAATGAGATCGTGTCTCTACAAGAATAGAGGGCTCTATGGAAACATCTATGTGATGTGGGTGCTATGTAGGTGAATCAGTCACTACTGTGTCACTCTGATGCACATCATGATGATGAGCAACACATGTCAGCTCTATGTCAGTGGTCTCATGCTGATCTAATCTATGAAGCTCACTCTGTGGTAGGCTAAGCTCAAGAGCTCCATCTAGGGGTGGCATAGTCCTAGTAATCTCTCGTAGAGGATCACAATCACTCATGGGTGTAGGAGGTGATCTATGACCAGAGTGGTGGGCTAAAGCTATAGTAGGTAGTCTAGTGCTACAATGTGCTCGATCGATCAATGATCTAGGTGTGTATCTCACTCCAATAGTTAGCACATAGATGGCATGATCAATGCCTCTATATACACGTTCTTGAGGATCTCGATCAAACGAAAACATGGCAGTCACTCTCTGACATAACTCACTAGATGTGCTAGACTCTCGTGTGTATCGATGTCTAGAGTCGTCAACATATGTCTTTGTCTACTCAAGTCTATACAAATCTACCAATGTGGGATGAGTATGCGTATCTAGGGACTTGTCATATGATAAAGGCTCTATGGTCTGTAAGTCAAACTCAAACATCGGTAACTACATCGCATCATACTCGTCTCTAAAAGATCTTGGCATGCCTGGGTTAGGCATAACTCGTACTAGCTGATGTGTGGGAGGATCCTGAACAAAGCGCTTCAGTTTCTGAAAGAAACTCGATCGGCTCATATCATGAAATATGCATAATCCCATCCTCTCACCACACAAGACTAGCATAGGTCTATCAGTCTGCAGAGTAGTGTCTAACTCGTGTAGCTCATCTCTCATTGTAGGACTCGTGTCACTCGTCGAAACTATAGCCCCGTGTGCCATAACTCTCTCATGGTCATGTGATCCTGAAACATCAATATGGCTCAATGTTGTGGTCGTAACAGCCTCTCTAGGTAAATGCATGGTATGCTCCGTCACCAAAGGCTGTGGATGCTCTCTCATGGGTCCGCAATGTAATCGTCTCATAGTCAATGGCTCTATGTGTGGTGCACTCACGACGGGTGCTCTCATCTCGGTGACTCGTGGTGGCTCTGATTTCATCGTGCCGAATCTAGCTCTGTGCGGTGTCTGTGAGGACTCTGATGTCAATCTCGTCTCGATCTCTATGCGTGGCTCTCTCAATAACTGCTCTCGAGACTCATCAATCTCCAGTGTCAATCTAGATTTATGGTCATTGATAGAGTCCTGTGGACCAATAGGTCTAGGTGGAAATCCTGGAGGTGGTCTAATGGGTGATCTCGCTGTGTATGTGGACTCAAGCTCAATGTCGGCACTAGATGTAGGTGATCTAGGGCTAGGGATAAGTCAATAAGGCAGGCCAAAAATCATCGTGTAGGTACTATAATCATCAAGGCCATAATAGGTCCTACTACCCATGGATCTACCAAAATCTACCTGAGGCTCTGGTACAGGCATCTGTGACTCTCTCAAATACATGTGTGCATCATCATCAACATACAAAAAACTATCATGCATACGCTGTAACTGGACTGTCACTGGATGGTATCGTGTGTCTGTAACATCCTCTAGGGATGGTACTGGGATCTCATGTCTAGAATGGATATCTTGTACTTGATAGAGTATATCTAAGAAATCTATGAGATGATCAGACCTCGTGGGGTGGGCTCTGGCTCTAGCTGACTGAAGCATGAGTAGAGTGATCATGAGGATGAAGCCTCACAAAATAGCGATCGGTAGATCGATCTCTATAACATAATTGTCCTCGTACTCTCCTACTAACCATAGCAACACCAAATCGGAACCTCTCATGGCCATGGTCGTCATCAATCTGGAGAGTGCAAATACTCAATGATCATGTGGAAGCTCACTAAGACTGATCTAGATCTCTCAAGGAATAGCAAGCAATATAATAAGTGTATGGCAAGATCGTGATGTGAATGGTGTGATCAAATGAAACTGTCACACGGGTGACCTATAGTCAATCATGCATGATAATAGTGGCTCATAAATCACATCACAATGATGTCAAATGTGTCGAGAGTCCACTAAATCCTACAGTGTGCTATGTCAAACAAGTAAGCGAATCGAGCAAACGACTCTCTGGACGTATGTACTCTCGGTGTCTAGTCGTGCATAAATGCGCAAGTGAACGAGGTATATAAGAGAAAGTACAAGAGAGGGATCCTTGTAATGCAGGGTCCAAAAGAGGCCGACTAGATGTGCACATGCATGGGACGCCTACAAAAAAAGAGAACCAAAAAAAGTTTTTTTTAATAAATTAATATTATTTTTAAAAAAAATAAAAAATTTTGGGGTTTTTTTTTAAATTCAGACTCCCATGCACACACTCTTTTTATTATCTTTGTTGACTTTGTTTCTCTTTCTCTCACCTAGATTCTTTTCTCGCATGCCTTGTCTTTTGTTGACTTTACTCCCTTTCCACACACCTAAAAACAAGCATGCACATGTGCTTGACCCCCTACCCCCTTTGTTTGCTTGTGCACTACACTTTACATACACCCAAATTGAGGATGGTACACACCCCTCTTAAATGATGCACACACCTAAATCAAGCAATGCCCGCACACACCTAAATCAAGTAAGTGCACACACACACCCAATTTAAGTAAATGCACACACACACCTAAATCAAGTAAGTGCACACACACACCCAATTTAAGTAAATGCACACACACCTAATTTAAGTAAATGCACACTGTTTTAAGAAGTGAGACGTGTGCGCATGCAAAGCTAAAAATAGGTCGTGAAGTGTGTACGCTCTCAATTTGGTGAAGATTTTTTTGCAATTAACACTTCGAAATCACACCCAAAATCAATTTTTTATGCATTTTGCATCCAAATTAGGTCGATTTTTGCTTCTCTTTTTGCTTAATTTTGACTAAAAATTAACATAATTAGCAATAGAATTAAGCAAATTAAGCATATACAATTGATCATCACACTTTGAACTTTGCAATTCATCCAATTTCACATCAATTTGCAATCAATTACAAGCCCAATTAAGTGTACACACACAAGCATAATCAAGCACTAATCGTTAATCAATGCACACACAATCCAGCAAAAATTGGGCAGCATTTTGACGCAATTTTAGCAATGAAAAAAATGATCCATAATCATCATAACAACATCTAGTAATCCAATGCTTTTAATGAACCCAATTGGCACCACTTAAACCATAATTTGCACTAAAAAATGTGCACTTTGCCTACACATAGGCGCACTAATTGCACTTAGATTGCACTAATTTTTAATGAAATTTATCTTTAATCAAACTTGCAAATCAAATCAACAAATGAATGGGTTATTTCACTCACAATAACATAAGCATCGCGTCGATTTTCCACTTCAATTGATGCCTACACACATGTGTGTGTACTAGCAACCGCTTAACCGCAATTCACCTACAATCAATCAAGCACAAAATCGCATGTGTAGCATCATTTTCAATCAAATTAAACACATAAGAATGATAATCACACTTCAAATCAATGATTTAGCTATGTGTAACACAAAAATCACGTGTGATTAGAGAGTAATTAGAGAGCCTAATTAGGAAGAAATCCCTAATTACACACTCACTCGATTTCACTCGATTTCACTCAAAAAAAAAATTGCAATTTCTTATCAAAAGAATGATTCTTAAGCCTCTAATTAGGCTTACACATATAAAGAACTTCAATTGTTAGCGGATTAGTAGAAAATTAGTGAAAAAAAGAGAGAAAAACATACAAATTAATCACAATTTCTTAACCAAATCTCACCATCAAACCACAATTCACCATCATCAACACCTAAAACATAATCTAAACTACTCTAAAACATGATTAATGACTCTTCAACACACTAATGAGTCCTCTAGCTTAGGTAATCGATCCCCGACAGCGACGCCAATGTTGGGGGGTTGTCGCATAGCTCAATCCACCGACATAATGTCAAACCAATGGATCGATAACCCGGCTAGTGCATGAAGGCATGGAATCACTAGAAGTGCAAGAGGATCCTAATCAAGAGAGTTAAGAAGAAGAGAAAGCTATGAAGAAGGCTAATCACTCAATGCCCACTCTTTAATCTTCTTTAATCTCAACAATCAAGAGGATAATGGGTGCACACTCTCATCAATCACTCATACACATCAATCAAAGCTCAATGAGCTCACAAATAATGTAAAATTGAAGATAAATGAGAGAGGGAAACACTAATTAGAGACTAATCAATGCTTAACTACACACAATAAACACAATTGACAAAGAGAAAGAAGAACAAGATCACTTAGCTTTCCATTGCATGCCATAGAAAGTGGGTGAGCACAAGAGGAAGCCCAACTCCAAACATCTTCACCTCTATCTTCTCTACAAGCTTTCCATGAAAGCTTAACTCACATGAGGATCCCTAAAAAATGACCTAACTTTCACTTTTATACCTAGGGCATAAAAAACATGCCCGGTCGCCCATGAGATGCATAGAATTGTGTGCATCTCTATAGCTCCTAGGCATCATGGTAACATCAAATATACAAGCTAGAACTCATGTAGAGCCCGTAAATATGTCAAAAGTACATATACAAAATGATGTGTCTGTCAAAAAATGAAGCAACATATGCTAATACATCATAAGCATATGCTAAAAATAGCATAGCTGAAGGTCATCTGCTACTTTGTGTTTGTGCTGCCAAACAGTTGTTGTTGCCAGGAGTATATAATGGGGCAAAGATCAAGCTTTATTATTCAGAGTCCAGAGAAACTGGGCCAGAACAAGGTACTAAGGAACTCGAACTTGTTGATCAAGAGATACCAGAATCAAACATTTTTGGACTTTTTCATGTGCAACCAGTTCCAATTTCAGAATCAGTACCAAAAGAATCAGATCAGACTGACCTTAGAATTAGTACCAGTATGGTCGAACTAGACTGGAAATTAGTCCGGTATCAGTGGGGACACACTTTCCAAATTTTAAGCGCTCAACAGTCAAATGGCACGCCAGTAGTAATTATTTCAAGGATGGGTCGCAGTCTTGTCCAATGCATGTCTGCCACGAAAATAGCGACGCACACAAGTTTAGGAACGGCGAGTGGTGGAGCTTTTATCGTGAGAACACATATAACAGTCAGGAGAGTTAGCATTTTTCCTCATAAATCCCCTGCGTGACGCTTTCCTCCTATTAACCATTTTCCATCGCCAAGCTCCGAGGTTTCTTCGCTACAGCCGCAAACCTCGACCTCTGAAGAGACAGTTGAATATCACCAAGCCTTGCCAGCGACACCAGGAAATGGCTTTGACACGATCTTCTCCTTCGCCTGTTTCATCGTCATCATCTTCACACTGTATGGGTAGAAGGAAATGCTCAGAGAAGATGCAGGAGTCAGTTGAGGAAACCCAGGCCATAGTTGCTGCTGCAAAGGCAAGCCTTCCCATTATACCGTACAATAAAATCCAGCGTTATGTATTCACTGATCAAGCAATGAGCAGGTAAACAAGGCTTTGAAGTGAGAAGCCAATTTCTGAGCAGGTATGTTTGGAGGTAAAGAAGGCTTGGAGTGAGAAGCCAATTTCTTAGCCGAAGAACATTGAGCTGTCCTCAGATGATGAAGAAACGGACAGTCAAACTATTTCAATAGACCTGAAAAGGAAAGCAACTACAGAACAGGCTGGCAGTTCAAAGAAGCCAAAGACTACACTAACAAAGAGCAATGAGTTTTTGAAGCAGCTAGAAAGCCAGGTAAAGACAGTAAATACTGAGAAAGTTGTAGTGAGCCAGACAGAGCAGTAATCTGCTCAGAAGACGGTGCCTAACCAGTCAGTAGCACAAAGTGCAGTTCCTACTGGTTCTAGAAAAGATCAGGCCAAGCTAGACACTTCTGAGAAGATAGCAGACCAATCAGGGGGCAAAGGCAAGATCCAAATGGACAAGGGGAAAGGTCCAGCTTCCTCGACTCTACCAGGTGGAGTTCCTACTCAAATATTGAAAACATTCTGCAACTGGTAAAACAAGACAAGTTGCAGCAAATGCAAACTAAACAATTGAAAGGGCATCTTCTGCTTGGCAAAGCTGATTATGCAACTTTACCCTACATGGCTCCAGTGATAATATATGAGCCTACTGATTCTGATCCAACCACAGTCAAAGATAGATGTTCAGTCCTCATACAGTCTTCGTGGAATACCATTGTCAGTTGTATGGGAAAACTGATGGAGGCTGATGGATTAGAAAATGAAGTGAAAAAGCTCAAAACTGACTTGACGGAGGCACAAGATCAGATTGAAAAGCTCCAGAAAGCTCGGGAAGAGCAAACATACAGCACAGGGTAGTGGAAGCTCATTCAGAAAGGACTAATGAGTTACTAAACAAAAAGTTAGCTAAGGCTGAATCTGAAATAATGATCATAAAAAATCAACAAAATGAAGCACTGAGAGCTACAGAGCGGGCTGAAACAATGCTCAGGATGAAGCGGGCGAAATTCAAAAACTTGTTAATGCACCATACCGCTCTGAAGGCCTCTTTGACTAAAAGATACATCTATAATAGCTTGGCTGAAATTTTAAATCCATCTGACAATGTTGTTTTCAATTTAGAGAATTTGAAGTCCTTGATGGAAAGTATGCAGAGTGATTTGGAGGACAAGGTGACTGAGTATAATAATGCTCTGATGAATCAAGCTATATTAGATTATATTGAGTAGCAGACTTCTCCAGATGAGGAAGAAGAAGACCAGGAAGATGAAGCTGATCAGGAGGAGGATGATCAAGAAGCAGGGCATACAAATGATGATGATGATGCCCCACCACCATCTCCACCTCCAAGACCTGGTACTGGTGGTACAGGGCCAACTGAAGAAGGCCATTCATAGCCAGACCAGCCACGCCAGAATGAGGACCAGCTGGAAGAACAGAATGAAGGGCATCAGTCGGGTAACCAGCAGATTGAAGAGCAGCATCCGAGTCACACTGGGAATCAGCCAGCTGATCAGTCCCAGCTCAGCAGGGATGCTAAAGTGAAAATGAAAGTGCAGGATGAGGGACAAGTTGTTGATCATCAACATTCACTAAATTTCATTACCCTGAATAGGCAATTGAGACATCAACAGGCCTCCATAACCAGACAGTATCTGGAGGATGATGATCTCTTGTCTGATTTGGAAAGATTTCAAAGGCTATATGTTGGAGCCAGGGAAATGGTAGAACATTGGAAATCAGCAGCTTTCCATGATAAAGAAGCTTGTCGTTTACCTGCTCATCCTAGTACAATCCAGCTGCTGGAACGAGTTCCTGAATGGATACTCAATGCTAATGAGAGAGTGGCAAATCCGCACTTGCAAAGGTAGTATACTGCAGATTATCGCTCCCTTTCCATGGAACTAGAACTTCTGATGGGTAACAAACCAACTTACCGATGTATGAAGGATGTTAGGGTACAACTCAAGGAAGTTTTGGTGCAAATGCAAACTGCCAGAGGTGTTTTGGATCAGAGATTCAAAGCCATTCTTGAGGACCAGACAACCACTAGCAAAGGACCTCAGACTAGAATGTTAGTTGGAGCACAGGCAACTACTCTCCGAACATTGTTCTCGCTAGTGACAATCGCCAGAAAGATGATGCAGCAAGAGAACCGGGATGTTCTCAATTTCTTAGAATTTGTGTCTGATTCTCCAGTTCTCTTGTATGTGGTTCCAGCAAGAGAAACAGAGCTTCCAAGATTCTTTCTAGCACTGTATCCTCAACATCCAGAACCAATTGATCGCCTTACATATTTCAAAATCACTGATGAGCTTCAGGATTGGTATGAGTGATCAACTGTGGAATGGAAGACTTGGCAGACGCTGTTCAATGACGCTCTCCAAATCAATGATATTCAGACACTGAAAGAGGAGATGCATAGGATCCAGCTGTGTATGGGCCAGTGGAAGATTCAAGTCAGAGGACTGACCAGGATTACTAATCAGTTGCTACAACTTACGATCGAATCTTCTAAATTGCCTAAAAAAGACATTATAGCAAAGTCGGGTCTGGCACCACAGTACATGGAGATGGCTGAAATTCTTTTCGAAGCTCGAGCCAAAACTAATCAGCCTCTTCCAGAAGGATGGATCCATACTACTTTGCATTGTCAAAAGCTGGCTAGAACCAGACTTAGCAAGGGCAGGCATACACTCTATGATCCTGACACCAAAACCTATCATTCCCTTACGCCTTATGAAGTAGAGATGACCACTGATCGGCGGGATCAACTTGAGCAGGAGGCCATTTACCAACTGATTCAGAAGGAGAATGTTGGTACTGGGACTTCTCAGGCACCCTCCAGGTCAAAGGGCAAAGAGAAGATGGTCCAATGGAAGGATACTGGGTAGTTCCATATCAGAATTCAGTGGCGACTTTTCTCCTCAGCAGGCAAGTGGAGATGATAGCTCTACCTTGGCCTGATGACAGCTCCACCTTGGCCTGGTGAGAGCTCCACCTTGGCCTTTTCAGTTGCCTCTCGCAATCCTTGGCCTTTTCACCTGCATACTCGCAATCTTTATATGTCCATTCTGTCAGTGGTCAAGCCGGATTTCCAACATCAGAACCAGACGGTGGATTTTTCAGTCTCACACAAAAATCAGACAGGGGAATTTTTCAGAAATTTTGGAATCTTGCCAAAGTTCAAGAAAGAAGGTAAGGATGTAGTCGGCTGGATAGTTCACTGTGTGGGAACGTCTTCTTAGGAGATGGGCAGCAAATTACTTAGTAGTTACTATGGTAATTACTACAGTAAACTTGAAGTGTATAAATAGGACCCATTACATTGTAATCGGGTTGGCAATTATTATCATTTGGGTTAGTGCCTTGGCTATACTTGTACTTGAGAATCATTGGCAGTATTGTCGGCTGTACTTTCTCTCTGTAAATCATATTCGTTGTAATCTTGATCTGTAATCCCAATCATGGTATATATTCCAGTTATACTTACTTCTCGTCCAGTCTTCTGAATCTGAACCTTATTTCTAGTACATAAGTCTGATTCTTATTTCAGTATCCAAATTCCAGTCCAAATCTTCTGTCTGAAATCTTCCTACGCTAGTAGCTAAACGAGTTCCTGAATGAATCAGTGTCCAATCTGCTGTCTGAAATCTTCCTACGCTAGTAGCTAAAATCTTCCAACATTGGAATTAGATGTCTCAAGAGATCAGCTCCAATTCCATTCTCAGTTAAAAATTTTACTTAGTCACTATCATAAAAGCTTGAATTGGATCTTTACACAAATCAATCTCAACATGAGGCAAAGAAGATGGATTGAACTTCTTCAAGAATACGCCTTCGACATAAAATTTGACCGGGGAAGGACAATGTAGTTGCGGATGGACTTACTTGCAAAGATTTTCTTAGTGCTATCTCTATACCTAATAATCCTATGTGGGGGAGAATTAACGAAGCAGCCTTGAAAGACCCAAAGTATCAACACTTATCCTTGCAGATTCAACAAGGCATAACATCTGAGACAAAGAACATATTGATAAAGGATTACTATGTTCAAAGGGATGTCTTTACTTTTTACAAAGGCTTTGTGTACCTAAGGACCCAACACTGAAGAAAGTAATCCTATTTGAGGCCCATGGCTTCAGGACATCCTGGGTATGCCTCAAAGGGATGTCTTTACTTTTTACAAAGGCTTTGTGTACCTAAGGACCCAACACTGAAGAAAGTAATCCTATTTGAGGCCCATGGCTTCAGGACATCTTGGGTATGCCAAGACCTTAAATGTTGTTATAAGAAGCTACTTTTGGTTAGGAATGAAGGGGGATGTTCTTCGCTATGTGAAGCAATGTCTCTCCTTCTAATGGATTAAAGCTGAAAGAATCAAAATACTTCAACCTCTTGATATACCCCAAATGAAATGGGAATGTATCAGTATGGACTTTGTCATAGGATTATCCTTTGTTGGAGGCTATGATTCAATACCTATTTCTATTAGTATTCTTACTAAGGACTTGATGCTTGTGAAAACTACCTTCATTGTTTGTAATATGAGCCAAATCTTTGTAAAGGAAATCTTTAGACTTCATGGTCTACCTAAGAGAATTGTCAGTGATAGGGATGCAAAATTTAACTCAAAGTTTTGGACTATACTCTTTCAAGCCATTGGGACACAATCGTGTTTTGGCATAGCATATCATCCGGCATGTCACAATTTAAGGCTCTTTATGGACAAGAATTTTTGGCTTCGTTAAACTTCTCTTATCCTACTATAAAGGTAGAAGCCTTAAAGCAAATGCTCAAATACATGGAAGCCCAGACCAAAGGGATCTGTAAGGATATTCAAGCCGCTCAGAACAGAAAAAAATATTATGCAGATAAGAAGAGATCAGATCAAATCTTTAAAGAAGGAGAGAAGGTATTCCTTAGGGTCAGGCCCAAGAAAAGCAACCTATCCTTGGAAAAGTATAAGAAGCTTAGCCCAAGATACTGTGGACCCTATGAGATTGTCAAAATGATAAGTGATCAAGCTTACAAGCTAAAGCTACCTTCTAACCTCAAAATTCATGATGTCTTCCATGTTAGTCTATTGAAACCTTATGTTCATAACCCTGATCAACTTTTGGATACCAAAAAAATATTTGTTCCAACCCAAGGAGTCCTTGAACTTCAAACTGTCTGTATCCTAGAAACATGGGAGAGATAACATAGGAACAAAAGCATCATCGAACACCTCGTCAAATGGAAATATTTGCCTGAAGAAGATGCAACATGGGAAGACAAAATAACTCTCCTTAAAGATCATCTGGACTTATCTTTGAGATGAGGACATCTCAATTTTTTAAGTTGGGAAGAATGTAATGTCTGAGCACCCTTGCAGAGGGGACTCCCATGTAAAAGGATTAATATCGGGCCATTTTGGTCATGAATAGACAGTTTCTATTTTTGGTAGTTTTTTCACCTTTAATGAACTAATGATGAATATATTGATGTAAGATTTTCAAAAATAATTTTTTTACATTTTTTCTCACCTTTATCTAAACATAGTAAGTTTTCAGGTGCGTGCACCCACCTAGATGTGATTGTCTCGTCTAAATCTACCCCATCCTAAATTTCCATAAAAATAGATTTTTGCCTTTAAAATTGCTAATATAGTAGGTGTGTGCATCTGACATCCTAGCTTGTCATCCTCAAGCTTGTCTTTTAATAGAAACTTTTAGAATTAAATTTTGATAAGCGAAGCTCACTTTAGACAATTAATTTTCATCCTAGTACCAATAGGTTAATTCCTAACTCTAAGGTATGTATTTGTATGCATGTGCATGGGGATGTATGTGCATGTGTATGTATGTCCATGGATTCCCATAAATGACCCATAGCCATGGACCCATCTCTTATGGTATGGTTGACTATAAGCATGGGTAAGTACATGAGGTGTACCAACCAAAAGGGTAAATAGGGACACCTCTAATGACTAAGTGGGATCTTGTGACACCTCTACACATGATTTTAGCAAGAAGGCATGAGTAAGAGAGGTATGGAGCTGATTTGAGAAACAAGGAACCTCCAAACTCTATATAAAGGACATTCCCACTCAATTTTACACACACTAGGACACAATTGGGAGAAGGGAGCTCTGTTGTTGTGGCCAACGACTTGGTGACTACCGCATAGAAGCTTTGAGATATCAATAACTCCAAAGAGTATTTGGGTAATGTCAATCAATTATTCAATCAAGTTAATATCAACCTCTTCTCTCAATTGGAATCCTTTCCAATTACTACAATATTATTATTCAATTGAAATCCTTTCCAATTGCTACTCTATTATCAAATTTTATACTCTTATTTACCTTTTCTCAATTAACAATTAACAATCATTACCTACTCTATGGTAGTTTCTCTACATTACAAAGTAATGAAGGCCTCACTGTTTGATTACATAATCAATTATGTTGACTACATGCACAATTCTCCATCAATGTAGCCTAGATGCTTGGATGAAGTAGCTAGTCATATTTAAGAATTTGGTCCGACTAAAATGATGGATTGTTTTTTCAAGGATATATAAGTGATTAATCATGTGATTAGCATATGGTTTATAACGCATGTTTATCATAAGATTATGGCAGGTTAAGCAAGCATATGTTTTTGCTTTGATGTGTGGAATAACCATATATGTTTTGTAATTAAAACACGTATAATCATTTACCCTACGTCCATTGGATTCTTATACTGTAGCTTACAACTTTTCAAGTTAAGATAAGTATCTAGTAGTGGGAATGGCACCCAAGAGAACTCACTATGGTGGATCACATGATCACGAAACCAGAATTAGTGATGGCAAAGGCAAAGGAAATTCCTCAATGAATGAGGATGTGCCACTTATCCCACAAAGTAACGTTATTTCTCAAGAACAGGTAGGAGATTTCTTTTTTGTTCCTTCAATCATGAGGAATTTAGGAATGAGAAAACTACCTAAATATTGGGTTAGTCCCAAATCGAAACCACATCAATTGTTGTTAAATTTTTTTAAGATGTATCAATATGGAAGGTTTGTTTGAGGATAAAATGTCTGAAGTAGGAAAGAATTGCCTAGTAGGAAAACTCTTGAACCTTCTTCATTCAAAAATCCTATACCGATACAATCAAAAATCTCTTTGATATCCAGGAAGGAGGGCTTAGTAGAGTGAACGCTAAAGCAGTGCATATGGGTGCACACATCTTGCGGCTTTGTGTCCAGATTGCATGACAATTTAGTTGTATGGGAAACTAAAGACACTGAGAGCTATAAACTCTTGTCAAGAGGAGTGAACTCTTGGGGTTGAGATATTTTAATGAAAAAGGGTCGTATGTTGTTTTTCTTCTAGAAAGGATTGTTTTGGTGCCGCTTTGATGATGCTTAAAGGGCTATTTTAACAAATTAGTTGAGAAACTCTCTGCTCCTCATTGATAGAAGAATCAAAACTAGAGACTCATTGTGTCAAAAGTTGAGGTCCCAAATTTTATGTGCCTCCAAAATTATGGGAAAAAAGGCATTTGGGGTTTCTCTCTTTTGGAAGGTGAGAATTAGGAATGTTAGATTATTGTGTTAGTTCATGCTTCCCCTACAAGACATGGCTAGGAAACCTTTGAATGGCTCGGACTCAAGTTAATTGGTGACAAGAGTCTGTCCATTAGAATTCTTGTTTATCTTGACTATGCTTTTCTCAATCGATTAGGGCCTAGCGACCTGTCAGGTACCCTCCTAGTTCCAAATGAATATGGTAAAGGGGAGTGGACCTCACAATTTCTATAACCTTAAACTCTAATACCAGGTGAGAGATACCCCTCTCAAACAATCTATGAAAAACTTGTACAATTAATACTTTTATATATTTTCAGTATACATCAGGTGGCAGTGTTTGCATAGGGGAGAGTTCTCATCACCCCACCTTGCATGGAGATTAATCCATGAGCTGGATTATATCCAAAGGTACCTAGCGACTAGTGATACCCCTGAATGTGTGGTATGATTGAAAGAATACTAAAGAAGATAACCAAGTGGAAGGTGAATATATGTGTACACCACATCGTGAAAATAGAGAGAGAGAGAGAGAGAGAGAGAGAGAGAGAGAGAGAGAGAGAGAAGAGTGGAGGGTGAAATATAATGTGCAAAGAAACATAAGAATGACAAAAAATAATATTTAAATGTCCCATGTAAATGAAACAAGAAACCATGAATTAATTCAAGTACAAAAATTAGGGTATACCATAACTTCAAAGATATAAATGGCTAGCAGAAGTATCGGACCCTATGTAGGCATTGGATCGCCCATCCACTTTTGCTCCTACTATGGACAGAGAGAGTTTCACTTTGCATGGAGTGATGTAGAACACCTCTAACTTACCTGAGCCAGATATAAGTTGAGGCCACTTTGTCTCTTTCCATAAACCCAAGCTCTGAAAGGATTCATATACCACCATGTAGTAGAAAATCAGCACCAACCATACCAATTTAGGGGCCATGTCTCTTTGATGCCTAGCATTGCGTATTTAGGCAAATCCAAGGCAATATCCCAAACCCATTAGTCGTGTAGGTTGTTTGACTCCCGATGCAATAAACATGTAGATGAGCCTAACAAAAAAAGAATAAGACCTAGACAGCACCGCCCATCCAGCAAGGCCACAGGTCGTCTACCTTTTCATTTAAGGCTAAGCAATGTAGGTGATCCTAATATTGTAGAAATGCTGTCAGGACAAACATAACACATGAGTCCAATCAAAGTAGCATCTTGCATATGTACAAACATTCCTTTCTAGGCAATCAGATTGTATAGTGTCTCTATCCTTACACATCTTCCATAAACCATCATGACCACTTCATAATTCAATCCAATACAATAAAGCATAATCCAATCCCATCGCATGGGTGACCACTCTACCCATCTTAGGGTGATGCGCATCCATTCTGTTAAACCACTTAAGCACATAACATGACTGCAAAAACTTTGGCAATAACAGCAAAGTCATAACCAAAAAAAAAAAGATCCAGTAGCCACATCAGCTTCCACCATCAAAAATCACAACCATAATTCATGAGGGATCTCATCCCTTTACCATAAACCATAATTCTTGCTAAACCAACTCCCACACTTGGAGTTTGACCATACACACTGCAATTTAATTAAGCCAAAACACATACATGGTCCTTAAGAAATGATTTTTTTATGCGTAAGAATTCTGACCATGCTTAAGTGATACACTATGATGGCACCTCACCCTCCTAGTGTATATGGCTAGTTTTGACCTAGAAGGGTAGAAGACAGTATGCATGTACATGAGACATCCACATTTATCTATGAAACATCATATGCCATCATCACACCAACCCAATCATGATGCAAAACGACCCCACCACTTTGATCAAACATATTCCATAACATCACATATATGTGAAAAACAACTTTTTCTATATTCAGACATATGCATGACATACAAAATAAAGTATTTTATCTCAAACCAACTCATACCATAGGCTAGCGCCTTATCACATCACTTTGCCGTATGAGATTTATGCAAATAACCATGACACGAAAAGAAAGCCGCTTTATTTATATTTGTTCGTACACTTCAGGTTGACTAACCATACCCACCCATATAAGTTTATGGACATAAAAAACTTGAATTCAACTCACCGATACAAACCCTAAAGCATATACGATCCACTCATCAACTCATGACTCCACATGCTACTCCCCCTAGGTAGCACCCCTACATTTGTAGGTAGTCTCGTGCAAGGAACGGTTAGTAACTCACACTCATGAAGCGGTATCGGTGACCCAAATACATTTATCAACCAGTTATATCAAATTTTTTTATTTTTTTAAGTGGTTTTCTTCATTCCATGAACCTATATGGTGGTTCTCTAAGGAACTTGGCGTCCAAAATATTGATTGTGCAATGGGCAGCAAGCTGTATTTTGACCATAATATTTTACTCATGCAAAATTTTCACGTGACACACGAGAAATAATATGTTAGAAATAATGTTTGTAATCTCTTTTTCAAAGAATTTGACCTGATTCATAGCGATTTTAGGTGATATGATTAAAACCAGTGTCCCTATCGCCTACATGAAGTGAAACAAAGAACACTTTTAATGCACCTATATGATCATAAACACATTGTATGCATATATCCACGTGATAAACATGATGAAAAAATTATGGATCATCCTTGTAAACATCCAATAAGCCCATAGCTGCCTTTGTATACAAAAAAGCCACCACCGAAGGGGATAGTTTATTGTGAAATGGAGTAGAGAGAGAAAGAGATGATGGCTATGGAGTTTAGAGATTCTTATCATGATTGAGAAGTGATTAGTGGTGGTTGAAAGGCTTGTTTCTTTGCCATAAGAAAGCGGTGATGAGATCTACATAGAGGTTCTTGCCACGGAGTTGATGAAAAGCAAAATGATAAGGTTCCAAAATTCAAAGGTTGTGTCCAAAGGTCAACCATGGGGGGAGTTGGATGCTTTGTGTGTGTCCCAAAAGTCTTTACAAATCCCTACATAGGAGGGGGTGAGCCTTGCTTGTAGGGGATGACAGAGAAAGTCACACACACACACACAAGCTCCCTTTACACAAAGGGAATGAGGGACACATGTCAGCTCCCTAGCCCAGATGCCCACAAGGTGTACCCAATTCCTATTGGATAGCCTTGGAGGTGGACCAATGAGAATTAGGCTAGAGTAAATATAGTTTAATTAATTAAAAAACACTTAATAAAAGAACCAATGAGAATTAAGCTCTCTAGAAGACTATTGGACAGTCTCCCAAGGGGTCCAATGAGCATTCAGCAGCCCAATGGCTTGCCTGATTCCTATTGGCCAGGAGGCAAAGGGGTTCAATGAGAGTTTAGTTGCATTTATTAATTGCATAAAGCTCTCACAAAAGGGGAAAGAAGGACGCATGTCAGAAGGCTATCACTTATACTGCTTAATTATCATTGGCTAGCCCTAGGGAGGTCCAATGAGAGTGGAGCATGAGAAAATAGCAAGAGGGGTCAACCAAGAGAGAGAGGGGGCTGATTTTTTCAAGGCATTATCACACACACACTCACATAATCTCATGTGTGAAGTAAAGAAGACTCTCTCTCCTTCTCAAGCTTTAACGGAAAGATTACCACCTACTCCAAGCTTGTGAGAAGGGAGACCTACACCAACAACTCTTGGCTTTGTGATGCAAATCCAACCAAGAGCCAAGCTTCAATGCATTCTCATCTCCTCTACCATTCTAATGACTAAGCTAAGCTATGCTAATATGAGTGATTATGTGAGGAGATGTACATCTTTCTCGTAATAATACTCCTTCCTCTCAATCTACTCTCATACCCCGCTAGCTCTCACCATCTTTGAAGGTGTGTGAGGTCTTGGGTCTGAGACCGGAGATAATTGATGTTGTGTTTGATAAGTGTTTTTCTTAGTGCATGAAGCTTTCATCTTCATTGCACTAGCTAGTCTTGAAGGAACACAAAGAATTGTATTGTACAATGTCTCTCTTGATGGGAGAAGCCATAATACAAAGCCTTTTGGAGGGGGACCGGCTCCATGAAAATCCGGTCCTCAACTGTTGTCAATAGCTTAATTTTTCTCTCTTTTGAAAGTATTGTTCATGCTATCTAACTAGGTGTAATGCTTTTTTTTGCTCTCTCCACCCAAGCACTCTTGTAATTCTCATTAGGAATCTATTCTAATGAAATGCCCACTATGTTCATGCTAATTTCCGCTACACACAAGTTTTTAGGCCATTAAATGCTACATTGGTATCAGAGCACAAGGTTTCTCTTTTCTTGCTCAAGAAGGGAGGTCCTCAAGCTAGCTATATATGGTTGGTATTATTAATTTCCTGTGAGTAAGTAGAATAGGGATTTTTTCAGCCTTGCATTGCGCCTGCCTTCGTGCAGTTAATGGGTCATCACCGTGGAGAGCTATGGTCTTAATAGTGGAGTGCTACGGTGCTTGCCTACGACTTAACCACTATTGAACTATTAGAATCTTGACAGGAGCCGGTGTTGTTTTTGTGTTGAACGACCCTCTCTTCTATTCCTTGCAATTAATTGTATTCGAGCCACGGGCACAGTAGCTTGAGTGCTTTTTCTAAAGGGGTAAAGAGGAGTAGCAACTAGGGCTTGAAGTGCCAAAGTCCACCTAAAAAGTTTACACCTAAAATTTGTTAGAATGGCTGACAATAGTAGAGAGAGTGAAATTAATGTTGATAACTTTGATTTTTCTAATGAGCAAGCTACTAATGATGCCCCAATGCTTGTTAACTATCTTGTTTCCAGGATTCAACAAGCCATGGGCAATCCATCTCTCCAAAGTGAAGTGCAATGGAAGCTCCGTGCTCATGGGATTCCCCAAGCTCACCACCATGACGAGAGAACACCTAGGAAGCCTCCTTGTGAGACTTCCAAAAGAGGTCTCTCTCCGATTCGGGAAGAAGAAGAGAATCCATACGAAGGGCTCAAGAATTTACTTCTTGATGATGCATCTCCTTCTCAAAGGAGAACTCAAGAGCCTCCACCAAAGGAACGAGAAATAAGTGAGTCTCCCGCCACCTCGGCGGAGATGGCTCCACGAAGACGGCGGGCTAAATGCTCTCCATCACCTCCAAAACGGAGAAGACCATCGCACCCTTCTCCACACCATAATTCAAAGAGGGATGATAAAAAGCAAGAGAAGAGAAAGGCGAGAAAGAGGAAACCCTCTTCTCCATCTTCTTCATCCACTTCCTCTTATGAAAGTGATGGTGAAGACGACGAAGATCAAGACAAGAAAAAGGCGAGAAAGAGGTCACCCTCTTCTCCACCTTCCTCAAATTCTTCACCTTCTGAAGAAAGTGATGGTGCAACCTTTGAACCAGCAAAAAGAAGAGGCCATAGGAAATCCTATGCCACATGGAAGAGGTCGTCCAAGCTCAAGAAGTTCAAAGAGGGAGGGAAGAGCATCTCTTTCCTTACCTATGATGGCACCTTTGGTGCTATGGACAAAGTCTTGGCCTTTATCCAACAATTTGATGTGACGTTCGGAGATGAGGGCTTCACGGAGTCCTCTAAGCTACACCATGTAGCTATGCACTTTCAAAAGTCCGCCAGGCAATGGTGGTCTAGCCTACGAGCCAATGGTGAAGCTCCATGGACATGGAAAGCTTTAAGAGCTTCCATTATGAAATGGAGAAGCTTAAAGCTCTCTCCCTATGAATCCATTAACAAATATGTAGACAAGTTTTGGGACCTACAACTCAAATCCACTCTCTTCAAAAAGTTGGATTTTAGAGAGCAAAAGCAACAATTTTGTGCGACTTAACCAAAGAAATGGCGGAGTATGTCAACTCCCAAAGGCCACGTACCATATCGGCGGTAATACACCATACTATGGTGGCCTCTCGAATCAATTTCCAAACGGGGGGCTAAAAGAAATAATAAGCGCATGGAAAACAAGGGTTCCAACGAGCCTAAGGGGAAGGACAATGTCCAAAAGTCTCCTAAGGGCAACTCCAACAAAGCTAAAGAGAAGGAAGCTTACAAAGGTAAAAAAAAACTCTCTCCTGAAGAGCTTGAGCGTTATCGCGAGGATAACCGGTGTTTCAAGTGCGGCAAACATGGGTATGTGTACCGCGCTTGTCCCCAAAAGAACAACCGCCAAGATCCTCCTAGAGCTACCTTGGTTGAAATCCCAAGAGGAGGAGACTCACCAAACTCACCACAAAGGATCTCCTCTATGCCATGCTTGGGGAAAGGTAAGAGAACATGATGCTTTTATTCTCTTTGACCCTGGTTCTACTCACAATTTTATATCTATAGAGTTGGCCACCAAGCTAGGCATACAAGCCTATGAGATGGGAGATGTCCTACCCACAGATAGTGCTTTCAAGGGGCAAGAAGCTTCATTCACTCCCTTAATTGGGAAATTGAGGCTTCATGTCCAAAGCTATGTGGACAAAGAGGACTTCTTTATCTCTCCTCTCAAGCATGAGGACGTAATCCTAGGGGCACCATGGTTTGATCGCCTGGCTGCCAATGTTAAATTCCCTGAAAGGAGAATCTCCTTTAAGTTCAGGGAAAAAGACATGTATATAGATGCTAAGGAAATGGGTAACACTATCCCCATTGTACATACACCAGCTTTGAACAAGTCAATAAAGAGCTCTATTTCCATGTACATGATTTTTGTTAAAGATTCTCAAAATGAACCTAATGCTTTAGCAAAAGAAAATAAAAGCAACCAAAAGGAATTAGAGTTATCCAATTCTCTCAAGGGGTTTCAAGATGTTTTTATTGACGACATCCCTTGTGAGCTACCTCCTAAACGAGGTAATGATGACCATGCAATTGAACTTCTTCCACGAAGTTCACCGCCTAACAAGCCTCCTTATAGAGTTTCTCAAGCTCAACAAGAGGAGATTATGTGGCAAGTGCATGAGTTAGTTGAGAAGGGCATGGTTAGGCCTAGCTCATCTCCATTTTTCTCACCTGTTCTATTAGTGCAAAATAAAGACGGCACATATCGTATGTGTGTCGACAATAGAGCACTAAATAGGATCACTATCAAGAATAGGTTTCCCGTTCCACGGGTAGAAGACCTATTTGATAAGCTACAAGGATCGACCTACTTCAGTAGGATTGACCTAAAAAGTGGCTATCATCAAATAAGGATAGTTGATCAAGATATTGTAAAGACCACATTTTGCACCACATTTGGTCTTTACGAATACATTGTCATTCCTTTTGGCTTGACTAATGCACCAGCCACATTCAACCGCTTGATGGAGAAGCTCTTCAGGCCTCATCAAACCTTCACTGGAGTGTTCTTTGATGATATTATCATCTACTCTAATTCATTAGACGAACACAAGCAACACCTCCAGGTAATATTTTAAGTTTTCAGAGAGAATAAACTTTATGTTAATCGAAAGAAAAGTGAATTTTTCTTGCAAGAGATTCAGTATTTAGGTCACATTATCTCTCAAGATGGCATCCAAATGTAACCATCAAATATAGAGGTAATAAATGGATGGCCTAAACCAAGGAATCTTTATGAACTAAGAAGCTTTATAGGTATGTGTGCATACTATAGATGCTTCATAGAAAAGTTCTCACAAATTACGGGACCATTATATGACCTAACAAAGAAAAGTGTTAGGTATACATGGTATGCTAAGGAGAACAATGCTTTCGAAAAGTTTAAAGAAAATCTTATCTCTCAACCTGTGCTTACACTACCGGATCTCTCAAAACCATTTGAGGTCCAATGTGATGCTTGTGGTGATTGCCTTGGAGCTGTTTTGCTTCAAGAAGGGCACACCATAGGCTATGAAAGTTGAACGCCCGACCCTATTGAGCAAGCTCTAGGCATATATGAAAAGGAACTCCTTGCAGTTCTACATGCCTTAGACTCATGGAAGCACTATTTATTGGGGACTCCATTCATTCTGCGAACGGATCACCAAAGTCTTAAGTACTTCATGACGCAGACCAAGCTCTCTGACAAACAAATGAGGTGGGCAAATTTCCTTTCACAATTTCATTTTCATATTGCTCACATTGCTGGCAAGTAAACTCAAGTAGCAGATGCACTCTCAAGATGACCGAGAGTGAATGTGGTTTCCATAGCAACTCACAATGATCTATCTTCAATTATAGATGAGTATGCTATTGATCCCGATTTTAGAGATGTGATTTCAGCCCTTGCATTAGGGAAGAAAGAAGAACCATTTACTTTACAAGATGGTTATCTTCTCTATGGAAATAGACTATGCGTTACTAACTCACTGCGTGAGAAAGTAATCTATGAATCTCATGCTCCTCCTTATGCAGGGCATAGAGGGATTCAATCTACCTTAAAGGGAATTGAAATATATTTCTATTGGCCTACCATGAAAATGAATGTACAGGAGTATGTTTCTAAATGTGTGGTATGCCAAAAGACAAAATTTGATAGAGGGAAGCAACTTGGATTGCTTCAACCCTTGCCAATCCCTAATTCACCATGGGAGAGCATATCCATGGATTTTATCTTTGGATTGCCTAAGTCTATCCATGGGAATACAGGAATATGGACGATAGTTGACAGATTCAAAAAACAAGCTCATTTTATACCTGTCAAAAAGACTATCAAAGCCCATCAAATGGCAACCCTCTTCATCTCACAAATTTTCAAGTACCATGGCTTGCCAATGTCCATAGTGTCGGATAGAGATCCTAGAATGACCAGTAATTTTTGGAAGGGTCTCTTTGAGAATTTAGGGACAAGGCTAAACTTTTCTTCGGCCTATCGTCCACAAACGGATGGCCAAGATGAAATAGCTAACTAAACAATTCTTGATCTACTAAAATCCTATGTAACGGAAGTAGATCAAAGATCCCAATGGGAGAAGTACTTACCCTTAGTGGAGTATGCTTACAATAATACTGTACATACTTCCACAGGAAAAGCACCTTTCGCGGTGATTGAGGGAAGATCAAAAAGTCCCTTGCTACTTAAGGTACATGGGAAGATCTTTGCTGCAGATGAGTATAGCCGAGACGTACAAGAATCTTTTCAAAAGATTAAGGATGCTATCTCTATCTCACAACAAAGGCAAAAGGCTTCTGCTGACAAGCACAGAAGAGCCCAAGCCTTTAAAGCAAATGATTGGGTCTTATTAAAATTTTCCAAGGCTCGATTAAGGCACACGATGGGCAAGAATCCTACAAGACACCAAAAGTACTATGCTAAACTAGAAAAAAGGTACTATGGTCCCTTCCAGATTCTTAGGCCAATCAATGAGATGGCCTATCAACTCAAGTTACCCAATCATTGGCTCATACACAATGCTTTCCATGTGAGCCTATTAAAGCCTTACAAAGGAGATCCACCTCAAGAACCAACTACTGAAGACCCACTGGAGATTGAGGACCAAGAAGAGGTGCTGCAGCCCGAGTCCATTCTCCGACATGAAGACAAGGTACTAAGAGGCTGTAAGACTATCCGAGGATATCTTATTAACTTTAAGAATTATCCTTTTGAAGATGCTAGATGGATGCAAGGCATACAATTAAAGGATAACCTAAACCTTATCAATACTTACAATGCTTCCCAAGAGTAAGCAAATGTACAAAATGTTAAAAATGAACAAAGTTTTTGTCTTATAAGACTGTCTTTTTCTTTATTGTGCACAAAAATGAAGTAGTATGCATGCTTAGATCAAGTTTGCGGAGACGACATCTCCCAAACACCAAGTAGAGCTTGTCACTCTACTATGGAAGATTGATAGGACTAATGTGTAGACATGATTGCGGTAGCCTCAGGCTCTCAAGCGCCAAATGGACTAGTCATCCATTGTGGAATGATGGCGTAGGGTAACATAGGGATCCTCTACCCGCTAAGAAAAGGACTCATGAATATGCTTTATCTTCTCTACACCATAGTCGAGGACGACTATGATTTCAAGAGAGAGGTAATGTCATAATAATCAATATCTAATTCTCCTAAATGATTTTCTCATGTTAAACTGATCATTTAATATGGGAAAGTGCCAGGGGAGAAAAAGCTAGAATATTGGTTAAGCTAGCAGACCGGCCACGGTAGGGATCCAAAGAAGGGAAAATAGGGATCCAAAGGGGGGGCCATCTGCAAAAGAGCCATGTGCAACAATGGGCTAAAACGACCCTAAGGTTCAGCCCATTAAGACTTCCAAAATGCTAAGGTTCCAAAATTCAAAGGTTGTGTCCAAAGGTCAACCATGGGGGGAATTGGATGCTTTGTGTTTGTTCCAAAAGTCTTTACAAATCCCTAAATAGGAGGGGGCGAGCCTTGCTTGTAGGGATGAGAGAGAAAGTCACACACACACACAAGCTCCCTTTACACAAAGGGAATGAGGGACACATGTCAGCTCCCTAGCCCAGATGCCCACAAGGTGTACCCAATTCCTATTGGATGGCCTTGGAGGTGGACCAATTGCATAAAGCTCTCACAAATGGGGAAAGGGGGACACACGTCAGAAGGCTATCACTTCTACTGCTTAATTATCATTGGCTAGCCCTAGGGAGGTCCAATGAGAGTGGAGCATGAGCAAATAGCAAGAGGGGTCGAGCAAGCGAGAGAGGGGGCTGATTTTTGCAAGGCATTATCACACACACACTGACACAATCTCATGCGTGAAGTAAAGAATACTCTCTCTCCTTCTCAAGATTTGATGGAAAGCTTACCACCTACTCCAAGATTGTGAGAAGGGAGGCCTACACCAACAACTCTTGTCTTTGTGATGCAAATCCAACCAAGAGCCAAGATTCAATGCATGCTCATCTCCTCTACCATGCTAATTACTAAGCTAAGCTATGCTAATATGAGTGATTATGTGAGGAGATGTACATCTTTCTCGTAAGAATACTCCTTCTTCCTCTCAATGTACTATCATTTTCCGCTAGCTCTCACCATCTTCGAAGGTGTGTGAGGTCTTGGGTCTGAGACCAGAGATAATTGATGTTGTGTTTGATAAGTGTTTTGCTTAGTGCATGAAGCTTTCATCCTCATTGCACTAGCTAGTCTTGCAGGAACACAAAAATTTGTATTATGTCTCTCTTGATGGGAGAAACCATAATACAAAGCCTTTTGGAGGGGGGACCGGATCCATGAAAATCCGGTCCTCAACTGTTGTCAATAGCTTAATTTCTCTCTCTTTTGAAAGTATTGTTCATGCTATCTAACTAGGTGTTATGCTTTTTGCTGCTCTCCCACCCAAGAACTCTTGTAATTCTCATTAGGAATCTATTCTAATGAAATGCCCACTATGTTCATGCTAATTTCCGCTACACACAAGTTTTTAGGCCATTAAATGTTACATGGAGAGCTTGTACCACTTTGTATAATACATACGTTTAGCCATACAATAGTAGACACAATTGTCGGCATTAAAAAATGAGCACTAGGGATGCTTTTATAGGCACTCTGCCAAGCTTCAATGTTGTCCAAGCCAATAGCAGGTAGCACCCCCTCTCAAACTTGATTAACTCTCAGCTTTTAAAAAAATCGAGTCTTTTCTAAAAACAAAGATTTTGTTTTTTGTTGGAATTAGGGTTGCAAGAAAAACACACAACCCTACTTAGTGTGCAATCGAATGATAGATAGCCCTAGAATGATGGGCGTATATACAACGGGGGAAAAACCTCCTAAAGAGGTAAAAATGCCCCAGTCCTAAGTGTGTTCAAGCACAACACTACCACATGTATATGGTAACAAATCCCCCCTGGTGTGATACGGTGAATGAGAGCTGGCACATAGAGTAAAGGGGTGAAAGCATGTTAACATGTCGTGCTTTTTGTGCTAGTTAGAACTTTCAAGTTAGCATATCTTTTAAAAGTTGGGCGTCCAGTAAAATGTTTAGAAATATTATCAGAATTTGTCGAAGGTTGTACATTTACATTCCTTGTTTCAAGAGATTTCTACTGATATATCATACATAATAGATCTTGGAGATGTAGCTCATGTTATTGTACTAGTTAGCATATGTCAAAATTGTGCTAGTTAGCATTATCCGGGACATGAAAAAGTGTGACACATTAACATTCTTTCACCCAAAGAGAAGTGCCATGCCCTGAGGACATGATCAGTCCTCCACAAAGGGGAGTAAGCCCAAAGCTTTGCAAAAATCTTGAAACTTCTCACGAGACAATGCCTTTGTGAAAAGCTCTACAAGGTTGTCCTTGTGTTGGCACATAAGCTAAGATGATCTCTCCTGTTGAGAGCATCTCCCTGACATATTGGTAATGCACCTCAATGTGCTTTGTGCGAGCATGAAAAATTGGGTTCCTTACAATTGCCAATGCACTCTAAATGTCAGTGTAGATAGTGTTGGTAGTGTCTTGTCAAACACCCAAGTTAGTTATAAGGCGTCTAAGCCATACACACTCAACCGTAGCTGTGAAGACTGCCTTGTACTCAGCCTCACAACTAGAAGTGGCCACAGCAGGTTGCTTCTTGCTCAACTATGATATACATGAACTACCAAGCATGAAACAAAAACCACTTGTGGACACTCACATGTCAAAACAACCAGCCCAAGTCCAAAAAAGCATGTAAGCCTGGCAACTATGATCCCCCTTGGGATAAAACAAGCCAAGATGTAAAGTACCACTCAATTCGCAAAAAATCCTCTTGGCAGCCTACCAATGCTTAGACCTTGGGCTATGCATAAATCTGCTGACCTATGAGACTACAAACTGAATATCCGGCCTCATGTTGCATGCATAAATGAGGCATCCAATAGCAGTTTGGTAAAGAGTGACATATGCGGGATCACCAGTATCATGTAGACTCAATTTCAAACATGTTTCCATGGGGGTGGCAATACGTTTGCAATCCTCAAGTCCAAACTTACATAGCAATGTCTCTATGTAACTTTTTTGATGCAAGGCAATACCACCATCACATTGCTTAAACTGTATACCCAAGTAATGATGCAACAGTTGCAAATCTTTCATCTTGAAAGTAACATTCAAATCAGCCTTAAATTCAACAATATGACTTTCATTTGGTCCAGTGATCAGCAAATCATCCACATAAAGAACCACAATGAGAATTACATCACTCTCACGCTTTACATACAATGTTCTTTCTGTTGGATTGTTATGATAGCCTCATTTGACCAAATGAGTGTCAATCTTCTCGAGGAGATTTCTTCAACCCATCATAGCTTTGTTACATTTTCACATCTTATTCTCGTGTCCTTTCTTGACAAAACCGTGAGGCTACATTACATAAACTTCCTCAAATACGTCACCATTCAATAAAGAAATAACAATGTCAGATTGATGTACATCCCAAACAAAATGAGTTGCCAATGCACTTAGACAACACACAGTAGTCATACGACAAGTGGGATCACAAGTCTCATCATAATCTATGCGTTTTTGTTGTGCATAACCCTTTGCAACAAGTCGATCCTTATAGCAATCAATCTCACCATCCAGCTTGCGTTTCAACTTGTAAACCCACTTCTTACCAATGGCCTTTTTGGGCCTTTTTGCTAAGAGGCAAATCACATAAGTTCCATGTGTCATTTTCTATAAGTGCATCATATTTTGATTTCATGGCAGCCATCCAATTTTTTGAATTTTGTGCTTCATCAAAAGATAGAGGTTCCTCAACATCATGTAAGCTAGACAGAGCCACGGCATAACAATCTGATGCATAAGATGCATGGCAAGAACCTGAACGAGTACAACTAGACAAAGGTGCGTCCAATTTACTATCACGTAAAGTATGGACCATTCATTTAGGCATACCTCTAGCCTGCTCATTCTTTGTCCTTTCATCATCAAGTACATCATGTACGTCTGCATCAATAATAGGCTGATCTACAACATTTTCAGAAACCCCCATAGGCTGTTCATTTGTCTCATTGAAACTTACATTCAAACTTCTACCACTGAAAAGAGGCAACAAAGTATCATAAATGTCATGTGAGCTTACATGTCTCTAGTACATGACAGCAAGGGCTGAACAGAATATTCCACAAACACAACATCCCGTGAAACCAAAATATGCTTTGTTTGTGGATGATACAACATGTAACCTTTGCTTTCAGCACTATAACCAACAAAAATACGTTTGAAAGCCTTATCATCCAATTTTCTTCGCTGTGTTTGTGGCACCAAAGCATATGCCAAACAGCCAAAAACATGCATGTGCTCAATAGAAGGCTTTCTATCATGCCACGCTTCATATGGAGTAATAGACTGCAAAGTTTTCATAGGACACCTGTTTAATACATAAGTGGCACACATAATGGACTTAGCCCAAAACGAATGTGGCAAAGCTTGACTTTTAACCATACATCGTGCCATTTCCGTAAGTGACCTATTTTTCCTCTTAGCAACACCATTTTGCTGAGGCATATAAGGCACTGTACATTGGTGTTTTATCCCACAACTAGTGAGAAATGCAATATTCATGAGACATATACTCCCCCCCTCAATCGGAGTGGAGGGTGCCCATAGTACATTTTCAGACATTTTCAATCATAGCTAGAAATTGTTTGAGGCACATAAAAACTTCGGAATTTGATTTAAGAGGAAATACCCATGCATGCCTAGAGTCATCAATGAAGGTCATGAAGTAAAGGTAATTTCCCAAGGACGGAGTTTGCATGGGACCACAAACAACACTGTGCACAACCTGCAACTTGCATGTGGCCCTAACTGAACCATTATTTGGAAACTTTGAACATTGCATCTTACCCACAATACAGTCTTCACAAACATGTTTGATAGGTGCTTCAAGAGGCAGAAAAGAAGCAGCCATATCAGATTTTTGCAAACGCAACAGACTGGCAAAATTCAAATGACCAAAACATGCATGCCAAAAGTTTTTCATCTGAAATAGGCTTTGAATCCACAACTGCATTTGCAAAATTCTGTCCACACTTGTTTCTAATGCTTCTACTGGTAGCAATTCATCTATAAATTTTGGTGATAAGGAAAAAAAGAAGATGTGTTGCCATTATTAAAGCTAATGATTACTTGATCAAGCAGTGTCCTAAGTTAAAGGCCAAAGAGGCAAAGAAGAAAGAGGGTGGTTCCACTACAAATGTTGGCTCCACTACAAATCTAGCTATTGTTGAGTCTTCTATGAAAGGAGACTGTAATGTTAATGTTGATGCAGAATGGGCTTTAAGTGCAGAGTGTATCTACAATCCTTTTGTCCATGTTGCATGCATGTCGGTTGCTACAGAGTCACATGTGTGGTATTTTAAGAGTGGTGCTACAAAGCACGTTACCTCACATCGTGATTTGTTCACCTCTCTTGAGTTTGTCCCTCATGGAAATTTAATTACTTGTGCCAACAATGCCTCTCATCCAGTTCAGGGAGTTGGAAAGATTGTGCTTACTACTGCAAATGGCAGCTCTTTCACACTTGTTGATGCACTTTATATACCTTGGATCAAAAAGAATCTTTTGTCTGTATCTGCACTTGCTAGACTTGGTCTTGTAGTCAAATTTGTGTATGGTAGATGTATTGTACATTATCTCAGTTACAGTGATGGAAGTGTTGCATTTGGAATTTTATGTTGTGGGTTGTATAAGCTCACTTTGTATGACAGGTAATTTTCACTCACAGAAGAACCATGAAAAGTGGCTGCATTATTGTTACCACCTTTTCTTTGAGCAGCAATAAAAGCATGTTCAACTGCACGCTATCTAGTCCTTTTTTTTTTGGAAAGTGACTCTTCCAATAGCAATATGCACAATGCATCAAACTTGACAACTTCAAGATTTCCTTGGGTCATAAGTCTCCAGTACTAGCAAAAGTCTGGTAAGAATCTGGCACGGCAACAAGCACGGTTTGCACAAGAAACTGTCTGAAATGAATTCACCTACAGAAATGACTTGCATAAAGACCAGCCAGAATATCCAAGCTTGTTTTGCAAATTTTGTTGAACGAATGTGGGGAGTAATAGTGCACTTCATAGACAAAGCAATCAAAATAGCAGCAATCCTTGCAGCAAGGCCCTATAACATCCTCAACATCACCTACATCTTCAAAACCAGGACGTACATCAATGCCCTGTACAATATTCTAGACGCCCTTCGACACAAGAACATGTTGCATCATATAAGCCCACATAGGGTAGTTGTCTCCATTCAATCTATCCTCAGCAGCAAACATCTTGAGCACATATGTGTTATTATCAACCATGGTAAATGTTGCACTTGATGTGAAAACTGCTCGAAAAGAGGAGAAATGAAGCGGGAACAACACGTGCTATATAGCACAAACCGTAGAAGACTATAAGGGACCTGTTATGCAAAAAACAGAACTAACGGAAATTTTGCACAAAATGACAAAATAGCATGTGCAATATTGCGTGTAGTGGAATATTGCCTGTAGTGGAAACGGATGCCGAAATGAGCCCGAATCAAAAATCTAAGCAGAGTATGCTCTTTGAGCTTTCTCGAAATTTTTGTCGACATGCAAATGCTCGCCAAAGCTCACTGAAATCAGAGAAAGTGAGCAGGCGTGTGCTGGAGCTGCTGGCGACTAAGCCTGAGAGGATGCAACTTGCTATGATACTAATTGTTGGAATTGGGGTTGCAGGAAAACACACACATCTTGGAGAAGACGAAGGAAGCTCAAGGCACACAACAAAGAGTATATTACTTAGTGTGCACTGGAAAGATAGATAGCCCTAGAATGATGGGCGTGTATACAATGCAGGAGTGAAAAAACCTCCTAAAGAGGGAAAAAATGCTCTGGCGGTCCTAAGAGTGTTCACACACATCACTACCACATGTATATGGTAATATTTTTGCAACCAACTCTTGCCTTGCCCTTCGATTTCTGTTGCAATTAAAACAATATCACAACAACTAATGAGACCATAATTGAATTAAGCTGCATTGTGATGCCCCAATGTAATTATGACTTTTTTGTAATGCCTCGATGTATTTATGGGACCACTTTTTATAAAACTATTTCTTGTAATAATCTCGTTTAATTCTATTTATTCATCGTATGGCCGTTTTTATACCCAACTGTGACTGAAAATATTCTTGTTAGGTTTAGGTCATCCTAAAAAGCACACTGCTTTCTGAAAACACCAAAAGGTATGAAAAGCTAAAATAGTGTAAAAAGTAAAATTTTCTAAAATTGAACCACGGATTCTCCTTGTCCACCAGAACACGAAAGCGGACTCGCTTATCATCGAAAAGCACCAAAAATCATAAAAAGCTAAAAATAGCGTGAAAAGTGCTCGAAAAGCAAATCTTTACAAAATTGAACCATAGCGTCCTCGGGACTCAAAGATTAAGGATCCAATCCCACTTTTCACAAAAAAACACCAAAAAGCACAAAAAGCAAGAAAAAGTTAAAACTTATAATTATTTTCAACTAAACAAAATGTCATGACCTAGAGAACATGAAAACAACCTTGCTTTTCATTCTAAAACCTTACAATACTACCAAACGAGCATTCTAAACCAAAAACTTAAAAAGTGGACATTGAAATCTATTTTTCTTATTTTTTAAAAAGACCCAAAAATCAAGGATCTTACACTAAATCAAGAACTATCAAATTAATTGGCACTTTTTTTTATACCTTCAAAATATTGAATATTTATCTTTTGCCTTTCAAAACTGTAGACAATAGACCATCTAGAAGTGTTTCACAAGAAGTGTCAAGGACACTACTTTTTGTACCACCAATCCATGCTTCCACCCATTTTCAATCTATAAATCCATTTCTCATTATTGTGAATTCATAGGCCATGGGAACTAGGCCTAATACTAATTTTGAAGAACTCTAGGTATATAGCACAAAATGTAGATAAATAAGAACATTATTTTGGAAGATAGCGTTGTATAAGTGAGTTGTCTACTATGTGCAACCTTGTGATCAACATAACTCCTTCTTTGGTGATCAAAAACAAGTTTTGAAGATTGCATCATATTTCTCTCTTCTTGTTCTTCTATTTAAATGTATTCATTGTTAGTTTGGTGTAACTTCGTGACTACGTCGTGTGATAATAAACTTGTTGTTTTGAAGGTATAATCAAGTGTTAATGTTGATTTTTGGATAGAATATTGTCCATAGACCTCAAGTGGTGATATTAGACCACTTTTGTTGAAGCTGTGCTAACCTACAAATTGATGAATCATGATTTATGTACCTCTCAAAAATAGGGTTACCAGATTTAGATAGACCTATTAGTCCATGCCTATAGTCTCTTAGAGTTTCATAGAGTTTTAAGCTCGTTTGGGTGAGGGAATCATCAAGTAGTAAGTAGGAGCAAGGATTATGCGTGCATTAATTGTAAAATGTTTGAGATGATAGGTGATTTCTCGGTAGTGCACTTCTATTCACAATAACTTTGTTGGCTCTAACAAACTTCGTGCCCCATCCTGGTTGCTTCCCTGATTATTGACATAGGGTATATTTGTGCAAGATAGATATGCTATAGAAGTGGTCACGGAGATCCACTAACAACTATCATACACTAAATAAGAGCACAATAAATGAATCAAGTCTCAGCTCCTCGCACATAAAGAAAATATTTGATAAGCTACAAGGTTCTTCCTACTTAGTAAAATTGACGTTAAAAGTAGCTACCATCAAATAAGGATTGCATCTAGTGTCATACACGAGACTGTGTTTTGTACGCAATTTGGGTTGTATCAATACATAGTAATGTCGTTTGGCCATACCAATGCTCCTGCAATCTCTGATAGGTTGATGGAAAGAGTCGGCATAGAGCATATACGGGAGTATTATAATCTTCTACTTCAAGACTTTGGAAGATCATAACAAGCACCTAAAGGTGGCGGCATTTAATGAAGTGCATGCGAACAATCTCTATGTACATGGGAAGAAAAGTGATTCTTTTCTGAATGAGATACGTTACTTAGGTCGTATGATCTCTAAAGAAGGAATCCGTGTGAATCGTGAAAAACTTAACGTAATAAATGAATGGTCACAACCAAAGAATTTTCATGATCTAAGAATCTTTATATGGATGTGTTCCTACTACCTCCTCCTTATGCAGTAAATCGTGGAATCCAAGCACAACCCCAGCAATAGAAACTCAATTTATTGGCCCACTATGTGACATGACATTCAAAACTATGTAGAGCAAGGCCCATTATGTCAAAAGATCAAGTATGATAGACACAAGGCCGCTGGATTGTTGCAACCTTTGCTAAGATCCAAGAATCTATAAAGATGCATGGCAAAAGCAAAAGAGGGTTGCTGGCACATATAGGCACAATTTATAATTCAAAAGAAAATGGTTGGGTTCTTTCTAGAGTCCCAAATCTTGTGTGAGGTATGCTACAAGGAGAAGTTGGCAAGGAGAACTCATAGGCCATCAGAAGTACTATGGCAACCTTGACAAGCTGACGAAAAGGTAATATGGTCCTTCCAAGGTTCAAGGTTGATCAATGAGACAACCTCAACCTTAAGTTCCATGCTTATTGCCTAAGATATAATGCTCCATGAAAGTGTATTAAAAGACTTTAAGATTATATTCCTTCACGGTTCAATAGTAGATGCTTCTCCTAAGAAAAGGAGGAGTTACCACCACGAAGACAAAATGTTCATCAAGGGTAAAGTCTTCTCTAGTATTTATTTAAGCTTGAGAAATTTTCTTTCAAAGTTCCTAAAAGGATGCATAAGCTCTATTTAAAGCATTGAACATGCTTACAATGAATTCCGTTAAATGTAAACATTACATCAATGTAAACATTGATAAAGATGTTGCAAATGTTTAATGAAGTATAACTTGAGACCCTTGTGTAGAGTGTTATGAATATTGCAAATGTATGTGTAAACAAAGGACGGACACTTGTGGCAACTTTACCTTCCAAGTACTAAGTAGAATTGCTATCTATAGCATAAATATATACAGCTAAAATAATGTAAACATTGATAAAGATGTTGCAAATGTTTAATGAAGTATAACTTGAGACCCTTGTGTACAGTGTTATGAATATTCCAAATGTATGTGTAAACAAAGGACGGACACTTGTGGCAACTTTACCTTCCAAGTACTAAGTAGAATTGCTATCTATAGCATAAATATATACAGCTAAAATGCTAAGATACGCTTGCGGCATCCCAAGCTTACAAGCACCAAGTAGATTGGTCTATGGAATGGTGTCAAATGTGAAAAGGGATCCTTTACAAAATGTCCATGGACCAAGAATTAATCTCTCCTAGTATGAAGCATAATTGAGAATGACTATGATTTCAAGGGCAAGGTAATGAATTTATCTACTTCAATTATTTCCTCTCTAGAAAAGGAAGAAAATAAAAAGCATAAAAGAGCCAAGGTTATAATGATGGTAAAAAGTTGCATTTTAGGACCCTATGATTCCAACAAGGATCCTGTTGCTGCCTTTAGAAGCACATATGAGAAGTGAAAGATGTCTATGAATTTCAAAGCAAGATAATGTTTAGCCTTTTGTTTACTTAAATTATTTCTCTTTTGAGAAAATTGAAACAGAAAAAGAGCCAAAGTTATAATGATGGCAAAAACATGCATCATGTAGGGTGCCAACACCGATGATCCTACCTTCAAAAGTGCCACCTAAGAAATCCTCCACTAATAAGAACAGAGTAAAGGAGAACTATGATTTTATGTCACAAAATTTAACTTTTGGTTTACTTAAATGATTTTCTTTCACTAGAATTGTCATTCTTGTAAGGGAAAATAAGATACAGTGGAAGGGCCAAGGTTAAGATTATGGTAGAAATGTGTTCCACTGGATCTTATGGCTCCAAAAGGTCGACACTACCTCCACAAGTATCTAATAAATCTTGTAAAGGTTCAGACGTATTTTTACAAGATGAAAATGAGTACACTAGAAATAGAAAGCACAAGAAAACACATGTCAAAGGACAATGAGGCATGCAACCGTACGTTCATGTCTAAGTAAGTTCCAAAAGATGAATACCACTTTATAAGTGCATGGAAAATCTTTTCAAGATCTCATAAAATTTTTATGAGGCTCAAAACGACAAAATATGACTTATGAAGGTTAGGAACAAAAGGAAAAGTGGTAGAAGGACATGTGAATACGCATGGGCTTAGAACATTCATGCGCATCTTCAAAGAGACTAAATACCCACATTCATACTCCCATACTTTGAACTCTTCCACTTCCTCCTTGAAATTCAGAGTTACTATTTCTGAAAGGGAGAAAAAATAAGTTTTTGCTACAAGGTCAAATTGCAAAACTATATCCATCTAAATTTATCTCTTTTCAAGATCTACAACTTTGTAGAAGAGGTCAAAAGCTAATTTTTGCACCACCTACTGGGATTATCAGAGATTGCCTCTACTAGTATTCCATATGCTAATGTGCTATGGAGCTTCTTTTATCAAGCTCATAACCAAAGCCCTATGGATTCCACTCGTTGTCTCTGCAATATACTTGTATCGATAATTCATTAATGCTTTGAAGTAAAGGAGAACAACATATGTTGATCAAAGAAGTCGCTAATTTGCTTGCGTCATCTCATGTTAATACTCTTCTCCTTAATTTTGGTTATAAGCAATACGATAGTTTGAATATGAAAGTAGAAATGATGCTTACCCAAAAATGTAATCTATGCTAAGGTGAATTTATGCGTAAAGTGAGCTAAATCTTTTAAAGTGAGCTCGTCTGTCGATATCTGGTCAAGTTCAAGAACTATCTAGCTCTTGATGGAAAGTGGATGGAGAAGAAGGACCTAGCATACTCCTCGATTACTAGAGCTACACCTTGAGGCTTTTGGTTTTGGTTTAGTTCCGTCTATTCAAGAAGTGCGTGTTGAGACAACGGGTTGAATTTGGTGGTAGTGCATGCTACACAAGAGTGGAGCAAGTCCGCTCCTTTGTCATTGATTACCTAGAATGAAATGAAGTCAAGTAGTTTGACTCTGAGATTTGAGTGGTATTGACAGGCTGACAGTATTCTACGGAATGACTCAAAAAAATGTACATTGCAAATGGGAACTCCTAAAAAGAACTTGTTACATGTAGTCCCTCATGTGTGTATATGTTTTGTCTTTGAAAGATGAAATGCCTGCAGCATTTTATCTATTCACCTAACAAATAATGTGAATATGATAATAATGAGATTTAGTAGATCAAGACATCTATGAAAAGATTAACACTCTCTAGATACGGGCATGTGTGCATAGAGTCAGTGTCTACTAAGCTAGTTTCTTTTCTTTGTCTATTTTGCAGGTGTAATCGAGGGCGATTACTCTTCCTTTAAAGGAGTGGTTTTTTTTTTTTGGGGCGGGGGGAGGGCCAATTTTAGACAACTAAAATAACTCTCGGATGGCCAAAACTACTTACTTTTAGAAAAAAACTGATGACATAATAATTGCTTCCGCGATTTGCGAAGCTCACACATGGCAAGTCTATCTATACAGACACCACACTCTTTTTGGAACAGATTGGCAAGTCTATCTATACAGACACCACACTCTTTTTGGAACAGATTTCCGGCCATTTTCTTTTAGCATCCATGTGCTATTGGGGACGCCCAGTTTAAGAGCCCCCTTGTACCTATAAACGCACGCCTAGAGGGAGAGCCTGGCACATCATTGCATGGTTGCAAATTGGAGATCTCTTCCCTCCAGTGGTTGTACTCTATGATTATCAATAAAGAAAGAAGTACCGAAAGGGCTGCCAGACTTTGGGGCCAATGCATCTGGAAGCGGAGCTTCACCGCTTCATGTCCTCTCTCTCTCCCTCTCTCTCTCTCTCTCTCTCTCTCTCTCTCTCTCTCTCTCTCTCTCTCTCTCTCTCTCTCTCTCTCTCTCTCTCTCTCTCTCTCTCTCTCTCCGAGTTTGTCAAAAATTGTGTTCTCGCTATTGATTTCTCACTTGGGTATCCAAGCCCAATTAGAACCACTCCTTGTTTGATGTTGAAGGCTCCAATCCCATCGCCTTGCATTCCATCCTTCCCTCCTTTCAAGCACTATATTCATGTTGCGAGAAGAACCTTTCATACAAAATACACAATTTTTGTCAATCAAGCTTCGTGTACAACATTCCCTTCACAAGCAAGCTTCCATGTACAACACCCCACCAATTAATGGTAGGCCATGTTGATTTTTAATTAATTTGTTATCTTCTCATGCAAGGTGAGTATCTTTCTTGACACTTCTCTCATAAAATTATACCCCAAAGAGGAACAGTATTCTCATATCTCTGACAACTCATCTCTTCTTTGTGGCTATCGGACAAGCTGATGGACTAGTGTGAATTAGAGACGAGGCATGACTAGTTCCACAAAGTCTTGAGAACTTAAGTATTTGATAAGTGACGTTGAATAACAAACACGTCTCTCGAATCTCTGGATAGTCTCTGGCCTTGAGACATCCGACCTGCCATTGATAACACATACCTACACCAAATCAACTACAAATTTTTATTGTGTCTAACTACGATGTTGAGCTTCCAAAATAAAATAGGGTATCATAATCACATTCTCTTTATATAAACTAATGTTTGAACTTTGACAAAATAAAATATTAAACTAAAGGGAAAGGTGCACAGAGAGTGAGATGCCATGCGCTATCACACAGACAAAAAGTGAGTTTTTTTTCTGATGTTTCACGCATCAAGCAAAGTGTAGTGAGAGGCAGATTATATGTGACTGTTACAAAAGCATGGTGTGTTGCCTACCATCACTTACGTGTGGGAGAGCTGGGGAGAGCCAGAGGGGGATGTCCATGGGAGGTGCAGGAGTAGAGAGGGCCACACGAGGGGTCATCCACTGTGCTGCAGACACAGTAAGAGGGCGACGCATTTGGGTTTTCCAGATAGTGGTGTCTAGGGGTGGACATGGAGCCACGTAGGAACAAATTCCCATGCCTTTTTCTTCTAATTGAGAAATTCCAATTGCTTTGAAATCGAATCTATCAAATTAATACTAGTATGACCGGCAGCCTTTGGTCTCCTCTCTCTCTCTCTCTCTCTCTCTCTCTCTCTCTCTCTCTCTCTCTCTCTCTCTCTCTCTCTCTCTCTCTCTCTCTCTCTCTCTCTCTCTCTCTCTCTCTCTCTCTCTCTCTCTCTCTCAACCCTAGCGAAGCGAAGCAAAGTTCCTGCTATCATGAGCTTTCTACTCCACTGTGGGCATAGGGGCAGTGCCTCAGGAGGGGGTTAGACACAAGAACCACCTCCCAATGAATCATACCTTGCACGCGACATTTCAGCCTAGCGACTTGTTGCTACTCAGGTTCGACCCTATCCCGCCAAGGTGCAGCCCTGGCTTTTCCTCGGCACAATCCTCTCACGGCTTGGGCTTGGACCTGGTTCCTATCCCAACAATTCTACCTACTACCCTCTACAACAACAGTAACCTACACAAAAAAGAAGAGAAATTGCTGATTTCAGAGTAGATCTCTCTTACTTAAGCCTTCTTCTCTCTCTCTCTCTCTCTCTCTCTCTCTCTCTCTCTCTCTCTCTCTCTCTCTCTCTCTCTCTCTCTCTCTCTCTCTCTCTCTCTCTCTCTCTCTCTCTCTCTCTCTCTCTCTCTCTCTCTCAACCATAGCTCACGGGCTTAGACCTAGTTCTGTCCCGAAAAATCTACCGAGCACGACGACTTGTTGCCCTCTACAACGTCAATAACCTGCATATTCAGGTGTGTGATAGGGGGCGCAATTTTTGGGCGAGCAATTTTTGGCAAGCACTTTTTAAGAATCGGGCGAGCGGATTCCCAAAAGACTGGATAATCTACCCATCTCTCTCTCTCTCTCTCTCTCTCTCTCTCTCTCTCTCTCTCTCTCTCTCTCTCTCTCTCTCTCTCTCTCTCTCTCTCTCTCTCCAACTAAAACTTGATTGTCGGTTCACGGCCAACTTACATTCAAACAAAAACCACCATGGATGCATTCAATACACTATTGATAAGACAAACAGATGTTCCTTACACACAATTATGGTATATTTCATATAGCAAACCCCAAATCTATGTGTTCCATTGCATCAAAAGTAAATACATGGGGGGGGGGGGATACATCATGGGTGAGGTGCATGAAAGAAGGGCGGTGGGGGGCCATGTGCTCTAGGAGGAAACAAAGGTCGTGCCAGGCAGTGCACCAAATGGTGGGGCAACTCCTCTAAATGGCGAAGGGTATGAACCATATGTGGGGGGGCTGTAGGTAGTGAAAGAGGCAATGGATCAACTCCGGATGGGACCTCAGATGCGGAGGCAATGAATGCACTGGAAGATGGTCCAGTTACACGCCATGCTAAAACTAGGGCCGCGAAAGTAGTATAAGGAGCTGCTACTGCCCCGCCCTGACTGTTGAGTGGTATCGAGAAAGGTAGCTCCAACGGATGAAGCTGCTATGTCACCTGCTTCGGATCCAACGGATGAAGCTGCTCTGTCACCTGCTTCGGATGCTCAGTTACCCGAGCTCTGTCACTCCTATGAAACATCAATGTCGAGCCTAAATCAAAAGGTAGGCGCTGAGATAGCTCTAGACAAGCACTGAAAACTGACCAATCCTTCTCACAATTGATGCAATGCCTGCGTAGTAGTAAACATTGTGCTGCCAATGTCCCCATTCCTACAAAACAATCCAACACAGCATCTCCCATGTTTGTGAAGGTAACTAGTAGCCATCTACAAAACAACAAAAATCTTTATATTTGTTATACCTCTAATTTTATAGGAACATGAAGAAAAAACATCCAAAAAGTTTCTAGCACCTGGCAAAGGCTAGACTCCTCTCAACACCTCTACGATAAGGCCTGCCCATACGATCAAGACTCCACTGTGTGGAATTTGTACATGGTAGCTTCTCCCACAACATGTCATCATCTGCAGAGAAGCCACGTACATTTGCAGCAATCTCTCTGGAATTGGAGCTGATCTCTTCAGATAGCTAATTCCAGTGTTAGAAGATTTCAGCTACTGGTGATGTATTAGTTCAGACAGTAGACTGGATAGAGGAACAGAAATTGAACTGGAATTTATCTACTGGAATAAGAACCAGACTATGTACTAGAATAATATTCAGATTCAGATTTAGATTCAGGGTATTGAATACAAAGTAAGTGTAACTGGAATATACTGCCGTGATTGGAATTATAGATGAAAGATTACAATGAGTATGATGTGGCTTACAAACAGAAAGATAGAGTACAGCCGACAACAACTGCCAATGATTGACAACTCTACAAATGCCACCAAAATGCTAACCCGCTTATGTTCACGATTATGCTAACCTGATTACAATGTAATGGACCCTATTTATATGCCTTGGGTTTATCATGGTAATTACTGTAGTAATTACTGACTAATTCACTGCATGTCTCATAAGAGAGAGTTCCCACTTAGTGAAACTGTCTCAGCCGTCTACATCCTTCCCTCCTTTCTTGAATTTTGGCAAGATTCCAAAATTTTTGAAAAATTCCCCTGTCTGATTCTGGTTTGAAGTCGAAAACTCTATTGTGTGCTTTTGATGTTGGGGATTGGACTTGACCAATGATAGAGAACCAGCTGGAAGGGTTAGTGTAGAGCTCTCATCATCGACACAGACGGATATCAACCTTCCAGCTGAGAAGGAAAAGGTGAGTGTAGAGCTCTCATCGTCTACACAAACCGATATCAACCTTCCAGCTCAGGAAGAAAAGCCGCCACTGAATTATGAGATGGAACTACCCAATATCCTTCCATTGAACCATCTTCCGTTTACCCTTAAGCCTAGATGGCGTCTGAGAAGTCCCAGTGCCAACATTCTGAATGAGTCGATAAATGGCCTCCTGCTCAAGCTGATCCCGCCTTTCTATGGTCATCTCTACTTCATAAGGCGTAAGGGAATGATAGGTTTTGGTGTCAGGATCATAGAGCGTGTGTCTACCTTTGGTGATCCTAGATCTGGCCAGCTTGTGACAATGCAAAGCAGTATGGATCCATCCTTCTGGAGAGGCTGATTGGTTTTGACCCGAGCTTCAAAAAGAATCTCAGCCATCTCTCTATACTCTGGTGCTAGGCCCGCCTTAGCTACAATATCCTTTTCAGGCAATTTGAAGGACTCAACAGTAAGTTGTAGCAACTGATTAATGATCTTGGTCAGGCCC
This sequence comes from Adiantum capillus-veneris, assembly GCF_014529385.1. Classification (NCBI taxonomy): domain Eukaryota; kingdom Viridiplantae; phylum Streptophyta; class Polypodiopsida; order Polypodiales; family Pteridaceae; genus Adiantum; species Adiantum capillus-veneris. Next base: position 21,410,557 of record NC_140935.1, read on the forward strand.
CTGATCTGAACCTTCCACTGACCCATACACAATCGGATCCTCTGCATCTCTTCTTTCAGCTCGTGAATATCATTGAGTTGGAGAGCATCATTGAATAGTGTTTGCCAAGTTTTCCATTCCACAGTCGATCGCTCATACCAATCGTGGAGCTCATCAATAATCTTGAATTATGTAAGGCGATGGACTGATTCTGGATGCTGAGGGTAAAGTGCTGGAAAAAATCTTGGCAGTTCTGTCTCTCTTGCTGGGAAGGCATACAAGAGAACTGGAGAATCAGGCACGAATTCTAAAAAATTGAGAACAGCCTGGTTCTCTTGCTGCATCATTTTTCTAGTGATTCTCACTAGCTGAAATAGTTTGTGGAGAGCAGTTGCCTGTTCTCTGACTGACATTCTAGTCTGAGGTCCTTTACTAGTGGTTGTCTGATCTTCAAGAATGGTCCGCACTCTTTGACCCAAGACTCCTCTGGAAATTTGCATATACACCAAAACCTCTTTCAACTGTTCCCTAACCTCCTTCATACATTTGTAGGTTGGTTTGTTTCCCAGCAGAAGTTCTAATTCAAGAGCGAGAGAGCGACAATCTGCAGTAGACTGTCTTTGCAAATGTGGGTTGGTCACTCTCTCTTTAGCAGTGATTATCTATTCAGGGACCCTTTCCAGCAGCTGGACTGTGCTGGGATGCGCAGGTAAATGGCAAGTTTCTTGATCATGAAAAGCTACTGATTTCCAGTGCTCCACCATTTCCCTGGTCCCAACATACAGTCTCTGAAAACGTTCCAGATCAGATAGGAGATCATCATCCTCCAGATATTGTCTGGTTATGGGATCATGTTGATGTCTCAATTGCCTGTTAAGGGTGATAAGCTGTAAGGAATGTTGTTGATCCTCTGTTGGTCCCTCATCCTTAACTTTTCTTTTCCCTTTAGCCTCCCTAATGAGCTAGGACTAATTTGCTGGCTAATTCCCAGTGTGACTGGGTTGTTGTTCTTCTGACTGCTGATTGCCCGACTTCTTCCCTTCATTCTAGCCTGGCTAGTTTGGCTGTGACTGACCTCCTTCAGTTGGACCTTGCCACCAATACCAAGTCTTGGAGGTGGATATGGAGGTGAGGCATCATCATCATCATTAGTATGCACTTATTCTTGGTCATCCTCCTCCTTATCAGGTCCTTCTTCCTTATCCTCTTCTTCTTTTTTATCTTCTTCTGCTTCATCCAGGGAATTCTGCTACTCAATATAATCCAGGATTTCTTGATTCATCAGAGCACTATTATATTCAATCACTTTGTCCTACAAGTCACTTTGCATAGTCTCCATAAGAGACTTCAAGTTTTCCAGATCAAAGACAACGTTGCCTGCTGGATTTAAAATTTCAGCCAGGCTATTATAAATATATCTGTCAGTGAGGGAAGCCTTCAGATCTGTATGGCGAAGTAGCAAGGAGTTGAAGTCAACTCTCTTCATTTTCAGCATTGTTTTAGCCCAATCTGCAGCTCTCTGCGCTTCATTCCTTTCTTCCTTCACAATCTGCATATCATACTCCGCCTTAGCTAACTTGCTTTTTAATAGCTCAATAGCCCTGTCTGCGCTTCATTCCTTTCTTCCTTCACAATCTGCATATCATACTCCGCCTTAGCTAACTTGCTTTTTAATAGCTCAATAGCCCTGTCTGAATGAGCTTCAAGTAGCCTATGGCACAGATTCTCCTCGTCTCGTGCTGTCTTCAGCTTCTGAATCTGGTCTTTAGCTTTCTTCAAGTCGGCTTTAGCCTTATTCAATTCATCTTCTGACCCTACAGCATCCAGCATTTGTCCCATACAGTGGATAATAGTGTTACATGAAGATTGGATGAGGACTGAACATCCATCCTTAACTGTGTCTGGGTCAAAATTAGTGGGCTCATACACTGTAACTGGAGCCATATAGGGTAAGGCTGCATAATCAGCTTTCTGTAGAAAGAGACGCCCTTTCAGTGGATGGGTCTGCATCTGCTGCAACCCATCCTTCTTTACCAGGTGCAAAGCTTCTTCATTATTTGGAATAGAGACACCACCCAGTAAAGTTGGAGATGTTGGACCTTTACCTTTGTCCAGTTGACCTTTACCCTTGTCCAATTGTTCTTTGTCCACAGTCGACTATTCTGCTATCTTCTCAGAAGTCGCTGCTTTTGCCTGATCTTTGCTAGTACCAGTAGCGACTGTAATCTATCCTACTGACTGGTTGACCTCAGTATTCTGAGCAGTTTGTTTGTCAACTTGTCTAACTATAGCCTTTTCAGTAGTCAAAGTTTTGACTTGACTCTCTATCTGCTTCAGAAAAGCACTGCTCTTCGTCAGTGTCGTCTTCGGTTTCTTCGACTGTCAGCCTGATCTTGGGTGGCCTTCCTTTTCAGACCAGTTGGAGTGGTCTAACTGTCCGTGGCTTCTTCATCTGAAGACAAATCAATATTCTTGGATTCTGGAACTAGCTTCTCACTCCAATCCATTTTAACCTGGCCATGAGCATCTTGAGCAGTGGCCCAATATAAAAATTGCCAAACATACCAAGCTTTAAAAACACTTTGAGACTTTACCTTGGCAGTTTGTTGAAGCACGTTCTGTGACAGGATCTGACAAAGGTTGATAGAGACCTTTGAATCCAATGTCTTGGCCAGCAGCATAGCAAAAACTTTCTTAGACACATATGGTGGATTGTTTTTAAGACTCACTGCTTCTGCTACAAACCTGTAAGCAGTAGAAGCTTCCAGTCCTGCCACTAGAATCCCTTGACCACTGGCTTTTCTCTTGCGCTTAGCAGCTTCATCCTCCTTTAGGACTATACTAATCAGCTGTGGGGTTGCCACAGACGGCTTGGGCTCGTTGGGCATCCGAAATGCAAAAGCTATGTCTTCTGGTGTAGCAAACACCTTTTTACCATACACCATGGCACTGCCATCTTCAGCATCGAAATTCAAGAACCTTCTTTATGATGGCTACGTCAAAAGTGATTCTTGTAGCTTGCAGAATGACTCGTAGATCCCATAGTTGCAGCAAAGCCATAGCTTGGTCAGAGAATACGTAGCACTGAATCTTGCTGTAAGGGATGATGGGAAGGCTTGTCTTTGCAGCAGTGACGATGGCTTGGGTTTCCTCAAGAGATTCTTGCATCTTGTCTGAACGCTTCTTCCTACCCATACACTCTGAAGACGATGAAACAGGCGAGGAAGAGGAAGACTTTACTTCAAAGCCGTACCCAGGTGTTGTTGGCAAAGCTAGTCGACAGCTGACTGTCTCCTCAGAAGACGAAGTCTGCGGCTGTAGCAAAGATACCTTAGAGCTTGGCGATGGCGAATGAACAACGGGAGGAAATTGTCGTGCAGGAGATTTGTGAGGAAAAATTCCGACTCTCCTTATTGTTACACGCGTTCGTGCCATAAAAGCTCCACCACTCACCGCTCCTAAACTTGTGTGTGCCGCTGCTGTCGTGGCAGACATGCATTGGACAAGACTTCTACCCATACTTGAAATGATTACTATTGGCGTTCCATCTGACCGTTGAGAATTTAAGAATTGAAAAGTGTGTGCCCACTGATATTAGACTGCTTCTCAGTCTGGCTTAATCACACTGGTACTGATCCTGAGATCAGTCTGCTTTGGTTCTACTAGCACTGGTTCTGAAACTGGGAATGGTTGCACATGAAAAAGCCCAAAAATATCTGATTCTCATATCTCTTGATCTTGAGTTCCTAATCCCCTAGTTCCTTGTTCCTGGCCAGACTCTCTAGCTTCTGAATAGTAGAGCTTGATCTTTGCACCATTATATACTCCTGGCAACAATAATCCAGATAGATCTTTCAGTCTTACTGTACCATTGGAGAAGACCCAGTCTACCTCAAATGGTCCTGCCCAAGCAATCTTCAGGTTTGGCTTCTTCGGGCCCAATCTGGACTGATAGAGAAGCACCAAATCTCCTTTTTGAAATTCTCAAACCTTAATTTGGTGATCATGCCAGTGCTTCCTTCGTTGCTGAACAATTTCTTGTTCCAACATAGCCCGTTGCCTGAGTTCATCTAACTGCATAAGTTCATCTAGGCACTTTTTCAGATTGTGGTTGAAGTCTAAGCCATATTTCACAGCCATTCTTAGACTTGGGATAACAAACTCCATAGGAACCACAGCTTCAGTGCCATACACCATTCTGAATGGTTTCAACCCAGTAGTGACCTTGTAAGCTATTCTATACGCCCATAAAGTAGTCTGGAGTTTCAAATCCCACTCATATGGCTTCTTCTGCACAACCTTAGTGAGAATAGTCTTGATTGTCTTGTTACTACTTTCAGCCTGTCCATTACATCTGGGATAATAAGGAGTAGATTTCCTATGCTTGACTGAAAGTATATCCAATAAAATTTCCATGGTGTCATTGATAAAATGTGTTCCTTGGTCTGACACAATCTCTACCGGACATCCATATCGACAGACAATATTCTCAAATAGAAACCTTGCAGTTGACTTGGCTGTGTTGTCCGAAAGAGCCTTAGCTTCAACCCACTTAGTGACATAACAAGTAGTTATTACTATGTACTTGTTCTTCCTGAAGGTAACCTTCTTAAAAGGTCCCATAAAATCTAAACCCCATTTCATGAGCACACCCAGTGGTTGTACTGCCGTTATAGGAGTCATATTTGTAGTTGTAGGTCTACCCATTCTTTGGCATATGTCACAAGTTTTACAAAAACTTCTAACATCAGCAATTAGTGTTTGCCACCACAGACCAGCTTGCAGAATCTTCTTGTAGGTAACTTCATTGGAAAAATATCCACCAGATTCGCCATTATGTGCTTCTGAAATAACTTGCATTCTCCCTTCCATAGGCACACAACGCCGAAGTATACCATCAACACCTAATTGATAGAGTGACCCTCCGATGATAGTAAACTTCAAGCTTTTGATGACCAAAGCTTTCTTCTGGTTCTGCTTCCAGTCCTCTGGGAAAGCACCTTGGGAAAGAAACTGATAAACATCATACCATTCAGGGTCAACTGATTCTCTTGCTTCCAGCTGAAATAAGTCAGCGTCCACTGGTTCGTCCCTCAAGGGTACTTCTGAATAACCATCTATACTTCTGGACAGAAAATCAGCTCCACAGTGATTCTTGCCAGGCTTATGAAAAATTCTGAATTCAAACTCCATTAGGAACATCATCCACCGTATCAGCCTGCCTTGAATAATGAATTTATTAATCAAGAACAGAAGAGCCTGATGGTCCACATAAAAATGGAACAATTTTCCTAACAGGTAATGCCTGAACTTTGTAGCGTTGAAAACCATTCGAAGGGCTTCTCGCTCAGTGGTTGTATAACCTTGTTCAGCTTGACTGAATCTGCGACTGGCAAAATAAACAGGATAATCAGTCCTTCCGTCTGGCTGAGCCAATATCGCCCCCATTGCCAGTCCTGAAGCGTCCACATGTACATGGAAAATAACATCCCAGTTTGGTTGCCTAAGGACTGGTTTACTGATAATGGCCTTTTTCAGATTCTGAAAGCTCTCCTCACATTTAGCAGTCCAATTGAACTTACTGGTCTTCTTTGTGAGCTCGTATAATGGTCATGCTTGAGAAGCAAACTTATGCACAAACCTTCTATAGAAGTTAACATAACCTAGGAAAGAGCTTAGCTCAGATGCATTTCTGGGTGCTTTAGCTTGTTGAACACACTGGATTTTATCATTGGCCATTTCTATTCCATTTCCGAAAACCACATGTCCCAGTAACGATCCCTTCCAGACTAGGAAAACGGATTTAAATGGATTCAAACAAATCCGCTTCTCCTTACAGCGTTTGAAAACCATTTCTAGGAATAGTAGGTGTTGTTCCTCATCTAAATATACAGTAAATTCATCCATAAAGATGGCTAGGAACCGATGAAGGAACTCATTAAAAATTTTCATCATACTCCATTGAAAGGTAGCTGGTGCATTGCACAGGCCAAAAGGCATCACTAGATACATGAAAGCTCCCCACTTGGTGATGAAAATGGTCTTCGCGCTATCTTTGGGAGCGATCTGTAACTAGTTATAGCCACTGTAACCATCCATAAAGCTATACATTTCATATCCTGTGATATCATTGATGCATGGTTTTTAGGACCCCTTCTGAAGATGCAATAAAGGCACAGTCAGTTGTTGGGGAGATGAGGATACTCTAGTCCAAGGGATCTTGAAAGAGAAGAAAAATCTACTTCACAAGCACCAAAGAGTAAAAAGTGCCATGGACAGAAGATACGTGGGAACGAGCTCTTATGCATGCCTACAACCTATATCTTACAGAATAGCCCATTCTAGGTGTGAATTTCTAGTGAAATTTACACAAGGATGTTCGTGTGGACTCACAGCACAGCATACTCCGTTTTCACTTTTTTACCGACAGTAAATATTTTTTACCTACAGTAAATATTTTTCACCTACATGGTAAATACAAATCACTTTTTACCTACAGTAACTTTTTTTTACCCATGGTAAATATTTTTTACTGCACCATAAGTATTTGGTAGGTAACAGTTCACTGTTACTAGAAGCAGTGATTGGGCATCAACAATGCAGTTACAGGAGGAGAAAAGGGGAAAATCTTATGGTAAAGGTGAGTCAACAGGGATAAAGACTTTTGGGTTGAAAAGAGACATGCTGATTTTTTCAAAGAACACATGTCAAAAGAAGCCATGGTTGAGGATTTTTTGAGAATTTGATATTCAGGAGGACCCAGCAGGTCCCCCCCTGACATGTGCAGAACCTCCAGTTTCAACAGCCACCTTACCTGCTCTTAAATTCTGGTCAAGGCCTTATCCCCATGTGTCACAATCAGAAAAATCAGCATTTACCCTCCCCTCTCACATCACTCTAGAGAATATCTTGATGGTGACATATCAGGTGACCTCAATCTGTTGACCACCCTAAGCAAAAAGTAACCCCAATCAGCGGATTTAAGCATGTTTATCCCTAATCCTAAACCCTCTCAGAAACCTATATAAGGAGGCCTTCTCTCACTCAAAACCAACACTTCACCCACTTCACCAAGCAACGAAGCTATGACGACATTGCTCACAACGAGGAGCTATGGATGGAGCTCTACTCTCTCTCAGGCTCTCTCTCTTTCCCTCTAGTATGCTACATTACTAGCCCTAAAACCTAAATAAGGAGTCTTCTCTCATGCTCCATGGCCACCATCCTCGCCATCATTCTCTAAGGTATTGATGTGTTGCTAGTAGGATCATACCTACTTGTTGGGTTGATTGTTTTTGACAAGGGATTATGCCATCCTTGGCTTGCTTCTCTATATCCTTGTTATGTATGATCAGATGCCGTTGTATTGTTAAGCTGATGTTGTGTATATATATGCTACATAAGGTCCCTAAGCTTCGTTTCTATGTGTTTTGCCATATGTTTTGATGCCATCATAATGCCAGAAGTCTCACTTGCCTATGTGCACTATGTGTGAGGTCCCTAAACCTCTTAATTTAGGGTGGTGCCCCCTTTGTTTGTTCTTTGCTTGTTTGCATGAGGCATGGTTTGTGGAGTGTGCACGAGTACAGAGGCCACCCGATTGCACTGCTCTTTTTCCCGCTATCAATCATCAAGCAACATGTCAGCAAAAGTCAATAGAAATGGATCTTTGATAGTTTGGGCGAGCAAGGACCAAAGATTTCATGGCAGCAACTCCTCCACCTTTCCCCAAAGATGCGTAGAACCTGGTCTAAGATGGTCAGCACCAGAATGGCTAAGGCAAAGTCAGTTGGGTCTATTAGTGCAAGAGGCATGAAGGATATCGTGCCAGTCATTGATGCAGAGATTAAGAGTCAGCGAGTCTCCAATGTGTACGTAGATGGTGGAGCCAAGATTTGTGTTATGACAGAGAAATTAATGCACAGGTTGGGTTTGGAAGTAAACGAGCAAACTTCCTTACAAGCTAAGATGGAAAATAATGTAAGGGTGGCTTGTGTGGGAAAGGTTAATGGAGTGAAGGTTTCAGCTTTTGGTGTGGCAATCTCAATTGATGCTTATGTGATCCCAACTAAGGGGGAGGGCTATCCGCTAATCCTTGGAAGACCTTGGCTTATGGCTATGAAAGCTAGGCAAGATTGGGAGACAGGTTCCCTTGAGTTGCGACCAAATCATAAGGTAGGTGGCAAGCAACAAAAAATTGTGTATGACATGAAGCAGGGTAGACAACAAGACCTAGAGATGGAGACTTCTATGGATGAATGGAGCAGAAGCAGCTGCTCTTCATCTGAGGATGAGTCATCTGAGGAGGATGCTAGCTCTTTGGAAGTCATGGGTGTAATACTGCGAAACCTAGAAGGAGAAGGTGGTCAAGACTCTCTAAACAAGGAAGAAGCCACAGGCTTAGCGGAGATGCTAGCTAAGGACCTACTAGAAGAAGAGAGAGAACCCTATTTGCAGGTACTAAAGAAGCATGCTGGCCTCTTTATAACTGATTACGAGCACATTAAAGGAGTGACGGTAACCCAACACCATATCCAATTAAAGGAAGGTGCCGTCAACCTTGTTGGTGATGAGGTATTTGCACAGGTTGAAGCTCTAGTAGGTCATGTTTCTGAGTATAAAGAGATGGTTGTGGAGACGTTTACAGAGGGTTTGGATACAGGTTTGAAAAGTGATCAGGTTTGCTGGGCTATGCAGCAAGTGGAGGCAAATGGCAGGGTCTTGCTATGTTATGTGATGCTATGGATACATGTGTTATTGGAGGTTGCTTTACATATATTTTTGTGTCAATGGCGAGGTTTTTTGAAGTGGACTATACCATGGAGGGTTCTCTAGCAGATGGTAGGATAGCTGCTTATGATTCAGGTTTCTCAAGTGATGGCAAGTATGCTTATAGTGGACACGAAGGATTATGGATCCAGGGTGACGAAGCTCCGTGCTATAAAGAGCTGGACGGGTGGCCTGTCTATTGGCCTACAAGTGCAAAGGAAGGCTTGGATATACATGTTTTACAGGTTGATGGCAATGAGAAATGCTTTACTTTTGATCCAGGTGGATTCTACACCATGCGTGGGGGAGCTTTGAGCTTTCCATTTGACCCTGGAGGGTGATGCAGTAGTAGATGCTTTTTTCTCTATCTCTATCCTATCTATATAGCCACTATACTATCATTTTTCTTATGCAGTCTATAGCTCTATGTTATATAATTCTCTCTATACAATCATCTTTTACCTAAATAATACTATGGTTGAGCATGAATGCTCAACGAGGGGTTGGGCAAAAAAAAAAAAAGGGGAAAAAAAGAGAAGAAAAAAAGAGAATGCTACCAGTGAAAGCGGATATTGACAATGGATGGGGTATGGCTTTCAAGGGTCTAGGAGACCAGTTGTTAGTCATGGATGGATACAATTATTCATCAGAAAGGACTAAACAGGGTGCATCAGCCAAGAAAGCAGTAACATGGAAAATTCAATTGGTACCAGGTGGGTAAGTATTCAAGAGAGCCCTATTGTAGCACCACCTATAGCTAGAGGCATCAAATACCTCTAGCTTAAGGGGGAGGGCTATATGATGCATGGCTTTTAGGACCCCTTCTGAAGATGCAATAAAGGCACAGTCAGTTGTTGGGGAGATGAGGATACTCTACTCCAAGGGATCTCGAAAGAGAAGAAAAATCTACTTCACAAGCACCAAAGAGTAAAAAGTGCCATGGACAGAAGATACGTGGGAACGAGCTCTTATGCATGTCTACAACCTATATCTTACAGAATAGCCCATTCTAGGTGTGAATTTCTAGTGAAATTTACACGAGGATGTTCGTGTGGACTCACAGCACAGCATACACCGTTTTCACTTTTTTACCGACAGTAAATATTTTTTACCACAGTAAATATTTTTTACCTACAGTAAATATTTTTCACCTACATGGTAAATACAAATCACTTTTTACCTACAGTAACTTTTTTTTACCCATGGTAAATATTTTTTACTGCACCATAAGTATTTGGTAGGTAACAGTTCACTGTTACTAGAAGCAGTGATTGGGCATCAACAATGCAGTTACAGGAGGAGAAAAGGGGAAAATCTTATGGTAAAGGTGAGTCAACAGGGATAAAGACTTTTGGGTTGAAAAGAGACATGCTGATTTTTTCAAAGAACACATGTCAAAAGAAGCCATGGTTGAGGATTTTTTGAGAATTTGATATTCAGGAGGACCCAGCAGGTCCCCCCCTGACATGTGCAGAACCTCCAGTTTCAACAGCCACCTTACCTGCTCTTAAATTCTGGTCAAGGCCTTATCCCCATGTGTCACAATCAGAAAAATCAGCATTTACCCTCCCCTCTCACATCACTCTAGAGAATATCTTGATGGTGACATATCAGGTGACCTCAATCTGTTGACCACCCTAAGCAAAAAGTAACCCCAATCAGCGGATTTAAGCATGTTTATCCCTAATCCTAAACCCTCTCAGAAACCTATATAAGGAGGCCTTCTCTCACTCAAAACCAACACTTCACCCACTTCACCAAGCAACGAAGCTATGACGACATTGCTCACAACGAGGAGCTATGGATGGAGCTCTACTCTCTCTCAGGCTCTCTCTCTTTCCCTCTAGTATGCTACATTACTAGCCCTAAAACCTAAATAAGGAGTCTTCTCTCATGCTCCATGGCCACCATCCTCGCCATCATTCTCTAAGGTATTGATGTGTTGCTAGTAGGATCATACCTACTTGTTGGGTTGATTGTTTTTGACAAGGGATTATGCCATCCTTGGCTTGCTTCTCTATATCCTTGTTATGTATGATCAGATGCCGTTGTATTGTTAAGCTGATGTTGTGTATATATATGCTACATAAGGTCCCTAAGCTTCGTTTCTATGTGTTTTGCCATATGTTTTGATGCCATCATAATGCCAGAAGTCTCACTTGCCTATGTGCACTATGTGTGAGGTCCCTAAACCTCTTAATTTAGGGTGGTGCCCCCTTTGTTTGTTCTTTGCTTGTTTGCATGAGGCGTGGTTTGTGGAGTGTGCACGAGTACAGAGGCCACCCGATTGCACTGCTCTTTTTCCCGCTATCAATCATCAAGCAACATGTCAGCAAAAGTCAATAGAAATGGATCTTTGATAGTTTGGGCGTTGAGTTTCCTATAGTCAACACAAACTCTCTATTTTTCATTTTTTTGGGAACTACGACTATGGGAAACAGCCAATTGCTACTGGCCACCTCTGTGATAAACCCAGCCTTGAGAAGATTGTCAATCTCCTCTATGACCTTCTTAGCATAGTTGGCGTTCATTCGGTATCTTTGCAGTCGTATTGGCCGAGCATCTGGCTTCAATGGCATCCTATGCTGACATACATCAGGATCCACCCCTTTCAGGTTTGTGTGTTCCCAAGCAAATACGTCTTTGTAGTTTTGGAACATCCTGCGTGCGTTTTCCTTCATTATAGGATTGAGATGCTTATTGACCTTGATTATCTTAGGACTATCCTCCGAGCCTAGGTTCCATTCTTCCACTTCTTGGTCGTCTGGAAGCAACCAATTAGGCCCACCTTCTTTTTGTTTGGTCGATTCCTTAGCATAATCCCAGGATGGCCCATTCAGTTCTGAATCAGCATTCTGATCCACTGTGTGTTCTTCAGAATGTACTGGCTCCTCTACCATGCCAGTGTCAGCTGATTCCTCCAGTCTCCCAGTTAATTGAACTGATCTTTCCCCTGTGTTGATTTCAGTAAACTGATCTAGGAATTTCTTTTTCTGCTTGTCGGCCTGCTCTTTATTCAGTAAAATTGCATTCAAGTCAATCTTTGCTAAAGGAAATATGTTCAGAGCTGCTAACATTCGTTCGATCTTCTTTGCCTTGTACTTTTGGCATAATTTCTTTGGCCTCAGCTCTTTTCTCCAGCTCCTAGTATTGTTCGTCTGGATCTGAATTTTGCCGTTGGCCCCTTCTATGGTTAAGGTTTGATTTGCATAGTCATGAACAACATGTGCTGTTCTCAACCATGGGTACTCTAGCAGCATCCCATATGCCCCTTGCACATCTAGAACTAAGAAGCTGGCTTTAAATTTTTCCCTGCCTACTCTTATCTGCATATTTTCAATCATGCCCGTAGCTTGTACTACTCTGTGATCTGCCATTTGCACTTTAAATGGTGCTAGCTTTAGATTCGTGATGCCCATTCTCTACTAGAGATGGACTCCCATTATATTGACTCCTGCTCCTCCATCCAAGATAACACTTGAAAGAGGTTCCCATTGCTTTCGAAGCTTGTAGTCTACCTGAAAGAGTGGTACTTCATCATCTCGGACGGCCGTCAGGTCCACTATTCTAGCCTCCGCTTCAGCTTTCCTGCGCTGTCTAATGAATTTTGCCACTTCAAGCAATGTTTTTATAATATCTTCCAGCTCCACAATAAGCTTCTGAATTCTATCACAGATCTTAACATGGATTCCTTCCTTCTCTTGATCAGACTGGTTGTCAGAGCTCGAAGAATTGGTTATATCTTCACACTGCCCTTCCTCCCTTGCAGTGCCTCCAATCCTTCCATCAACTCCCAGTTCACCAACCATTCCTTGTACCTCAGCCAGCATGGTCTCAGGTATGCCCGGTATTGACTTATCTTTCTCAGTTGATTGGGCTGGTATCTTCTGAATGACTTAGGCTTCAGAACTTTCTGGCTGCTCTGGCAGCTTCTTGGCTAAATCCTCCGTGATTTTAGCCGCTAGTTCATCTACCACCTTCTCTTTACCCTTGCCATTCATCTACCACCTTCTCTTTACCCTTGGCCTTCCAAAGCTCTCTTTGTTGAGCCCATTTGCTGCTGTCAGCAGTGACTGGTTTTTCTGAAGTATCTGGAATTTCTTCAATTACCACGCCTTTGCTTCTTGTGACTGCCCGTACTGGGACTGGCTCTGGTGCCTTAGCCTCAGTAGAAGTAGGTGCAGGTGCATCTGGGCATTGAGTTGCACAATGCCCGTTCTTCCCACAAGTGTAGCAATTTAAACTCTGGCTCTGGAAGTTGCCACGCCCTCTGCCCCGGTTCGTACCTGCTTGGAATCGGCCGCGTCCTTGACCAATACACTGGTACCTGGTCTCTTCTCCTAAGAAGCTTTGGCGGGTTCTACTTTCACCGATTCAGTATAGGCTACCACTGACAGGTCTTTTCCCTTCTTAAAGTGATGAAATCTGATACCACAATTGTTCCATAAATGAACAAAGGCCTTACAGTAAGTACATTGTGGACACTCATTGGAGATATGGTCCTTGGATTTTCATTTCGAACACCAAGTCTCCATCTTTCGAACTGGTTGTCTAGTGTGGCTAATCTCGGCAATCTGCCTAGCCATCTCTTCAATCTTCTTAGTCGACGATCCCTTCTTTGACTTATCCTTGGACCGTTCGTTAGAGCTGCTTTCAGAGCTTCTGGACACTTCACTGGAATCAGAACTCTCAGTAGCAGAGCTACTGCTACTGGATCTTCTTTTTTTATGGCTCTTTTCCTTCTTGGCCTTCTATTCCAGCTTCAGTGCTCGTTGTACCAGATCATTGGATTTCTTGGTTGGAGCTGGTATCTCCTACTCCCTAAGATTTTTGCTTCAAAAACCATTCAAAAACCATGCACACAATCGCTTCTCGGATGGCGGTTTCTATAACTGCCTGGTTAGCTCCTTGATTTTTTCCACATAACTTCGGACTAACAGATTCCGCTGCGTGATCTTATCTAGTTCACAGAGGATATCTTCATCACCTCTGTTGTCAGAATACTCCAGTCTGAATGCTTTAAGTAGTTTGTTGTAGGATCTAAGCTGACAAGCGGGGTAATGGTAATACCACTTTGTCACTTCCTCCTTCAAGGTTTGCGGAAAGTATTCCCCCCAATCATCCTCATTTGGATCATCCTTCTTGCCTCCCTTGAATACTGGAAAAGAAATTTTCAGGGAAGATGTGTAATCATTCCGATTACCACTGGTTATGCCGCTTCTCTTCTTAGATTCTGAACAGCGCTTGGGAGTCTTCTTATAGTTGTCAGTATCGGCATCCCAATCAATATTTGTTTCTGTCTCTGTGTCAGTGTCCTCTCTTGCTTGTCTTCAAGAAGTGTGGTGACTGCCTTTACTTCCCTTGGTACCCTCATCCCCCTGCCTGGACCGAGAACTCTAGGCTTTTCGTGCTTCCCTTTCTGCCCGTCTTCGTCGAGAGTGACTGGAATGCTGTGAGTCCTACGTCTCATCAGCCTGACTATGCTCCTCCTGAGCCTCAGTGTCAGTCACCCTCTCTTGCTTAGGGTCAGACTCTCTTCCCGACTTCTCAGGAATAGGATCAACACGGATGGTGGATTTGCGGCCACGACTGGGTTTGGGTGCCATTGCTGTAACTGAAAACTTCCAACTGGGAGAAGACTATGCCAGTCAACGAGCTTCAGCTCTAGCCACCGTGATCGCAAAATGGAATTGGAGCTAATCTCTTGAGATAGCTAATTTCAGTGTTAGAAGATTTCAGCTACTGGTGATGTATTAGTTAGACAGTAGACTGGACAGAGGAACAGAAACTGAATTGGAATTTATCTACTGGAATAAGAACCACACTATGTACTGAGAATAATATTCAGATTTAGGGTACTGAATACAGAGTAAGTGTAACTGGAATATACTATCGTGATTGAAATTACGGATGAAAGATTACAAGGAGTATGATGTGGCTTATAAACAGAAAGATAGAGTACAACCGACAACAACTGCCAATGATTGACAACTCAAGTACAAATGCCACCAAAATGCTTACCCGATTATGCGAACCCGATTACAATGTAATGGGCCTTATTTATATGCCTTGGGTTTACCATGGTAATTATCGTAGTAATTACTGACTGATTCATAGCCCGTCTCATAAGAGAGCGTTCCTACTTAGTGAAATTGTCTGAGCCGTCTACACTCTCCATCCGCTCGATCATACCTCAGAAGCCGACACCCACAGATTCTAGGGGGTGAAAAAATGACTAGTAACAAAGTACCAACCTACGAATAACAGTAAAACATTGATATTTTGAAATGCGAACATCGAAGTTACTATTCAATATCAAAACAAAAAATAACATACCCCCTCTACATAGTCCTGAACAGTCGTGCAACTAGACTCCGGCAGCTGTATGATATCCTCGACAAATGGAAATGAGCTCCCTTTGCCTTCGAAATGACAATGGACAGATATTATGCATGACATGTCATCACAACCATGCCATCAACCAAAAGAAACTTGGTTGCCAAAAGAAATGCAGCATCCACAAGCTCACTATCCCATTGGTTCCATAAAGGAACCCCACTCGTGCTAGCTGCATGTGGTCTAGTGTGTAAAGGGAAGGCCATGTACATCAAATGTATTCCACCCAATCTCAAGTTGGGGTTCATCTGACTTGTTTTTGCTAGAGAGCCCAAGAATCTACGTAGTGACTACATAGGACGGCATGCAATCTTTGTTAGCACTAAAATTGTGGACATAACTTTGAATGTAAATTAGCATGGCTCACCTGTCATTGCACAACACATCTAGAATAGCTTTTGCCAAGCATTTGACACTAGCATACACTGCAAGGTGGCGTGGCTCTACATGCATATCTGTATGCTCAACATAAGATCAAATATATCTTTCAAGAAATGCTAAAGAGAACAACACAACATTAATCATTTTCACATACTTGGAGGGTTTTCTCCCACCACTCTGGCCATGTCTGATAGATCCTCTGCAGCCCTGCCATGTGATGGTGAACATGGAGGGGACTCCTGGATACCCCCTACTGGTCTTGGAGTGAAGGAAAGTGTCAATACATTGTGGCTCATAGCACCAAGGCTATGAGCACTATCGCTGACTTCTGCAAAATTCTCCTCAACCACCTGCTCACTCTCACTATCACTGGAAGCAACAACTCTCTTCTTTCTCTTCCCACGTTGCCGATCAGCCAATGGTGCTTGTGGGTCTTTCTTTGAGGCCTGTTTCTTTTTGTATATATAATTAAAAAAGAATAGTTATTGTGCCCATGTTGTATTGCTGCATGGCAAAGGTAAAAACTACACAGTATGATACCTATGTATAGCGCTTCCTCTTTGGGTGGGTACTCCTTGTCTGGGTAATCCAGCCACCAAGGACATTTGAGCCACGATCCCTTTGGCCGCAAGTCGTCTATCCACGCATCAGGATATAAGCCCATCTCCTCTCTCTCCGACATGCACCATGCATCACTGGGGTGCTCGGGAATGGGGAAGACAAGAGCATCTCTCCACCATCTACAAGACAGACCACAATGTTTTGAGCCACCGAGAACAAGATTAGTGTATCCTACTACATTCTTAATTTGTCAATCAAAGATGTCAAACCTATACAACAAGCGTCGTGTCGTGCAAGAAAAGTGGGATTGCTCTTCGGGATCTTGTGTGGACTTGATCGTGCACTCCACTTCTTGAAGGATTTGTCAAAGTCCTTCTATCTGTATGTCTGTAATGTGTGGGCAAGTGTGCAACCATGCCTGTCTTCATCCTTCTCGTGTTAATTAGTAACATGATGATTCTCGCCCTCCATTTTCTCGGCCATCTCAAGCACTCTCCCGCAGCAAATAATAGGTCACAAGTTAGATTATCAACAAATTGCTAGTTTGTGCACATAATCACTAAATCTAACCTTTCCAATTGCCACCAATACACGTGATATCAAAGCCACTGGATCCAAGCCTTCTCCATCAATCCTATGTCATTCTCCTTCAAGGATGCATCACCACCTTGGAGCAAATCAATCAAGCGGCACTTCCTAGCAAAGAAAAATCGATACTTATTTTTCATTGCTACATAATCAAAAGAGAATGATTTAAATGACATTTACTTACTCTTTCGGGCTAATGCTTGCACCCGCAACCTCTACCACTCTCGAGGGTGTCATTTTGGTGGTCTTCTCGCCCAAACCTATAAATGATATACATTTTTTGAAAAAATTGTTGCCATTCTTTGGATTTTTAATGGTTGCTATCTCAAGTCCTTTGCGTGTGAAATATTGCTCTGTTTGAGATAGCGCTAGATTGATGCTTTCCTCGTATGCGTCAGGTGCCAACTCGTAGTCAAAACTCCCTTTTGATGGCAGCCCTTCTGTTTTACTACTATACATAGCATCAAACTCTTCCTATCATTTGCCAAGGACACAATCAAAATACACATAATAATATTTCGCAATCAAACATATTCTCATTTAGCATTGGTTTCAAGTGTACCTTCCAAATGAGTTGAGCAAGGACTGCCATTGGCAATTTTAGCCACTTTGATTTGTTTGGACTCCTAAAATTCAAAGGCCTTTCTGCTGCCAGACGTGCTCTTTCCGGAAATTTTTGCAGAAGTGAAGTAGGGTCCACCAACCCTAACTTTCTCATCATGAATATATCATGCGCAATTGTGTGAGGCACTGAAACCCTTGTGGCCATGTTTAACACTCGAATGTAATTTATATGGTCAAAAAAATAAGATGCATTTACATTCGCAAAAAAACAGTTGGACCTACCTATTAATCATTCCCAAAACCAATAGAAACTTCGGTATCTCATGGGGTTGAAAATCAACAAGAACGCACTCCACCTTTGGTGCCTTTTCAATTGGGATGTCGTTCTTGTTCATCCACCGCATCCATGCCTCCAATCTGTGGTTTCCATCCCAAACCACAAAGTACCTCTCGATCATGTGACTAAGCTCGGGGATTTGATGAAGCTCCTCATCCAAATCATATGACATTGCAAGATCTCTCGAAGTGTGACCACGACGAGAAAATTGCTTATGATCCTTCCCAGGAATCCGTTCACTAACAATAAATCTTGCCATGGTTGGTTGGTAGCTTTTGTTTGCGATGGAGAGTTGCAAATCCACCACATGGTCATCATGCGTGCGGATGGCATGGGTTTGAAAGAAGTCGACATAGAGGCAAGCGTGAAAGTTTTCCATCGTATGGAGCTCTATGAGAATCCACCCAGCCCAAAGAAATATGTTTGTCGACCACATTTTCAAACACTTCATCTCTTACATCTTCAGTTGTAGTAACAATTTCCACACGATGACTCAATCCTCCACTTGATTGTGTTATTCCATCCACACTTGTTATGATGGACAAAATCCGATCTAGAGAACTCAAGGCTTGAGATTGTTTGCTCTCTTGAATGCATCCCGAAGGTACTTCTTGCGACGTAGTAACATAAATCTCATCCTCGACACCATTATTTTTGGATTGATATCTCGTTCTCATACTTGGGATAAAGAATTAGAGAAGATAGATATAAGTATGGCTTATGAGAAATTATAGCTAGGAGTTTGAGAAAGAAAAGTGAGCAAAAGAGAACTTGATATAGAGAAATCTGTGTACTACAAGAAAGTAGAGACGAGGAAAGATAGAGAAATGAAAAGAGTTTGTCAATGCTCTTTATAAAGCTTTTAAACTTTATTAATTAAAATTATTTTTGTATTTAATTTTAATTGAAATGTGTGTGTGTGTGTGAGAGAGAGAGAGAGGTGGGGAGGGTGTGTGTGTACGTACATGCGTGTGTGTGTATATGCGTCCATGTGTGTGCGTGTGCGTGTGCGTGTGTGTGTGTACCACACACAACATGCACACACATGCCAGTGCACGTTTGTATGTATCCACACACGCGCACGCCAATGCGTGTGTGTGTGTACACACACACGTGCTGCACACACACGCCAGCGCGTGTGTGTGTACACACAGGCGGCAGCCCACGTGGCCACGGAGCGGCCACGCAGGCCGCCTCGTGGCCACGTGGGTATCCATGTGTACCATCGATAACCGACGGTACACGTGGCATTCCATATGGCCACGCGGACTACCACATAGATAGCGCGCAGGCCACGTCACGTGCCACGTGTACTGTCGCCCAACGGCGATACACTTGGCACGCCACGTGGCCTGCGCACTGTATGTGGGTCCGCGTGGCCACGAGGTGGCCTGCGTGGCCGCTCCAGGGCCACGTGGACTGCCGCATGTGTTCACACACACACACACAGGGTAGCATGCACGTGTGTGTATGTGTGGACTACCGCTGGCCACGCATTGTCCAGGGGTGGACACACGCCTCCGTGTGGGGGCGTGTAGCCGTCCATGGCCAACGCTGACGCGCTGGCCAAGGGTGCGTGGTTGTCCGCACACATAGGACCCCCCCCCCCATTACTAGCCGCCCGCACATAGGCCCCCCTCCCTTTACCGGGCCCTGCATACAGGTCCCCCATCCCCGGTAGCGGTGCCGCCCCCGGTAGCGCCCATACACACGCCCTCACCCCCGGCAGCCCTCGCACACACGTCCCCCCCTTTCCTCGCCACCCGCATGGGGGGGGCGGGTGTGCTGTTGGCCGCACGTCCCTCCCACGATCGCTTCTTGCCCTCGACCACCAGCCCACCCTCCCCTCCCCCCCCCCCCCCCCCCCCCTCCCCCCCCCCCCCCAAACGGTCATCAGCACACCCGACCGTCACACGTCCCCCCTACACACAAACGTTCAAAAGAAAATTGTTAAAGAATTATTCGGATGAAGTTTTTTCTTTTATCCATTGCACTAGACTAGTATTCACGTGCTCACACAGTCACACACTCACACACAAATTTTTTTTTATTAAATATTTTGTATATTTTTTACATAAATTTATTAAAATAATAAAATATTATTAAATTTAAATTTATAACGGCTATATTATTAGACGTGAGTATATAAATAATTTGTTAGTTTATATAATGTGATCTTGTGCTTAATTATTTGTTTAGCTTATTATTATGGCTTGCTCTTAATTTTTCCTGAGTAAAGAGCTTTCTTATCCTTTTTACAATGGTAAATTTATAATAATTGAATCATTTCTTTTAGGATTAATTTCCAATGCAATTTACAGCTTTAGATGCAGTCATTGAAGTTGGTAATATTAAAATGAATTTGCCTCTTGAAAGGACGCTCAACAATTTGGGTGAATTCATCTATGTACTGGATGAACAGCTTTCACGTAAATACAAAGTCAACGTATCCCATCAAACACAATATGCAGGTTCACCTAGCACGACTCCCATTGCCATTGTGGATAGTCCGTCACAGGTGCAATTCGCGCAAAAGGAGTTAATAGATCTATGTACCCCTACTCGAGTTTTGCTCCCAAATAGCTTCAAAAGGAATACAAGACAAAAACTCCTACAGGCCGAAAAGAAGAGCACATTAACAAAGCTTTTAATGCAAATACAACAAGTGGAACAAGTTACAGAGATTCCAAGGTCTTACAATGGTGATCTTGTCTTAGAATTTTCACCTACCATGGGGAAGTTGCACCATATGGATGCAATGGAGCATAAGTATGATCCTCATTTGTGGTCGAAGCAACAAATGTCCAATATAGTTTTTCTAGGTGTAGTGCATCTTAGTCATTGCATAGGATCTCTCAAGTGCATGAATGAACAATGTGTTCGCTTAGTTAATTATCATAATCCCAATACAGGTCATTTCAACGGGTACATACAAAAGGTAACTCCACCCGGACAATATTGTAAGATTGGAGATAAGAGCCTTACATGCCACTTTTGTAAGGCAATTTCTTTCTGTATTGCAACATGTGATTTAGTATACTATGTCATGCCATCCGATGAGACCGCCACTAGAGTCATGATTCATCGTGGCACACATAGACACGATGTGCGTAGCGGCACATCCAAAATACTAACGAACAACACCAAGGTGATGGTGCAAAGGATTTTGACTGTTGACCCACACGCAGGAGCTAGGAAGGTTCAAATGTGTTTGGCAAAATAAATTATAAGTACCACACTTCTTTGCAACAACACCGACGAAGGAATTTTAGGAGAGCAACAGCTATTTGCCATCGCTGAGGAGTTGGGGCCATTGGTGAAAGATAATTGGTATGAGCATTTCCTAGATTCTTATATCGATGCAAAACTCTATGCTAAATTATTTTTTCTCTAAACACTTTGAACATTGTTAGGTGTCGAAGGTCAGTATCTATTTATGAAGAGGGGTTGACAAAGAATCTTTCGGCATTGATGCACTCCTAAAGCTGAGGCGAGACTGCACATATGACTTTTTCCATGGAAGCCGGTTTCCTGGTCAAGGTACGGAAGGGGAGAAATGTTATGTCTTCAAAATGTCCACAATTGATCCAGCATCCGGTATGGACCTGGTGAACCGAATGAGACAAGATCGGGATGGCGATCTACGACTGTGTGGATCCAGTTTGATCACACCAGACGTGTTAACGAATGGGTGACTATGGCCTGTCATGTCTATGATCCAAGGTACATGGCGCACCTTAACAGCTTTGTGGGTTGTCTTTGAATCTCTCTAAAACAATTTGTTTGCAGCATGCAAGACCTTTTGACTATTGCAACTTGTGAAATGAAACAGGAAGACATGGAAACGCAATGTTTGTTTTGGGAGTGCCTCAATGATGTAATGATATCATGTGGGTGTGACAGAGCTAATTTCTTTGGCTTCATGGCAGATGAAGCTCAAGCAAATTGGAATGCAGTTCGAATTGTTTTCAATGGTGGTGACAAGACCAATACAATGAGCAGTCGAGAGCATTCTTGTCTTTCCATTGGAAGCAAAGCTTGAACCAACACACAATGAAGTATGTGGCGCAAGCTTCTCAACACACACACAAAGAAATGTGTGAGAAGTGGAGGCAAGCACCAACAGAAGAGGCTGCAGTAGCAGAGGCTCGTCTGATATGCCAATGGTGGCGTAACCGTCATTGCATAGACTGTAACATTCCATACATGGATTCATGGCTTAGTTGGTAGAAAGTTCGTATTTCACATTGGGGTGGCATTATGATGTGCTTAGAAAGTATCTCTGATGGACCAAACACTCCACGCACAAACCTTGCGGAGAGCAAGCATGGCAGCTCGCTAGCAGAGGAGGGTTTTCATAAATGCATTTTATTATATGATGCATGTACAACCGACCTTGCAAATTCCATCTTACAGAGCACAAAGGCCATTTCATACAGCCATGGAAAACACATTGGGAAGGGTCCATCAATACAAAAGCTTGCGGAACGCCATGAAAAATGTCTGAGCCAAGTGATAAGAGCAGTGAATGAGGCTATTGAGGGCACTCCAATGTATAAACAACCAACTCCATTGAGAGGAATAAAGAGACATCAAGGAAAAAACGCAAGCTAAATGAGGTTATCAATGTGGAAGATGATGCATCGCATAGGCCTGAGTACAACTCGGTCACCAAAGATTGCAAGAAGTGTGGAAGACCACGTAACGTCAACTTTGCAGAAGAAGGGATATCACAAACCCCAAAACGAAGTATAGCTTCGGGTGGGTAGTATGTAGTTGAGCGCAAGGTCAATGAGGCAATGTGAGCCATACGCCAAACTCCACAAGGTAGTAGAGTCACATGTAGCGGCACGCCAAGAGAAGGACGAGGTGTGGATGCAGTATTGCAGGTTCTAACCTTGGTATACCGGCCCCATCTTTTGAAGGATATCTAAAGCGTCCGAATGGTGTGGTGTGTCAGTGGTTTTGGTTTTGAACGGATCATGTCTTGCATTGTCATATAGTAGACCAGAACATTGAGCCGCAGCCTCAGCATCCACCACACACTTAGCCCGTGCATGTTGGCACCAACCTATCTGAGGATGAGGTGCAAAATTGCATGAATGGGGGGTATCAAGTGGATCTCAGGAAAGAAGGAATATCTAATGTAACGCCGGTTGTTCCTGCACAAAATATGACCAACTCTCCTTTCAAGTCAAAAGATACATCCACTCCTGAAGGCAGTGCACGAGCCACAGTGCAAGATGGTATGTGTGTACGATATTGGACTTGCATTTCCGAGGACGCTCCTTGCAAGATTAGTTCAGCACTAGCGCTGAGAGCCAAGGTCGTAGAAGAGATATGTGCAGCAGATGGTGTTAATGAGGTCTTCAAAGTAGAGACCGAAAGTGAAGATAGTCATGTCGAACTGTACAAAGTTTGTATTTGCAACCATCCATCGTGCACATGTTTAGACTTCATGGAACGGATGTCAAAGCAAAAACCATATCTTGCATGTAAACATTTGTATTTTATTTATCTGTGTGTGCTAGGGTTAAGCCAAAATGAGAACATGTTTATCCATCAACCAATTCTGGCAAATGCTGATATCTTCAGGGCACTGACGGACCTATCCAGGCATGGATGCATAGCATTTGTCGTTTCTCACTTTTTTTTTGTATGCTTCACAAAATGGACAACTCTACCAGTTTCTAATTTTACCTTATGATGGCCACATTTTGGTACATTGATTTACATATTTTTTCAAATTTGGGAAATGGTTGTTTATTTGTCAAATCGTGAATAAAGTAATATAATATTTGCACAATGGCTATTTACCATTGCTTGAATTATTTTTTTGAAAGCGTCTAGTAGCTTCCGTAGCACACCTCTATTACTTTTCACGATGTCCGACTATCTTGAGAATAAAATAAAGTCTGCGTGGGATGCCATGGAAGCCATTCCCAACGGAGAGGCATTGTATGGAGCCGATTGGTTTAGGGAGGTTCTAAAGGCAACAATCAATGTGTATCGCCTCTATCCTTGCCGCACGGAACTCAATATGCGGACCTTACTCAACTTCAACGAGAGGGGACAATTCGCTTTCTCTTGCTGGAAGAAGATTGGGCTCATCACAAAGGAGGATGAGGAGGAAATGACGCAGCAGCTAGGGAACGTGGTGAATCTTCTTTTGCCACTCGAAGGTAGCACATCTACTCCTAAAACCAGGCCTTCCAAAAGATGAACGCTTCTTGCCTATGTAATGCAAGTGCAATAAAATGTAACTTTTTATTATTAATGGATGTTCTTGTTTTAAGTACCCTTGTCTCTGTTGTTTTTTAAACAATTTGTTTAGCTCACATATCTTTGTCTATGTCTCAACCTCCCGAATACCTGTCTCTCTCTCTCTCTCTCTCTCTCTCTCTCTCTCTCTCTCTCTCTCTCTCAAAGAGAGATAGAGATATGAAAAAGAGGAAAGAGTTGACAAGGAGTAAGAAAGAATCTTTTTAGGAATCTTCTCACCTGATTCCTAAAAAGCGCTCACCAAAAATTGCTCTCCTGGAAATATCCCCCTGTGATAGGGCACCCTGCGACATCTGCAACGATAGTGAAGATTGCACGACCCTGCAACATCTGCAACAATAAGGAGTTTGCAACCTCCCTAGAAGGGGGCTTTCCCTTGAGAAGGGCGTCCTCATGGCTACACGGGCCTCGTCCAGCGGTAAACTCAGCTTTGCTGGAGTAGTAGCAACACCACCAAAGGGGGAAAGCATCACCGGCCTCCAAGCCGAAGTCGACATACTCCGAAAGGAGAATGCTGAACTGAAACACAGGCTTGCAGCCCTCGAGGACCAGCTTGCCACAGTAGAAAGTTACAAGGAGGAAATGAAACAGATGGAAGTCAATTTTACTAAGGTGAAGGAGAAAGTCGAGACCACCCTCACAAAGGAGGTCAAAAACCAAGTATAAGAGGTAATTTTTCGCAAGGTCGAAGATCGGGTGGCATGTATGCTACGTGAACGACAACGACAAGAGGATATCGCCCTCAATGTTCGCATTGGCGGGCTCCCAAGCAATTGGAAAGGACAAGGGGACCTTAAGTTTCACGAGTCCTTTGCCCGCATCCAATCAGTAATCCACATGGTACAGTGGGATCCAGCAACAATCAGTTCTCTTGCACAAGAGCATCGCACCAAATATGTAATCCTCACTTTCAAAACCAAGACAGAACGGATCAAACTCCTTGAGCAATCGAGGCTTCTCAAGGACACCAAAATGTGGTTTGCAGAAGATCTCACACTCTGTCAACTTAAGCAAAAGAAGGTAGAACTCCAAAAGATGCGAGAAGCACGCTGTCGTGCTGTGACACGTACATAGTGGGAACGCATGCTACAAGATCTATCTTGTATTTTTTTAGATACATAATTATATTTCCTATAGTGTACATATGCATATTTAAGTATAATAATAAGCCTTCTATCTCATCCTATTATTTTTCTCAAGGGTAACCTATCCTTACTTTACCATCAGAAAATACTATGGGAAAAGCATCAATAGCTCCGCCTCTTTAACTTGGGGCAAAAAGCATTGATTCTTTATTTCTACTATTTCATTATCATCTCACACCCTAGCTAAATCCTATATCTAGGGTAAACTCCAATATATATATATTCTACGTATTTTTTATACTTTTCTTATATTTCTTTTTAAATAGCTACTAGGAGAGAATCAAATCCTAGTGGGACACTAGGTGGCATGATTTCAAAGATACACTTATTTTAATGCATTATTGCAAGCATGATTACAAAACTTTGTCAAGGAGCAATGTCATGCTTTCATATGGCATGAGGTGTCCTTGTGAATTAAATGAAAGTTTAGGCTAAGGAGACCACATGAAGACTTTTGCTGCCATAAATGGATCCTATTTTGATGAATTTTTTACACAAGGTTCCAATCCGAATTGGAAAACGATTTTAAAATGCAAATCGTAGCTAATGAGCTGAAGTTTTTTCCCATATTTTTACTTTTTTATTTGGAGCCACGGTTGAGGAGATATGATCAAAATACTGGACCCCAATCTGCCCACATCATGCAAGGGCAGCTCATTTCCAACTTTTCCAATTCCTGTTCACACTGGCTCCTCTCTTCTTGTGTAAACCCTTGGGGGTTCCCTTCACCTATAAAAGGGGACCTCTTCTTCCTTGGAAGGAACTCAAGCATTCAAGCCATTGATGAGAGGAATTCTCGAGGGAGTGAGTAGTAATGCCTAATTGTACTTAGCCATTAACATAAGCCCAAGCCTACACTTTCTCCTAGAGGGAGACTAGCCATTCTTGCAACAAGCTAAACTTGGAAGATCAACTCTAATCAAAGAAGGTCTTGCACTTGGTGTATCAATCAAAGTGGAATTATCCACTCTTCTTCTCTCTCCCATCAATAATGGTGTCGAAGGGTTTCAAGTAAGATATATTCTACATTGATGTTTTCTTGATTTCTTGTTGTTTTCATTTTCATCTCTAATCCAACATATATATATATATATGTATCTAATCTCATCTCCTTAACCAAACCTATCTCTCTCATTCTTAGAAATTCATCCTCTCTAGGTTCTCTTTGCTACAGGTACATCTCTCCCCGCAGTATCCTTATTGCCTACTGGCAAGAATAGGGCTTGGGAGGGAAACTTCTCATCTTTTCACTTCTCTTATATCTACATTTCTCACATACTATCCTAGATGAATAACCCACATGATGATCATTTCTATCGCTTTCACTCTGTACGATCTATTAGAATTAACGTATGGATTAGCCGTAAAATACACTTTCAACAACGTATAGTGTTTCTGTTCAGCCTTGAAAGGCTCAATGAAATACTTCTATCACCGGATCCCATCATACTACCTCTCATAGATTATAATTTTTCTTTTGATGTAAGCGTAGTTATCTTGCTATGAACCAAGAGGATTTGTACACACAATTAATTCCAATCACTAGACAAAATATATATATTATGGTAAGCACAAAACTACAATTCCAAAGAACAATTCGTAGCCTATTTGGTCAGCCAAGATTGAATGCCATTAACTCATCCATTAACCCTTTCATATTACCCATGATACGATATGACCATAGCCTTGATGTTTTCATCTTCGTATTGTTTTGACATTCTCTTTTGCGTTCTTTCTTTGTGTGTGTGAGTGTAAGAGAGAAAGAGTGAGTCTTCTTTGATTGCACTTCTTTCCAAACCCTAGTCTTCATGGCATCTATGGTTTAACTCCTTCATATAGTTTTTGTTGAGTTCTCTCACAAACTCTCACAGCCATAAGCCCGGTGCTTTCCTGGCAAGACCGCAAATTTCTCGACAACACGCAACAAGGAAATGGGCATTTTACCGCGGAGGTAAAGCCATTATTCAAGAGTTTCGGACTGCCAAACCGGCTTCCTCCTCACCCCCCTCTTCATAGGTTTTGTTCATCTTATCCTACTCCTCCTTTTTTTGGACCCTCGGTCCTTAATTGAGATATATCGCGTAGACCCCCCTCATTTTGCACAACCTGTTGTAATGTTTTTCTGTTTTCGATCCCATAGGTCATATCTGACCTCCGTGGACGATAATTCAATCTATCTATCTATCGCTCTCTCTATCTCTTCCCTCCCAACATGTTTTCTCTCTCTTTCTCTCTAGTTGCACGCCCATCCCCTGTGCGGTCTTCGGAGCTGCAGAATACACTGTCGGATGAAGGAGGGATTGCCACGTGTTCAAGGAGGGGGACCAGAATCCCTCCCCCTTTTATAATAAGTATAGATAGGTGGTGCAAAAGCCAATAGCAAATAGGCCTAGGTCTGCCTAGTGTTTTTGTCGTGCTTCATCGAGGGGCATAATCTTCTTTGATAGCTTTGAAAGCTTTGAAGAGAAAAAAAGGGAGAGATGACATGCACGTGGAGGAGAGAGAGGGAGAGAGAGGCAGAGAGAGGCACCAAGTATGTGTCAGTGATTTTGTGAGGGAAGTTCAATAAGATGGCGTGTCAGGGATCCTAGAGGTATAGGTGGCGTTGAGTTGCTCAAGGACCGAGGAGCATGGGGTGCCTTCTGTGATGATGTTGGAGGACTGGCATGTGATGTCTCTCTCTCTCAGTGACAAGTGTGTGTATCTCGTCCATCTTGCTTGGTGGTGATCAGTCCCTTTCGTTATAATTGTGGGTTGTGTGTAAGAAGGCCTTGCACGTTGTTCTGGCACTTTTGTGAGTCTGTTCACAGACCGTGCATGTCCAGTCACTTAGTGTAGATGCATATCCTCCGGTTGCACACAGCATGATCATAAGCATTCCCATCAAAATCCATTAGAATCCTTCAAGGGAATTTTCCAGTGCATTTAGCCTATTTTCCCTATTTTTGACATTTTTCACTTATTATTTTTAAGTGACTTTTGTTGGAAAGTAGGTAGGGAAAATTGAGTAAGTTTGTATATAAGCAAACCTAAACTAGCACTAATTGGCAAAAGAGGCAGCAGGAGCACTCGCTCAACAAGCAACTTCTTAGCAGAACCCCAAGCCCTAGTGTTTTTGCTACACAGCAACCACCTAGCGTTTTTGGACCAGATCATCCAACGTTTTTGCTCTTGCAGATCCCTGGCGACAGAAGACTCAACAAAAGACCTAGCGTTTTGCAGTTGCAGGCCATCCGACGACAGTAGAGCCATTTTCAGCCCTAGCGTTTTTTATTTGCAGATCAACCCCAGCGTTTTGCAGATTTACCGCGATGGAACATCAAGAACCACCAGCGTTTTCAATTTTCAGCCCTTAGACACCGGAGATCAAGTCCCGAATCTCGCAGATCTCACCTTCCTGCAGTAGATCCTCGCCGCACGGCCAGTTTCCACAAGGTTTACAGTTTCAGCCCGGAAAACGCAGATTTCAGCATCTATGTTTTCAACGTGTCATCGCATCGTCGCCATCGACATAGAGTCAGAATTCATCAGATAAAGATTTGCAGATTTCAACCCTTAAAGTTTTCAGATTTCAACCCGTCTCATCGTCGTCGACATCGTCGACGGCAAGTCCAAGCATTGTAGAGATTTGTGCAATCATAAGTAGACCGCTCTTGCCATAGAGTGGGGCCTTTTGAGGAGGGTTTTACAACGTCTCTGGTGTCGTATTCTCTTCTCTCTCTACCTCTCAGTCTCATACACTTGCACACACAGTGTCCATTCACTTGTTTGTGATCATTGCACGCTCTCATTAAGAACGGAAGGCTCTGCCTTCCATAAGAACTAAAAGGAACCTTGAGCACAGTTCGAAGCACTCATCTTGAGCAAAGTTCAAACATTCATTCCGTTGCACCTTACATTGGTATCAGAGCTTTGGTAGTGTTCTGTATCACTCAAGGAAAGAACCACAAGAATCACAATAATTTTTTTCGCTTGTTGCGGTCGCACGAACCTAAGTTCGCTTGGGCGTGTCAATTCCTAATCGTGTTTTTGAAGAGTGACATGAATCCCAGGAAAGAAGGGCTTGTCCAGCCTCCCCTTATGCCTCTCTTCACTCATTGAGAGCGGACCGTGCACTTAGCGGCCGGCCAATCGACATGAGGTGGGAAAAAGCAACCTTGGTGTGAGCGCAAGGCCGCCAACAAACACACATGCGCTCACTCAAGCCAAGCTAAGTCCAAAGAGGCAACAAGGACACATGTCAATCTCCTCCCCATGTTGCCCTCATATGGTTGACCTCTAAAGGGGTCCAATGAGAATTTAGTTTGTTTAAATAATTATCTAGGCATTTTCAAGCCCTCTCTCATCCACTTGTACCAGTTTGAGCAATCAATATTAGACCACTCTCGCCAACGAGAATGGGGCCTTCGGAGGAGGGTTTTACAACGTCTTTGGTGTCCTATTCTCTTCTCTCTCTATCTCTCAGTCTCACACACTTTCATGCACAGTGTCCGTTCACTTTGTTAGTGATCATTGCACTCTCTCATTAAGAACAGAAGGCTCTCCCTTACATAAGAACAAAAGGAACCTTGAGCACTGTACGGAGCACTCATCTTGAGAAAAGTACAACATTCATTCCGATGCACCTTACAGTTACAACTACCGAATCTAAAATATAAGTATCGCCTCCAAATGAGGGGAGAGGATGCACATGAAAAGGAAATCCTTGCCGTTGGACTTAATAAGAGCTGAGTCACACTGCATTGGTGGAATTACTGGTATTTAATAAGTTACAATATTGTGGTCACATAGCAATATTATAATATTAGCGATACCCTAGAAAATAGTAGTGCTAATGATACTTTCGATTTTCTTTGTATTAAGGAGTGATTAGGAGCACCTTTTGACTACCATGATCGAATTCAGTACTAAAATCTCTCCCACAATATAGGTGTGTTCCCTTTTCTATTTGAAGGAAAGTGAAAGAGCCCACATTTTCCCTTGCTTTTATTTAAAAAGAAAATTTGTCTCACAGAAGTCTAGTGGGAATAGAAACATCCTCTAACCTAAAATCCTAAGAGCATACACAAGAAGACTTAGAAATGTTCTCATGTAGGAAAACGGAGTCTTTTCCAGTGTTTTTCATACAATGAATAACATCATGAGCTTCTGTTCGAGAGGCACCGCGTACCTAGCTAGGCATGCGGTGCCTCCTCACAGAAGCTCATAATGTTAAGGTAAGTCACAATGTGGGAATTATTGTGAGAATTTGTCCAAAACTTCTTGTGATCGGTAAGTGCTCAATCTTTGCCCCTGTCTAGATGAGTTGTGGTGTAGGATGCTGTCTGTGTTTTGGGAGCTGATAGATTCTTCTTTGGTAGTTGGGTATGCCCAAAGGCTCCGTCAGAACAGAGTAGCTACAGAGATGTTCACTACCGCCATTATCAACTTGCAAAATCTTATTTCCCTGCGCTCCCTGAGGATCTTCCATACCCACCATCTACTCCCTTGGCGTGATAAGAGTTACGTTGAAGCAGGAAGATGCAATGGGAAATGCAGTGCAAGATGCAGACCTATTTCTGGGAAAAAGGCCTACGAGCTCCACACGGAATATAGACAAGGCTGGCAGTAGCGAGCACGACCCCAGAGAGAGAGAGAGAGAGAGAGAGAGTTCTGAGTAGGAAGGTGTAGCATAAGTAGGACTCAGGAGATATGCAGGTACAACTGTACTCCTCCAGCCTTCCATGCAATGTAGAATACTCGGAAAAAGGTTTTTCCTTCTTCAAATAATAAGCGCTCACGGTGGATACATAGAATCATCGTTCTTATATTTTGTTGTAATCTGCAAGCTTCACACAGGTGTGGGCTTCCTTGGGAGTTAAACACAAGCGCCCATGAAACTTCCAAGTTCCCCAAATTGTCGTTTACTAAAGCTTTTATTACTGACAATCACCACAGGAGCATTTTCCACCTTCAAAAACGTGCAAGCGATTTGCATCTTTGACCACTATTATACGTTTCTCTATTTTTGATATCAGTGAGGTAGCAGCATGGCAATCCCCACATGTTTTTGGTGACGCGTACATCCGTCCTTTGTGGTGTATTGATGATTGCACAGGCAATGGCCAGTCCTCACTAACAAAGCAAAATCTTCTTTCAATCAGAGGGAGTATTCTGTGAGACCCAATGCAAATTTGGGGAATATCCTTCTAGGGACTCAAGCTCTTGTAACTTCAAATAAATTTGTCTGCTTTGCAGATGCTCAGTATCCCCACCAGCAAATCTATGAACCTTTCCACTTGCATCAGTCCAGCAGCTACGTCCTGCCTGCTTCCAAGCACCATTCCTGATTCGCATGTATTCAATGTTTTGTGCCGCCTCCTCCATACCAGCAGCTCCATAAATGTTACTCAATAACACATATGCTGCAGTGTTACCTTCATCTAATTCTATTGCACGCTTAAAGGCAAATCTTCCAAGCTCTACATTTCCCCATTTTCCACAAGCACCTAGAAGAGCCGACCAAATTGGAGGATAATCAGATGATGGCATCATCTTGATTACTCTCATAGCTTTTTCAAAATTCCTTGCCCGCCCGAAAAGGTCCACCATGCAAGTGTAGTGCTCTTTGTTTGGTATAATGCCATATTTTTCCCCCATGCTATCAAAAAGCATCTGGCCCTCATCCAGTAGACCTGAGTGACTACACGCATTGAGTACACTAAGAAACGTGATAGCATTTGGGGAGGTGCCCTCAAGTTGCATCCACCAAAAACAGTCCAGAGCTTCCTCAGCCAACCCTTGCTGGGCATATCCTCCTATAAGAGCACTCCAAGAGCCTTCATCTGGCAAGAAACCCTCAATTCGCATCTGGTGAAAACAGTCCAGAGCTTCGTTGCCACAGCCATGTTCGGCATATCCTGCAATCAATGCGTTCCAAGTGATGACATCTCGGGCAGGAAGCCCATCAAGCACTTCTTGTGCTTTCGGTAGGGCACCACATTTAGCATACATATCGACCAAAGCACCACCAAGCACGACACCTTTCTCCAACAGCCCCTGACCAGCAATCTCGTCATGAATTCTCTCCCCCATATGAAGGTCTTGTGTAAGACCATAGGCCTTCAAGGTGCAAGCATAGGTGATTGCATCAGGAGAGAGACCTTCGCTTCGCATCTGATGAAAGCAGCCCAAAGCTTCCTTGCCACATCCATGTTGGGTATATCCTGCAATCAACGCATTCCAGGACACAACATTTCAGACAAGAAGCCCATCAAGAACTTTTCGTGCTTTCGCAAGAGTACCACATTTGGCATACATATCGACCAAAGCACCGCGAAGCACGACAGCTTTCTCCAACAGCCCCTGCCTAGCAATCTCATTGTGAATTCTCACCCATCTGAAGGTCTTGCGTAAGGCCACACGCCTTCAAGGTGCAAGCATAGGTGATTGCACTAGGAGAGAGACCTTTCCTTTGCATCTGGTGAAAACAGCCCAGAGCTTCCTTGCCACAGCCATGTTGGGCATATCCTGCAATCAACGCATTCCAGGAGACAACATCCCTGAGAGGAAGCCCATCAAGAACTTTTTGTGCTTTTGCAAGGGTACCACATTTCGCATACATATCAACCAAAGCATTCCCAAGCATGAAAACTTTCTCCAACAGCCCCTGCCTAGCAATCTCATCGTGAATTCTCTCACCCATGTGAAGGTCTTGCGTAAGGCCACAGGCGTTCAAGGCGCAAGCATAGGTGATTGCATCAGGAGAAAGACCTTCCCTGCGCATCTGGTGAAAACATCCCAGAGCTTCCTTGCCACAGCCATGTTGGGCATATCCTGCAATCAACGCAGTCCAGGAGACAACATCCCTGAGAGGGAGCCCATCAAGAACTTTTTGTGCTTTTGCAAGGGTACCACATTTGGCATACATATCGACCAAAGCATTGCCAAGCATGACATCTTTCTCCAACAGCCCCTGCCTAGCAATCTCATTGTGAATTCTCTCACCCATGTGAAGGTCTTGCATAAGGCCACAGGCCTTCAAGGCGCAAGCATAGGTGATTGCATTAGGAGAGAGACCTTCCCTGCACATCTGGTGAAAACAGCCCAGAGCTTCCTTGCCACAGCCATGTTGGGCATATCCTGCAATCAACGCATTCCAGGAGACAACATCCCTAAGAGGAAGCCCATTAAGAACTTCTCTTGCTTTCGAAAGGGCACCACATTTGGCATACACACTCACCATGGTGTTCCCTAAATGTGCATCTTTCTGAAGTAACCCGCTATTATGAAGCTCAGTGTGTATTCTCCTAGCTTGGTACAAATCCTTCTTCTGAGCACAGGCTTTTAGTTCAGTCAGCAAAGAAAGAAAACTCGTGGCTTTTGACTCCTCATCATGCTCTTCCTGTCTAAGCTTGACTACTGCTTCCTCCCTGAATTTTTCAGTGGATTTGCCAACGCTCTGTGGACACAAACCAGTGATGCTTGCAGGATATTCATCAAACATGAAAATTGTGTGCACGCAGGCGTGCGTGTGTGTGTGTGTGTGTGTGTGTGTGTGTGTGTGTGAGAGAGAGAGAGAGAGAGAGAGAGAGAGAGAGCCCAAAGCGAAACAGTATTTCTCACCTGGCCAATATGCCTTCCCGCAGACATAGCCCTCGACTTGTCCCTCGTTTGCAAATGCTGAAGGTTATCAGACGAGCGGCGAGCCATTGTCAGAAGACATCGCTGGAGAGCGAGAGGTCATGGGCTGAAGCTAAAGAAGAGTGCAAGTGCCACGGAGGAGTGTTCGATCCATTATAACGATCATGACCAGGGGTCTTAATTAGTTGGAAGATTCCCA
The DNA here is from genome assembly GCF_014529385.1 of Adiantum capillus-veneris. Classification (NCBI taxonomy): domain Eukaryota; kingdom Viridiplantae; phylum Streptophyta; class Polypodiopsida; order Polypodiales; family Pteridaceae; genus Adiantum; species Adiantum capillus-veneris. The sequence continues at coordinate 21,444,380 of NC_140935.1, forward strand.
TGATCGTTAAAACTAGTCTTTTTTTTTGCTTTCTAAACTAGTCTTGCTTGGTGGGCCTTTGTTGTACATAATCTGACAGATTTGGAGCGCAGCGGGTTAGTTGGTTGTGATTGTTGTCGCCTTGGGTTTTATTGTGGTGACACTAGAAAATGAGTAGAACCTATTGATAGGCACCAATAATAGCTCTTGATGAGCATTGGGAAGCAGCAAGTTGTGTCCCATCGTGCTCCATATACGACAAAGATCTACTAAAGAGGGTAATTGAATTGAGCAAAAGGGTTGCAACTTAACCTACCTTGGTAGTTATTTGCAGATTGCACCATTCAACCTAGTAATATCGACCATTTAGTCTCTAAATCATGGAGCCATCGTTGAGACACCCATCTTATTCTCAATCAAGCATAGTCAATTAATAGACTATAAAACATGAACTACACTACAGACCTGATAATCATGTACGAATGTCATCCGATTGTGCAAGCCGGCGGACAATGTTTGAGTCAAGCTACAAAAAAGCAATGTGAATAGTTAAACATATCGTCTTGCAATGAAACATCACAGACTGAAACTGCAAAGTATACAGTGCACGTCATGCAGAGGTGCCATACAAAAGTATGGTGGAGAGCTGGCACTATGGTCTCTCCAAAAATCATAAGAAACGGAAGCCGTGCTTTGCCCCGTAGAGTTTATGTGTTGCGCCAAGCAAACACATAGTCATGGGGTGCTGGATACAGATAACGAACCTTGTAGTGTTGTCGAGTTGAAGTCGCGCTTGTGCAATTGAAACGTCCACTATTGTGAATATATATCCTCCCTGTCAGACACAAAACACACGTTAAGACAAATACAAAAGATGCAGGATATAGATTAAACTTAAAGAGAAGCAGAGCTAACTTTATGTTCTACATCATAGACGTATTGGACTCCTACGTAGTGCGAGAAGTGCCCTCGCTTTGCATCCTAAAACCAATGAGCCAGAGCTTCGTGGCCCAGTCCCTTGTTGGGCATATCCCGCAATCAATGCATTTCAAGAGAGTACATTTCGGACATACATGTCAACCAAGGCAGTGCCATATGCCTTCTAGGGGATTTGACATACGGCCAAAGCATTGCGAAGATTAATGAGGCCTTTCTCTCAAGCCCCCGACTAGAAATTTTGTTGTGCTTAATTTTTCCATGTATGTGTATTATTGTGGTAGAAATGACCTCCTCGTACTGTGGGACCAGCAGTGTGCTTAGCTGGCTTTTGGTTGGAGAACAAATACAGCCTTCAAGAGAACGGCAGCGTTTCCTTCAGCAGGTCTCCTATGGAAAATTCGCAGTGGTGATGGAGCAAGGGGACATCATCATGTATGCCTCCACAACAGTTCCTTGTCTTACAAGGTGGTGGGCTTCTCCTCCATAGACGAGAAAACATGACAGTCGCCTTTGTCCACTTCCCTTCTCGTTGGACGGGCATCACCTTGACATACAACAGTGAAGGGGGAGTTGTGATCTTTCAATAGAAGCACATCAGAAGAACCCCTGAATGCTACAACTCCTTCAATATTTCTGTAGGATTCAACGAATTCCATTTCATTTTTGCATGAGAGAGAGAGAGAGAGAGGAGCTCATATGCATTGGTCAGCAAGCCACATTGCTGCTCCTCTGAGTGTAAAGAGTGTTTACATCCCAATTTTTGTGATGCAATGAGCTATTGAAAACTTGCCCACAAACCAAACTGGGAGCTTATTTGCACTAGTTAACAAACCACAGAGTTGCTCCTCTAAGTGGCAACACAAAGCCTAGGGTACATATTTAGTCCAGGATCCGCAATCCGCATTACAGGCTCAAAACTTTTTGACACGCACATCCAAGTCTCTACACTCCACACCAGTACTGATGCAAATTAGATTATCGGGGACAACATGGCAGCACAATTGAACCAAGCTTCGGCCTGGACCGAAGCTTGGATATGGCTCCCATTCAACACAAACATGTTGTTATCAATACACAGTGATGATGTGAAGTTGCTATGGTTTTGAAATGTTTCCCTGTCACGAGGGAATGTGAGTTGAAAGCCTTCCACTTGCACAGGGGAATGTGAGTTGCAAGCCTTCCAGCTGTAGGTCCTAGAATCAAATACTTCCAGGTAAGCTTTGATAAAGCGAGTCGTGACAACGAGGTGGTAGACGCCAGATGAGGAATCCATCAGCATTGTCGTCTCTCGCTCATGCCAATAGTCTTGGGAGCGAGATCGCTGATCAAAGATGGGCAACAGACATACTTGGTGACCTTGGTGAGAGGGTGAACACCACAAAAGAGTGTGTGTCTCTAGAGTAGTGGACCATAAGGCCTCTGGTGCTACCCATGCATTGCTACCTATGCTACAGAATCACCACGAGGAAGGCCGCTCCACTTCCATTGAATATAGCTACTCCTAATGACGTTGTTGACCCACCATTTTGGGGCATGGCACAGGAGCACCAGGACCCAGGTCTCATGACTTGCACATGGTATGAAGCGTCAGAACCCTCAGCAGCACGTCCTCCAGCAAGCGCCACCACTGCACCCGCTCGTCCACCGCCAACTGCTCATCATGATGAGCCCCCCCGCCTCCTGATCTGACTATGACAGATGGATCATACCTGCTCTCCTCTCCTCGTACGGCATAGATGGAGGAGCCAAAGCCAGACCTTTTGCAGTTCTGGGCTGCTTTTTGTAGGCGACGCGCTGCTGCTTTTCAACATAGGCGATCAAAAACGTTAGCCCCAATCGAGGGTTGAGATTGAGCCAAGTGGCTTAACGACTTGGCTTTCTGCAGGAAAAGCACCTTAGGCTCACCAAGTAAAGAAACCTTAGTGTCGTGTTGGGTTAGGGAAACTTTCATTGTTTTCAATGCATGATGGAGAGTTACTTTAAATTTTTATTTCACTTTCATTTCATATCCTGACATTTCTTGACTTTTTTTGCATTCTATTGTTTTAGAATGTTAAAGTGAAACTTCACTTGCATAATTCTAGTAAATTCTATGGATATACACACACACATATATATATTAATGAGTTTTTTTAATTTCACATTTCATTTCACAGCTTCACATGGCTTGACTTTTCTTACATTCTATAACTTAATTCTGGTCAATATTCAGGAAAGTCTCTTTTCTTAAGCGAGACCGTCGACTGAGTTTCCTTCCCACAAAGAAGCAAAGCAAAAATACTAGCATAAATTTAAAATTTGCAGGATTTTTGAACTATTTTCTCACATATTTCACCCAGTTTTTCTTCCCTTTACCATGGTTTACAACCAGGTAGTCTCCATTTTCAACCGGCTCAAGGCTAAGCTGAGGCAATCCTTTCTTGAACATTGATTCTACTTAAACTCAACCTAATGATTTTATCACGTTCTAAGTATTTTAGAAAGCCATCGTTATCCTTTCACTTGTTTTGATAGAACAGGAAATATATATTCTAAAAACATTTACAGCATTGCCTCACAAGTGGAGAGAGAGGCTTCCCTTAGTCAAAATATTACAAATCAAAACAGGCAAAGGCCATAACCAGCCTTTTTCTAGAATAGATTCTCATCATAATCTCCTTCCATGTTTCCCATTTGTATTCTCTTTGGATGAGATACAGAGGCCCATTACCCACATTCTTCATTTGCTCAACACAGGAGGTAGAAATTTTTTGTAGCTGATAGACAAACTCTGAGGTGTTGTCCTCCTTCTTGGTATTGAAAATAGTTTTAATTCTCTGAGTCCAGCATGACCACAGATAGGTCAATCTCCATATATTCCAAAGAGGGATTTTCATTATGATACACTCACCTACTAATAACTCCTGAGCTGAAAATTGAAGTGGATGAACCTCTTTGCAGCTCAATCCTAGAGTTAGAAGTTTGGAGGAACTGGAAGGACATCCAACAAATATATGATGAAGATCTTTAGGAGAATTGCATCTCTGGCAGTTCCCATCCCCAAGTCCAGCTTTGAGTGCTCTCTGGCCAGCCCAGATGCCCTGATGTAAAACCAGCCAAGCAAGAAAACTGTGTTTTATTGGAATAGCAAAGCTCCAGATGCATTTAAATCTATATGACGATTGCTTTGAGCTCCACTTAAGCCCCCATTTGGAGTTCAACTTTTGTCTAAGCTTCTCTTCAAAATATGGGATGCAAGAGGACAGTTTGAAAGCCTTCCAAGCACATTGCTGTAGTTAAAGACTTGCTATGCCTGAACATTGTAGTACTCTGAAGATGAGCTTTCAGATCTTTCAGTCTATTTAGTAAGTCTGCAAGACATCCAGCAGAGATATTAAAGTGATTAGATAACTGGTTGGGGAAAAGCCAATACCCATTGTCCTGTAGATCCCCCCATGTTCTTATGTCTGCTTTGAAACACTTGTGAGCTTTAATTGTAAGTTTCTTCCCAAACTTACTTGTAGACCCTCCCACCCATAAAGAATCCTGTGAGAGAAAAGTACCTCGAAAAATGTTGGGGGAGAAGGAGAGACTTTTTGATTTTTAACCAGGCCTCCCATAGTCTGTTGACAAGCTGAGAGTCTGCTCATTTGAAGCTCCAGCTAGAATATATCGCATCCCAAAGAGAGAGCTCCCTCCTAGCTTTATACTCATGTACATGGAAATTTTTTTATATTTCTTTTAATCAAACAGGGATAGAAGTTTTGACTGTCTATGGACCTGACTATCCATTTAGCTGTCATCTTTACAGCCATATTGCTCATATACAAAATGCCTAGCCCTCCTCTAGATTTGTGAAGGCAGTAGGTGATCCAAGCTACCTTAGGTATTTTGTTGATGTACTCTGTTCCTGCCCACATAAATCTTCTAGCCAGAGAAGCTATATGATTAAGTTGGGAACAGGTGGGCTTCCAACAAGATATGAAATAAATAAGAGAAGGAAGCAAAAATTTATTCAGTACAAAAGTTCTGGAGGCAAGAGAAGTTTGAAGAGCTTGCCACATAAATATCTTCTTTTTGAACTTTGCCAAAATCCAATCCCATCTTTGACCCATGGTGACTTTGAATACCATGGGTATTCCCAACAATCTAAAAATTTGACCATCTGCTATCAAATTACATCCAGCTGCATTGATAGAAGGGGGTATAACCCCATTAGAGGCTTTGAATCCAGTTTTCTGGTGATTTGGGAACCACTGGCAAGACAAAAAGTGTTTAGACAATCCATGAACACTTTTGCTGATTCAGAATTTGCATTCGTAAGGGCATTAGCAAACATCTGCAAATAGAGATCATTTGAGGAACCAACATTAGTGTCATCAACAAACATATGCAAACAGAGATCATTTGAGGAACCAACAATTTGAATACCCTTCAATTTTCCTTCTTGCATTCTGCTCTTTACAATCCAGCCCAAAGCATCTGAAGTTATGGCAACTAGCAGAGGTGCAAGAGGACAACCTTGACTTATAGATTCATTAATCTTATGAAATCTATTAGTTCCCCATCTATTGAAATTCTAGCATAAGCATTTCCAAAAAGCACATGAACAATTTAATAAAACTTTTGCCTAGCCCCATATCAAAAAGTGAAAACTCCCATTCCATTCTGTCATAGGCCTTGTCAAAATATACTTTGAAAAAGAAGAAGTCCTGATCATTTTCCATAGCATGTTCCATGCCCTCCCAGAGGGTGATGATAGCATCAAATATGACTCTTCCTTTGATAAAACCCTTTTCCTCTTGAAGAATGAAGCTGTTCATGAGAGGGCTGAGTCTCCTGTCAAACTCATCCATTTTTATATAGAAGTCAGTCCGGTACTAGGTCTCCAATTGATAAGATCCTCCCTATCTCCTTTTTTATGGATGAGTTTGACAACTCCAGTGTTGACAAAAGCAGGAAGAGCCCCCAATCTAACAGCTTCTTACCATAATAAGATGAGATAAGGAGCAATAAACTCTTTGAATTGGATGTAAAATTCATTAGGTAGTCCATCAATTCCTGGGGTTTTTCCAGTCTTGAGGTTGCTAACAGTTTATTTGACTTCCTCAAGAGAGATAGGCTGGTCCAAGAAGTGTGCCCGATGGGGAGTAACAGTCTTCTTTCTGGATTGGGCTATAAAAGACCTAGCCTCTTGTATCTCTTTATTTCTCTTAGGAAGACCAGAGAATATATTAGCAAAAAACTCAAGGACTAAAGAAACATTTTTTTGTGAGACTTAGCAGGATTTCCATCATTACCTTTCAACAAAGGTATGAAATCATTAGAATTTTTTTTTCAATATATTATACATTCTTTTAGTGGGTGTGTCAATTTTTCCTACCCAGAATTCTCTAGTGAAAGCAAGGGCACTGCTAGCATCAAAGGAGATTTCCCTCCTCGAGTGACACTCTAAGATCCAATAGCCTAGGAGAGGGAGGGTCAGCACAGGAGAGAGATTCTTCAAGTTGAAGAATTTCCTTAGATATCATCATCCTTCTATGTGCCCTAATGTCCTTAGCTATTTTTTTGTACTTGGTCAAGACTCTCTATATATCCTTAACAGCTAGCTCCCAAGCCTTGGCAGGAGAGGGTTAGAGAGAAAAAGACTCCTGCATGATGACTTGCACTTTATGCTTAATGCAATCTATGTCAAACAGAGCATGGTCAAGGTGGGGCCAACCAGACTTAACATTGTTCTCAGATCTCATTAACTCAAACAGTACAAGCTTGTGATCAGATAACAGTATGGAGGCATCAGACTTCCATTGAACTAACCTGTGATCATCTTAAACATTGGCAGACATGTACATTCTGTCAAGCCTAGCTGACCTGTAGCATTCACCCATCTGTTTTTTGTTCCAAGTAAAACCAACATCCTCAGATACATCTAGTAAATTCAGGGAATCAATCAAATTACTCCAGTGTATTTTTTCATTACTAGAGATTACCTGACCCAAAGACCTTGATCTGTCAACGATTTTCTCTACCATGTTAAAGTTCCCTGTCAGAATCACATTCTTTGACAGAGTGTTCAACTCTTGCTAGCACTAGGATCTTTCTGTCATAGAGTTAGGAGCATAGACACTAACTATTGTATAGTTGATAGGGTCTGCCAGGTGATAGCCACCCAAAAACCTTTATTGGAGTATTGAACATTTCTAACCAAATTAGCCCATTTGCAAGACAGGCCTATGACAACACCTCCTCTGCCTACAAAATGATTAGTGGAATACCATTGAAAACCAGAGCCTATTCTGTTCAGGTTGAACTCTAGCTCTTTACCTTTGAGTTTGACTTCTTGTAGACAAATGTAGTCAGGATGAAGTGACAGATCTTGCATCCACTTTCTAATAATCATAGCTCTTGCAGGGTCTGATAACCCTTTAAAATTGAAGGAAAAACCAGAAAGATTGGGACACATCATTTCTTACTGCTTTTGTTAGGTTTGACCATAGAGACACAAGCCCTATTGGGATCATTGGATTTCTCCACCTTTCTCTTGCTTTTGATTATCTCCAGATTGGCTATAGACTCTTCCTCAGCTTGAGTCATAACAATGTCCACTGAAGGAGTTGGAGAGTTTGCCAAGGTAGCCTTTGAGATTATGTCTTTGGCTTCCATCTATTTAGAAAACTAAAGCATTTCCAAAGAGTCCACCTTATCTAATAGTTGGGTACTCTGTATAAATTCATCAGCTTCATTGTCTCATTCAGAGAGTCCTCTTGCATTGTCTTTAGGGCTGACAGGAGGGACCTGAGAGGGTTGGGGGCTTTTGGGAGAACTGGTCCCATCACTTTCCTCCTGTGCAGTCTTTCCTTCCCCATCAACATCAGAGTGCTCTTGGGCAGCATAAGGATCAAAAACATCTTCCAACAATACATCAAAGTAGTTAGAGTTAGTAGAATTACCCCCTCTCCTCCTTTGCAGCTTATTATTGCTTCTCCTATTAACAAGTTGAAAGGCCTTTAGAGGAGTGGGTTTGTGCTCCTTAGTAGAATGATTTGGCACTTTGGATTGAGGAAGGATAGGAAAATCCTTAATAAGATGTCCCTGTTGAAAACCGTGGAAGCAAGAGTTAGATATATTTCTATACAATACTCTCTGTTCATGAAGTAGACTGCCTTCACAGTCTTTGATAGGGACCAACAACTTAGGAGATTTGCATAGAGCAACTTAAGAAGTTGAGGGTCCCACTTGGGGTTAATTTTCCTCTGGCCTTCTGTCCAATTTCCTTACCCACATAAGATCCAATTTTTCGTAACCAGGGGTAGTATTCGATTGGCAGATTGGGGAAATCAACCCACACAGGTTCTTTAGTGGGCTTATTACCTCTAGGGTTAAAACCCTTATACCATTTAAAAAAGGAAATTGGAGTATTATGGATGAGCCACTGTCTTTCAGTTATGACGTGCAAAGCGCTATTAGCATCTTCAAAGAAAATTAGATAATAGCTATTGGGTAAATACTGTATCTGCAAGGGAAAGACATTTATATTTTCTCAATTGATTGCTACCCAATTTTTGAGCACTTCAAGGGAAGGTCTGGGGCCATGGCATAGACCTATCACTACCCTATCCACAAGCTGATTATGCCAAGGGTGACGCACTCCTCATTTTCACATATAGGTTCAATGTTAGTTTCTACATGATAAGCCGCAGCAAGATGATGCTGTTCTGAGTCAAAGACAGCAGGAGAAGGGGCATTTATGGGGGAAGATGACATACCACCTTTAGCAGCTTCCATAGTTCTAGAGACAGAGGGGAATTTCATGCCAGCAAGAATATTCCCCTTCCAGTCATTGTTAAGCACAAAAGAAGGCAAGAATCCCATACCTTGCTCAGCTGGATGGTATAGCAGGTTGTCAAACCTTTCTGTGTGGCCTCTTATGGCATTGACATAGGACAAATGGGGTGCCTAGTTGAAATTCGATATGAACTGTTGAGGGTGTAGAGCATTTCCCCTCATAAAAGGGCGGACAAATTCTTCTGGAAAGCTTATGGTAAGAGCAGGTATTGACTAAGTGAGAACTGGGCCTGACTGAAAGCCTCCATGGACAACATTAGGGATTATCTGTGCCTGATTAGGATTGATGATCCCTGGATAGCAGGTATAGAGCCTTCCATAGCTGTAGAGGTACTCATGGGAGAAATCACATGCATCCCATTGACTAATGATGCATGTAGGGACATGGCGGGCTCCCCCCTTGGGGAGTCTAGAGCTTACTCAGCAGGAGAGAGTCGGGTAGAGAAGGGGAAAGGACAGAGGGTGTCGAAAAGAGGGAGGGCCAGAAAATCATTACCTTGCATGTAGTACGGACATGCACCTCAGAACCTCCTCGCTTTGATTTTTCATCGACATCTCCAATTCCTTTTTTATTCCTTCAAAGTTGAGCTAGTGCTCAAGGTTAAAACAAGTCTTGCTTGGTGGACGTGTAAATTGAACATCTACATAAATAACAAGACGTACATCAAGCATCTAGCACTGAAGTAAACAAGTACAAAGCGCATTGGAGAACTTTAAAAAAATAATTGTATGTGTATTTATCACTTTAAGTCAAGCATAGTCAATTTTCCATTATTTCTCATAGAACCTGAGAGAGAGAGAGAGAGAGAGAGAGAGAGAGAGAGAGAGAGAGAGAGAGAGAGAGAGAGAGAGAGAGAGAGAGAGAGAGAGAGAGAGAGAGAGAGAGAGAGAGAGAGAGAGAGAGAGAGTTACTTCTTTTCAAAGTCAGAGGGAGCAAGGAGTCTTGGCTGTCACTCATAGAACCTGGTGCAAAACATATGGTTGTCCTCGTGCTACAGAACAGTCATGCAAAAGAGAACATCGGGCTGCAACATATAAGATGCATTGCTAAACAAGGACATACGTAGATTCACATCAATCACCCAGGAATAAAGTAAGCATGTACAGAGTGCATTGAGTACTGCAATACATAAGTTGAACTGCCAAGCTGTGAGAAAGAAGTGTGTGTCTATTTGATATATAGACACGATGATCAAGATTGAACATGCATTAGTGATGAAAACATATGTAGCTAAACTAAACTTAAGGAAGCATTGACAAACTCAAAAAATACCAAGAGCATCAACAGGCTATAAAAATTAAATTACACCACCGACTTGGTAATCCTGTATGGGTGTCATCCGATTTTGCAAGATGGAGGACAATGTTTGAGTCAAGCTACATAAAACAATGTCAATAACTAAACATCTAGTCTTGCAATGAAGCATCACATAGTGAAAATGCTAAGTATACAATGCATGTCATGGAGAAGTGTCATACAAAAGTATGGTGGAGAGTTGGCACTATGGTCTATCCAAAATTATAAGAAATGGAAGTCATGCCCTGCTCCGTAGACTTTATGTGTGGGCCAAGCAAATGCATAGGAATGGGGAAGTGGATGTTGATATCTTCCTTTCAGTGTTGTCAAGCTAGAGTCATGGTTGTGTAGTCAAACTCTCGTTGTTATGATTCTATGTACTTTTTGTGACACACAAAATAGCAGTTAACACAAATCCAAAATATGGAGGAGATAGATTTAACTTAAAGAGAAGCAGAGATAACTTTATGCTCTATGTCATAGATGATGTATTGTTTATTGCACTGATGAGTTCTCAGTTCATAAGCTTTGATGCAATCACAACAATAAAATGGCTCAATAAGTAGGGTGGGAATACGAAGTTGGGAGATTGATGCAAAACGTTGGTAGGATTGGGTTGAGTAAGTTGTCAGCGCACATGCGCAGGAGCAACGAGGTTGATGAAAAACATTGGTAGGGTTGAGTTGAGTAAGTTTGCGTAGTAGAGATAGAGGAGCAATGAGCCCAAGTATTCCTTGTTATAGCCATGTTGAGTATACCCTATAATCAATGCATTCCAAGAGATAACATTTTAAATAGAAACCTCGTCAAGATGCCGCTCTCCTATTTCTAGCATGCGATCTTCCCAAGGATAATTTAGATTCTTTGGGATGGAATCAAGCACGTTCCTTTGCTACTGCTCCTCTCTTTGGTGTGCTAGATGAAGTACTCATGAAGCTCGACGTGCATTCCCTTGTAGAAAAGCCACCGATAGGAGCCAAATGGTGAGAGAGCTCACTACGATCTATGCGATCCGCCTTTTCTGACATCAAGAAATAAGATTTGAATTTCAAACAAAACATATGAAGTATTAAGGCTTCAATTTTGATAGCCAGAAGTCCTTGATTAGTATCCCTAACATGCCATCAATCTATCTCAATTGGTGTTCCCTCTCTCGGTCAAGACATTCAATGTTGACTTCTAGCTTTGTGCATAATGAACTATGTTAATACTTTGTTAGGACACTTGATGTTGGATTCTGGCCTTGTGCAGACCTTTGAAACAAGGGGCAAGTACTCAAAGCTTTCAACCCATCGTCACCCTTGTGCATGTCGAAAAGCATGCATGGTCTGCATTTCTATCATCACAATACATCATGTTCCTGTCTCTACATTGATCATCGTCGTCCTCACTGCCAGCATACACATTGTATCTATCATCACAATACATCATGTTCCTGTCTCTACATTCATCATCGTCGTCCTCACTGCCAGCATACACATTGTATCTATCCCTATGTCAATCATTTTGCTCTCTGTGAGAAAATTTGGTGGAAAAATGGCAATCGCAAACATCCACCTAATCTTGAGGCTAGGTTATCCCAAACCTTATATTGCAGCTCGACAAACCAACCACATTCTCCTTTGCTGCTATCAAATTCTTACCTTTCCATCTCTTAGGTGATAGTTCATTGCCTTTAGTGGTCACCTAGAAGATCCATTTTTATCCTCCTCTATGATTTTAATTTCAAAAAGCCTTTTGCGATCTATTGAAGGAATATTCATACTAGAGGGATTACCATCATCATCCAAAGAGCTTCTTTTCATCAGTAAAAGATATTTGCTTGTCTTTGGTCCATATCCCTAATTGAAAGGCTTATTTTACTTGTTTTTTCAATTCATAGAAACAACCTTATTCCATACCTCTTGTACTCTCTTCACAACCTCTTTTGCATTAGCACTAATACATGTTGCAATTTGTGACACATGCATAATAATTTCCTTATGATTACGAAAGTCGCGAGCTATACAAAGCAGCCATGCACCATGATCACACCTCAAACCCAACATTGAATAGATAAATTCCATGTGCTTTTGAACAACTTATCTTACATCTTGCTTCTCCTAAATACTCATGTAGAGGAAATTGAATGGTAGTTGAACCATAGGTAGCTTTTGGCTCCATATGTGCTTGCTATATCCTCGAAGTTGTTACCATATACATGTGGTAGTGATGTGTGTGAACACACTAGAACCGCCGGGGCATTTTTTCCCTCTTTAGGAGGTTTTTTCCCCCGTGCATTGTATATACGCCCATCACTCTAGGGCTATCTATCTTTCCATTGCACACTAAGTAACACACTCTCTATTGTGTGCCTTGAGATTCCTTCGTCTTCTCCAAGCTGTGTGTGTTTCTCTGCAACCCTAATTCCAACAATTGGTATCAGAGCAGGTCACGTCCTCCCGGGCTTAGTCGCCAGCTGCTCCAGCACACGCCTACTCACTTTCTCCGATTTCAGTGAGCTTTGGCGAGCGTTCGCAGAATTTTGATTTGGGCTCATTTCGGCCTCTGTTTCCACTACAGGTAGTACTGCACAGGCTATTTTGTCATTTTGTGCAGAATTTTTGTAAGTGCCGTTTTCTGCATAACAGGTGCCTTATAGTCTTCTACGGTTTGTGCTATATAGCACAGGTTATTCCCGCTCCATTTCTCCTATTTTCGGGCAGTTTTCACATCAGGTGCAGCATTTACCATGGCTGACAACAACAACACAGATGTGTTCAAGATGTTTGCTGTTGAGGACAGGTTGGATGGGGACAACTAGTCTATGTGGGCTTATATATGATGCAACATGTTCTTGTGTCAAAAGGTGTCTGGAACATTGTGCAGGGCATTGATGTACGTCCTGGTTCTGAGGATGTAGGCGATGTTGAGGATGTTGCAGGTCTTGCTGCAAGGATTGCAGCTGTTAGAGTTGTTTTGCCTACGGCAGAACAAGCTCGTTGGGATGTTAAGGATGCGCAGGCTCATGCATTGATTGCGTTGTCTGTGAATCCCACCATTATTCCTCACATCCATTCAACAAAATCTGCAAAACAGGCTTGGGATATTCTACCAGGTCTTTATGCAAGCCGCAATGAGGCTAAAATTGCTTTACTGCGTAAAGAGCTAGAGTCAAAGATTATGCATGAGGAAGATGATATGGACACTTTCCTTGCTAGTGTCAAGGATATCAATGAGCAACTTATTTCTGCAGGTGAAGTCATTTCAGACAGTTCCCTTGTGCAGAATGTTCTTGATGCCTTACCAGATTCCTACCAGACTTTTGCTAGTACTTGGAGAGTGATGACCCAAGGAAATCCTGAAGTTGTCAAGTTTGATGCATTATGCACATTGCTGTTGCAAGAGTCACTTTCTAAAAAAAACAGGACTAGACAGTGTGCAGTTGAACAGGATTTTATTGCTTCTCAAAGAAAGGGTGGTAACAGCAATGCAGCCACTTCTTATGGGTCTGCTGCGAGTGGCAAAAGTTATGTTCCTAATGCTTGTGCTAGGAGCAATTCGTCTGGAAATTCTGGTGATAAGGGCAAAAAGAAGATGCGTTGCCATTATTGTAAAGCCAATGATCATTTGATCAAGTCCTGTCCTAAGTTGAAGGCCAAAGAGGCTAAGAAGAAAGAGGGTGGTTCCACTGCAAATGCTGGTTCCACTACAACTGTAGCCATTGTTGACTCTTCTGTGAAAGGAGACTGTAATGCTGATGTTGATGCAGAATGGGCTTTTAGCGCAGAGTGCACTTACAATCCTGCTGTCCATGATGCATGCTTGTCAGTTGCTGCAGATTCACATGTGTGGTATTTTGACAGTGGTGCTACAAAGCACATTACCTCACATCGTGAATTGTTTACCTCTCTCAAGTCTGTCCCTCATGGGAATTTAGTCACTTGTGCCAACAACGCCTCTTATCCAATTCAGGGAGTTGGAAAGATTGTGCTCACTGCTGCTAATGGCAGTTCCTTCACACTTGTTGATGCACTTTATGTACCTGGGATCAAGAAGAATCTCTTGTTTGTATCCGCACTTGCTAGATTTGGACTTGTAGTCAAATTTGTGGATGACAGATGTACAGTTCATGATCTCAGTTTTGGTGATGAAATTGTTGCATCTGGCCTTTTGTGCCGTGGGTTGTATAAGCTCACTTTGTATGACAAGTGTGGACAAAATTTTGCAAATGCTGTTGCAGATTCAAGGGCTATTTCAGATGCAAAACTTTGGCATGCACATTTTGGTCATCTGAATTTTGCCAGTTTGCTGCGTTTGCAGAAATCCGATATGGTTGCTTCTTTGCCACCTCTTGAAGCACCTGTCAAACATGTTTGTGAAGGCTGTATTTTGGGTAAAATGCAGCGTTCTAAGTTTCCAAAGGATGGTTCAGTTCGGGCCACATGCAGGTTGCAGCTTGTGCATAGTGATGTTTGTGGGCCCATGCAAACTCCGTCCTTGGGCAATTACCTGTACTTCATGACTTTCATTGATGATTACTCCAGGCATGCATGGGTATTTCCGCTTAAAGCGAAGTCCGAAGTTTTTATGTGCTTCAAACAATTTTTGGCTATGGCTGAAAATGTCTCGAAATGTACTATGGGCACCCTCCGTTCAGATCGAGGGGGGGAGTATATGTCTCATGAATTTAATGCATTTCTGGCTAGTCATGGGATAAAACACCAATGTACAGTGCCTTATACACCTCAGCAAAATGGTGTTGCTGAGAGGAAAAATAGGTCACTTACGGAAATGGCACGATGTATGGTCAAAAGTCAAGCTTTGCCGCATTCTTTTTGGCTTGAGGCCATCATGTGTGCCACTTATGTACTTAACAGGTGTCCTACGAAAGCTTTGCAGTCTATTACTCCATATGAAGCATGGCATGATAGAAAGCCTTCTATTGAGCACATGTGTGTTTTTGGCTGTTTGGCATATGCTTTGGTGCCACAAGTGCAGCGCACAAAATTGGATGATAAGGCTGTCAAATGTATTTTTGTTGGTTATAGTGCTGAAAGCAAAGGTTACAGGTTGTATCATCTACAAACAAAACGTATTCTGGTTTCTTGGGATATAGTGTTTGTGGAAGATTCTGTTCAACCCTTGTTGTCATGTACTAGAGACGGTAATGTAAGCTCACAGGACATTTATGACACTTTGTTGCCTCTTTTCAGTGGTGGAAATACGAATGTAATTTCTAATGAGGCAAATGTACAGCCTATGGGGGTTTCTGAAAATGTTTTAGATCAGCCTATTACTGATGCAGATGTACATGATGTTC
This sequence comes from Adiantum capillus-veneris, assembly GCF_014529385.1. Classification (NCBI taxonomy): domain Eukaryota; kingdom Viridiplantae; phylum Streptophyta; class Polypodiopsida; order Polypodiales; family Pteridaceae; genus Adiantum; species Adiantum capillus-veneris. The sequence continues at coordinate 21,459,721 of NC_140935.1, forward strand.
TTGATGAGGAAAGGGCTGAAAATGAGCAGGCTAGAGGTATGCCAAAATGGTTGGTGCACACTTTGTGTGACAGTAAATTGGATGCACCTTTGTCTAGTCGTACTAGTTCAGGCTCTCGCCATGCATCTTATGCATCAGATTGTTATGCTTTGGCTGTGTCTAGTTTACATGATTTTGAGGAGCCTTTGTCTTTTGATGAAGCACAGAATTCAGAAAATTGGATGGCTGCCATGCAATCAGAATATGATGCACCTATAGAAAATGACACATGGACTTTTTGTGATTTGCGTCCTGGCAAAAAGGCCATTGGTACGAAGTGGGTTTACAAGTTGAAACGCAAGCCGGATGGTGAGATTGATCGCCATAAGGCTCGACTTGTTGCAAAGGGTTATGCACAGCAAAAAGGCATAGATTATGAAGAGACTTTTGCTCCCACTTGTCGTATGACTACTGTGCGTTTTCTATGTGCATTGGCAGCTCATTTTGGTTGGGATGTACATCAATCAGACATTGTTACTGCTTTCTTGAATGGTGACATATTTGAGGAAGTTTATGTAACGCAGTCTCGTGGTTTTGTCATAAAAGGACAAGAGGACAAAGTGTGCAGGTGTAAGAAGGCTTTGTATGGGTTGAAGCAATCTCCTCGTGCTTGGTATGAGAAAGCTGACACTCATTTGGTTAAACGAGGCTTTCGTAACAGTCCAACAGAAAGCACATTGTATGTAAAGCGTGAGGATGATGTATTTCTCATTGTGGTTCTTTATGTTGATGATTTGCTGATCACTGGACCAAATGAGAGACATATTGCTAAATTTAAGGCTGATTTGAATGCTACTTTCAAGATGAAAGATTTGGGGCTGTTGCATCATTATTTGGGTATACAGTTTAAGCAGTGTGATGGTGGTATTGCCTTGTGTCAGAAAAGTTACATAGAGACATTGCTATGTAAGTTTGGACTTGAGGATTGCAAACCTATTACCACTCCCATGGAAACAGGTTTGAAGTTGAGTCTACATGATGCTGGTGATCCTATTGATGTCACTCTTTACCAAACTGCTGTTGGCTGCCTCATTTATGTATGCAACACGAGGCCGGATATTCAGTTTGCAGTCTCACAAGTCAGCAGATTTATGCATAGCCCAGGGTCTAAGCATTCGCAGGCTGTCAAGAGGATTTTCCGCTACCTTACTGGCACTTTACATCTTGGCTTGTTTTATCCCAAGGGGGGATCATTGCCGCCAGACTTACATGCTTTTTCGGACTCAGATTGGGCTGGTTGTTTTGACACGCGAGTGTCCACAAGTGGTTTTTGTTTCATGCTTGGCAGTTCATGTATATCATGGTTGAGCAAGAAGCAACCTACTATGGCCACTTCGAGTTGTGAGGCTGAGTACAGGGCAGTCTTCACAGCTATGGTTGAGTGTGTATGGCTCAGACGCCTTATGGCTGATTTGGGTGTTGGACAGGACACTGCCAACACTACAAGAGGCTATTCATATTAGCGACGTTCACACAGCGACGCTCAAAAAAAAAATCCCGGCGTCGCTATGAGCGTCGCAAATTTCTTTGTAAATTTGCGATGCTCATAGCGACGCCGGCTGTGCTAAAAAAAATAACCGAGCGCGCCCAAAAACTCAGATCTCAGATCTGAGTTTTTCGGCGCCCTCAAGCAAGGAGCAGGTAACGCTCTCCCTCACTCTCTCTCTCTCTCTCTCTCTCTCTTTTTCTTCTCCACACACACACACACACACACACACGAGGAGAGGAAGGAGAGCCAGGTATGTTCCTTCCCTCTCCTCATTCTCATGTTCCCTTCCCCTCTTTCTCTCTCCCTCTCTCTCTCTCTCTCTCTCTCTCTTTTTCTTCTCCACACACACACACACACACACACACACACACACACGAGGAGAGGAAGGAGAGCCAGGTATGCTCCTTCCCTCTCCTCATTCTCATGTTCCCTTCCCCTCTTTCTCTCTCCCTCTCTCTCTCTCTCACACACACACATACACACACACACATAGTGTTTTTGAGAGAGAGAGAGAGAGAGAGAGAGAGAGAGAGAGAGAGTACAAACAAAAACAAAAACGCACACACATACATAAACAAAGAATGCACACACACATTGAGAGAGAAAAAGAGAGAGAGAGCATGCATAAACAAAAAACGCACGCATTGAGAGAGGAAAAGAGAGAGAGAACATGCATAAACAAAAAATGCACACATTGAGAGAGGAAAAGAGAGAGAAAACATGCATACGATCCAAAAAAACGCACACACATTGAGAGAGAAAGAGAGAGAAACTAATTTAACGTCGTAGGAAACTAATTAAAATTAAAAGAACTAAAGATCTAGCCGACGAGGAGTTGAACTCAAGACCTATTATTCAAGAGGGAAATGGCATAATCAATCTATCATACTTGGCATGGGTGATAGAAAGGTCATACCATTTATCTCTTTTTATTGGCACACACATCCACACACGTGCACACACACAAGAAGAATAGAGTTATAACGTCGTAGAAAACTATCTTAAAAGACGTTAAAGATTAGGTTATATGTAGACTTACATTAAATTAGATTTAGGTTTATTTTTAACTAGATTTACGTTTATTTACGCTAGATTTAGATTTACGTTATATTAGATTAGATTTAGGTCTCCATAGACTGCGATGCCTGCATGAAGCGGGTGAAGAAAGCCCTCAATGGAATATAGGGTATTGCTGCCTTCACTCATGGTGGGCTCTGTCGATCCAAAAGTACTGGTGAAATGTCTTCAGAAGATAGGGAAGAAGGTGGATCTTCAGGGCGGCAAGAGTCACTACATCCCCGACACAATGACCATCTAGACAACCTCTAGTCATTCAACAGCAACTTCAAAGTTAGTAACAAGAGCAAGAACGGTCTAAAGGGCCAATTGCTGTCGTCAGATGTGGATGGAGATGAGGCAGCGTCACCGTCGGAAGTTAACTCTCACATCTTCAGTGATGAGAATGCCAACTCTTGCCGAGTTATGTGAAAAATTATGTGTTAAATCAGTTTTAAGGTTCTTATAATCCCTGTTAGTTTAGATCTTTGTTTTTAATATAACATAATTTACGTTAGATTTAGATTTATGTTATATTAGATTAGACTTAGGTTTATTTAGGTTTACCCACACACACACACACACACACACAAGAAGAAGAGAGTTTTAACGTCGTAGGAAACTATCCCAAAAGACGTTAAAGATTAGGTTAGATGTAGACTTACGTTAAATTAGATTTAGGTTTATTTTTAGTTAGATTTACGTTTATTTAGATTTACGCTTATTTACGTTAGATCGAGTCCATGCAAGAATTACTTACGGTTTAGGGTTTAGAGTTATACGAACAGTGAAAAGATCTACTGTGAAAAGATGTTAAGATGCTGTGAAGTGCTACAGCTACAGAAGAGGCAAAGGGGTTTTTTCCACTACATGCAGTATCATGTAGACGTGGGTGTGTAGATTTCTTGTACCCACAAATATAGGTATTGACCAATAAAGACGAGATTATAACCCGGTGGTTCTAATCTCCGTGCACCTCTAGACCGAAGTGTGCGGGGATTGGACATGACTAGAGAATGTGAGGTAAAGAGAGAGAGAGAGAGAGAGAGAGAGAGAGAGAGAGAGAGAGATAAGACGAAGAATGCCAATAGAATATTAAATTTTTTGTCCAGGTTATAAGTTTTTTATCCTCATTATGAGTAGCGACGAGGATGTGGGACCGTCCAACCGAAACACTTATCTCTCAACGAGGGTCTTATGTCCTTGTAATCAATGCAAGCATGTTGTGCGACGGACAAGACGTGTTTCTTTGCAGCACGTTCGTGAATTTGGTGAGTTCGATCCATCTATTATAGATCGAGTTGTTGCCAATTATAACTCGGCGAACCATAGATGATGAGCGCATATCTGGGATTGTCATGTGCAATCTCGGTGTTGAGAAGAAGATGACGGAAGATCTAGAGGCTAAAATCAACCAATTTTGCATGCTTCACAATCCAGTGATGCAAAAGTGGATTTCACAATATGAGGATGCAAAGCAAGAGCGACAAAGGGCACGAATCGAGTGGAGACGGGGAAGACGACCACCGATGCACTATCCAGCGGTTCTGGAGAGCCTACCAACCTTCATGAGCTTAAGATGGTTTCACAACCAATTGAAAAGCGCACAACAATGCGGTGACGAAGTGGCTGAAGAAGAGTGGGAGTACTCTCGGGGTTGCGTGACCAAGGTAAGTTTGCAATGTACGACTAGCAAGTGACTTTATTTATAAACGTTTGAACGGCCACTCATAATCTTTGTTCGTTGTAGTATAAGTCATACACAGCAGCATGGTGTAAAGGTAAACATTTTAGGGTGGAACGAATCGACAAAAAGCGTTTTACTCAAGATTGTGGAATCATGGCAAAATTTGAACAGTCTAGTCGACGACGCTCCTCTGATGCAGATCATGTGGTGGTGGAACTCACTTACTTCGGCACGCTGCAAGAGATTTTGAGGATCGATTACAGAGGATTTTTTGTCGACTTGTTCGACGTGCAATGGTTCAAGATAATCATGTAGGGTCGCAACGCTACTGTGCGTAGAGGAGAGTCTGGTTTTCTTGAGGTGGATTCTACTAAGAAATGGACTGACCTAAGAGACACTTTCGTACTACCCGAGCATTGTGAACAAGTAAGTATGTAAATAGTTAACATCCCCCTTTTACAAGTTATGTGCTTGAAAGCTCTCATGTAAGTTATGTGGCTCTGGCAGGTAATATTTCATCCTACAAAGTCTACATCAAACTGGTGGTACGTCATAGAGGTAGCCCCTCGTAGTGCAAGGACGTATGAAGGCTACCATGTGCCAATCACAACGACATCAATGGAGGAGATCAGAGAAGATGCTCAATTAGAAGCCGCTGTGGTGGTGCCAGACGAGCATCAAGATGCTACTACTGTATATGGGTGCATGCGGAGGAGCTACAAAATGAAACAGAGGATATGTGTTTAAACGGAGAGCTCTATATAGATATAGGAAGTTATGCTGAGTTATGCGAGGATGAGAGAGAGATCTCTTAAAGCCACAAATATTGTATTTGAACAATTTTGCTCCGTGTTGTAAAAGCTCTGGCTCTCTAAGTACCTTCCATGGTGTATAACGCTCTTTTCTACTCACGCTCACATCTTTTGATTGAAAATTCTGAGTTTTCGACTTGCCTCTTCTATCACTCAATTCATTGCGTCATTGTATTTATATGCGTCATTACGTCATTGTATTTAATGGTCTTTGCGTCATTGTCTACTCTATTCATTCAATATTAAGTTTAAATATTGTGTGTTTAATGCAGGTATGGATGATGAGGAGTTTCTTTCTTCTTTGTCACCGCAGCAGAGTCAGTGGTACGTGGAGCGTCATCGCTCTGGCGCATCATCTCGCGTTCCTACTCCATCCGCATCTCCCTCTCTTTCGGAGCATTCGGCGCGCTCTGAAGCTTCGGCGTCGACGAGACGAGCTTCACACTCGTCTAGACACCGGCGCTCTAGTGGTGGCGGTGGCGGTTGTTGTGGGGATTCCGCCACCGATGCCTCCACACCGCCTCGTGTTCGACGAGTCTCTTTACCCTCCCCTTCTTTGCCCGCCCCCACACCAGCCACAGCATCGCCATCTACGCCAGGTTTTGCACGGCTGACTGTTCCTAGAAGCTACACACCTCTACCTACTCTGCCAGGAGCCACCCCACTCGACACTCCTCGCTTCGGGGCCCAGTCGTCGGTGGAGACACCTGACGTCCGTACCCCCATCGACACGCCGCTAGAGACTCCTACCGGGACACCCAGGTTCACGCGTCACCGGCCAGAGGGCTTGCCTTACTCCGTCGACATCAACGGCGGCATCATCATGGATGATGACGGCAAGAAGGTGATCTCGCGCATGCGTGGTCTTTGCTCTCAGCTGTTTAGACACTACATACTAAACAAATGGAGTGAAGTACCAAGTGATTTAAAAAACAGAGTCGTCAGCATACTTCATGATGAGTTTCCCGTTCCAACACGGGATCAGCGCTTCAATGAAGACCTGATGAAGATTCGAATGCGCGAATACTGCAAACACAAGCGTTCCGAAGTGCAAAAAGCAATCAAGAATGGGTGGAACATGCTAGATTGGCTGGCCAAAGAAGATTGGAAGAATGCGAAGAAAGCAGCGCGCGAGAATCCCGACAAGTGGAAGCAACAAAAGGATGCAGCCAGAGTGCGAGTAGAGGCAGGGAGCTCGCACCACTTGGGGAGCGGTGGATGGGCATCATTTGAGGCTGATTTTGTAAGTGTTTTCACATTGCTCTTTATGTTCGATAGTTTAGGGTTTATGAGTTTTTTAATTCTAACATAATGAAATCTTTGTATGTTTTGACAGTGGTCGATGACAGGACGTGATCCCACACCGTACGAGCGCGAGTACGCAGGCAGGAAGGGCTTAAACGCTCTGATGGACATTCTCAGTTCTCGCGGCGGCATGGTTAGTATTAGGGTTTACTCTTTTTTATTTTTTGTATTGTTTTATAAATGTAGTTATATGTTTATACTTACTGAAAGCTGTCTTATTGTCTTTTTTTGCAGAATCCGATAGATACGCCGCTTGGACGCGATGAGACGTCTGACTAGACGACGTCAGTTTAGCCGTAGCTAGATAGCATTAGTTTAGGGTTTCTCATAGCTTATGTATCATGAGACGGATTTTATACGTCTTTTTGAACCATGTATATTATTACATTTGTCACCGCAGTTCCTTTTGCCAATCAATTCTTTATTCCTATGATGTTGTTCAATTGTCATTATTACATTTGCCAATCAATTCATTTTGCCTATGATGTGTACAATTGTCAATTTTGCAAACAATGCGTCTTGTGGGTGACTATTTTGGGTCTATTATCTACCCTTGCACTTTTTTTAAAAAGTGAATCAAGTACAATATGGTTGATGGGTGGCAGGGCATTCAATGCCCTGCCACCAAAAAAATTTCTCTCGGGCGTCGCTATAAGCGTCGCTATTTATGGCTCTGTAGCGTCGCTATGAGCGTCGCTATAGTCTTCTGTGTAACCGTCGCTATATGCGTCGCTATATAGCGACGCTTTTAGCGACGCATATAGCGACGCTCTCGTAGCAACGCTCGTAGCGACGGTTTTAGCGACGCCGGGGGTTATAAAAACCCAGTGTATTTCCGTCGCTGACAGCGTCACAAGAGCACACAACCTCTTGTAGTGCAACACTATCTACACTGACAGTCAGAGCGCATTGGCAGTTGCGAGGAACCCAGTTTTTCATGCTCGCACAAAGCACATTGAGGTGCATTACCACTATGTCAGGGAGAGGCTCTCAGCAGGAGAGATCAGCTTGGCTTATGTGCCAACACAGGACAACCTTGCAGATCTTTTCACAAAGGCATTGTCTCGTGAGAAGCTTGAAGCTTTCCGCAAAGCTTTGGGCTTACTCCCCTTTGTGGACTGATCATGTCCTCAGGGCATGGCACTTCCCTTTACTCATGTGCCTGCTCTTGTTCACCGCATCACTCCGGGGGGGATTTGTTACCATATACATGTGGTAGTGATGTGTGTGAACACACTAGGACCGCCGGGGCATTTTTTCCCTCTTTAGGAGGTTTTTTCCCCCGTGCATTGTATATACGCCCATCACTCTAGGGCTATCTATCTTTCCATTGCACACTAAGTAACACACTCTCTATTGTGTGCCTTGAGCTTCCTTCGTCTTCTCCAAGCTGTGTGTGTTTCTCTGCAACCCTAATTCCAACAGAAGTCACCACTTTGATGAAGACGTCCATGTAGGTGAGAAATCCTAGCTCCTCACTATCGCACAAAAGAGCATGTACGTTATAGCTAGATATGTATAATATGCTTTAATCGGGTGTTTTATACAAGAACCGCAATTGTACAGACGTATAATATGGTGCCATATCAACAAAATCACTGTCTTGTATAATTTCTTGCAAATATAGTTTGATTGAACTATATTTTGATCAAAATAAGTTGTTCTATATTAAAGGGATCCACGAGTCTTTTACCATTGTGGGCTTTTTTATTGAAAAAGTTTGCCGTGAGTTCACCCGAAAGGTGAACTCTAAAACCTCAAAAGTGAAAAAAAGTTTTCTTTTGTTAAATGAGCTTTTAATTAAAAATAAAGTTTATTCTACTAAAAATTGAAAAAAAAAATTAGTTTAAATTGTGATATTTAGACATATTGGTTAGTATATGTAATGTAGAATAAATTAACTACAGTAGATTGAGTGGTTGCTTATCATGTGTATAAAAAATTCACGCTTGTGATTTGATTTAACTTAAATTCATAGCTACTTTTTTGTGTAGAGTCATGCTAACACTTAAAAGTAGCTTAGGTAGACTTACTTTGTGGTTGCCTTTCCTTCACCATCATCAGTATGAAGATTAATTAATCATTTTATTAAACCTCGATGTCGTTAACGGCCCGATTAATTTGTAAAGGGAGCTTAAACTCCTATTTAACAATTAATCCAAGGGTTGGTGCTGCTAACAACCCGTCACCTTGGCTACCGGTTACCCCAGGGAGGTCACCTAATAAAATGTAACCTATCACGTGAGTTCAATAGAAGGGTATTTAAAGTTCTTGAAACTTACAGAATTATATATACAGAAGGGCATTATTTTTTCAAATTTGAAAAAAACTTACAGATTTTAAAAGAAAAGGGTACATTATATTCTTAACAAAATTCATATATAAGGGGTTTTACAAACATGTCTTGAAAGCACATGATATGGTAGTTTTACACAAAGTGAACCCCCCGAGTCGATTACATTGTACTCAGAGCTTGAATTGATTAACTGAACATTACGATGGTTTCCAAAGCCATATGCACCTGTTGTTCTTATTCTCTCTCACACCTCTCACAGTCAGAGGTCCTGCGCCTACGCAGCTCACGTTTCGAACCCATATCCCCCGACATACTTAGTGAATCCAACGCAAAACCGAGCGAGGTAAAGATGGAGATGCCAAAACAATTGAAGCAGTTTATTGAGGATTCCAATTCCAATGGATTTGATAAAAATCTAGCAGTTGCAAAGTTTACAAAAGTGCTGGAATTAGTTCAGGGATGTCTGCAGGAAGCAAAAGCCATGCAGATAAAGAAGAATATTGATGATGGCACTTGACGTTGTATGGGAACAGTATCCTATTTTTCAGGAATATGATCCAAAAGTTTTTATTGCATGTTATCAAGCCGAGATGAAGAACCAAAATGTTCAAAAAACTCGGATGATTGCAGCTTTTGAAGAGGTTGTAAACTCATATTTTAAAAGGCAGTTTCAAGAACTAGCAGAAGCATATTCCACACGGTGAGACTATTTTGCAGAGGAATTTATTTGCAAAAGCTCAAGGATTCTAGATCTGGAAATAAAAGAGATTAGTAAACGAAGCCAGGTTGTCTTCAATAAAGGTGAAGGGGATATGATGCAATTCCTCAACTTGTAAACTCAGATTTTTAAAAGGCAGTTTCAAGAACTGGCAGAAGCATATCCAACACGGTGGGACTATTTTGCAGAGGAATTTATTTGCAAAATCTCAAGGATTCTAGATTTGTAAATAAAAGAGATTACTAAACGAAGCCAGGTTGTCTTCAGTAAAGGTGAAGGGGATCAGATGCAGTTCCTCAACTATGATGAATTCTGGGAGCATATTTTTGCAAGAAGTAAAGCGAAAGAAAATGCGAAATTGGAAGTAGTAGATTCAATTCCAGAGGAGCATATTTTGAGCAAGGTAGAAAAGGTAAACGATGAATTTAATGTTGAAACAGACTTATATGATTTTTCTTCAAAGATTGCGTGCATGGATGCTACCTCTAATAATGGTTCTAGTGAAGACGTAGACTGTACAACAAGTGATTCATAAGCTACTGACCTTCATATAAGTTATTTTAAAGGAGTTCATTAAGAAGATGAGCCTCTACAAGATACTAATGAAACTATCAGCACTGTAGCTGAGCACGACAACATGTTTGCTACATATGATTGCATAAATAAAGCTATCATATACACAGTAGCTGATGAAGTGGCCAAGATTGTGGACCTAGCACAGGATGAGCTTGAGAATGACAATGAACTTATGATTTCTACTAACAATATGATTGCAGATGCTATTATCATGGAAGAAGATGCCATAATCGATGATTTTGTGACTAAATCTGAAGGAGATGATTATAACAATATAGAAGAGCTTTCTGATGCGTGTACCTCGTAAGAGGGGATGCTAGATGAGCCTTTACAATGCTATGATGGATTGCTAAGTAAAATGGATGCAAATGAGGGAGCAGAGGATGACATTAAGTATGAAGATTTCCTATATCATGCTGATTGTGAATAGATTATTGACAAGGATTTTACATCTATGCTTGTACATGGGCTTCATGAGGAGATAACTCCTACAATTTTGACGAATGTTGAGACCTCCAAGGGTGATTTTCTCGAGGATGCTATGGATGAATATCTACAGGATACAACTATTTTTCATGATCAAGCTGAAACCCCAACAAGTAAAAATTCCTCTAATGATACAGGTCCAGAGACTCCCAAGGTTTTTCATGATGGCTATGAAGCTAGAGGGGGTGATGATGCTAAATCATCCTTGATACTGCAAAAAGTGCACGGGTTTTTTCATCTCCTTAGACAATGTGCCAAATGTGGCTGGATTTGGATGCTATTCCTATTGATTCTTTTGTCAGTGATGTCTTAGCTGCCTCTAAAAGGGAGTCATACACTACAAGAGGTACCTCACATTAGAGACGCTCGTAGTGTGATGCTCAAAAGTGAAAATCCACGACGTCGCTATCAATGTCGCTATGAGCATCACTATTTTCTTTGTTGCATAGCAATGCTCATAGCGACGCCAACAGGGGTAAAAGATAAATAGAGAGTGCCAGAAACTTAGATCTCAGATTTGAGTTTTGGCGCTCAAGAAAAAGAGGTAAACCCGCGCTCTTCCTCTCTCTCTCTTTCTTCCCCACACATACACACACACACACACACACACACATGAAGAGAGGAAGGAGAGCCAGATATGATCCTTCCCTCTACTCTCTCTCATGTTCCCTTCCCCTCTTTCTCTTTCTCTCTCTCTCCCTCTCCCTCTCCCTCTCTCTCTCTCTCTCTCTCTCTCTCTCTCTCTATCTCTCTCTCTCTCACACACACACACACACACACACACGCATTGTGCCTTTGAGAGAGAGAGAGAGAGAGAGAGAGAGAGAGAGAGAGAGAGAGAGAGAGTACACACATGCATAAACAAAGAATGCATACACACACACATTGAGAGAGAGAGAGAGAGAGAGAGAGAGAGAGAGAGAGAGAGAGAAACACCAAATAGAGAGAGAGGGGGAGAAGGCGAAAAGAGAGAGGTAAGGGGAGTAAACAAAGAGAGAGAGAGATATAGATAAAAAAGGTAGAGAAAATATGAAATGAAATATTATATTAAGATTTAGGGTTAAGTTAGATTTAAAATTACATTTAATTAAAAGTAGGTTAGATTAAGATTGAAGATCAAGTTAGATTACATTTAAATTATATTTAAAATTTATGCTAAATTTAAAATCGGGCTAGACTTAAGATTAGGGTAAGATTAAAATTAGATTTAATATTAGGTTAGATTACATTTAGATTTGTGTTTATGTTGAGCTTAAGATTAGGTTAGATTTAAAGTTAGGGCAAGATTTAAGATTAGCTAGGTTAGATTTAAGTTAGATTACATTTAAATTTAGGATTTAAGATTGGATTAGATTTAGGTTTATGTTGAGTTTAAGGTTAGATTAGATTTAGATTTAAGATCAAGATAAGATTTAAGATTAGATTAGAGTTAGGTTTATGTTGAGTTTAAGATTAAATTAGATTAGATTAGATTTAGGTTAGATTTTAGGGCATGTCAATGAAGGCTTTGCCCAAAGAGCAAACACTAGTTACACAACAATATGTATATTCCCATCAAAATTTGACACTTATTAACTCACCCACTAACCATGTTCAATTAGCTTAGAATCACCATATGTTCAATTAGGTTAGATTTAGGATTAGATTTTGGATTTAGTTTTTATATTAAAGTCTACCTTCACGATTACGAAAAAAAATAGAGTTAGGCGAACGGTGATCCCTCTCTTCCTCTCTATGGATGCAACCTTAAGTTGGAAAGCTTTCAATGGCATGATACTCAAATTGGAGGCCAACATGTAATGTGCTATCCCTCGAACAAAGATCTACTGTGAAGAGATGTTAAGATGATGTGAATTGCTACAGCTAGAGAAGAGGCAAAGGGTTTTTGTCCACTATATGCACTATCACGTATACGTGGGTGTGTAGATTTCTTGTACCCAAAAATATAGGCATTGACCAATAAAGACGAGATTATAACCCGGTGGTTCTGATCTCCGTGCCTCTAGATTGAGGTGTGTGGGGATCGGACATGACTAGAGAATGTGAGGTAGTTTACAGTGTGAAGAAAGAGAGAGAGAGAGAGAGAGAGAGAGAGAGAGAGAGAGAGAGAGAGAGAGAGAGAGAGAGAGAGAGAGAGAGAGAGAGAGAGAGAGAAAAGACGGAGGATGCCAATAGAAGATTAAATTTATGTCCAGGTTATAAGGTTTTTACATTCAAGATGAGTAGTGACGAGGATGTGGGCCGTCCAACCGAAACACCTATCCCTCAACAAGGATCTTATGCCCTTGTAATCAATGCAAGCATGATGTGCGATGGACAAGACGTGTTTCTTTGCAGCACCTTTAGGAACTTGAAAATTTTGATCCATCTATTATAGATCGAGTTGTTGCCAATTATAACTCGTCGGTCCTGACGCTGGCCAACATGCAGCAATCTTGCAACCCAATAGACGTGTTCGCAAGCGCTTTGGTCAAGCAGCATACGTGAGGCCACAAGATGTAGCCTCTGACAGCTTGGAGGATGATCATGCTGACCACATTCCCAACGAGGCAATGCTTGAGCCCAAGATCGATGAAATGATCGAGACGATCATGGATTGAGAAAGGCTTATCTATGATGATATGAAAAGTGAAGCCGATACGCCATTGTATGATGGAGCACGTGTGTCTAGATTGAAGGCGCTCCTGGTTCTTCTCAACATGCATGCAAAGTTTGGATGGAGTGACACTAGCGTCAGAGCGCTTTTCAGGTGATCTATTACAATTGTTTACTTCAATAAAAAACTCTAGATGTATAATGATATGATAGATTACTTACACAAGTGTACCGCATTTTTTTCGCTGTGTAGATTGCTCAAAGAGCACATACTACCAGCTGATAATGTGATGCCAGATTCTAGAGAGGAAGCAAGAAAGATCTTGCAAAACTTGGGGATGGATTACATTTTGATTCACGCTTGTCTTAACAATTGCATTCTTTTCAGAGGGGAATACACAGACATGGAGAAGTGTCCGAAATGTGATTCCGAGAGATATCGAGTAGATCTCCACGAAATAAAAAATCCACAAAAGGTTTTGCGATATTTTCCTCTACTTTCTCGTATCAAGCATTTCTTTGAAGGTAAGTCCATGGCCGCCTTAGCATCATGGCACAAGGAGAATAGATCTTCGGATGGTGTGCTACGGATTCCTGTAGATTACGTAGCCTGGAAACATATAGACGATACATGACCAAATTTTGCTAGGGAAGCTTGAAATTTGTGCATAGGCCTGGCATTGGATGGTGTAAATCCATTTGGTCAGAGATCAACATCTTATAGTGTGTGGCCCGTTGTCATCGTCAACTACAACATTCCCCCGTGGTTGACTACCAAGAAGGGGCACCTGTGGCTAAGCTTGATTGTGCCGGGGCGGTATAAAGTGAAGAATATCGATGTGTATCTTCGTCCACTATTGGAAGAGCTACAACAATTGTGGATTGGCAAAGAAGTGGTGGATATGAGCTGACACACAGGTCAACGGAATGCTTTGATCAGAGGGCATTCTAATGTGGACCATGCATGACTATTCCGGACTAACAGAATGCTCAGGTGATTTACACTCAAACTCAACACTGTAAATCTTGGTTTTCCTCAAGCTTATCTATTGTCATGTGTATACATGCAGGGCTTCAAACAAGCAGATACAGAGCATGTGTCACATGTAAACCTAGACTCAATGCATGTTGGGCGCCCTCATTGAAGAAGAAAATCTATGAAGGTCATCAAGCGTATCTTCCAAAGAATCATGTGTTACGTGATGGCTTTTTGGGAAGAGAGCCATGGAGGATGTCTGCACAAGCATGGCTATAGTAGAAGGAGATGTATGATGATGGTTTGCCCCGATGGATGAAGAGACTCTCTCTATGGTATGCGTTACCATATTGGCCCAGACTCATGATCAATCACTTGCTCAATCCAGTGCACATATTCAAGAATGTGGGTAATCTGTTGTGGGACCATCTGATCGGCAAGAAAGATACTTTAAGAGCCAGGGTTGACCTTAGAAATGTGGATCTTATGGAGCAATATTGGCCGTAGACAACATCCGATGGGTCGATAAAACTCCCTAAAGTGCCATGGATTTTGATGGGAGCCCAAGAATGCAAAGTAAAAGAGACCATTTGATCTGTGCAGACCTCCACTGGCGTAATGCACTCGCTCCAAATGTGTTTCACTAAATAAGGAAAGCTTACCGGTTTGAAGTCACACGACTGGCATAAAATGTGTCAAGTATGTTTGAAGTGGAATATATCATAGTGGGAATTGTGTAACAATTTCATGTGTGGACTTTAGTATCATTGCTAGATGTGTTTTGCAGTTTATTTTACCGGTGGCCATTGAGGGATGTTTGTCTCCTGACGTCCGTAACACAATCTACAAACTTGCAAAGTTGGTGCAATGGATCTCACAAAAGGAGATCAATGTAGACTCCATACCATTCGCCGAACTAAATGCTATGAAGGTTGTGTGCATGTTTGAGAAACACTTTCCTACTACCATGCTAACCATTCAGGTGCATCTTCTTGTTCACATAGTTGATGAGGTGGAAATAGCTGGCACAATACATTCCAGATGGATGTTCTTTTTAAAACGTTTCATGAAAACTCTCAAGGGAAGGGACGTCCGGAGGGTAGCATGGCAGAACGTTGGCTGGTATCAGAGTCCCTAGTTTACATTGGAGAGTGGCTAGACGGATTTGATAAATCCCGGGACACGCTATGGTGAACCATAGATAATGAGCTCATATCTGGGATTGTCATGTGCAATCTTGGTGTTGAGAAGAAGATGACGGAAGATCTAGAGGCTAAGATCAACTGATTTTGCATGCTTCACAGCCCAGTGATGCAAAAGTGGGTTTCACAATACGGCGATGCAAAGCAAGAGCGACAAAGGGCCAGAATCGAGTGGAGATGAGGAAGATGATCGCCGATCCATTATCTAGAGGTTTTGGAGAGCCTACCAACATTCATGAGCTTAACACTAGAATGGTAACCTAACAGGACATAAAAGTGTCCTTTCAGGGTTTTGGGAAAAATTTCCAAAACCATAGTAGATCCACTCATTTTGAAAAATCCTTTCATGAGCTTATAGTTCAATAACTACTACATATGGAAAAAATGAGAAACTTGTAATTTTTCTCATCCCTTGGTCACTACAAGCCTCCAAAGTTGATGGACCAGTGCATTTTGCCCAAAATAGCAATTTCTTACGATTGATTGCATATAAATAAGAGTGGAGATTTTTGTAGGACATGATATAAAATGCCCCGTTAACTTCAATGGGTTGGTGACCAAAACATATGGTTGCTTTTACCTCACTAATTTTTTTTTGGGCAAAAAAAATAGGTACCAAAAAGTTGCATTTTTGCCATTCTGTGGACCTATCATCAAAGTTTCTATAGTCACGCTCAATACAGATACTATATACATGTTTTCTTAGTTCCCTTTGGGCCTCTGGATTCAAAAGGAGCCATGGAGCATGTCAAAAGGATAATGGATCTCTTACAATTGGAACCTTGGGGGCAATGATAAAGTGCTAAATACAGCAAACATGAAAAAACTGGGTTTAGCATTATGACCTCTAGAAACCCATAGAAACTACTCAATATCTAGCCAAGTTTGTAGTCTATGATTAGATATGGTTACTACCTACAAAATACACACAATTGGACTAAGAAACTAGCAATATTGAGAAAGTTATACTTGCTACTCTAAAATGTATCGTATTCTTCAGAAATCAAAAAACTCAACCATCATCATATACTATGCTATATAGCATATTAGGTCCCCCAAAACTCAAGGAAGATTAGCTTTATGTTATACATTACACTTACACAATCAAAATTGAATTTGGATATCAAGAAAGCCACCAAAAAAATCATAAAAGTGCTAATTTTGGCCAAAAAACAGGATTATGCAATTCTTATAAATTGGTCATAACTTTCAATTTTAACACTTAGGTCTCCCTACAGCATCAAAACATGTTGAGAACTATGAAGGCCTAACCTCTGGCCATCTAAACCTCACAAACATGAAGTTTAGAGTGGTATAGTTGCCAAAAATTGAAAAAAAGCCAAAAACAGGACCCGTTTTTTCACACAGTTTAGGTTCAAAAATGTTGTGCAAGAGTAAGGTTAATGGTGAGGTCGATACTCAAAAAAAAATGCTAAGTTTTTTTCAGCTCATAAGGCAACTTTGTGGATATATAGCACCTAGAAATTCATTTTCATACTCATCAAATAATTCAAGCAAAATGGTCACTTAATAGGACACAAAAGTGTCCAAGGACATAAAAGTGTCCAAGGACATAAAAGTGTCCTGTTACCATTCTAGTGTTAAGATGTTTGCACAACCAATTGAAAAGCGCACAACAATGCGGTGAAGAAGTGACTGAGGAGGAGTGGAAGCACTCTTGGGGTTGCGCGACCAAGGTAAGTTTGCAATGTACGACTAGCGACTTTCTAGATGTTTGAACGTCCACTCATAATCTTTGTTGATTGTAGTATAGTTCATACACATCAGCATGGTGTAAAGGTCGACATTTTAGGGTGGAATGGATCGACAAAAAGCGTTTTACTCAAGCTTGTGGAATCATGGAAAAATTTGAACAGTCTAATCGACGATGGTCCTTTGATGCAGATCCTGTGGTGGTGGAACTCACTTACTTCGGCACGTTACAAGAGATTTTTAGGATCGATTATAGAGGATTTTTTATTGACTTGTTCAACATGCAATGGTTTAAGATAATCATGGAGGGTCGCAACGCTACTGTGCGTAGAGGAGAGTCTGGTTTTCTTGAGGTGGATTCAACTAAAAAATGGACCGACGTAAGAGACACTTTTGTACTACCCGAGCATTGTAAACAAATAAGTATGTAAGTAGTTAACATCCAATTTTAGAAGTCATGTGCTTGGAAGCTCTCATGTAAGTTATGTGGCTCTGGCAGGTGATATTTAATCCTACAAAGTCTGCATGAAACTGGTGGTATGTCATAGAGGTAGCCCCTTGTATTGCACGGATGTATGAGGCTACCATGCGTCAATCACAGCGGCATCAATGGAGGAGATCAGAGAAGATGCTCAATTAAAAGCTGCTGAGGTGGTGCCAGACGAGCATCAAGCTGCTACTCTCTATGGGGTGCATGCAGAGGATCTACAAATGAAACGGAGGACATCTGCCTAAACAAAGAGCTCTATATAGATATACAAAGTTATGCTGAGCTATGCGAGAATGAGAGAGACCTCTTAAAGCCATAAACATTGTATTTGAACAATTTTGCTCTATTTTATAATATATATTGTATTCACATGGCTTTTTGTCCATTTCTGTCTATATGCTGTACTTTAGAAATTTAAATTGTGTTTAATCGTCATTGCGTCCACTCTAGGTACATATGCTCCAAGTATGTTCTCACAAGCAGGGACACTCCTTGGTGTGTTGTGAAAGTTTGATATGCCGACGAGCACTGCACTTCGAGTGCGATGAAGACTGATGCTGCAATTGCGAAGGAGGTGATCCGTCTCTAGATGCTACTCGTCCCTCCACTAGATCTAGTTGACCGGATGAAAGAGATGCTAAGAAGCACTACTACTCCTTCTTAGCATCTCTTTCCCCCGATCAACTAGATCTAGTGGAGAGGCAAGAAACATCTATGAGCAGAGACGGATCACCTCCTTCACGATTGCAGCCTCAGTCTCCATCGCACTTGGAGCACAATGCTTTTACAAGATACGTAGAATGCACAAGGGAGACAAATTCACAAAAAACTTCACAAGAATCTCTCCACACAGGAATCCCTCCCCCTTTATGAGTCCTCTCTCTCTCTCTCTCTCTCTCTCTCTCTCTCTCTCTCTACTTGTCCATGTTTTCTTCTCCATTCATTCAATATTAAGATTAAATGTTCTTGTGTTTAATGCAGGGATGGATGATGATGAGTTTCTTTCTTCTTTGTCACCCTAGCGCATCATCGCTCTGGAGCACCATCACGTCATTCTACTCCTTCAGCATTTTCCTTTGTTTCGGAGCATTCAGCACGCTCTGAAGCTTCGATGTCCATGAGACGATCTTCACACTCGTATAGGCATTGACGCTCTAGTGGTGGTGACAATGGTTGCTGTGGAGATGCCGCCGTTGATGCCTCGACACCGCCTCATGGTCGATAAGGCTCCTTACCTTCCCCTTCTTTGCCTGCCCCACACCATCCACGCATCGCCATCTATGCCAGGTTTCGCACGGCTATCAGCCTATTCTGGCTACACACCACTAGCTACTCCTCCGAGAGTCACCCCAATCGACACTCCTCGCTTCGGGGCCCAGACTCCAATGGAGACACCTGACGTCCGTACCCCATTAAGATGGTACTAGAGACCCCTGCCGAGACACCCAGGTTCATGCGTCACAAGCAAGAGGGATTGCCGTACTCAATCGACCCATCAGCGGAAGCATCATCTTGGATGACAAAGGCAAGAAGGTGATCTCACGCATGCGCGGTCTTTGCTCTCAGGTGTTTAGACACTACATAATAAACATCTGGAGGAGTGAAGTGCCAAGTGAATTAAAAGACAGAGTCATCAACATGCTGCATGATGAGTTTCCCGTGTCAAGCTATCGGGATGAGCGCTTCAATGAAGACCCGATGAAGGTTCGAATGCACGAATATTGCAAGCATAAGCGTTTTGAAGTAGAAAAAGCAATAAAGCATGGGTGGAACAGACCAGATTGGCTGGCCAAAGAAGATTGGAAGAATGCGAAGCAAGCAGTGCGCGAGAATCTTGACAACCGAAAGCAACAAAAGGAGGCAGCCAAAGCACAAGTAGAGGCAAGGAGCTCGCACCACTTGGGGAGCGGTGGGTGGGCATCATTTGAGGCCGATCTTGTAAGTGTTTTTGCATTGCTCTTTATGTTTGGTAGTTACGCCTATTTGTACTTTTAAATTCTAACATAATGGACTCTTTGTATGTTTTGAACAGTGGTCGATGACAAGACGTGACCCCACACCGTACGAGCGCGAGTACGCACGCAGAAAAGGGCTTAAACACCCTGATGGACAGTTAGTATTTCACTTTACTCTTGTACATTTGTGGTATTTTAATGATAAGCTAAGAAAATAGATTGTTTTGTAAATTATATGTTTTTACTTACAGAAAGTCGTATTGTTTTTCTTTGCAGAATCCGACAGATACGCCGCTTGGATGCGATGAGACGTCTGATTATACGACGTCAGTCTAGCTGTAGCCAGATAGCATTAGTTTCTTTGTCATAGCATGTATAATGAGATGACGTGTCTACGTCTTTTTGTAACTATTAGAAAACCATCTATTCTCTCAATAATGACAATGGTGTTGTAACTATTACATTTGCAAAGCTTAACAATCAAGTGATTTTGCCTATGATGTGTACAATAGTCATTGATTTACTTTTGTCAGTTTTGTATCTTTATTCTGCAAACAATACTATGCATGATGCAGTTAATGGTTATATTGTCTTGTGGGTGACTACTTTGGGTCTATACACTTTCTTTCAAAGGTGAATTTGGGCTTATCTTGGATTTATTTAGGTTTACTCTATTATTGAAATATTCAATATGGTTGATGGGTGGCAAGGCATTCAATGCCTTGCCACCCAAAAAAATTTACTCTCGGGCGTCGCTATATAAGGCTCTGCAACGTCGCTATGAGCGTCGCTATAGGAAACCTACAACTATCGCTATCTGCGTTGCTATAAGCATCACTATATAGTAACGCTTATAGCAACATTCTCGTAGCGATGCTATTAGTGACAATCTTAGTGACGATGTGGAGTATAAAAACCCAATGTATTGCCGTTGCTAAAAACATCACAAGTGCACATAACCTCTTGTAGTGAGAATTCTTCAATGCTTTTTGGTAACGAGCTTATGTTGCCAAAAGTTTATGAGATGTGGGTGCTGCACTATACTTTAGGTGAAGCTCTAGTATATTGTGGAGCCCATCAATGCTATGTGATCTCAATGGTGTTTGATCCAAGAGATTCTAAGGATATTCATAAGCAGATTCAATATGGATGGATACTATTAAGTATGCATAGTAATTGCGTGCTATTTGAACCAGGGGTAGAATATTTCCACCAAATATGAAAGAAATTGAAGACGAGGTGTCTGCAAGAATTACTACTGTAATGGAATTAGCCTATTCAACTTGAGAGTAGCAGAAATTAATGGCAATACTTTTGAGAAATAACTTTGTGAGCATAGCGGGTAGACATAATTGAAGATAGCAACATAATCATAGCAATTAGTTAACTTGGCATGAACAATACTTTTGCAAGAGAGAGAATTTAGAGAACATGACAACAGTTGAGGACTGGAGCCGGTCCCCCCTCCAATAGGCATTTGTATTATGATTTCTCCCATAAAGAGAGACTTGTTACAATACAATCTTTGTGTTCCTTGTGACCTAGGTGATGCAATGAAGATGGAAAGCTTCATGCATCACAAACATAGCATAACATAAAATTGAAGAAAGCTTTAACTATCCCAAGCCTCAGTCCCAAGACCTCAAACACCTTCGAAGGTGGAGAGAGCTAGCAGGGAATGAGGGTAGGGAAGAGGAAGAAGAAACATTTCGTAGGAGAAAGAACTAGTTCCTCACTTATCATACTCTTGTTGCTAGCATACATAATAGCATAGTAATGAAGAAGAAGGAGATGGCAAGATCAAGCATTGAAGCATGGCTCTTGGTTGGATTTGCACTCCATAGCCAAGAGTGTTGGTGTAGGCTCTCAACCTCTACTTGCTTGGAGAAGGAGAGGGAGCTCTTGCACTTTGCATAGCACACAATTAGAGTGTTTGTGAGTGTGTGTGGGTGAGTATACCCCCTAAGCATCCCCCTAGCTTGCTTGGGTCGACCCCCCCTTGTAGCTCATGATGAAAGCTCATTGGACCCCTCCAGGCCTAGCCAATCACAAGCCGGAGCCATTACAAGCAACAAGGGTAGCCTTGGGACAAGTGTCCCCCTTTCCCCTTTGAGAGAGAGGACTTGATAAATGCCAAATCAATTAATTAAATATCCTAAATTATCATTGGACCCCTTGGGTGGCCAACCAATAGGCTTCAGGCACACCATGAGGGCAACATGAGGAGGAACTTGACAAGTGTCCTTGCTGCCTCTTCAAGCTGGGGCTTCCCTTGTGTGTGTGAGTGGGTGTTCTCTCTCTAGCCCCTAGGAAAAGGGCTCGCCCCCCCTCTTGTAGGGATCCTTTTTGACTTTGGTGCTCAAGCACCTTATTCATCAAGCATGACTAAGCACTTGAAGTAGGGGGTGTTCCCACAAGCATCTCAGGCAAGCTTCTCAAGGCACCTCAAGCACCTTAATCATGCAGCAAGTCAGGCACCTCAAGCATGGAGCCAGTCAAGCACGTCAAGAATCTTAATCAAGCACCTCAAGCATGACAAGCACCTCAAGCACGACAAGCACCTCGAGGTTTGGCCGGGTTCCCACATCAAGATCAGCCCTAGCTTACCTAAGGTCAAAGGACTTTTACACACATTATCGGAGGTCTTCAATGAAGCTAACCCTAAGGTCTTAGGATCCATTGGATAGCCTTGCTCTTTGATAGACCATCTCTCATTTGGGCCCCTTTACCATTGGCCCCGTGTTGAGATAGATCTATAAGCACATATCTATATCTTAACACTTGTTCCCGTTTATTCTCCCACATTAAGTGATCAATTTAATATGAGAAAATCATTTGGGTTGGTTAGATATTAGATTTTATGACATTACCTCTCTCTTGAAATCATAGTCGTCCTCGACTATGTGGTAGAAGAGATAAAGCCTTAGTCATTAGTCAATCGTACTTAGCGGGTAGAGGATCCCTTTTTACCCTACGACATCTTTCCAAGATGGATGACTAATCCATTTGGTGCTTGGGAGACATAGCTGCCGCAAGCATGTCTGCTCTTTAGTCCATTTCATGCTCCCAAGGTAGAGTGACAACTTTTACTTGGTGTTTGAGAGACCTCGTCATTACAAACATGATTCTAAGCATGCATACTAGTTAAATTTGTGCACAATTAAAAAGACAACTAGTCTTATAAGAGAAAAACATGAGTCATTTAAAAGAAATTTGTACATTTGCTTACTCTAATGTAGCATTGTAAGCATTGACAAGGTTCATACTATCCTTAAGCTGTACTCCTTGCATCCATCTAGCATCTTCAAAAGGATAATTTTTGAACTTAATAAGATACCGTCGGATAATCTGACCATGTCGTAGTACCTTGTCTTCATGCCAAAGGACAGCTTCGGGTTTTAGCACCTCTTCTTGGTCTTCAACTTCGGGAGGGTCTTCAATGATTGGTTCAGTTGGTGGCTCTCCTTTGTAGGGCTTAAGTAGGCTTACATGAAAGGCATTGTGTATGAGCCAATGGTTGGGCAACTTGAGTTGATAAGCCGTTTCATTGATGGGCTTCAAGATGTGAAAAGGACCATAGTATCTTTTTGGTAGTTTAGCATAATACTTTTGATGGCCCGTAGGATTTTTGCCTGTCGTTTGCCTTAATCGAGCCTTAGGAAACCTAAGTAAGACCCAATCATTTTCTTTGAACATTAAGGCTCTCCTGTGCTTATCAGCAACAGCTTTTTGCCTTTGTTGAGAGATGGATATAGCCTCCCTAATCTTTTGAAAAGATTCTTGTAGGTCACGGCTATACTCATCGGCGGCGAAGATCTTCCCATGTACTTTGAGTAGCAAGGGACTTTTATGTCTTCCCTCAATGATCTCAAAAGGTGCTTTCCCCGTAGAAGTATGTACAGTATTATTGTAGGCATACTCTACAAGAGGTAAGTACTTTTCCCATCGTGAGCGTTGATCTACTTCGGTAACATAAGTCTTGAGTAGATCGAGTATCGTAAGATTGGCTATCTCACTTTGGCCATCCGTTTGTGGGTGATAGGCTGAAGAGAAATTCAATCTTGTTCCTAGATTTTCAAAGAGACCTTTCCAGAAATTACTGGTCATTCTAGGATCTCTATCTGACATGATGGATGTGGGTAATCCATGGTGCTTGAAAATCTGAGATATGAAGAGAGTTGCCATTTGATGTGCCTTAATAGTCTTTTTGACAGGAATAAAATGTGCTTGCTTGCTAAACCTGTCGACTATTGTCCATATTCCGGTATTCCCATGGATAGACTTGGGTAATCCAAAGATGAAATCCATGGATATACTCTCCCATGGTGAATTTGGAATAGGCAATGGCTGGAGTAATCCAAGTTGCTTCCCTCTATCATACTTGGTCTTTTGGCATACTACACATTTTGATACATACTCTTGTATGTCCACTTTCATGGTAGGCCAATAGAAGTACGTCTCTATTCCTTGGAGAGTAGGTTGAATACCTCTATGCCCCGCATATGGAGAGGAGCATGGGATTCATACATAACCTTCTCACGAAGGGAATGGGTAACACATAGCCTATTGCCGTGGAGAAGATAACCATCCTACAAGGTGAATGGTTCCTCTTTCTTCCCCAAAGCAAGGGCTGACATTATGTCTCTAAAGTCAGGGTCAGTAGCATAATCATCTATCATAGAGGATAGATCATTGTGAGTAGCTATAGACACCGCATTAACTTTTGGTCGTCGTGAAAGTGCATCGGCAACTTGATTGTGCTTACCAGCTATGTGAGCAATATGGAAATTAAATTGCGAAAGAAAATTTGCCCACCTCATTTGTTTGTCGAAAAGCTTGGTTTGCGTCATGAAATACTTGAGACTTTGGTGGTCGGTTCGTAGGATAAATGGAGTCCCCAATAGGTAGTGCTTCCATGTGTCTAGGGCATGTAGAACACCTAAAAGCTCTTTCTCATAAATGCCCAAGACTCGTTCATCACCATTGAGCCTTCGGCTCTCATATGCTATGGCATGCCCTTCTTGAAGCAAAACCGCTCCAAGGCAATCACCACAAGCATCACATTGGACCTCAAATGGCTTTGAGAGATCCGGAAGCACGAGGACTGGTTGGGAAGTAAGATTCTCTTTGAGTTTTTCAAAACCATTTTGCTCCTTAGCAGTCCATACAAACTTAACGTTCTTCTTAGTTAAGTCGTGTAGTGGTCTTGCTACTTGAGAGAATTTTGCTATGAAGCGTCTATAGTATGCACACATACCAATAAAGCTTCTTAGATCATGTAAATTTCTTGGGTTAGGCCATGCTTTTACTACCTCTAACTTTGATGGATCCATTTGGATACCATCTTTAGAGATAATATGACCTAGGCATTGAATCTCTTGAAGGAAGAATTCGCTTTTCTTTTGGTTGAGATAAAGCTTGTTCTCCCTCAATGCTTGAAAAATCACTTGGAGATGTTGCTTATGTTCCTCCAAAGACTTGGAGTAGATGATGATATCATCAAAGAACACTCCAGTGAATTTTCGATATGGTACAAAAATTTTCTCCATCAAACGATTGAATGTAGCTTGTGCATTAGTCAAGCCAAAAGGCATGACTAGATATTCATAAAGACCAAACGTTGTGTGAAACGCGGTCTTTAAGATATCTTCATCCACTATCCTTATTTGATGATAGCCACTCTTAAGGTCAATCCTATTGAAGTAGGTAGAGCCTTGTAGCTTATCAAACACATCTTCTACCCGAGGTACCGGAAATCTGTTTTTGATAGTGATATGGTTTAGTGCTCGATAGTCCACACACATACGGTATGTACCATCTTTCTTTTGCACTAAAAGGACTAGAGAACAAAAGGGAGAGGAACTAGGCCTCACCATCCCTTTGTCTACCAGCTCTTGTACTTGCCTCATAATCTCCTCTTGTTGAGCTTGTGAGACTCGATAAGGAGGTTTGTTAGGCGGTGAGCTTCCTGGAAGGAGCTCAATACGATGGTCATCATCCCCTTGTTTTGGAGGTAGGTCCATAGGGATATCATCGATGAACACATCTTGGAATCCTTTTAGAAAAGGACACAAGTCTAACTCTTCTTTGATTCCTATCATTTACATTTGATGAAACATTATTAGCTTTTAGAGACTCTTTGACATAAATCATGTACGCAGAAACTGAGCTCTTCATTGATTTATCAAAAGAAAGAGGATTTACAAGTGGAATAGTGCGACCACGCTCACTAGCATCTATATACATGTTCTTTCCCCTGTAGGTGAAGTAAATTCTCCTTTCAGGGAACTTCATGTTGGCAGCCATGCGATCAAACCATGGTGCCCCTAGGATAACATCCTGATGTTGGAGAGGAGAGATAAATAAGTCTTCTTTGTCGACATAGCTTTGGACATGAAGCCTCAACTTCCCAATCAAGGGAGTAACGGAGGCTTGTTGTCCCTTGACAGCTGCATCAGTTGTTACTATATCTCCCATCTCAAAAGCTTGAATGCCCAACTTGGTGGCCAACTCTATTGATATGAAGTTGAGAGTAGAGCCAAGGTCAAACAAGATGAAGGCATCATGCTCTCTTACCTTTCCCCAAGCATAGGAAAGTGATGATCCTTTTCAATGAGCATCCTCTTTTGGAGCTTCAATGGTGGAAGCCCTAGGAGTCTCATTGCGAGTATTCTTCTTGGGGCAATAACGATAGCCATGTCCTTGCTCCCCACACTTGAAACACTTATGGTCCTTGCGAAAAGCTTCAAGATCTTCAGTAGAGAGTTTTTTTTTACCTTTGTAAACTCCCTTCTCCTTGGACCGATTGTTGTTGTTGTTGTTGTTGTTGGAAGTGCCTTGGGAATTATTTTGAGCATTGGATTTCCCCTTTGCATCATTTTTATCTTTGTTTTCCATTTCCTCCCTCCTTGAACTTCTTTAGCTTTTGTGACCTTCGCCATGCAGGAAATGATTTGCGATGTCCTCCCCTCTTGTATTCTCTAGGAGAATAGCCATAACTTTCATCGGAAGAGGAGGAAGGTGAAGAAGAAGGAGAAGAGGGTGACTTCTTCCTAGCCCTTTTCTTCCTTTGTTTCCTGTCTTGCCTTTCAGAGTGATGAGGAGAAGGACTATAGGTTGCTCTTTTCCTCTTGAGAGGAGTAGGCGATCGTCTAGACCGCCGTCTTTGTGGAGCCACATATTCAGAAGAACTTAGACTTTCATTGCTTTCTTTCTCTTTGGATTCCTCCTCTCGAATGGGAGAGAGTCTTCTTTTGGGGGTCTCTTCAAGAGGCCTCCTAAGCTCTCTCTCCTCTTGGAGAGGAAGGGAAATTCCATAGGCACGAAGTTTTTGAGTAACTTCGGCTTGCAAAGTAGGGTTTCCCATAGCTTGTTGCAACCTAGTCACGAGATAATTCACAAACATGGGAGCATCTTCATTAGCACCTTCATGTGCGAAATCAAAGCTATCAATGTTCATTCTACTCTCTTGATTATTGTCAGCCATGTTAACAAAATTTATGTATGTACTTAGTGTATGCTTTGGCAATTCAAAACCTTAGTTGCCACTCCTCTTCGCCTTTGAAAATTGGCTCTTAAGTATCTACACCCATGGCTCAAAGTGGTTAATTATAGAGAGTAGAGGAGTAGGTCTAACATAGCAGAGTTGCCAAGGGCTAGCTCCTTTCGGACTTCTTATGGCTCAATAATGGTAAAGCCGTAGGCAAGTCTAAAAAGACTCCATTATTAAGTCCAAAGCTCCCGAGGTGTGCACCACCCCCCACATAGTGGGCTTAACAAAACCGATATTAGATCCTAGTTCCACTTACCCTATTATAATTAACAACATCAACCATTTATAGGCTACTTAAGGACCTCTCTTCTTAAGCAAGAAAAGAGAAACCAAATGCTCTGATACCAATGTAATGGAATTAGCCTATTCAACTTGAGAGTAGCGGAAATTAATGGGAATACTTTCGAGAAATAACTTTGTGAGCATAGCGGGTAGACATAATTGAAGATAGCAACATAATCATAGCAGTTATTTAACTTGGCATGAACAATAATTTTGCAAGAGAGAGAATTTAGAGAACATGACAACATTTGAGGACCGGATTTATGTGGAGCCGGTCCCCCCTCCAATAGGCATTTGTATTATGATTTCTCCCATAAAGAGAGACTTGTTACAATACAATCTTTGTGTTCCTTGTGACCTAGGTGATGCAATGAAGATGGAAAGCTTCATGCATCACAAACATATCATAACATAAACTTGAAGAAAGCTTTAACTATCCCAAGCCTCAGTCCCAAGACCTCAAACACCTTCGAAGGTGGAGAGAGCTAGCAGGGAATGAGGGTAGGGAAGAGGAAGAAGAAACATTTCGTAGGAGAAAGAACTAGTTCCTCACTTATCATACTCTTGTTGCTAGCATAAATAATAGCATAGTAATGAAGAAGAAGGAGATGGAAAGCTCAAGCATTGAAGCATGGCTCTTGGTTGGATTTGCACTCCATAGCCAAGAGTGTTGGTGTAGGCTCTCAACCTCTACTTGCTTGGAGAAGGAGAGGGAGCTCTTGCACTTTGCATAGCACACAATTAGAGTGTTTGTGAGTGTGTGTGGGTGAGTATACCCCCTAAGCATCCCCCTAGCTTGCTTGGGTTGACCCCCCCTTGTAGCTCATGATGAAAGCTCATTGGACCCCTCCAGGCCTAGCCAATCACAAGCCGGAGCCATTACAAGCAACAAGGGTAGCCTTGGGACAAGTGTCCCCCTTTCCCCTTTGAGAGAGAGGACTTGATAAATGCCAAATCAATTAATTAAATATCCTAAATTATCATTGGACCCCTTGGGTGGCCAACCAATAGGCTTCAGGCACACCATGAGGGCAACATGAGGAGGAACTTGACAAGTGTCCTTGCTGCCTCTTCAAGCTGGGGCTTCCCTTGTGTTTGTGAGTGGGTGTTCTCTCTCTAGTCCCTAGTAAAAGGGCTCGCCCCCCCTCTTGTAGGGATCATTTTTGACTTTGGTGCTCAAGCACCTTAGTCATCAAGCATGACTAAGCACTTGAAGTAGGGGGTGTTCCCACAAGCATCTCAGGCAAGCTTCTCAAGGCACCTCAAGCACCTTAATCATGCAGCAAGTCAAGCACCTCAAGCATGGAGCCAGTCAAGCACCTCAAGCATCTTAATGAAGCACCTCAATCATGACAAGCACCTCAAGCACGACAAGCACCTCGAGCTTGGTGGGCCGGGTTCCCACCTCAAGCTCAGCCCTAGCTTACCTAAGATCAAAGGACTTTTACAAACATTATTGGAGGTCTTCAATGAAGCTAACCCTAAGGTCTTATGCTCCATTGGATAGCCTTGGTCTTTGATAGACCATCTCTCATTTGGGCCCCTTTACCATTGGCCTCGTGTTGAGATAGATCTATAAGCACATATCTATATCTTAACACTTGTTCCCGTTTATTCTCCCAAATTAAGTGATCAATTTAATATGAGAAAATCATTTGGGTTGGTTAGATATTAGATTTTATGACAACTACTATTGAAGTTCAGTCTATAGTTCAAGAATCAGTTCAGGATGCAGTTGCAGTTACAGTTACAGTTACAGTTATACAGGTTGATGATAAAGAGGATCAACAGAACCTGGAAGATCTTTTGCTCAAAAGTGTTGAAGCAATGTCTAAAGATCTAGGTATTGATGCTACATTACTTGAAGCTACTGAGGATATGGAGGAACAGTCAGCAGTTCCTGTTGAAAATGAAGATTCAAGTCTTCAGGGGTAGTAGCCAGAAGAATTTTATTTTGATTTTCAAGCTTGTTTTATCAAGGGATGTTGTGGGTTCTCACAATGTTTGAGAAACATTGCCCACCAGGTGTGCCAGGTGTTAGAGCTTGATTTGTCAAGACATTGAGGGCATTATATTTTAAAAATGTAACTAAGGTCTTAGCTTTAAACCTTAGGATCATGTTTACACAAGGTCTTTATGCCTAGGTAGTTGGAAATACCCGAATGGTCACATAGCGAGTAGCAATTTTCGGATGTAACTACCCTGCAGTTTGAAGTCTTCCTGCAAACGTACTACTGTTTTATGCCTATAGTTAGATGTTAATGATGAATACAGGGTAGATCATTACTTTCTCTTGCTTTGCCATGGTCTCTTGTGTTCATACAATCTGCAATTTTCATCGTGTAATGTGAAGTCTTCTGCCTCGTTTTTCTCTACATTGTATCATTCTTGTATTGATTACCTATAAGGGCTGTGAGCCCCTAATAGTATAGATTTTTTTATGAAGAGGTTTCCACACAAAGGAGACTCTTGCAAAATTTTTGAGAATCACGTTTTATGTACAAGCTCAAAAATACATACAAATGGTGCTTTTTATAAAGTTTCATTTTGCATAACCATTGTTGTGCTTCCATATTTCTAAAAAGTGTTTAATAGTTGAAGGATTGTACTATAAGATTTTGAGGTTTTTCACTAAGCAATGATGGTTAAAGATATCATTAGTGTAAAATCAGGATTCAAAAGCTCAAAAAAACAGTTCCAATTGTAAAAGCTCAAAATTGAAAGCTCGCAAAAATAAAATCCACATAAAAGACTAACCCAAATGATTTTCTCATATTAGAATGATCATTTAATGTGGGAGAATAAACGGGAACAAGGGTTAGAATATAGACATGTGTATCTCGGCACACCGAACCGAAGGCAATGGGTCCAAATGGGAATGGTCTAGCAAAGAGAAATGCCGACTAATGGAGCTTAAAAGACCTTAGGATTAGCTTCATTAAAGACCTCCAAAGACTAACCCAATTGATTGTCTCATATTAAATGAATCATTTAATGTGGGACAATAAACGGGAACAAGAGTTAGAATATAGACATGTGCTTTTAGATTTATCTCAGCATGGGACCAAAGGCAATGGGTCCAAATGGGAGATGGTCTAGCAAAGATCAATGTGAACTAATGGAGCTTAAAAGACCTTAGGATTAGCTTCATTAAAGACCTCCAAAGGTTAGTGTTAAAAGTCCTTAGATGTAGGACCTTAGATAAGCTAGGGTTGAACCTGAGGTGGGAGCCCGGCCCAAGCTAGAGGTGCTTGTGGTGCTTGCTGACTAAGGTGATTGAGGTGCTTGTCATGCTTGCTTACTAAGGTTCTTGAGTTCTTTGTCATGCTTGATGATTAAGGTGCTTGAGGTGCTTGTCATGTTTTATGACTAAGGTGCTTTAGGGGCTTCAAGGCTAAGGTGCTTAAGGGGGGAGGTGTTCCAGAAAGTCAACAACATCCCTACACAAGGGGGGATGAGCCCTACAAGTAGGTGCATGAGAGAGAACACACACACACACACACACACACACACACAAGGAAAGCAAAGTCCAAAGAGGAAACAAGGACACATGTCAAGCTCCTCCCCATGTTTCCCTCATAAGGTGCCTAAAGCCTACTGGTTGACCTTTTAAGGGGTCCAATGAAAATTTAGTTTATTTAAATAATTATCTAGGCATTATCAAGCCCTCTCTCTCAAAGGGATAAGGAGGACACTTGTCCAAATGCTACCCTTGTTGCTTGATATGCACTAAGCATGTGATTGGCTAGTCTTTTAGGCGTCCAATAAAATTCAAGGATGAGCTACAAGGAGGGGTCAACCAAAGCAAGCTGGGAGTGTGCTTGGGGGTATACTCTTTCTCTCTCTCACACGCACACTCACATGCTCTCATTCTCACTTGGTGAAAGTGCAAGAACTTCATCTCCTCTCCAAGCTTGAGAAGTTGAGAGCCTACACCAGCAACTCTTGGCTGTGGAATGCAAATCCAACCAAGAGCCATGATTCAATGCTATTCTATCCACCTTCTTCATCTCCATTATGATGCTACTATGCTATGCTAATCTCTATGAGTAATGGTATGAGAGGACAATACTTTCGCATAAGTTACTTCTTCTTCCTCTTCTCTACCCTCATTCCCTGGTAGCTCTCTCCACCTTTGAATGTGTTTGAGGTCTTGGTATTGAGGCCAAGGACAAGTTAATGCTTTCATTTAGCTAAGTTATGAGCAATTGTGGTGCATGAAGCTCTCTATCTTCATCAGAATCCCTTCTCTGATAAAGATGTAAACTCCAGCCTCAAAATAGAGGTTAATTAGCAAGATAGTGTCACTAAAGCCATGGACACTCTAATCAAATGAGGGCCCCAAGCCTATGGACACACAAACAAAAACCAAAAGGAGAAACCTCACCACTCAAGGTAAGCAAACATCTAAATCGGTCTCTTACCAAACCAAACATTCTATATGAGAGTAATATCCTAGAATGTGAAATGGATTTCCAACCCCTACATAGGAAACTTGGGTAAAGAAATGGATATTAAAACACCAATCAAATGATATTTCCCTCCAAGAAATGGAACTAGTAGGGAAGAGATGGATTCCTCATGTTGGGATTATGGCCTTTGGGATAGACCTCTCAAACTCTATTGGCACTACCTCTTGTATAGTCAACATTCTAGTCATCTTGTCTATATGTGAAGGCAAATGGCCTGGCATACATGGATGGTGAGTTGCACAAAACTCTAGAGCTATTTCCACTCACCCCTATTATGTGGAGCCACTCTTGACCTTTGGGAGATGCCCTTGACCCTTGGGAAAGATGCTTATCTGACCCTTGAGAGGTCCACCTAGCCATATGCTGCTACTTCTTAAGTAGCCATGCTACAAACGGGATCACGGAGAGCCCTACAAATATCGAGCATAGTGCACTACAAGCCATACGACAATAAATACGCATACCTGGCACAACCACAAACACAGAATAGAAGCTATACGCGAACATAGAGAGATAAAGAGCGAGAGAGAGTAAGCGAGAACATGCATGTGCACCCCCTGTAGCGAAGTGTTACGCCGGCACGGTGAGAGAGAAGGGAGGAGAGGAAAGAAGAAAAGACACAAGCAGTGGGTGCAATCTCCCCCCGTGCAAGAGTGACCATTTTCCTCTTGCACATATTTGATTTATAGATTCCTTGAATGGTCAAATTCATTACAAACTGGCCGGCTGGTCATAAATGGCCAAAGCTCATAAAAGAGAACTTGAATAATAAAATGTATATAAAATATAATATCCTTTTGCAATAGCTTAGCTCGATCAAGCCTTTTCCACCTGTCAACTGCAATAAATAGTAAAATATTAATTCCATAACATACCTCTATGTTAGAAAGCAACTGTCCTCAGTTGCAAAAATAAGAATCTGCAAACAATACTTGTCAAAAGTAGTGATTAGTAGTCCGTGTTAGGAACATGTCATAATAAAAGGAAGAAATTATTAAACTAAACAATATTGTTTCTGTCTGTCGTCATCCACATACTACCTATTCTAGTGTCCCATACCACTAGAATAAGCAGTATATGTCATACCCTGATGAATCAGGATATCATTGGTCGCACTCATCATGCAATAATTTATTCTCATCATTCTCAAGTTCAATACTATCGCAATAGGAAATATACATATATCCATTCCAAATCCAAATCCAAAAGTTTGCCAACATGTACCCATTTCAAATCCAAATCCAAATATCCTTCATTTTGTATACCCGAGTAACAAAATCATACCAGTTACAATGGCGGCCAACCACTGCAGCATGATTTTGTGAGCGGTGTTTCCTCGACGAGTCTACACCAATAAGACGTGCTGCCTAAATCGGCGAATCTACACCAAGGTGAGCATTGACACACTGCCTAAATCGGTGAATCTGTGTGCCTGTGACCAATGGACTAGACATGGCATAAAAAATGGCAAATAAATGACCTGTTTGATATGAAATTGAAATAAACTAGAATGTGGAAGCATGTACCAAATGTTAGTGATCATCACACACCAAAGGTGATGATCACTTGCCTGCTACAAAGGTGCTTGGGTATCTATAAAGGTGAGAATATCTGCAAAAAGACTCACTTAAAAGAAATCAAATATAGTAAATATTAATTTATCAAATCACTATGAAACTAGAGGATTTGCACATAAGGAGATGTGGTGAAGGGTGGGGGAGGGGTGGGAGAATTTGGAAGGGCCAAGATAAGAGAAGAGACGGGATAAGTACTTGTGGTGAATTAGATAATGTTCCTTGTAGGTCTAAAGATACATAGAGAGATTTTACTTATCAGGGAGAATTGTAATGATGTTCCAAGAGGGGTTTTATCAAAATGCATTAAGCAATGTCATAACTGAGACGTGATATGAGAACATTGAATTAGATTTATCTCCCAAAACTTTTCTAAAAACAAAGTACTAAAAACAATTGTGTTAAATTCAATAACAATCTAATCATACACTGAATTTACGTGGCTAAAAGCCGAAATATCTAGACTCTACTGATTTGAAAAATTGATAATTGGGGAGAGAATGTGTACAAAACGGGAACAATCATAGTGATAGACATACAAGGGACATGCCATGTTAACAGTGAGATGTTGACATGAATGTGTGATATATCTGCTTACAATTGGCATTAAAAGTGGAATTATAAGGCACAAAGAGTGTGTGTAATTAAAATTTAGGTAAAGTCATTTGAAAAGAATGCTAGTTAAACATAGAACACAATTATGAACATTTTCATATCAATAGCAAGAACTTATCGAGTGTATGAGTAGTTGCAAGACAACTTTTGCTCAGACAATTTTGAAGCACTTAATTTTGGTTGAAAGTTCCATTAAAAAAAAACAGCTTTCAACTCAGTGACCATGTTCAACTAAAATGAGCAAAGTTGCTCAGGAGAAGCAGCAATTCGAAGGGCGATTAGGGTAGAACATTGATGTCAAAATTATATTTGAGCCATGCCTTTTGTGTTTTTCAGGTACCAGGTAGATGCACGTTTTCTAATGTATCTTTTTTTGTGTGTGTAATAGTGTATTAATATACATTGCATAATTGTCAAAAAAATATAACATGAGTGATGTCAATTGCCAAAGCATAACAATAGGGAGGTGGCGGAGGGTTGTGAAGAGAGTGAAATGACTTAAAATGTTATAGTAACCGTTTTTGAAATGCCAAAATTACCTATGAGAATAAAATGTGAAAATGCTTATGGATCTAATCCAATGCCTGGTTACAAAAATAAAATGAATTATAATAAAATACTAAGACTAAAAGTCTAAAATCATCAGATGAAATGCACCCGCATCGTCATGAATGCTCGAGGATGCCCGACAAAACACACACACACACACACAAACAAAGAAATTTAGCATGAATCCCGACAAACACACACACACACACACACACACACACACACACACACACACACACACACACACACACAAACAAAGAAATTTAGCATGAATCTCGAAAAGAATCTTACCTTGTTGATGTAGGAGAGTATGTGAGTGGATTTTCCAAGCCCGCCAGCTCCACACCAGTAGATCTGCAGCAAGAGAGATTTAGAAAAAATGGGACAAAAATACAGAGAAAACTCGCGGATTTAGTTTTTGCACGTGACATCGGTTTGACCCTCGGGATAACCTTCCGTATACAACTCTAAACATGCTTTGGTACAATAGTCAATATCACCATAGGTACTGTTGTCGATATAAGCGTCGGATTTTAAAAAATTAATTTTTTAAAGCTGGGTCTCCCTCCAGATTTAGCTACGCATATAGTGACGCCTGCCATAAAAATTGGTAATTTGGCATCAGCATTGAGTTGATCTCTTGTAGTGAAGAGCAAGAGACAAGGAACACAATGCATTTCTGAGAACTAAATTTGAGTTACCGAATCAAGAGAAAAGTGGATTACAAGATGTAGGCAAGTAGCTGCTCTCTATTCCTGAAGATAATGTTAGAAGGTGTGTTGAAAATAAGGCGTTTTGGATATATACCTAGGGATTTTCATAATGGCCAATGACCGATTACTTAGGCTTTAAACTCAGGATAAAATGTTACAGCTAAGAGTGTACACTTCTTGAATCAAAATTAGAAAGGCTCTTTTACACAAATTTTTGGAAAAATAAAATAGATTACATAAAAAATATGGCTTAGACAAGGTGTAGCTGACTAGAAGGGTGTTCGTCAGCTACATAAGCCAAACACTCCCACCTTCCTAGACATTGCATGTCCTTGTGTAAATTGAACTGTCTCTTTTCCACAATTTTGATGACTTGGTTAAACTTGGTGACTCGAGTACGTTGATTGATGGATCTCGTATTGGGTTGTTCAGCAATGTGCTTTGGTAAGCCACATGTCTTGCTTGTAGATCTTTTGTGAGTGGGTTGAAGATGGTGGAGTCCATCTCAAAGGAGCCCATCATAAATGATTCCCTAAACGTCTTCATGTAGTGCGATGGTAGAAACATGATGTGTGCATAGATGCCCATGATGATGTTCTTCAAGGGAGCTTCAATCTCTATATTCCAATTCATTCCATTTGTTCCTTCAAGAAACACCTCCCATGGATTTTCTGCTTTGTTGATGTCTCCAAATGACTCTATGCAAGTGAGTATCATTTTGTCAATCATGCATGTCATCTGACAGGTCAAATGTGAAACATCTTGCATTAGTGTGATAACAGCCTTGACTGTATGTTTCATGTAGGCCTTGGTTGGATTGTGGTTGTGTCTCGGAGGGATTCACTCTACATGCAAAATGACACACCACGTGCGAGCGAATAACTTTGATAAAACCCCTATATACGACTCATATTAGGGAATATGACCCCCCTTTCTATACTTATACAACAATCAATGCAGAAAACTATCATACCTATATCTTACATATAAAACTTAGGTCTCACATGATATGCCTGAGTAAACTAGTCAAAGATGTGTAGCATAGTGACTGGCAACGTACGAAGGAAGCACTTTTGTTGACAGCTAGTAGATGTATCCTCAATGTTTCTTAGTTTGACTTTCAAACTATGTGCCCATTCAACCTGCACTCTAGCTACTCGTCCAATTTTGACCCATCTAAATTACTCAAAAAACATGGTTATAAAGTTGTGTTACATTCTCCGTGTAAATTTTGCATCTATAAAAACTCTTTATAGCTTTCATCCATCAACAAATGAACCACAATCACAAAACAAGTAATTGATACAAAGCAGTGTTAGTTCTTGCATGTATCTTTGTATCTATTCACTCACAAGTTTGAGGGAAGACTCTTTTGGGAAGCCATAATTTTGAGCCACAAAAATTTCCTCTCATTTTTCCTTTTTCTCACTCCTCCCCCCAAAAAAAGAAAATAAAATGATACCCCCTCCCTTATTTTTAAGCTTGGGAGATAGATTATTGGGGGCCTGCCCCTAACTTATACGCTTATGTAACTTGTAAAAAAACCTCCCTCCCTACACTTATGTGGTGCGATAAGTTTTTCATAGTGAATCCCTCGGGGGTTGTGTAGGCTTTGCAATAACTGGATAATTAAGCACTAATGGTCTCTTGCTCGCCTCTTGCTCTTCCACACTGAGTAAGTATCCCATGATCACCTTCTTGGTATTGGGAAGCATGTTGGGTCTACTTGTAGGTGTTGGGGAGCATTCCTGTATGTTGTCTCATCCTAGGGACGCTTTTTAAACCACCTCTACCATAAGAGGTTGGGTCTCCAAGATGAGCACCACCTGTGCTGCTGTTATTGGGATGTCCACATTCTAGCAATCATCTCATGGTAGAAGTCCTTTACATGCTCATCAGGTTTGATAATGGGTAGAGCAGTTGATTCTAGGACCTTGAGCTCATAAAGCATATATTCTTTGTGTGTCCCTTTGGGGATATCTTCAATCAACTTCCTGAGCTCATCTCAAGTATCTACTAATTC
Organism: Adiantum capillus-veneris; assembly: GCF_014529385.1. Lineage (NCBI taxonomy): Eukaryota > Viridiplantae > Streptophyta > Polypodiopsida > Polypodiales > Pteridaceae > Adiantum > Adiantum capillus-veneris. The sequence continues at coordinate 21,496,896 of NC_140935.1, forward strand.
CTTCTCTCTTCAAACTCTTATAGTCCTCCCCTAGATGATGTGCATGTTATGTTTAGTGGGGGTACATTGGTACTTTCAAACTCAATAAGCTGGATTTGTGTGATTTCTACAATGGTTTTTGTATGTAGAGCATTCAATTCCATATCTTTTGCTTGCATCTCCCTAGCATCAATCTTGGATTGGGTAGTAAGGTCCACTTTAGCCTTTTCTAGTTGCTCTTACATTTAATATGTTGTTCCTTTTGTTAATATATTGCAAGCATACCAGACATATAGGAGTTTTTGTTGTAGCTTCGGCTCTAACTCTACTTTCAATGCTTAGATCTCCTCGGAATTTGTAGAGGAGGACTGTGATGTAGAAGCAGGTGCTATTATGTGTTGATTTGCTAGGAGGGTGGATAGGGTGTGCTTGAAGACATCGTAGGAGTCACAAAACTTCTTTCCCCCCTATAGAGCCTCCTCTAAAGATTGTTGCTCAAGATAGATCTCATTATTCTCTTCAATTTGTTTCTCAAGTTCTTGGTGGATGCTCACAACATCTTCTTTTTCTTTTGCTAGATTTCTCTCAAACTATTCTTTATCCTTTTGCAAGTTGCTGAATTGTTGTTCGAGCCACTCTATCACTTAGTTTTCCTTTTTAGTGTTAGCTTTAGCATCTTCTGCATCTTGGATCTGAAGTTGTGTGATCTTCTTTTGACCTCTGCATTGTAGCACAATCATCTCAAGATTCTCTTTGATAAAAACCACTTCTAAAATGTGCTTTTCCAACGTCTCATTTTTTTGTTAAGAAGGCAAACATCTCTTTTTACTTGGGTCCACTTTTGTTTTTAATTGTTGTTGCACTTCAAAATGTTTTGCTCTTTTTACAGGTGGCCTTGATCTTCTTTTTGATCTAGATAATCTCTTTTCTTTTGATTAGCAGGAGGTAGAGATGATGGTTTTGGAGAGACATTGTGCTCTGTTTTCTCCACATCTTTTGCTATTACTGTGTCTTTGGCCATCTCTTCATGATGTGAATGTTGACGTTGAGGGGATTCCAAAGGTGAATCTAAATCTTTTGTTCTTAGTCATTTAGACTCCGTTTCTTCTCTCTCTCTTTAGATTTCTTTTTCAAGACCTCATGGATCTGTTGTTGTGAGGAGCATGTCATCTTGATTTTTGCTTGATCTTTCTGTCTCCTTTCTTCTTTAAGTTTCTCAGGATTTGTGTCTAGCTCAACATCATTAGGCTCAAATGGAGAGGACTCTTGTTGTTTTTCCTCTTATTTATTTTTCTCCTGAGCTTGCTTTGCTTGTTACGCCTCTCTAAGCCACTGAGCTTCCTCCGTAGATCATTGAACTTGAGACTTGGGTACATGTTCAGTATGTTGTGGTCTCTTTCGAATGAAGGGGACGTCTATTTCCTCCTCTTATGATGATTGGTATTCTAAGGGGATGTCCTCTTTTGTTTTGATTTCTCCATGAAGCGAAGCTCGACTTCAGACTCCATAAATTCACTATCAGTAGTTTGTGCTCTGGATCTTTGGCTGTATTTTTTTCTCTTTGTGGGAGTTGTGGAAGAGCTCCCACAACTTTAACTACATGCTTGGTCAAGCTGAGATTTAGCTTGTGATAAATCTTCTATCATCCCTAGGGCCTGGTAAGCAATCTATGCCAACATTGGCATGAAATTCATGTATGCTTTATTCTTGTCACTGCACTTTAAGTTGGATTCTACCAAGTTTTTAAAGATATAATTTTTGAGGTTCCATTTGATGACTCTTCTCTCTGCTAACCCAATGACCATCACCACCTCTATGTATAGTAGGGTTTTTGTGTAATGAGGTGGATTTTGTACCTTCAAGTACCATGAGATCAACCTCAATAGTAACTCCATCACTGAATAAATAAAATCTTTGTATGTCAACTTATGTCCTTGTGGCTTTGATGAAAGCTTTATCATTCAAATTGTGGCTATGTCTTTGTCTGTCAAGGTTGCTTCTCCATTATACTGGATGGTACTCATTAGCTCATGGGCTCTCTAAGAGTCATTCCCCCATGGTGGTAGTCTAAAAAAACTATCTAATTGTAGACATCTGGCACTATCAAGCACCTTTAAATTTTGGTGGAGTGTCCAAAGTTCCTTTGGAAAAATCGTGGATTTTATTTTAGTGCCATCGGCTGCCTTAAATTTATCGATGATAATTTTGGCAGGGATCTATTCCAGCACCTCATCCATGACATGAGCCTTTTTGTTCAATGAGATATCAATGATCTCATTGGGGGCTTCTTTGCACTCCTTTTTTGAACGTCTGCACGACATCTTGCTACAAAAACTCTAGTTGTTTCGTGCCGAAAAGTTGATTGTTATGTTGTCATAAAAGTTGATATAACGCAAACTTAACCATAAAATGAAAAATGAGCATAACTTGAGCAAAAAAGTTCCAAATTTGACAAACCTTCACATGTGTCTAGGACATCTATAGGGACTAGAGAAGATTGGTTTAGGTCAATTCTGGGTCAAAGGTACATGGATTGCGATCCATGTTGAAACACATTTTGGACTAATCTTTGCACCATCTAGTTTAGCATGATCAAGGGATGCTATGGGTGAGAAGTTTTGTGATTTGGATCTTGATTTGGATTCCAAGCCAGATTTTGTAATGTTTTCATAGACTTGGAGAATTTTGGCATTCTCACATTTACTCAAGTGCCAGTTTTTATCTTGAGAGGGGGGAAGGGGGGGGGGGGGGGGGGGGGGGGGGGGGGGGCACTATGTGTGAATTGTGTATATCACATGCATTCAAGGACTATTTTTAAAACTCCTTATCTGTGAATTTTTGACAAATAGAATACACCCCTTTTCTATTCAATCTGTAATTATTTTTTCTGATTTCATTTTATGGTGCCCTTTTGTATGTGAAAATGTGAGAAAAATATGAAAATAAATAGCCCCTTTTACTACACTCACATGATAGTCACATAATTATTAAGTGACCCACTCGAGTTTTTCACGCTCCTTGTCAAAAGAGATGGTTCCAGTTATTCTTCTACACATGGTTCAATTAATTTGGGTGATTCATTAGAGATGTGAAATTGCATATGTGCAAAGGTTCTAAGTTCATATTGTGAGGTGTTAGACATGTGCCAAAGCAAAGGGCCAAGGCTCAAAATCAATCTTGCTAAAATCATCCATGGCATGTTGAGGACAAGGAAAAATGTTGCCCAACCTACTCACAATGGCTAAAGGGAGAGAATCAAGCTTTCATGGAACAATTTCTTGTCAACATAGCTATTTGGGCAAGGAGTTGCACCTAGTTTTTCCGTGTCTCAAGCTGCCTTGCAAGCTCATATCCCTCTTGGATGTTATTGGTTCCTACTACACAGCTACCCTTGGCTCTTGCTACACTATCCACCCTTGCCATCAAATGTGTTTTTTTTGCGAGCAAAAAAAACACACTCGATGGCAAGGGCTGATATTGCAAAAAACTCAACCTAAAAAATAGTACTCATACGATACACACCAAACAAGTATGTATAAATTTCCAAAATTCCTAACATTGAGTTTGAACATCTCGCAAGATATGATCCTCAAAGCATACATCTATAACTAGAGTGGATTGAAAAAAGATGTCGAAGGGTGGAGAGAAGTAACTTTGCAGCTCATACATAAGAGATGAAATACTACACATCTTTTCAAGGGATGTCCTCCTAGTACCTGGCTGAACATTATGGCCATGCTCCAGAAGATGGATCACCAAATGTGTCATTGTGGCATCCTTTGGCATTACATAATAGATCATGCATGTGCAAATATTTAAGCAAGTGAAAGTTTTTTCATAGTTTTCTCCCAATAGTGGCAAGTTATTTTAGATTTACCTTCACTAGTAGGATAGCCCATGCTGACTTGTCTATCCAAATGATCATGAAAGAATGTAGTCTTCTTTCTCTCATGTTAAAAGGCCATGTAACCTTGTAACATTGAAGCCTTCCAAGACAATAGCTCATATAAATTTTAACTATAACTATATTATTACATATGGCCAGTGAGCTTGGGTGCTCATACTCAACTTCAATCTTTCATGATGATGGTATTATCATTGCGAGGAATCAATATCATTCTCAAATTTTATCCAATCATAAGCGCTATTGATCCACAAAATTGACTACACATAGACTATTTTTTTTGTTTCCCCTCTTCCATACTAACAGAACAATGAAAGCGGACAAATAGTGTGTTTCCCTTGAATGGAAGCAATGGTCTTGAATTCAAGATGAATCCTACAAGACCGAGAGATGCTTGGTTCTGTCCATTATTTAGAGGCATTACAGAGCCGTGATTTTTGATATGCTAAGCACTCTGATGTCAATATAGAGTGAATTCCAGCACACATTATTGGCTAGATGGTGAGAACACCACGAACACCATACAATGATCATTTAGGAAAGCGGATCCCAAGAATTTAGCAAAAGAAAAAAGTGAGTTATGTGGCTTCATGGAAATCCATTAGACATGAATAGACCAAAGGGATGCACTAAGGGCTATTGTATGGTGACATGTAAGTGTAAGGCGGGGGGTTTATACAAGGGAGCTAAGTTCTATTATATGAAGAACGATCCCATAAATGGGGATTACAAAGGGACCTTTCATGCATGCAATTGATGTCCTTGATGTTATAGAGAACTATAAGAGCATATGCAACCAGCTTGTACTCTAGAGATGGCACTTTTCAGTTGGTCTTAAGGAAAAAATTTATTGCTCAAGTTGCATACAAGCATGGCTTGATGAACTACACCCCCATTGGTGGAGATATTTTCATGATGAATATGAAGTTGAAGTTCTTGTAGCTTCATCCATAAACTTAGAAACATGATGACATGCTAAGGAACCATATACATATATAAGACCCTCCATGGGGGGGAAAAACTTCACCTTTACTCTACCAATTGGCATGTAGGACAATCATCTTTGATTGCCTTAGAAAAAATTACTTGCTCTCCAAGATCATATCTCCAAGAGACCTTAACATCATCTTCTACTGCAACTATTCGCCAGCTAGAAGAAGAAAACTTTGTATGAATTCATCCACCCAGGATCAATGTCAATAATATTGCTCTTACTTGCTTCTTGACACATTTGGTACCACAAACCTTAGTGCATAATATCATTGTTTCAGCCTCTCTCGCCTCATATGCTCTATCTAAGCATGATTCAAAGGCTCTTGACTGCCATTTGCAAGATTACTTCCTCTCTTCCTTGGCCTTGTCTCCATGGCAGTCTCACTCTACTTAGTTATGTCTTCACCACAAACATTTGCACTGTAGTTCTTAGTTTTTATAGTAATTCATGCGTTGCCCTTGTAGACCAGAAACTTGCATATGAAACATCCTCTTGGATCTCATTTCTTGTTTTAGGAGAAACATGGTCATGTCAATCGCGCATTGAAGGGTATTGAATTGGATAATTATCCTTCCAGTAATGAAATTGTGGTTCAATGGACTACATCGATGAGTAAACCGGTGAAGTATTGTTTCTATGGTGGGCCTCCCCTAATACCTTTGGTAGTTCACAATTAGAGCTCTCAATACTAGAGAGTAACCCTATTTATAGGTCAAAGTGAAAGAATACCCCTCACTATATTGCTTTCCATGAGAACTTCTTTGTGAAGGATAGAAATTTGTGGTAATCTTTGGACATGACATTAAGTCGCTTGAAAACATGAGTCCTCGTGTAGAAGGCATGCTTGCAAGTATTTTTTAAGAAAGAAACCCATCAAACATGGTATCAAAGGCTTGAAAGTAAGGTACCGTCCCACAAGCATTCTTGGAACACTCTCTTTGCTTGATGCAAGGAAGAGAGGTTCTCCTAAACCATCAATGTAGATCCCATATCTAGAACACTATTTGGTGCAGCCACCATTTTCTTCATTGGGGAATCTTTAAGCCGGCTGGCTGTACTAGAGCCATATTGGTTTGTATCCAAACACAAGAAATTGTCCTTCTCTGAACCCACCATGAAAGATTCTAGAAAATTTTGGCCATCATTCCATAAGTTCTTGATGCTGGGAGTATGTGGTGGTATATTTATTGTGGAAAACATCAATGGATGTAAATTCCCTTGACAAAAATTAGCTAAAAGCTTTTTGGTGTTGCCAAAGTTTATTATTTGTGAGACAGAGTTGACTGCGCCTTTACAATCGTAAGCAAGTAAGGCTCCATATTCTAAATCACATATGAGCATGTATGTATGTATGGAGCATGTCAAGAATGCATGCAAGCATGTAACTGTATAGCAAAAAGTGTAATCATCCTCTGGATCCCGCTACTATGAGTGGCAATGTTGATGATGTCTTGAGCCCCACATTACAAGCATGGACTTTGTCTTTGCTACCCGAAGATCAAGAAGATGTTGGTGCATCCAAAGTGTGTCGACCCTAGCAGAGGATGCAGACAGTGCTGTGTTTGCTTACAAGTGCAGGCATGGGTGATAAAGAAAATATGAAGGCCCATTACGAGCAAAGAGATCCAAGAAGTGTATGCTTTATGTGGTTATGAAGGCCTAAGTGTAAATATTTCATGCTTGAAGTAAAGTTTTTTACATGTGAAAAGGCTCTTAGGACATGCAAGGCAACTTGGGTAGAAGAAGACATGTGGCCAGTGGTAAAAAGGAAAGTGTGTGAGAGACTTCTCACCTCTGCATGATGGAGGCCAAAAATTCTTAGTCTGTAATTTGTTTTTGCAAAATTGACTTTTGTAAAAACGGGTCTATGGGGACAAGGAAAAGAGCATTTTGAGCATTTTTGCGTCTCACGCATAGGGGCTAATTTTGTGCCGATTAGGAGATATTTAAGTTTTTGTACTTTGTTGTGTTTAAGGGGCTGCAAACAAAATAGAGAAGCGGAGAGATTTGGTTGTTGTATGCTTCACCATAGCCCATCAATTGAAGAAGAAGCAAGCTCCAATTGTGTTTCTTTTGATGTCCTTCCCCCTCCCCTTTCTTCTCTTGTGCTCTATGGCACGGTGTTTCTGGGTGTGAGGTGCACACACACACACACACACACACACACACACACACACAGAGAGAGAGAGAGAGAGAGAGAGAGAGAGAGAGAGAGAGAGAGAGAGAGAGAGAGAGAGAGAGAGAGAGAGAGATGATTGTGTGCAAGGGAAACAAGAAATTGATGTGTTTATGGGTGTGGTAGATTGTGGTCTGTGCAAATGTGTGCACATTGATTTGGGTGTACTTGCGAGCTCGTTTGAGAAAAGTGTGTATGATTCTGGGTAGATAAGGGTGTAGTGGAATCTCTAGGCTACAAAGAGGCAAACATTGTGTGTGCTGAGTGTTCTCCCTTCCCCCTTTGTATCAGTGGTGCCCCCACAAAGGAGCTATCTGCTGCTCTGATTTGAAGGTGAAGTGGCAATTTTGCCATTGTCAAAGCTACAAGATTGGAAGAGCAGGTGTTGAAAGCATTATAATTGATCATACTTTGTCTTAAGTCTAAAGATGTTTGTTTTCGAAAAGACTATTTTTAATGTTGATTCTTATGACTTGTCTTAACAAATTACTATACGGGAAAGCTAAAAATAAAAACATTATTTTAAATGTCAAAATAATGTGGTAGTACTTCACAGACTCTAACTTTTAATAGGCCTAGAGACCTATCAAGGACCCCATCTTGACTTTGGTGTCAGCAGGTTGGAGACGTCTCATATACCATCTTGAATAACTATCAAAAGTTGGGTATTATTGTAGACAAGGAGGAGCAAGAGGAGGTAGCACAATGAATCCAAGGAGGCTTTTAAGGGACAAGTTAAAGAGTTTAAAGTGTGTTCACAAAGCAAGTGGGTGAAAGCGGTCTTGATACAACATGCTTTCCAACATGCAGACTTAAGGTTGCAAACATATTCTCCTAGTTTCCCACGGCATCGACCCAATTGTAAGTTATTATGAACATATATCTCATTTAGTACATGTTTATTTTTGTAGGTTTATACATGATATCATGTTGAGTATGTTGAAAATATTTATCCGTCTAACAAGACGGTCTGGAAACTAGTTAAGAGCATAGTTGATACTTTTTATTCTTTCCATGCATTTATCAGCGAGCAAATATACCAAGGAAGACTGCACAAGGAGCTTGCGGATAATGTGTCATAAAAGCTAATATCTAACCAACCCAAATTATTTTCTCATATTAAACTAAACATTTATTATGCCAGAGAATAAACAAGAACAAGTGTTTGAATATAGACATGTTCTTATGGATCCATCTCAAAACAGGACCAAACTTAAAGGGTCCAAATGAGAGATGGTATGTCAAAGAGCAATGCTAGATAATGGAGCTTAAAGACCTTAGGGTTAGCTTCATTAAAGACCTCCAAAGGTTAGTGTTAAACATCCTTAGACCTTAGGCAATCTAGGGTTGTTCTTGAGGTGGAAACCCGGACCAAGCTTGAGGTGCTTGTCGTGCTTGCTGACTAAGGTGCTTGAGATGCTTGTCGTGCTTGCTGACTAAGGTGCTTGAGGTGCTTAATGAATAAGGTGCTAAGGTGCTCCATGAATAAGGTGCTAAGGTGCTCCATAAATAAGGTGCTTGAGGGGCTTAAAGGTGTTCCAAAAGTCAACCTACATTCGTACTCATGGGGGGACAAGCCCTAATTAAAGAGGCATGAGGGAGAACACACACACCCTCACACAAGGCAAGCCTTGTCTAAAGAAGCAACAAGGACACATGTCAAGTTCCTCTCCATGTTTCCCTCATAAGGTGCCTAAAGACTATTGGTTGACCTCTCAAGGGATCCAATGATAATTTAGCTAATTAAATTAATTGTTTATGCATTTATCAAGTCCTCTCTCTCAAAGGGGATAGGGGGACACCTATCCTAAGACTAGCATGGTTGCTTGATATGCAATATGCATGTGATTGGCTAAGCTTGTAGGGGTCCAATCAAATTGAACTTGAGCTGCAATGAGGGGTCAACCAAGGAAGCTATGGGCTTGCTTGAAAGTTGTACTCTCTCTCTCTCTCTCTCTCTCTCTCTCTCTCTCTCACACACACACACACACACACACACACACACTCATTGTGTGAAGTGCAAAGTGCAAGAGCTATGGAATGAAAATCTAACCAAGATCCATGATTCAATGCTTAAGTTTGACATCTTCTTCATCATCATTATTGTGCTATTATGCTATGATATGCAAGAAGAGTCATGATAAGTGAGGAACTATCTCTTTCTCGTATGTTACTTCTTCTTCCTCTTCCCTACCCTCATTCCCCACTAGCTATCTCCATCTTTGCAGGTGTTTGAAGTCTTGGGACTGAGGTCGGAGATGGTTAATGCATTTACCAATTTTATGTTAAACTCGTGATGCATGAATATTTCCATCTTCATTGCATGACCCAGGTCACAAGGAGCACAAAGATTGTATTGTACCAAGTCTCTCTTTGTGGGAGAATCTATAATACAAAATCCTACTGGAGGGGGGACCGGCTCCACAATTGCTGTAATTTTCTCTAATTCTCTCTCTTGCAAAAGTACTTTTCATGCCAAGTTAATTAAGTATAATGTTATTTTTTCTACCGCTAATTAAGTTCACCCTCTATATTCTCAAAGTAGTCTCTTAAAAATTCTCAATATAGTCTCTTAATTTTGCTATTTTCAATGTCCATAGGCCATTTCCATTACAGTAGTATCAGAGCTATTGGTTTCTCTTTTCTTGCTTAAGAAGAGAGGTCTTTTAAGTTGTCCATGAAAGGTTGGACATGTTCATTGCAATAGGGTAAGTGGGATATGGATCTATTATGTTGGTTGAAAAGGACTTAGTTTGAGGTACACCATTGGAAACTATAGTATTAATAATGGGGTCTCTCGGGGATTGCATCTATCTTAACCATTATTGAGCTACTAGAAAGCTCAACATGAACCATAACCAACAAAACAAGGTTAGACCCTCTCCACTAGTCTTTGCAGTCAACAGTGTCTAGACCACGGGTGTGGTTGCTTGAGAACTAATTTTCAAAGGTAAAGAAGACTAGAAAATAAGGTTTTTGAGGGTACCAAAGCACAAAGTAATTTATACATAAGTATAATTAGCATGGCTGATAATAACCAAGAGAGTAGAATGAATATTGTCAGCTTTGATTTTGCATATGATGGTGCTAATGATTATGACCCCATGTTTGTTAACTATCTTGTAACTAGGTTGCAACAATCTATGGGCAACTTTGCTTTGGAAGCCAAAGTTACTCAACAACTTCATCCTTATGGGATTTCCCTTCCTCTCCAAGAGGAGAGAGAGCTTAGGGTTCCTCTTGATGAGACTCCTAGAAGAAGACTCTCTCCCATAAGAGAGGAGGAATTCAAAGAACGAGAAAGAAGTAAATCACTAATTTCCTCTGAAGATTTGGCTTCACAAAGACGGTGGTCTAGATGATTGCAAACTCCTCCCAAGGGGAAATGGTCAACCCATAGTCCTTCTCCTTGTCACTCAAAAGGGGAAGAGGGGAAACAAAGGAAGAAAAAAGAAAGAAAAAGGTCACCCTCTTCTCCTTCTTCTTCACTTTCCTCCTCTTTCGATGAAAGCAACAGCTATTCTCCTAGAGAGTACAAGAGGAGAGGACATCGCAAATCCTACTCTGCATGGAGAAGGTCTCAAAAGCTGAAGAAGCTCAAAGAGGAAGGAAAGAGTATCTCTTTTCTTACCTATGATGGCACCTTTTGTGCTATTGATAAAGTATTGGCCTTCATCCAACAATTTGACGCGGCCTATAGGGACGAGGACTTCACAAAGTCCTCCAAGCTACACTATGCACTTTCAAAAATCTTCTTCTCAATGGTGGTCTAGCCTTCGAGGAAATGGTGAAGCCCCAAACACATGGAAAACTCTACAAGCTTCCATCATGAAGCAATTCTTTGCAAGCAATGCAAAGGACAAAGTGCTTATTGAATGGCATAGTTTGAAGCTACTCTCCTACGAGTCTATTCACAAATATGTGGACAAGTTTTGGGATTTACATCTCAAGGCTACTGTCTTTCAAAAGATAGACTTTGCTGAGAAAAAGAAACAAGTTTGTGCGAGATTACCTGAAGAAATGGCCGAGTATGTCAAATCCCAACGTCTTTGTTATATCACCAAAGCACTCCAACACTCTATGGTTGCTAAAAGGAATGCCAAGCCCATGTGAAACAAAGACCAAAATGAAGCAAAGGGAAAGAAGAATGCCCAAAACTCTTCCCAAGGAAATTCCAGCAACAACAACAACAACAATCGGTCCAAGGAGAAGGGAGTTTACAAAGGTAAAAATAAACTCTCTCTTGAAAAGCTAGAAGATTTTTATAAGGACCACAAATGCCTCAAGTGTGGGGAGCAAGGACAAGGCTATCATTCCTGCCCCAAAAGAAATGCCTGCAATGAGACTCCTAGAGCTTCCACACAAGGGTGTGTACCCGCGAGTCATCGAGACTCCTCTATCTAGCCCGCTCCAAGAATCAAGAGACCATGTCCATGACCTTCCCCCATGGTTCCTCCACGGTTTCTCCCTTCACGGCTGCAATCCCGCCATGAAGAGTCAAGAGGGAGAGATCCACACCAAAGTAGCTAGAGAGAGAGAGAGAGAGAGAGAGAGAGAGAGAGAGAGAGAGAGAGAGAGAGAGAGAGAGAGAGAGCATGCATGAAGTGCTTTTTTACTCATAGCTGCAAAACCCCATATGATGTGTAGGAGTAGCTTTAGGTTAGTGATTTGATATTTATTTAGAGCTATTAATCACTGGTTTATTTACTAAAGTGCTTGTTTACATTTAGGAATCTTTGAAAAGTCTTCTTTTGAGGAAAAAATGCAATAAACAGCTTTTTGTTGAGATTTTTGCATGATTGATTGATGTTGAGCATATAAGAGGGCATGTGGAAGGGTTCTATGTACAAAAACTACAATTCTGTAAACTTGGACATCATACACGTATGATGTCTCAAGGGGTATTTGGAGACCAATTTGAAAAATTTGACTGTACAAGAGTGTTCAAAAGGGGATTTTACCCTAGGTCCTCACTGAGACTAGAGTTTTGACCAACTCTTTGACACCCAAAAGACAAAAGATGGAGTGTCGAAAACGGAAAAAAGAAAAACTTGTGATTCTGAGCAGATTTTTGTATGAAAATTGGTAAAAGTGCCTGAAAACCAATGCTTGAGAATTGGGGATGCCTATGAATGAATTTTGTCCAAAAACTTTATCAGTAAACATCATACGTGTATGATATCTGAAAGATGATTCTGGCAACAAAAATGAACTTTTGACATTATACCCATGTTCTGCGTGTTGTGTTGAGCACATACACAAAATTTCATTTCATTTGGGCTTATAGATTGATATTTAAGGATATTTTACTCTTTGGGGGATTTCCTTGTCAAAAAGTGTTGATTTTGTGCATTTTTTAGTTCTAAAATTTGTTGTGAGCACATATTCCTATTGTACACATTAAGGGGCTCCTTGGGTAGGAACAAAAGTCCATTCTTACCACCTAGAGATCATACACGTATGATGTCTTAGAGGCCAAATCTGAGGTGAAAAGTTACAACTGAGTGCACCCTTGTGATCTACATCATTTAGGAAGAATATAGCCTAAATTTCATTGAATTGGAAGCATTTTTGGGCTTGTAAAGACCAAAAGACAGATCTAGGAAAGTGAATTCTTGTAGTGACAATAACCTACACAAAAACCTCAAGTTTATTTATGAAAGTTGTTGTGAGTTGCCAGTGTAGTGAAAAATCTCTGGAGTGAAATTTCACTTCATACTAACAAGTTAGACATCATACATGTACGATGTCTAAAGGGTACTTTTAGGGACCAAAATTGAAAGCTAAGCTTACCAGGGTGTTAAGCACAACAAATCAAGCCTACAGATCAAGTTTGGGTCAATTCTGAGCACATAGACATCATATGTTGTCATGTCATTTTGTTTTCTTGATTTGAATAAAGTAATCTTGCTTGCTAAATATGTCCACAATGGTCTAGATCACATTATTTCTAGTTTGAGTCTTTGGGATATCCATAAGAAAGTCCATGGCGATACTTTTTAAAGGTTGATCTTGCATAGACAAAGGTTGGAGTATCTTAGGCGACTTATGCTGATTATACTTGATCTTATGAAAAACCAAGCATTCCCTGACATACTAATTTTTAGCGGGTTGCCGTAATGGATGTCTATAGCATAACTATCTGGCACTAAATGACTCGGATGGGACACAAAGACTCTTTGAGGGTGTCAACCTCAAGAAGTGAACCTAACAACAAGCAAACATATTAGTCTCTATAAGAAAATCGCCATCTCACTGATCAAAACATTCTTTCTTACCACTCTAGGTCATCACGTCATTTCAATGATTAAACAGATTTGGATAGCTATGAGACTTAAAGAAAAGCTATATTAGGTCTAAGGGGACATGTCTACAAAATCTGGAAGTATTTCAATAAGGTACCAAAATCACGATCCATCATTCACCAGGTCATAAAAATTGCAATTGAAGCATTCAAACAGGTCTACCTAAGGTCTAATAATACTCTCCTATGGTCAAAATGTCATTAAAAAATGAAATAAGCACTCAAAATTGAAGATAAGGCTCGCAGATACAAAGTCACAAACACTTGATGCGCTTACACTTGAATGAAAGAGCAAGAGAAGAGGAACACAATGCAATTTTTGGAATCAAAATAGGATTACCCAATCATGAGATAAAGTGATTACAAATCTGAGTTATGTAAGTACTTGACAATACGTACAACATAGCTCCTTTCTTTATCCAAAGATAAGCCTCTTTTCATACCAAGGTTATTATCTTTTATACCTAGGGATTTCTAAATAGCCAGTGGTTAGGCTCACATGGGCCTTTACAAAGAGGAATCCCAATCCTCGAGTGAGTACTTCCGAGAGGACAAGAAACCGAGCGAGCATAAGCAATGAGAAATATTAGATAAAGATCTCAATAGTTACTCTATAGAGTATAGTGTAGCAAAGTAACCATATTGCATCTCAAATAGTCTCAAACAAAAGAGCCATACTCTTCCTTTAATGTGTTCACACAGACGTTGATACACAATCATATTCTTGCTTTTGAACCATCTTGCTGAGAAGATTTCAAAACTCTATTTGTGCAAACTTATTCTCCATGGTAAATTCACATGTTGCAATTGTCATAAATTCGTGCACAAATAGATCAAAAGATGGTAACTCAAATGCCACATGTCCATCATAATGGATAGGTAGCTCTTAAATTTGATATCCTTTGCTTTCTTGAGTGCCATGTGTAGGTTGCTTTGTGAAGGCATTGCATGTAGTATACCAACTATTATGGAGGGACCATCGAACTATTACTAGTGTGTCCTTCATTCTAATGCCTTGTGTGCTTTCAATAGCAATGCGAGCCTTCTAGAATTGAAATTAGCCATGATTGAGAAGGAAGATTTGTTCACCACTAGCAAGTTCAGTAGCCTTTATCTTTACCTGCTCTCCCATTAGAGTTAATGGATGCAAATTGAATGCATTAGTTATTTCATAATGTTGTATCACAAAAAGCGATAGAAAGTGCATAGATGCTATCATCAAACATAAGAACAATCTTGTGGCACATTGTCATCCATAAATGGTTATGTGCCTACCCATGGTTGACTGCAACATGAGGAATTTCAAACTCCAAGCAAACCTTTTTGAGAAATCTCAAAAAAGAGAAAAACCCACAAGATACATAGAACTTAAATCATAATAGAAACATTTAGCATCAAATTACATATTACAATCTACCTATCATTGTCGTTAAAAGTCTAGAGCATTCCTTATGGAGACTTTAATCATCCACCCTTATATTAACTCCTTGATTATCCAAGCTTATGCTCCCTCCTTTAAATCACAGCTTGTGGTCATCAGTGTTAAATCCATGGTAGATGCTTGGACAAGTAAATGAGTGTGTGTGTGTGTGCGCGTGCACGCGTGTGCAATGTTGTGGAGGGGAGAGGAGGGTTTCTTATTACATAATATTATGGCAAGTGCTTCTGAGGAAGTTACATAAGAAGTAGATTTGGTAGATCATATTGGTAGGTTGGAGCCAATATGAACAATGTGTATTTGCAACCTTTGGTGCTAGATTGTACCTTATTGAAATTGGAGATAATATTTTTTGGGTGAGTGACTCCATTTTGTCTAGCTCGCAAAAAAAATCTTTCTCGTATAATCATGACACTTGAGAAACGAAGAGGAAAAGGAAAATATCCTTCACATCACATACTTGAAGATAATAGTTTTCATGGACTATGAACTCTTTTATAGTTTTCACGGTGAGTTGCAAAAGAGGAGGCCCGAATCGCGAGGACTTTGTGGCCAAGGGTGGGAGAGGTGATGAAGATCATAAGGTACTGTTGACATGAACGATAATCACCACTTGCATGAAACAGCTTGGCAATCACCTCTTATGCAATGCCTTCGCAATCACCTCGGCCCCATCTTTCGGCGAGAACAAAAATGAAGAATTTGTGTGTGTGTGTGTGTGTGTGTGTGTGTGTGTGTGTGTGAGAGAGAGAGAGAGAGAGAGAGAGAGAGAGAGAGAGAGAGCGAGAGAGAGAGAGAGAGAATCTCAACACACGCGGGACAAGGGGCACTCACGAGCAGCAATATATGAGCTTCAGTGTCAATCAACATCGTATACAAGAGCTTTGGCGCTCCGATATGCATCTCCACGTAGTACTTCTTGTCATTCAAGCTGATTTGCTTCTGCGCATTAATCAACTCACCGAATGTCGTCGTCATACTTGCATTAGTAGTCAGCAGGATTTTTGGTTATCTGAAAGGAGGTGATAATTTGTTGCAGGCATCCACCATTGCAAAGCCTATGAACTCTCACCTGAAGCCAGTTGTGAGTGGCCTTGCACCTCAACTCGTAGGGCAAAACAACAAGAAGACGGCACATGTCCACCTGTGTGAGCTCATTCCCAAGATCATGCGTAGCAACAAAATCAGTCCTTCTGAATCCCACCGTCATGTACATCGTCAACAGATGAC
The DNA here is from genome assembly GCF_014529385.1 of Adiantum capillus-veneris. Taxonomy (NCBI): domain Eukaryota; kingdom Viridiplantae; phylum Streptophyta; class Polypodiopsida; order Polypodiales; family Pteridaceae; genus Adiantum; species Adiantum capillus-veneris. The sequence goes on from NC_140935.1 coordinate 21,512,921, forward strand.
ATATCTCGTTTTGTCTCTCTCCCCCCGCCCCCAACCCTCCTCTGTCTCTAAGCTAGCACAACATCTTGGTAGATTCCCCCACCTCAAAACATTTGAACATAGCTACTCTTGTTGGGGGTCGCTTGCACGCCATCGTGTGATCCTTGCTATAGGAATGATGCAAGAGAATGTTTGACACTTGTCCTTGTTGTAGAGTACTTGATGCAAAGTTTGACACTGGAGAGCTCATGTGTCCTCACTATAGAATTACTCAGTGGAGAATTTGATGTCGACCATCCTCACTACAGTGTTACTCGGGCCGTGACACCCATCTTTGCTGCAAATTTACCCAGGCCATCATGGAGTACTATCATAACTGCACTCATGTTCAATTCCATGATCGACACCAACTGGATCTGGAGACTGTTAGAGAGAAAGAGTGATTTCGTATTTTTGGATGTGATTACAGTTGTATCTAAGAGTGCGTGCTCGCCCCAGCCACGTTGGCACGAGCACCCGTGCTGGCACGAGCACCGGCATAATATAAAGTGGTCCGCTGTTTAATTGCCTGCCAAGGGCTCATTATCAGAGCCCAACACGTCTCGCACGGTTGTTTGCAAGAAAGAAGAAGAAGTAGAGCTCGTTGCGATTGTAAGCAGAAATAGTAGCTACAATATTATATTCAGGGTGGCCAAGGAAGCTTGCAAGCGGTCATGGGAGGAGAGGCAGGAGCAACTGGGGAGGGGGAGGGTGGACGTGGAGGGCGGAAGGTATGGCCTGCAACGGCGCAAGGCAGCCTATTGAGATCATATTGAGGGCATGGGCGACATCACAGCCCGCATAAGCGGGCTTCAGCTGGTAGGCGAGCTTGAGCAAGAGGAGGAGGAGGAGCGGTAGGGGTCGCGGAGGAATGCTTCGTGCGGGCTGCTGTCTGGCAGCTACACCAAGAGCTACAGAACGTACGCTCCCATCTGGCGGCGCTGGAGACGGAGGAGGAGCCACCCGACCTTCTACAAGCTCGTAATATGCTTCAGAATATGCTTACACTTCAAGCATCCGGTGGTACTGCAGCTACTGGTGATGAGCTCAACCTGGGACCGGCACTCACCCTGCCAGGCATAGTTAATGATCCCCTCCCGCCAGCTATCATTAATAATTATAGTCGCATGCTGCAATATCAGGTCAACAACCTTATTGATGGTATGGACCGCCGCCTCACCCTCTTGCAAGCTATTGTACCCCTCCGCTTAACACTGGCTCCCCCCGGCGACTCCAGGCCTTCTTTGCCCAACTGAGATTCAAGGAGACATTCTATCTTCACCTTCAACTTTGTGCATGCCGACTTTTTATGGTTTGTGTTTCTTAATTACGTACTTCACTAATGTCACTCGTCATAATTCAAATACTTAGTTGAGCCATTTTTCTGCTCTTTTGAGGCATGCGAATACATAATCTTGTATTCACACTTACACTGTAATCACATCCAACAATACGAAATGAGACCCTAATTGTGTAGGGCTGCTAGAGAGAAATAGCGCAATAGCAATGACAATGAGGCCCACACCATCATTGATTCACACACAATGATGTTTAATTGCATGTCTAACACTTAGATATGGAGGGAGTATTGGTAATAGTGCATGGTAGGTAGAGAGACAATGCAACAACAATGTCTATGAGTCACACACCTTGTGTGACAGTGTGACACTGAGGTTAAGCCACATTGCAAATTGCAAAAGCAATGCTTGTGAGGTACACATGCTGTGCGACATTGCAAAGGTAGAAAACACCTCAATGCCTTTTGTTTTGTTAAAGCTAAGCCGGTTACAATGGTAACTATGTCAAAGTCGGCATACTTACAAACTTGTGTGCATAGATCCCCTCCTGTAACCATGACTGAGGCATATTTTTAAAAAAAAACAACTAAAAACTATGCCTCGTGTTATAATTGCCTAAGCTGACAATACAAGGACTCTAGTTTGCAGGCAGTAACTCAAGATGAGTCAAAGTGTCGCGACAATATGGAGATATTTCAAGAAGCTGAGAACCATACCATTGATGGACTATAGTTTCACCTAGTAGCACTTAACCGTAAATGGATATTAATTAAGAGCATCAATAGTGGTTGTGGAGAGAATGTCAAGATGGATGTAGAATGGGAGGACTACTGGCAATTAGCAATCATGCAAGTTGGGAGGGGTAGACAACCCTGTATCAGTTAGAGGGGGTCACAACACTGATGATGATGCAAGGGAGCAACCCATCCTCAGGGTCTTCCAGCTCCAACCATCATCATCCTTTCTGTCATTGGTATGGTCATCAATATCCTCTCTCTATTGAGCCCACAACTCATGATTCTCACTTACCAAAATTGGTTACTGACTATTTCCAAAGTTGCATGGGTTGCAACTCCACATAGTAATGAGAACTACTTCAAATCACATGACCAAATCATTACTCTTAATCACATCACCTAGAGTGTGGATAGTTGTGGGATAAATTACCTCCCTACACCTCCGCTATAAACAAAAGAAAATAAAGACAGACAATGGGCATACTTAATAAAGTTTCTAGTTCATAATTCAAATACATGGAATGAAATGTAAGTATGAAAAAAATTAAGAGCATACATAGTACAACATGGGTAGATGTCATTTTGATATTCGCTCGGGTTTTAGTTCGCTTGGAAAATCTCGCTCGGGCTACGGTAAGACTCCTTTACAAATATCATGAAAGAATTACAACTCATACAATAGATCTCCTACTATGGAGTCATGATTTACACATAGTATAGCTACAATAGCTCAAAAATATAATAGAGTACAATTATATTTAAAATGTGGTGCCCGACTAGGTAGGGGCTCGTATGCTTAAATTATCAAACACTCCCCCCTTCCTAGATTGTGTTGTCCCTTGACATGACTATGTGCAATATGCTCATTAGGATTAAGGTTGGTCTTTAGCTTTGAAATTTCTATGTAGTTGATGACACTCCCCTCTTCCTTCAGAGTGATTTATATCTGAGATGTGTTCTAGTTGAAATGTGAGTTGGGCTTCTATTGTTGAGGCAATTTTGCATTTTGTTGCAATTCTCCTTTTTGTTTCCACTTTTGGCAATGAAGATGGCTATTGGTGTTGCCTACCTTTTTGGGAACTGAGCCTCTTTGGGTAGTTGACTTTATGAAGGATCTTTTCCTTGGGTTCCATTGCAATATCAGTCCTCTATTATATTTCACCAACTTTGAATTATTGTGTGCACTCCTTATGATTGTTTTGATAGCTTTCTTGTTGAATTTATCATTGCTTGTCAAATTTTTTTGTATGCCATTCTTCGACTTGCCATTGTTTAATGGAGCTTTGCTGTTGTCCTTGAAGATAAGAGTTTCTCTTGACAAGCATAGTTCAGACTCACCGTTGTTGCTCTAATTCTTGAATGATTGATATGGGTAACAATTTCCTTATTGCTAGTACCTAATGTAGAAGGAATATATACAAGAGAATAGTGATGAGTGTTTCTAGATTAGGGTCTAATATTTGGATGATCAAAAGGAAAAATCTCGGTGGAAAAAAGTGTCTTTGGTATATGCTCTTATTGGAGTTGAGCAGTTGGGCTTTAAGTACTAGTTCATGCAAGGTGAGTGCTTGGAAGAAACAAAGGAAACATATCTAATGCAAGTGTCAGCTATGAGACACTCTATATGCATATGAGAAGTTTATCAAACAAAATCATGCACTGTGAAAGATGGAGTTGATGGGTGCTTCAAGGAACAAATGTAGCACATGTAACATCAAAGTGTGTCATAATAGCTTCCAATTTCCAAGAAGGGTTTTTGATGTAGAAGCTTATCCACTCATACCCACGGTGCTCACCTCATGTGAGTTTTTTTTGGACTTCCTTCTTCACTTCGCCAGAATTAAAATACATAGACTTAGACTCTTATGCTCACCTATACCATCATCAGCGACACAACATAAATATGATAATTTCTTCCATCTTGAGTAGCAACTAGAATAATTAAGACTCTTAGACCACTGAGAATATTACTTGAGTCTCTGGGAATAACGTCTCACTTATTTAGTGGCTTAACTGCTCGACTTTGACTCTTGTGCCATGTATTTTTAATGGCAATTTGGACATACGTGTTCAAGGCCAAAAAACCAATTCCATAGATTTTTGAGATTTAAGCCTCTTTCATTGTTTTGGTCTTTGGATGCCACCATTTTGTCCAATAGGTTGGCATACTTTGCTCCTCTTGATTTGTTTGTTGTATGTTAATAGTACTTTGTGAAACTGGTTCTACAACTGTAGTAGGAACTGATGGAGTCTTTGCTTTACCTACCATGAGAAGTGATTGTAGATGTTTGGGGTTCTCTGTGATTGACTTTCAATTTTAGAACCCAACTTGTGTGTAATCTCCATGTAGCTGTCTTTTGCATTTGTCCTTTTGCTATGACTTGATGGACACTAGGACTTGGTATCCATATTAGGTTATTTTAGAACCCACCTTGTGTTTAATCAACACGTAACTGTCTTTTGCATTTGTCCTTTTTCTATGACTTGATGGACACTAGGATTTGGTATCCATATCTAATTATTAGTGTTGTAAAAGCCTTGCTTTTGTAGTAGAAGATGAGGTATCTATATGGAGGTTGTATCACCCTTGGTTTTGATTGGCTTTTGTTGACTCTTGGTTGTGATTGATTGCCTTTGGGAGCCTTGTACTACATGATTGATCTTAGTTGTTCGAGTTTGAGCTACTACTTTTGGTAACCATGTTTGAGAGTTACCTTCTTAAAATCCTTGTGCTTTGAGTAGCTCGATTGGAAACATCTGCTTCTTCACATGTCTTTGTTGGGTAGCTTGGTAGAAATTTGACTTTATTACCGATATTTATTGCATTGCTTATTTCTTTGAAGGTCTTTTCTTTTTCCTTTTGTGGTTGTTCTTTCTTTTGATTGAGATTTTTGTCTTTTGTTGATAAATCAAATTTATCTTTGTAGAGATTTTTTCTTGAGGTGAGGAGGTCGAGGCTATTATCTTAGTCTTTTTGGACCAAACATCAACTTTTCCTTGAAAGTAACCTTGAGTAGTGATTGACTCATTTGATGCTACCCACCCTATTACCTTTGGTTGTTGAGTTTGAACTTGTGATTAGTGTATCCAAACTGGATCTTTGACTTTGATGTGCTCTTTGGATACTAACACTTGGTTGATTATTTTTGGCTTTTTTTGGAGGCTTTATTGTGATGGAAAATGTGGTTGATAAACTTCTTGCTTAGGTTTCCATTGCAGTGTCAATGGTTTGACTTTTGATATAGAGGCCGTGTAGGAATATTGATGGAGACTCATTGAAGGTAAGTTTGACAAGCGAGGTGGATCTGCTTTATGTTTTTCTTTAGCTTTACCTTTTTTCCTGTGGTTGGTTGTTTCTTTTTTTCATGGACTTGAGATGCTTTTGGGACTATTATTTTTGTTGTTGTTGACGCTTTTTGTTGTTGTCAAAAGAAGATGTTTATCCAAATTTTTGTCAGGACTAGACTATCTTTGACGTGATGGGAGTTGATTATGTAGAAATTTTCCTTCAACTCCTTAGTACTCAACTTAAGTACAACTTTTTCCATGCCAAAGCTAGAAATTGGTAGTTTGAAACTTGTGTATACTTTTTCTTCTAGCTCTTTGATTGGTGGTTTTTCCATCATTATCCAAGTGCCATAAGACATTAGATTCTTTGTAGCATAAGGATCTATCATAGCCAAGCATGTAATTTTGAGTCTTGTTTTTCTATATAAGCTAAATTTGATCACTATAGGAGACAATCAATCTTTGTTCTTCTCTTGATCTTGAGTTTGTTGAGCATCTGATGTGGAACTTGGAAACACTGCTTTTTTTATCTGCTTTTAGTTGTGCATTTTTTGGAGTTGGCTTCTTTGAAACCACTACTATTGATTTTTTAGGTATGTCAATGATGACATAGTCTTATGGTTGCTTTTCTTCCTTCACGGTGCTTTTGCATCATTATTCATGACGTAGTTGTTTGTCTCACCTTTTTTTCTTTCATATGCGCAATTTTCATTAGCTTCCTTCAATACCTTTATCATTAAATATGGAACTATGTCATTGCCTTCCTCACAAAACTTTGTAGGTGTCATTTAATTCATGCACACACCTAGACTAGCCAAGATTTGGTTCCATCCAAAAAACTCAAATAAATCCTCAGGGAATGGTTCTGGGATTTATTCTTTGTCCTCTACAATTAAACTTTCTAAAATACAATCCTCTTTGACTAAAATTTCATATTTTGAAGCTCCACACATCCAAAGTGTGTTTTGGTTTACAACCATACCGAGATTTTTGGTTTGTTTATGGTTGGTGAATCAAGCTTCTCAACAAGTGTCTTTGTGATATCTCTATAGCTGTGGTCTTTTATATTTGCCCTTGTGGTTGTGTCTTTATGTCTCAAGCAGATATGGTCATAACTCAATCTTGAACCATTTTAAGTTTCCTCATGAATGGACATCCCAAAATTATAGCAAAATTGTTGTCTTTCTCAAAATCTAATATTATAAATGTATGTTCATATTCTATTACACAAGATGTTACACCTATTTGTTCCAGCATACCCATCAGTCTCTTGACATAAGCATCTACGAGTTGTAGTTTTATTCAGCTTTTTCTAAGAGCCGGTCAAGTATGTCCATTTTTATGACCCCTTTGTGCTCCACTAGTAAGGTGGTATTCCTTTCTCTCCTTCACAATAATCTCCCACCTTGTGTACACGTCCTGATTTTACCTTAGGTTTTTCTTCTGTCATTTTACCCATTTGATCATCTAAGGAAATATCTTGAAGAGGATTTTTCAATCCCACCTTCTCTATATTTTTACACACTTCTCCCCATGGTGGATGTGGTCTGATTTTTGACAACTTTGAGAGATTAAACTTGCATTGTATAGGATTAGACATCAATTCATACAAAATTTTAGTATCCATCATTTTTGGTGTGGCTTTCCACTGAGATGGTACTATCTAACCTCAAATTTGGCTTCATGTTCTCCTGTATACGATGTTACAATTTGTAGAGAGTGTGTTTTACTCTCTTCAGATGCTATAGATCCAACATCACCATAAAGTGATTGAATGTCCACGTTTTAATATTCCTGGTGTATGTTTATCTCACGAATATGAACAAATTTTTATGTTTCACTTCCTTATTTTGCACTCCTAATTGCTTCCCATAACTCACTTGGCATGGTTCCTCTACCTTTGGGATAGGTGTTATAAATTATGAATTTTGTATCATTAATGGTGTTGGCCACTACCGGTTCTTGTAATTGAATCTCCAAGTTATTGGTTTTTTTGTGGTGCAATTTTTATTTTCATATCCTTTTGTGGTTGTGGTTCTTGTTTTGGTTTGATATTTGTTCAAGGAGACATTTCAATGATCTTTGCCTTTGGAGCTTCAAATTCAACTCTTGGTTGTTTTGTTTCAAGAAATGGGCTAGATAGTGTAAGTTCCATTAATGCTCGTGCAGTCTCTATCAACTTTTTGCATATCTCTAGTCTCTGCTTCTCTACCTCAAGAGGAGGATAAGTCATCCATCATTGCTCTAGAGTTTGGTTGGTCTTCAATCTAGCCTCAAATGATTGCAACATAGCGTCTAACAGCTCTAGAACTTTGTCTACCAACACTTATCCTGTTGATAATATCTTAAATTATTTTTCTTTCTTTGTTAGTTCCTTGTAAGGCTTCTCTTTTCTTAGCTGCTCTTTTGCTTGATGCAATTCAGCTTCTAAAGTGGCTTTTTACTCTTTTTAGTTTTGCTTTGATCTTGTCTCTTTTGGCTTTTCCCTTTTGTTGAGTCCTCATGACCAACACACTAACTATTATTGCTTGATCAAGTTGTTGATTGTTTTCCTCGTTTGGTTGATCCTGAGTCTTTTCTTTAGCTTGAGCTTGAGTCACCGCCTTCATAGGAACCGTGGATTCTAGCTCAAATCCGTTTGAAGAAGGTAACACTCCTACAATGTTCATTGTTTCTCTCACCTTGTTGTTTGGGTGTTTTGGACAATTAGGAATGAGGTATGTAACACCACATTCTAGAAAATTCCAAATATCTCTAGGTTCTTTGTCTGAGAAGGATATTTTTTTGCCCAATGGTTGTCTCCACACTCATAGAATAGTTGTACTTGCTACGTAGCTGGTGGTGCATCCAATGGTTGTTCTTGCATGGTAAGAATGGTTTTTGATCCATACTCTTTATTGTCTATGAAAATTAAGGTGTTCACGTTCATGGAATCATGGTTTCACATGGCCTCTGGCACATACAATGGTTGTGCAATCAATTTTAAACTCTGCCATGAAGGATAGGTATCTCTAGCATAAGAGCTACTGTTTGACATCATCCTTGTTGAGATATCGAGCTCTACATCTTGAGCTGGCATCCACTACGGGTCTTGGCCGCTTACGACATTTACTCACTGGCGCGTTAGGTGACCGACACGGAGGATCTTTGCCAGTGATTCTACAGCTGGACTACACTTATAGTGCCAGCCTACTACGCTTCTAGCAAGTTCACACTTAGTGACCGCATGTACATATGTGCTACTTTTCAGTTTTAGCACTTAGTCATTTTGTACTCCAAAGTGCAAGTTTCTGAATAGGTCTCCAAAGTGCAGTACACAAAGATTTACTGTACAAGTACAGTGGTTGTATGTACGCTTGATTGTGGACACTCGTTGAGTGTAGAAAGCGTTACAGGTACCACGATAGCAGGTTCAACAGATTTGCAGGTTCTTGCAGATTGCAGCAATTTTGTCTTAGTGCTTCAAGATGTCTGACGGTTTCAGTCAGATTGTTACTGAGAAGCTTGAGAAAAATAACTACCCTGCATGGAAGTTCAGAATAACAAATTTCCTAAAAGGAAAAGGTTATTGGGACTATGTAGAAGGAGACAATGAAAAGGAACCAGAGATTCCCGAGGCAAATGCTACAGCAGAACAAAGGAAATATTTGAGGGACTGGCAACAAGGCCAGAGCAAAGTGATGTATTGGCTTTCTATGAGCATCATAGATGGCATGATGGGCTATCTATAGGATGCTAAAACCCCCGCCAATGCATGGAAAAACTTAGGCAGAGTGTTTGAGGTGAACACCAAGGCCAGGAAGCTTCAACTAAAGTCGGAGCTAAATCAGGTTAAGAGGAACAACCTCTCCATCAATGATTATGCCTTGAAGATCAAGAGTATCATTGAGGCTCTTGGATCTATTAAAGTCTCAGTGGAAGACGATGACATTGTCTGTGCATGCTTGGATGGTTTAGGAGATGCTTCAATCCAAATGGCTGTTATATAAAAGATTTCCAGAATGGCTATAAGCTGATCACAGAGGGAAAATGTGTGGGCAGAATGTTTACGCTGAATGTAGACATGCCTGAGATAAAAGCTGCATTATTTGCACAGGGCATAGGTGTTGTGGCTGATGTTGACATTCGGCACAAACGCATTGGCCATGTCAATGAGCAAAGATTGCGCGGCATGCAATCAAAACAGATTGTAAAAGGTTTGCCCAAATTCAAGGTCGATGGTATGCATAAAGTGTGTGCAGCATTCCAGTTTGGAAAACAGTCAAAGGGCTCATTTCCACATGAGCGCAATGTATGTAAAAAGCCACTTGAGGTGGTGCACACAGATGTTTGGGGTCCAACCGATACTGCAAGTATACATGGTTGCAGGTATTATGTCTCTTTCATTGATGACCATACAAGGAAAGTATGGGTCTACTTCATGCGTAACAAAAGTGAAGTGTTTGGTCACTTTCAAGACTTCAAAGTCATGATCGAGAAGGAGACAGATATGCAAATCAAGACATTGAGGTCAGATAGAGGGGGGAGAGTACGTCTCCAATGATTTTTCAGATTTTCTACGAATGCATGGTATACATAGGCAGTTTACATGCAGATATACTCCACAGCAGAATGGGGTCGCAGAAAGGAAAAACAGGCACATTGCAGAGGTTGCACGTACATTGATGAATGAGAAGAACATGCCTCATCATTTCTGGGCTGAAGCTGTAAATACAGCTGTGTACATTATGAACAGGACACCTACAGCTGTGGTGCATGATGTAACACCTAAGGAAAAGTTTACAGGTACAAAGCCTGATTTGGCACACTTGAAAGTGTTTGGATGCATAGCTTACGTGCATGTACCAGATGAGTTGCGTAGGAAATTGGATCCTAAGGCAGAGAAATGTATTCTTGTGGGATATTCCCTTGAACAAAAGGGGTACAGGTGCTACAATCCTACTACACGAGAATTACGAGTGAGCAGAGATGTAGTCTTTGATGAGATGAGCAGCTGGTACAATAATGTACATGACACTATTGGGGATGATGTAAAAGATGATGTGGTTGTAAAAAATGTGAGGCCACAGTCACAGGTTTTGAGTGGACCACAAGAGTCCTCTTCTCGTGGCTCTGTTGAGAAGCCATGGAATGGTAGACTACGTACGCAGGTTACTCCACCAGCAGGTATACGGAATGTATCACGAAAAGGAAAGGAGAAGGTTGATGAACCTCCCTTTATGGCTGATGCATCATCCGGTTTTTCACATGTAGACATGGATTCAGATGGTTCTGAACAAAGTCTTGATGAGGAATTTGGAATTTTGGCTGTCAGGACACCTAGTGTAAGGAAAGTACAAGAAGATGCTAGAGGGCAAAAGAGTGACCCAGGACCGCGCAGATCTAACAGAGTTAGAAATCCAATTCAGAAATTGACTTATGATGGGTATCTAGCGCATCACCAAGCCTACATGGCTAAGGTGATACAGGATGTGGAGCCCACATGTTTTGAGGATGCAGTTGGAAATGTGCATTGGGATGATGCAATGAATGAAGAGATGGCTGCATTGGAAGCAAACGACACATGGGAGTTGGTGCCATTGCCAAGTGGCAAGAAAGCTAGTGGCTGTAAATGGGTGTATAAAACCAAGCATAAGGCTGATGGTAACATTGAGTGTCACAAGGAAAGGCTGGTCGCAAAGGGTTATGCACAGACGTATGGCATAGACTATGAGGAGACCTTTGCTCCAGTGGAAAAGATGACGACTGTGAGATCTGTCATAGTAGTGGCTGCATCTAGAGGATGGATTATGCATCAAATGGATGTAAAGAATGACTTCTTGAATGGTGAGTTGCAAGAGGAAATGTATATGGATCAGCCACCTGGTTATGTCGATCCAGGTTACCCACATTATGTATGCAGACTTCTCAAAGCTTTGTATGGTTTGAAGCAGGGCTCTAGAGCATGGTATGACAGGATTGCCAAGTATCTTGTATGTATTGGGTTTAGGAGAGCTCATGCTGATCATTCACTCTATGTACGTGAGAGTGATGTGGGGATTGTGGTCATTGCCATATATGTAGATGACCTTATTATTGTGGGTGACAATGCTATGGAGATTGACCATGTGAAGGGTCTTCTCAAACAGGAGTTTGAAATGAAATATTTGGGCAAGTTGCGCTACTTTCTTGGCATTGAGGTGATCAAGACTCCAGAGGGTGTATGGCTATCACAGAGACAGTATGCTTTGGACATGTTATCAAAGTATGGTATGGCTGATTGTAAGCCAATTTCTATTCCCTTGGATGTGAATGGAAAGCTGAGTGCAGATAAGGGTGACGTTGTTGAGGATGTCAAGATGTACAGGAAGATTGTGGGTAGTCTAATCTACTTGACTATCACGAGGCCAGACTTGAGCTACACAGTAGGCTTGGTGTTGGACGGGAGCGACTCACACACCCATGACGTGCATGAAAACACTACCTAGATAAACATAATGTCAATCGAGGACACAAATGACACGATAAGCACACAGAGGAAATCTCTTTAGCTTGTCAGGCTGAGATCATCCTACACATACAACACTCAGGAAGGCCAACTAAACCACAATCAAGAACCTCACTACTCTCAACTACACCATCTAGCCACATACACACATACGGAAGGTAACTCACCAAATCATGCCAGATTCATACGAAACTTAAGGAACACCATCCCCTCACTTGGATACACCCGTCCCTACGCTTCTACACTCAAAACCCTCACTCAAAACCCATCTGCGAAAAACACGTAGGATGACAGAGCAGAATTTTGAAAGTGCCCGAAACTGAAATTTATGAGTACCTATGCGTAGCTTATGTCGCCACGATTCTATAGAGTACTAGCACGTAGAAAAAAGACATCGTTTGATACACTTACGGCCACAAATAGCTCATAGATGCATCGGCGTGTTCGCTTCGTCTCGCGTGGAATGCTTGGCGTTGTCGCGTAGCTCTCCTCGAGCCTACAACAATGGTGTAGTCGGATCTCCAATGTGTTGAGCGAGCCGGGCATAGCAAGAGGATGAAGCTCACGCTCGCTCTCTTTCTCTCTCACACGCAGTAGACGGCAGCGCTAAAGTTTGATTATGATTAAAAGTCTTTTTACAAAATGACCTAGGTACCTTATATACTAAGGCTACCTTAGGTTTAACCAAAAATGGGGTTGAAAGGGTCAAATGGATTTGTATTTACAATCTGGAAGTGCCATTGCACCCCGGCTTCTGAAACTAGAATAACTACTCATTACAGATGGTGTTTATAGCCATAATCCGCAGCATTTCATAACTCGCAAAAGATAAGACTTTGGTACGAAACTTGAGTTATGTTGTTTTGTTGACCCAGCGGTCAACATTCCCCCCTTCCGCGTTCATGTCATCCCCGACATGACCTGATTGTCGATGGCCATGTGGTCTTTGCTGTCATTTGGCTTCATCTCTTGCACTGCTTGTAACTTTGTCGAACCACAACAAGAACTATGATCCATTAGAGCGGACATCTATCATCATAACCGTTCATCTTTTGAGACCCTTTGATTACTTTTATGTCTGCTCTTCTTCATTGGGGACTTCTTTGTTCCTGTGCAATCATGTTGTTAGTGTTGTCTTCAACTTTGTCATTGTAGGCCATTCTTCGACTCGCCATTGAGGAGAAGTATGCTATGCTCTGAAATTGGTGCTCCAATTCATTTGTCAATTGATTTGAGTAGCATTTCCTTATTGTTGATGTAGAAGGAATATGTACAAGAGGATGGTGATAGGTGTCTTTAGATTAGGGTCTAAAACCTGGATGGCCAAAGGAAAAAAACCCGGTGGGAAAAATTGCCTTTGGTATACGCTCTTATTGGAGTTGAGCAGTTGAACGTGAAGTACATGTTCATGAAAGGTGAGTGCTTGGGTGAAACACGGAAAGAGTGCCTGATGCAAGTGCCAATTATGGGACACTCTATATGCATATGAGAAATTTGTCAACAAAAGCATGAAATGTGAAAGAAGGAGATGATGGGTGTTTCGAGGAATAAATGTGGCACATGTGACATCAAAAGATGTCTCAATAGCTTCCACCTTTCCAAGAAGGGTTTTCGATGTAGAAGTTTCTCCACTCGTATCTCACTGTGCTCAGTACGTGAGTGTCTTTTGGACCTTCTCCTTCACTTCACCAGACTTAAGTACTTAGACTTCGACACTTTTGCTCACCTATACCAGCATGAGCGACACAACGTAAATATGCTCAACTCTTCCAGCTTGAGCAGTACCTAGAATAGCTAAGACACTTAGAACACAGAGAATATTACTTGAATCTTTGGGACTAACACCTCACTCATTTTGTGGCTTAGCTACTCAACTCTGACTTGTATAACTTGTCGGTTGCATATTGACACTACTTTGTGACAAGTTCTTCGGCTGTTGTAGTGGCTGCTGAGACATACTTCGTGAAGTTTCATCGTTTTCCTGTACCTTCTTCTCTTTGTAGTCCTCAAGCCTCTCGTCAGTCTTTTCTTCATGTGGATTATGGATTTTTTTATTTTTTTCTTAATAATAAACAAAGAAAATCTTAAAACAACTCAACAAAAGAAAAATCATTCAAATAGAAATCTAAATGCTATGTACACTATACACATGTCCCTAGGGGCTCATATATGGATTTTGTCCCCATACGCCTCTGTAACACCACTAAGAGGGCATATACTCTAAATTTCGTCAAAAATTATCACAATAAAACGCAAAAATTCAATGCATCTCACAAAACATTGCCCTCTAATAGTCATAATGTTAGATCCGCATTCAGAATGCCTCCCCCCTTCCTATTTGGAGTCATCCTTTACGACAGGGTATCGCAAAGGGTATGTGTTGTGCTTGGGCAATTAAAAGTTGTGCCTATGCAGGCCTTGTAATGTAGCCCTATTATGCATACACAATCAATGCATGGAAAAGATTTATGTTGTGCAAGATGTGGGTATAAGCAATTTTCTTATTGGCATTTGTTGGCGAGGCTTCCTATTCTAAGCAATGTAATGGTCTTTGAAGCTCCTGTATCGTTGCTTGATTGAAGCGACTTGCTCTCTTCTAACTGTACTGTAATCGTAGGAAGAATTGTAAGAATTCAAGCGGCGATGCACTGACAGCAGTTTTGTTGTTCTTCTTTGGGACCCATTTCTTTGTGATTATTGGCTGTTTTGTTGCTGACTCTCATTTGGGAATCCATACTTGCCCGTGCTTTGTTTGTGTTTGAAGAGACTTCTTTGTGATCCACCTTTTTGTTGTGTGAGTCGACAATGGTATTTGCTTCAGCCCTTGTACGCTTGGTTGGGGACGGGATTTAGGCTTTGAAAGTTGATACTATGGTTGTTTTGGAATCCAAATGAATTCCTGACTTTTTTGTGCTTGAATCAACTTCTTTGGAACCCAAACCTGAGTTGTGAAAGCTTGCGACTTTGTGATATTTTTACCCGTTCGTGCACGCTTTCCTTGTTTTTGTTTTGGTGTTGGATCTTGTGATTTGTCATTAGAGATCTTTGTCTTCTTGATCCATATGTGTTTTTGGCCGATCTGGCTTTTTGGTATCCAGATTTGTCGAGCTTTTTGGCTTTGACTTGTTGTCCTATTCTTTTGACCTGTCATGGTTGTTGCTGAAGGGGTTGGTGATAGTGATGGCTTGAGTTGATGATAGGGGATGTAGTAAGATTCATCACTATCGCTACTATCCTCAGCAAGGTTGACTTCTTGTACTTTCCCTTGATTTTTTGGCTGGTAGTGGAAAGTTACTGTCTGTTTGCTCGTGGGTGGTAGTTTCTTGGAGGACTTTTCTAGCCCATTGATTAGAGCATTGTTAGCTCATTGCTCTGGTTGTATTCCTCCTAGATGAGTCTTTGCATCCTTATTAGTAGCCATGTATGAGGATGCTTGTAGTGGCTGTGTTTTCATCGAGGACTTTGGAATCCACTTTTGATGCACTTTACTTGTGTAGCGATGACATTGATTCCCGGGTCGTTGATCTTCTGAAAGCTCGAAGTGTTCTACAGAGTCATAGAACTCGTCGTCTTCTTCATATTTTGATTCTCCACATTTCTTTGTTTGCTCCTTATTTCGAGAGATTATTGATGTCTGGTTCTCTTCGTTTTTCTGGATTACACTCACTGCAAAATAAGGAACGACATCATACCCATTTTCATCACAAAACTTTGTTGTGGGAGCATCCTTCACGACGCACACGTCCAGAGTAGCCAAGATGTGTTCCCATCCAAAAGGCTCTAACTCTTCTTCAAGAAATGGTTCTGGGATATAGTCCATATCCTCTATAACCCGCTCTAGGATACATTCCTCACGTTTCAAGCTACCACATTGTGAAGCTCCACACATCCACAGGTCTTTAGGCTTTCCTAACCAAGCTGGAAGTTCTGATCCTGCTACTGTGGCGGAATCAAACTTCTCAACCGGTGTTCTCGGCATATCCCTATAGCTATGGTCACTCAAGTTTACCTTTGTTATGGTTTCCATATGTCTCAGGTATATATGGTCATAACCCCAATCTTGGACCATTTTCAATTGTCGCATGAATGGTCTTCCCAGAATGATGTCATAGTTGTTCTTCTTGCCAAAGTCAACAACAACAAAAGTGTGTTCATATTCAATGCCACAAGAAGTAACAAGTACTTTTTCTAACAGTCCTAGGGGCTTTTCCTTGTGTCCGTTTGCAAGCTGCAGGGTCATTCGTGTAGATATCAAGGCAGGACGTCCCCATTTTTTCCAAACCTCTTTGGTTGCAATGGCCACACCAGCTCCACTGTCAAGGATTGCCATGGTTTTTACATTATTGAATTCCATAGGAAGGGTGGTGTTTCCATCTTCTCCCTCATAATACTCGCCTACCTTGTTTAATGGCACTGGCCTAGTATTTAGTTGAGGCATTTCAAGCTCTTTGATGCCTTCCTCGATTCGAGTCATTGGGGTTTTTACACCAAATTTCTCTAGACATTTACCCACATTAGCCCACATGTTTGGTCTTATTCTGAGCAACTCGGCTAACATTATTGTACAGGTGACTGGGTAGATAGAATATCTACTAGCCCCTTTGAATCGATGGCCTTGTTGGGAGACAGTCTCTGTGATGGGACTGCAACCACATTTGACTTGGTCTCGTACTCTCCCATGTAGGACGGTAGTGTTCTTAGCGAATGGGGTTGACTATCTATAGATTGTACATATCCTTTGTCGCCCCAACACGATTGCATGTCTAGATTCTTTTGAGATCCAGTCTCAAATTCCTCTATTGGTGGTAGAAACACCTCGTTCATCACGAGTCTTGTCTACTCGTCTTCTTAGGTCATCGACTTCATTGGCCTCTCTGACTTGTTTCCACAATTCATCAAGACCATCTATCTCTTTACAATCCTCAGGTAGAGCTTGGTGAAATCCCTCGGAAGAGTTATCAGTGGTATTCAGTACTATCCTTGGTTCTAATGCTGGGTCTTTGAGGTTTGGTCTGTGCTCATGAATAGAATCTGGCTCTTTTAGTTCCTGGTTTGGTGGGATTACTTGTGTAGGCATGACATGGATCACATCCTCAGGTTTTGCAACTAGTGGTTCTAGTAAAGCTTGGGCTGTTTGAATCATTTTATGGCACATTTCAAATCTTTGCTTTTCTAGTTCCGCATCGGGATATGTCATCCACATGTGTTCTTGGGTTTGGTTGTTTTTGAGCCTCACATCATAGGCTTTCAAGAGGGTATCTAATGTCTCATTAACCTTCTCTGCCAACACAGATCCTCCTGAACTAGCATTTCTCGGTTTCTCATCGGTGGATGGTTCTTCTAAAGGTTTAACCATCTGTGTAAGAGAAGGTGCCTCCTTTTCCTCATGTTGTTTTATCTTCTCCTCAGCTTCGGTAAGCTTCTCAGCTAGGGATTTTTGCTCTCGTTTCCTGCGTGCTTTCATCCTAGTCTTTCTAGCTTTCCAACTATTTCATTTGATCTTGGATTTTTGACTAGGTGCGTCTGTCTTTGGTCCATCATCTGTCTTTGGATTCTCATCAGCTTTCTTTTGAGCTTGTGCTCTCGTAACCACTTGAACTGGTACGAAATTTTCATTTTCTGAGCTACTAGGTAGCTGAAAAATCCCTGATACATTTGTCGTGATTTTCCTGATTTGGTTTGGTTTTTTCGGGCAATCGGGGATCAAGTGAGTGATGCCACACTCAAGACAATAGGCATTTACTTCAGTGATCTCCGTATGAGGACATTGTTTGACCAAGTGGTTGTCACGACTTTTGTGACACTCTGTCTCTGGTTGAGGAGATTCTTTTAGCATTTCCTCTTGGCTATAAGCAAGACCTAGATAAGCCGCTATTTGCAATGAATCGCAATGTCTTTTTGTCCATTTCATACCTTCTTTCTTTTGACTGAAACCCAGGAGGTGGAGGTTGTACCGGCCTCACCACTCCATGTGTTTCTCTCACATTTTGTTGCTCCGAAGGGTAGTACCCACTTTGGTTGCTATACCACATTGTAGCTGGTACTGGCGTTGGTTTATTTGTTGCTTCCATCATTGGCATGTATCTCATGTTTACCTGCATTCTAGCACTTGGCAGCGGCGGTTGTTGTCCTAAGACAAGCTGTGGCCTTAAAACTCCTACTGGTCCTGGCGCATTCCCCGTAATGTATCTAGGTGGAGTAGGTGCTTCTGGAACAGGTTGTACATACCTCTCCCTAGCATTTTCCATGCTATAATAGCACTCTTCCCCCGTATGGCTCGTCCATTTTATCTCAATTTCACACCACTTCGGCTCTCCCGAATCAGACCTTACAAGAGGAATCAACCTCTTGACCAAGTCGTCGATAAGCTTTTCTTGATCAATAGGTGCCGTTGGCTTGGCAATGGACTCACTTATCTGTGAAACACTTTTCTGAGAGGATGTGTCATCTCCTTGACTCTTTAAGTCCTTTTCTTTGTATGCCTCACAGTTATCCACTAGATAAAGAGCTTCTTTGATCAACTCGTTTAGCGTCATCCTCCTCATCATATGCAGATCCTTCTGAAGGCCCTCATCTCTCATTCCCTGGATAAAGATCAACATCAGTCGTGCTTGCGTAGGTAATTCCGCTCTCGGACAAAGCTTAACATATCTCTTGAGCCGTAATGATGCTTTGCGTACTGATTCATTCTCTTTCTGTTTGAATCTATGGATTTGCGAGACCATGTTGTGAGCAATGCCTTTTGGCGAGAATTCTTCAATAAACTCCTCAAACAGCTCATCTAGGGTCTCAAAATCCCATATTTCCACCGAGTCGAACCATGTAGCTGCATCATCTTCTAGAGTCAATCCAAATCCCGCAAACTGTGTCGCAAAATTTGAAACTTCCTCTGCTCTAATCACTCTTATAAAAGCCGTTACGTGATCTCTCGGATCTTTATCTCCGGAGTATTTTCTATTTACCCATTTTTGGACTTGGGATGGTCTAACTCGTCGATTGTCTACAAGTCTAACCAGAGACTCTCCCAATCCTTCTCTCGTTATCGCTCTTGAAGGGAATCCTGGTGGCTCTGTTCTTGGAACTCCTATAGGAATTCTCGTGTTTGGTGGAGGCATTTGTGGTCCTTCATTGAACAAATATCCACCTCTTTCTAGTACAGTCTGTGGATTTGTGCTTTCTACAACTCTGTATTCTCGTCCATACTTGTCGACAACTATAGATCTCCATTGACAGTCGACTCCATATGTGTAAACATATAAGAGCTTGTAATCTGTTATCTCTTCTAGGTATGGATCTGAGCACCTATAAAGATTGACCTCATTGTCGTCAATGTATCTATATAGTCCTTCACTCTCATGATCAATCATCCAAACCCTCTCAACAAGATGGGTCTTTATCAATTGCAAGTTTGGAAGATCCATTGTGGGAGGATATTCCTCTATCGTCGGGATCTCCAAGCTTGTGTAAGCTGCATTTGAATCTAGGGTAGACATGATTTCTGGGCTTCAAAGATTTGGCTTGGTTCAAGTAGACTTAGTCCACTGTGTTCAAGTGCTTTGGTTAGGGAAAAATCAAAACTATGTCCAAAACCGCAACCGTTTCGTCACAATTCTCGCAAATTGTCTCTTTTAGACACCCCTAACTTGCGGATGAATTTTGAGGCCTTAAACGATGTTTTTTTCAAAGTTGAACTAAATGGTTGCCATTGGCTTACATTTAGTTCAAGTTTTGCTCTAAGATCTGTTGAGCCGCTCTCAGGCTACGTTTTGATATAAAAACTTTTCCGATCCGATACCGTTTATGAAAGTTATGGCCAAAACAATGAAATGCACTTTAGACTGGTCAAAATGAGTCCAAATTCAATTTTAAAAGAAGATTTGGGATCTCTGTGACACTGTGAACACTTCTGTATGGTCAAAATTACAGTTGGACCGTAAAACTGGCCTAGAGACATCCTACACGTAGTATGTTTATATGCTCAGAATTTAACAAAATTTGGTCCAGAGATTCCCTTTGAGTCCAGCAACACAATGGTATGCTCAGAATTTCATTTGGACCTAAAAATGGCCTTGAGACATCCTACGCGTAGGATGCGTTTTTGCTCAGAATGACTTGAAATTTTCACCCCAGCTTCTCCTTGATGTGCTGATCACAGTGGTGTGCTCATAAGTTGGTTTGAAGTCCTAAATCAAGCTGAAGACATCCTACGCGTAGGATGTCTTTTTGCTCTGTTTCAGCTCAAACTTGCACTGTAGATTCCCCTTGATGTGCTAAACTCACAACTATTTTTAGTTTTTGATTCTGACACCTATAGGTTGGTCAAATGATCAAGAATCTGTTCCAAAAGCCTGATGTCTGTTCTGATGAATTCCTGAGTCAAATCAACTCCACTAAATTTGTCTAGGAGGCTTGCCTAAGGCTATACAATAGCATGGTATGGTCACAGGAGAATTTTGGTCTCAGAATCATGCAATAGATATCCTATGCGTAGGATGTCTTTTTGCTCAGAATTGCCCCAAATTTGAACCGCAAACTCTCCTTAAGGTGCCAATCACTGTGGTATGCTCAAAATTAAGTTTGGAGTGAAAAATCACACATATGACATCCTACGTGTAGGATGTCTTTTTGGCCTGTTTGACCCCAGACTTGACCCAAAGCTTCCCCTTGATGTCAGCAACCCAGTGGTATGCTCAGATTTGAGTTTGGATGTCAAAAGACCCCAAAACTAGCTATTCTTGCCCTTTTCAGTCAAAAATGCTAAAGTCTGTTCAATCTTCCTTTCACTGACCCAAATGAGATGAAATTTATCACATGCACTCAATACAACATTTAGAACATGCCTTTGGAGTCATCCTATGGTTTGGTCTCAAAAATTATGCCTTGGCACAGTTTGGATAGGATGTCTGGCAATTTTCGTCTTTTGGTCTTGATTTGTCAAAATTTGGTCAAATTTCCACTTTCCAGGTGAAAATAGGGTAAAGCCTACCTTCTAAACACACTAGTCAACTCAGAATTTCAAAATTTTCACCAGATCACCCTGTAGACATCCTACGCGTAGTATGTCTTCTGCTGATTTTTTGAGATTGAAGTGTCCCTGATGCTTCCTAATGCTCTCAGAAAGTGCAAGTATGCTTTACAATTGCAAAAACATGCAAAAATCACTCAATTAAGCCTTTGCTGAAATTTACGTTTTCTGACTCTACCTTTTGGCTTTTGGTCAACAAAAATAGGGAAAATCACCCAAGTCAATATGTTACTAGGGTAAAACCTAGCCTCTGAATCCACTACTGCAGTCAGAAATTTCAAATTTGGTCTCCAGAACCCCCTTGAGACATCCTACGCGTAGGATGTCTATGTTTACAGAATTGCAGGTTTTCTTCACAGAACCCTTGCAAATGCTCTTTTATATGCACAGCATCAGTCAGTCATGCACAAATATCCACAAAAGCTTGTTTAATGCATTTTTACCCTCAAAAGCACACTTTTTCGTGATTTCAAATGCAATCAAGCACTTTAGCAAATAATTCAATGCTGAATAGCTCTAGATCAGAATCGGATCACTTACCTAAAGCTACTCCTACAAATCATATGGGGTTTTGCATCTATGAGTAGAAAAACGCTTCACTGCCACACACGGACTAGTAAATGCTTTTATCACCTCACAAATCACTCGACCACCAACAACTACTCTAATCCACAGATCCTAACTAAACCTATCTAGTCTTGCAGACCCTCGGCAAGACACACGCTTCCTGGCTATCCACTTGATCACGGAATATCCTCTTCCGGATCCACTTAAGAAAAACGCTTTCTTTAGCCAAAACTAAATCAAGCAACCATCACACGAGTGTTAGTAGGAAACCTACTTAGGTCCTTGTGTCCCTGGCAGCGGCGCCAATGTTGGACGGGAGCGACTCACACACCCATGAAGTGCATGCAAACACTACCTAGATCAACATAATGTCAATCGAGGACACAGATGACACGATAAGCACACGGAGGAAATCTCTTTAGCTTGTTAGGCTGAGATCATCCTACACATACAACACTCAGGAAGGCCAACTAAACCACAATCAAGAACCTCACTGCTCTCAACTACACCATCTAGCCACATACACACATACGGAAGGTAACTCACCAAATCATGCCAGATTCGTACGAAACTTAAGGAACACCATCCCCTCACTAGGATACACCTGTCCCTACGCTTCTACACTCAAAACCCTCACTCAAAACCCATCTGCGGAAAACGCGTAGGATGACAGAGCAGAATTTTGAAAGTGCCCGAAACTGAAATTGATGAGTACCTATGCGTAGCTTATGTCGCCACGATTCTATAGACTACTAGCACGCAGAAAACAGACATCGTTTGATACACTTACGGCCAGAAATAGCTCGTAGATGCGTCGGCGTGTTCGCTTCGTCTTGCGTGGAATGCTTGGCGTTGTCGCGTAGCTCTCCTCGAGCCTACAACAATGGTGCAGTCGGATCTCCAATTTGTTGAGCGAGCCGGGCGTAGCGAGAGGATGAAGCTCACGATCGCTCTCTTTCTCTCTCACACACAGTAGACGGCAACGCTAAAGTTTGATTATGATTAAAAAGTCTTCTTACAAAATGACCTAGGTACCTTATATACTAAGGCTACCTTAGGTTTAACCAAAAATGGGGTTGAAAGGGTCAAATGGATTTGTATTTACAATCTGGAAGTGCCATTGCACCCCGGCTTCTGAAACTAGAATAACTACTCATTACAAATGACGTTTATAGCCATAATCCGCAGCATTTCATAACTCGCAAAAGATAAGACTTTGGTACGAAACTTGAGTTATGTTGTGTTGTTGACCCAGCGGTCAACACTTGGAGAGTCAGTTCATGCAGCTTCCGCGGAAGCCACATTTGGATGGAGTACGACGCACACTTCGGTATGTGCAAGGGACTCTTGACTACGCATTGTTCTATGCAGCAGATGTGCCATTAGCATTGTATGGGTATACAGATGCAGATTGGGCAGGTAGCATTGTTGATAGGAGATCTACGAGTGGCTTCATGTTCTCTTTTGGGAGTGCTGCTATTACTTGGAGCAGCAAAAAGCAGCCTACGGTTGCTTTATCGAGCACGGAGGCCGAGTACAGAGGTGCAGCAGTTGCACGAGGTAGCTTGGCTACGCACATTACTTGAGGACTTGGGAGTGCAGGTGGACCAGTAGATTGTCATCCATTGTGACAACCTCAGCAGCATGCAGTTGGCTAGGAACCCAGTGTTCCATGCCAGGACCAAGCACATAGAGGTCCATTACCACTACGTTCCAGAGCGAGTGTTGGCAGGCGACATCGACTTGGTCTACGTCAGCACAGAGGAGCAGATAGCGGATATCTTTACCAAGGACCTCAGAGCTGAGAAGCTTCGACATTTCTGGACTATGCTTGGACTCTGCGACAGAGCTCGAGGGGGAGTGTTGAGATGTCGAGCTCTACATCTTGAGCTGGCATCCACTACGGGTCTTGGCCGCTTATGGCATTTACTCACTGACGCGTTAGGTGACCGACACGGAGGATCTCTGCGAGTGATTCTACAGCTGGACTACACTTATAGTGCCAGCCTAGTACGCTTCTAGCGAGTTCACACTTAGTGACCACATATGTGCTACTTTTCAGTTTTAGAACTTAGTCATTTTGTACTCTCTTTTCTGTGTGAAGAAGAAGAAGCTTTCCATCTCTGTGTGCTTTTGTGCTTGTCTTGTGTAGCTCTCTTGCATCCTCTTTCTTTACAATCCTGTAGGTATCTCTAGGCTTACGTGATATAAAGACGTTTTCACCAATGCTTGTCTCTCATGTGGTTCAGTTGGTTGAGTGTAGTTGACTACTACTCTACTATCATTCAAAAGATGTGGTTTTTGTCCTAGCATATATTGCAGTCTCTCAATGCCTGGCACAATCCTATTTTGACCCATTGGAAATCTTGGAGGTGTCAATTGATGCCTTGCTTGAGGTCCGTACATGGTTCTGGTTATAACAGCACTCACTCATCTCGTGGATTGGTCAAATATGTTGTCACCAATGCTTGGATCTCATGTGGTTCAGCTTATTGAGTGTAGTTGACTACTACTCTACTATCATTCAAAAGATGTGGTTTTTGTCCTAGCATATATTGCCGTCTCTCAATGCCTGGCACAATCCTATTTTGACCCATTGGAAATCTTGGAGGTGGCAATTGATGCCTTGCTTGAGGTCCGTACATGGTTTTGGTTATAATAGCACTCACTCATCTCGTGGATTGGTCCATTTATGCTCTATGGCACATCATTTGTATTCTGTGTTGACTAATGTTGGTTTCGGATATCTATTACATGAGTAGGATGGTCTCTCCCATACCTATCACACTTTGTCATTTGTGTCTGTCTCATGTTTATGTTTTGTCCAGAGTCTAGGATCGATTGTCATGCTACTTCTTCTCCTAGCTCATCTAGATTGGGCATTGGTTGAGGTTGAGCAACTTGTATCATGTTGGTTTCACTAGAATACGAGGAGATATTGCTTGTCATAGTTTTTGCATCCTTTGTAGTCTCACCATAAGCTTTACAATTGTCCACAAGGTACAAAATTTTGTGACTTACTCAAAGGTGGTACATCGTTTTAAGTGTAGATCTTTTTTGAGAGTTCCATTTTTTCAGTAAAGATAACTGACAATATTTCCTCTTGCAGTAACTCTTGTGTGGGACATCTATCAAGGTATTGTTTGAATCAAAGAATTGCTTCCTTCACATATTCCTTGTCCTTTTTCTTGAAAGCATAGATCTGTGACACTGTATTGTGCTTGATCCCCCTACTAGAGAGCTCCTTTGAAAATTCTTACATGAGTTGTTTAACATTTGAAAAAGCCTCTTTGTTCACTTGTGTGGGACATCTCTCAAGGTATTGTTTGAATCAAAGAACTGCTTCCTTCACATTTTCATTGTCCTTTTTCTTGAAAGCATAGATTTGTGACACTGTATTGTGCTTGATCCCCCTACTAGAGAACTCGTTTGAAATTCTTACAGGAGTTCTTTAAAATTTGAAAAAGCCTCTTTGTTCAATTGTTGGACCAAGTCAATGCTATCCCTTCCAAGGTTAAACCAAATCCCTCATATTGTGTATGAAAATCCGATACTTGTTTAGTCCTTAAACACTTGTTTAAATAGTGACACATGTGTGTATGGATCCCCTAACCCATTTGTACTTTGTCTTGAAACATTTGGCCACTTGAAATGGTCTCATTTTCCATGGTTCAGTCACCAATCTAACCAATTTGGGGTCTCTTGCAAAGACATCTCTTGCTCTCTCTTCTCGCCTTGGAGAAATTTTGGTGGAATCCACTTTGATATATGCTCTGGCATCATCTTTGGAAATCTATGTCCAAATTGTGGTCCTAATGACCCCATAACTTTAGTCTCTAAAACATGAGTATATTCAAAAGACTTGCTAAATCCCGTTCTTCCCATAGATTGAGTCTCAACTCCTTGTGGTTTGGTCTCAAAGATCTCTGGTGCACTCACACTCGACTGAAAGTACATTGAGATTGGAGTACCTTTGTATGTATATCTTTTTAGGTCAATTGGATCAACGAGTTTGTACTCTGATCCATACTTATCTACCATCAAAACTTGCACTCCTTGGGTATCCATATACGTGAATGCATAGAGGTCCTTATGGTCTATCAGCTCTCTAGCATTGGATTCTACACACTTGTAGAAGTTATGTTGATCCCCATTTGTAAACCTATACAAGACCTCATACACATAATCCTTTATAACTTTCATGGATTCATTGGTTGTTTTGATGATTCTTATGCTGGGTTTGTTGATCAGTGGTGGATGATTCTCCTCTAGGTCTTCATCAATTTTTGCTCTCGTATATTCAAGCACACGCATTTGAGTTGAGGTGAATAATGTCTAGTGTGGTTCTCAATGAATTTTATAATCATGTGGAAAGGGTCCATGAGCCATGCCTTGAGGTGTGGTGTTGTATGTTTGATACGTCTCCATGTTTTGTCTCAATCCCACTATGAAAGGTGTTGCAACATTTCTTGCGGTTTGTATATCTTTAAGTCAGGTAGAAAAACTTGGTAGTGGATGATTTGTCATGGTTAATGTTACTATATACATGTGGTAGTGATGTGTGTGAACACACTAGGACTGTCGGGGCATTTTTCCCTCTTTATGAGGTTTTCCCCCCCGAGCATTGTATATATGCCCATCACTCTAGGGCTATCTATCTTTCCATTGCATACTTAGTAACACACTCTCTATTGTGTTCCTTGAGCTTCCTTTGTCTTCTCCAAGCTGTGTGCATTTCTCTGCAACCCTAATTCCAACAATTGGTATCAGAGCAGGTTACGTCCTCCCGAGATTAGTCGCCAGCTGCTCCAGGACATTCCTGCTCACTTTCTCCGATTACAGTGAGGTTTGGCGAGCGTTCGCAGGTCGACAAATAATTCGGGCTCAGATTTTTGATTCGGGCTCATTTCGGCCTCCGTTTCCACAACAGGCAGGTTTGCACAGGCAATTTCGTCATTTTGTGCAGAATTTCAGTCAGTGCCGTTTCCTGCATAATAGGTGCCTTACAGTCTTCCACGGTTTGTGCTACATAACACGTGTTGTTCCTCCATTTCTCCTATTTTCGGGCAGTTTTCACATCAAGTGCAACATTTACCATGGCTGACAACAACACATATGTCTTCAAGATTTTGCTGCTGAGGATAGGTTGGATGGGGAAAATTACCCTATGTGGGCTTATATGATGCAACCACGTTCTTGTGTCAAAGGGCATCTGGAATATTGTGCAGGGCATTGATGTATGTCCTGGTTCTGAGTACGTAGGCGATGTTGAGGATGTTGCAGGTCTTGCTACAAGGATTGCTGCTATTAGAGTTGTTTTGCCAACGGTAGAACAAGCTCGTTGGGATGTAAAGGATGCGCATGCTCATGCATTGATTGCATTGTCTGTGAAGCGCACCATTGTTCTTCACATCCGTTCAACAAAATATGCAAAACAGGCTTGGGATATTTTGGCTGGTCTTTATGCAAGTCGCAATGAGGCTAAAATTGCTTTGCTTCGTAAAGAGCTGGAGTCAAAGATTTTCATAAGGAAGATGATATGGACACTTTTCTTGTTGGTGTCAAGGATATCAATGAGCAACTTATTTCTGCAGGTGAAGTCATTTTAGACAGTTCCCTTTTGCAGACTGTTCTTGATGCCTTACCAGATTCTTACCAGACTTTTGCTAGTACTTGGAGACTGATGACGCAAGGAAATCCAGAAGTTGTCAAGTTTGATGCATTATGCACATTGCTGTTGTAAGAGTCACTTTCCAGAAAAAACAGGACTAGATAGTGTGCAGTTGAACAGGATTTTATTGCTTGTCAAAGAAAGGGTGGTAACAGCAATGCAGCCAGTTCTTATGGTTCTGTTGCGAGTGGCAAAACTTCTGTTCCTAATGCTTTTGCTGATAGCACTTCGTCTAGCAATTCTGGTGATAAGGGCAAAAAGAAGATGCGTTGCTATTATTGTAAAGCTAATGATCACTTGATCAAGCAGTGTCCTAAGTTGAAGACCAAAGAGGCTAAGAAGAAAGAGGGTGGTTCCACTACAAATGTTGGTTCCACTACAAATGCAGCCATTGTTGAGTCTTCTGTGAAAGGAGACTGTGATGCTAATGTCGATGCAGAATGGGCTTTTAGTGCAGAGTGCACTTACAATCCTGCTCCATGATGCATGCTTGTCAGTTGCTGTGGATTCACATGTGTGGTATTTTGACAGTGGTGCTACAAAGCACATTACCTCACATCATGAATTGTTCACCTCTTTCGAGTCTGTCCCTCATGGGAATTCAATCACTTGTGCCAACAATGCCTCTTATCCGGTTCAGGGAGTTGGAAAGATTGTGCTTACTGCTGAAAATGGCAGTTCCTACACACTTGCTGATGCACTTTATGTACCTGGGATCAAGAAGAATCTCTTCGTTGTATCTGCACTTGCTAGACTTGGACATGTAGTCAAATTTGTGGATGACAGATGTACATTTCATGATCTCAGTTTTGGTGATGAAATTGTCATCTGGCCTTTTGTGCCATGGGCTGTATAAGCTTACTTTGTATGACAAGTGTGGATAAAATTTTGCAAATGCTGTTACAGATTCAAGGGCTATTTCAGATGCAAAACTTTGGCATGCACGTTTTGGTCATTTGAATTTTGCTACTTTGCTGCGTATGCAGAAATTTGATATGGTTGCTTCTTTGCCGCCTCTTGAAGCACCTATCAAACATGTTTGTGAAGGTTGTATTTTGGGTAAGATGCAGCGTTCTAAGTTTCCAAATGATGGTTCAGTTCGCGCAACATGCAGGTTGTAGCTTGTGCATAGTGATGTTTGTGGGCCCATGCAAACTCCGTCCTTGGGCAATTACCTGTACTTCGTGACTTTCATTGATGATTACTCCAGGCATGCATGGGCATTTCCGCTTAAACCGAAGTCCGAAGTTTTTATGTGCTTCAAACAATTTCTGGCTATGGCTGAAATGTCTCGAAATGTACTATGGGCACCCTTCGTTCCGATCGAGGGGGGGAGTATATGTCTCATGAATTCAATGCATTTCTGGCTAGTCATGGGATAAAACACCAATGTACAGTTCCTTATACACCTCAGCAAAATGGTGTTGCTGAGAGGAAAAACATGTTACTTACGGAAATGGCACAATGTATGGTCAAAATTCAAGCTTTGCCGCATTCCTTTTGGCTTGAGGCCACCATGTGTGCCACTTATGTATTAAACATGTGTCCTACGAAAGCTTTGCAGTCTATTACTCCATATGAATCATGGCATAATAGAAAGCCTTCTATTGAGCACATGCGTGTTTTTGGCTGTTTGGAATATGCTTTGGTGCCACAAACACAGCGCAGAAAATTGGATGATAAGGTTGTCAAATGTATTTTTGTTGGTTATAGTGTTGAAAGCAAAGGTTACAGGTTATATCATCCACAAACATAGCGTATTTTGGTTTCACGGGATGTAGTGTTTGTGGAAGATTCTGGTCAGCCCTTACTGTCATGTACTAGAGATAGTAATGTAAGATCACAGGACATTTATGACACTTTGTTGCTTTTCAGTGGTGGAAATCCAATGAGGCAAACGTACAGCCTATGGGGGTTTCTGAAAATGTTACAGATCAGCCTATTACTGATGCAGATGTACATGATGTACTTGATGAGGAAAGGGCTGAAAATGAGCAGGCTAGAGGTATGCCAAAATGGCTGGTGCACACTTTGCGTGACAGTAAATTGGATGCACCTTTGTCTAGTCATTTTCGTTCAGGCTCTTGCCATGCATCTTATGCATCAGATTGTTATGCTTTGGCTGTGTCTAGCTTACCTGATGTTGAGGAGCCTCTGTCTTTTGATGAAGCACAGAATTTAAAAAATTGGATGGCTGCCATGCAATCAGAATACGATGCACTTCTAGAAAATGACACATGGACTTTATGTGATTTGCCTCCTGTCAAAAAGGCCATTGGTACGAAGTGGGTTTACAAGTTGAAACACAAGCCAGATGGTGAGATCGATCGCCATAAGGCTCGACTTGTTGCAAAGGGTTATGCATAACAAAAATGCATAGATTATGAAGAGAATTTTTCTCCCACTTGTCGTATGACTACTGTGCGTTTTCTATGTGCATTGGCAGCTCATTTTGGTTGGGATGTACATCAATCAGACATTGTTACTGCTTTCTTGAATGGTGACATATTTGAGGTTTTGTCAAGAAACAACAAGAGAACAAAGTGTGCAAATGTAAGAAGGCTTTGTATGGGTTGAAGCAATCTCCTCGTGCTTGGTATGAGAAAGCTCACACTCATTTGGTTAAACGAGGCTTTCGTAACAGTCCAATAGAAAGCACATTGTATGTAAAGCGTGAGGGTGATGTACTTTTCATTGTGGTTCTTTATGTCGATTATTTGCTGATCACTGGACCAAGTGAGAGACATATTGCTGAATCTAAGACTGATTTGAATGCTACTTTCAAGATGAAAGATTTGGGGTTGTTGTATCATTATTTGGGCATACAGTTTAAGCAGTGTGATGGTGGTATTGCCTTGTGTCAGAAAAGTTACATAGAGACATTGCTATGTAAGTTTGGACTTGAGGATTGCAAACCTATTGCCACTCCCATGGAAACAGGTTTGAAGTTGAATCTACATGATGCTGGCGATCCTGCTGATGTCACTCTTTACCAAACTGTTGTTGCCTGCCTCATTTATGTATGCAACACGAGGCCGGATATTCAGTTTGCAGTCTCACAGGTCAATAGATTTATGCATAGCCCAGGGTCTAAGCATTGGCAGGCTGTCAAGAGGATTTTCCACTACCTTAGTGGCACTTTACATCTTGGCTTGTTTTATCCCAAGGGGGGGATCATTGCTGCCAGACTTACATGCTTTTTCGGACTCATATTAGGCTGGTTGTTTTGACATGCGAGTGTCCACAAGTGGTTTTTGTTTCATGCTTCGCAGTTCATGTATATCATGGTTGAGCAAGAAGCAACCTACTGTGGCCACTTCAAGTTGTGAGGCTGAGTACATGGCAGTCTTCATAGCTATGGTTGAGTGTGTATGGCTCAGACGCGTTATGGATGATTTGGGTGTTGGACAAGACACTGCCAACACTATCTACACTAACAGTCGGAGCGCATTGGCAGCTGCGAGGAACTCAGTTTTTCATGCTCGCACAAAACAAATTGAGGTGCATTATCACTATGTCAGGGAGAGGCTCTCAACAAGAGAGATCAACTTGGCTTATGTGCCAACACAGGACAACCTTGCAGATCGTTTCACAAAGGCATTGTCTCGTGAGAAGCTTGAAGCTTTGGGCTTACTCCCCTTTGTGGGCTTATAGATATGCCAGCTCTCGTTCACCACATCACTCCATGGGGGATTTGTTACCATATACATATGGTAGTGATGTGTGTGTGCGTTTCTCTGCAACCCTAATCTGAACAGTTAAGTCTCACTCAACACTCTCAAGATATTCTTTGACAATCTCACCTTGACTTAGTGCAATTTATCCCTTTTTTCCCTGGTTAGTAGGTCTCTCAATAGCCAGGTCTTTGTGACCCTTTGGTCTATGGAAACTATTTTTGGATACCCTAAAGTTTGGAATTAGGAGACCTATCAAATTTGGATTCTATTGCTCACAAGATATTATCTTGGATTTATAAAAATAAATCAGAGCATTTTTGGTGAGTTGCACTTGAAACAACACTCAAAACATTATCAAGACAAGGACACAAGTAGTTTTGCTTGTGTCTTGGTCTCCAGAGGGTATTTTTAGCTCAAACTTGAGATATAAGATGTAATGATCAAGTATATCTACAGGCTCTTCAAGTCAGATACCCCCACTATGAAGAGGTACATGGATCGTGATCCATGTCCCTATCAAATTTTGACAGTAGCTATACAAGATTATCTATAGGCTCTATACCAACTTTTACTAATTTTTGAGGTTGGGGAACATGGATTGGAATCCATGTTCCACAACATCTGAACATGATCTTTGGAGCGCTTGTTACACTGTGTCTACAACCTATATCTCAAATCTTTTTGAATTTGAGATTGTTTTGACATGTCAAATGCCAAACCCTAGGTCAGATGTACAATTTTCAGCATATCTTCTATTTTAATGCTTTTTGACCCAACTTTTGTTCCTTTTTTTTTTCGAAAATTGGACTTGGGGATATGTTTCTTTGTATATGCACTACATTTTGGAAAAATTACAAGTCAAGCTGTCACCATGGGATCGTGATCCATGTTTGGAGGCCAAATTTGATGAAACTTCACCCAAAGCTTGTCCTTGGTATGTTGATACCAGCTATATACATTTTTTGTGACTTGGACTAGTTTTGGTCAGTCAAAAGTGAAATCCTAGATGTGTTTTACCAATTTTTGTCTATCTTCTATTCTAGACCCTTTTGGTCAGTTTTCTCAACTCTTTTTGCAAATTTGACCTTAGAAATATATTTCTATATGTCTCTGCTACTCACTGTTTAGATGAGGTAAATGGATTGGAATCCATGTTCCACCTTTTGACATGGAACTTTGTGAGCTTGTTGTCTTTGCTATCTGAGGGATATTCCAAAAATCTTTTTGGATTTGGATAAGGAAAAGTAGAAAACTCCAAATTTCTGCCGAATAGATTTGTCACAATTTCCTTCTTTCGAGTGTGTTTTTTACTCTCAATTTGACCTTAAACTTTGGTTTCAATTGCTTGAAGTCAGTGTTTATTAGTTGGTCTCATTTTTGTGCTAGTTGTTTCTGAAGAACATGGATCATGATCCATGTTCTACCATAGAACCTGCTAAAAATTTTGAGATTTAGTTTTGAAGGGTTTTTTGAGATCCACCCTTTTTTGGTTTTAGGTCAACTTTCATGTCTCCATCAAATTTTCAAAATGCTAGTCTTTTTGGCTTGATCTTTTCAACTCAATTTGATGGTGATGGTTTCTACTTATGCTATGTCTATATACTCGAAAAGAAACTTGAAACAAAAATGAACAAAATAATGTAAATAAAAGTCATAACAAAAAATAAGAAGAATGAAATACTTTTGGCTTCTCACTCACAACTCTCTTTACCCTTCAAGGATAGATCTTGCCAGTCCCTCAACTCTAGACTCTATCATGCACTAAACCCTTGTCTAGCTGCTTTGCTGCAAATGTGAATGGAATAAAAAGACTAATCTTTGGACAACAAAACTCAAAATATGCACTAGGTCACTCACCCTAAGGATTATTCTCCAACAATGAGCCAATGTTAGAGAGTTGCCACGACGGACGTCTATAGCATAGCTATCTGGCACTAACATACTCATGTCAATACTCAAAAAAGTGACTAGGATGGGGCACGAAGACTCTTTAAGGGTGTTAACCTCAAGAAATGAAACTAACAAAAAAATGTATTAGTCTCTATAAGCAAATCGCCAACTCACTGATCAGAAAATTCTGCATATGTCCTTTCTCACCGCTCTAGGTCTATATTGTCTATATGGTTGTGTGAGAAAATACCGCAAACTTTGATGACCGACCTTGATCACAAAGTCTACTCCTAGAAGATAATGCTTGCAGGTAGATATCTCAGCTCGTGATATGCAACAACACCAACCGCCTTTGCACCCAATCACAGCCTCGTCATCGACAACCTCTACTTCTAATCTACAACAAATTTAAGCTCACAACCTATACACATGAACAAAGCCTCATTCACAGCTTCTGCTTGCGTCTTTTGCTGGTGCATAAAACTCCCACAGAAAGCGCAAATCCTACAGTAGGAAACGCCCACGATTGTGTTAAGTTGGGAAGGAAGGAAGGAAGGAAGGAAGCGGGGGGGGGGGGGGGAAGAGAGAGAGAGAGAGAGAGAGAGAGAGAGAGAGAGAGAGAGAGAGAGACGTGACTCTCTTTTTCTTCTTCTTTGTCGGTGGAAAATCATGTGCATGTCAATCTGCAAGCATAGCTTTCATTTTCGAAACTCTTGAGTTTTCAATTTTGAGTTCGTCCAACTCTCAACCTTTACTCTCTACCACCTTATAAAAGGATGTTTTCTTTTTCATAATCTTGCCGTAAATTTCAATATTTTGTTCATGATCAATTTTTCATCATTGCCTTAGTTCGCTTCTTTCTCTAATGAGTGATTAGTACCCCATTTAACCAATGAAAAATCTCCTTTCCATGATTTAGTCTTGTCTTAGCAATGAGTATTTCTGTATGCTCCAACCACTCAGAAAATTGTGCATGTTTAAAAATAACCTCCCCTTTCGAACCATATATGGTAGGCAAGGAACCGCCATGTGTTTGAAGGAGATCTTGACGTGGCAAGCTTCTCAAAGATTACACAAGAAAGCAAAGTGGTGATTTGTACGCTCGGACGCAAGCAAGGCTCAAATGATTGGTCTAGGGTTACCCATGCCTTGTTGTCAACCTGCGATAAGTAAAGCCTAGAAATATAATGCACCTACTTGTTAAGCCGATGATAATAAGCCTCGATGAGAGGTGGTTGACATCCACCTTGTAATCCTCAGCACCTCAAGGCTAGGCCTGAGCTTGAGGTCGTTTTGTAATTTTATGTTGTGCTTAATACAATTCACTCACAAGTTGTGAGTTTTGAAAAAAAAAAAAACCCCTTTCTCATTGGCAAAGAGAGGAGGCATAACGACAACCTGGCATGCCGCGTGGTCTCTACGTGGACAACCAGGTTCGAATCGAAGTTGGCCGAAGAGTTGAAAGGTGATGGAATTAGGCGTTGAAAGGGTAATTTGCGTTTGAATCAGGCGACGCTTGATCTCTCTCTCTCTCTCTCTCTCTCCCCTCTCTCTCTCTCTCTCTCTCTCTCTCTCTCTCTCTCTCCGCATACGTTAACGCTTCGTTGAAGTGCAGAAGGATCGGCATGGAGAAGAAAGTTGATGAGAAACCATGGGGCAGATTCCAATCCACCTACATGCGCGAGGCAAGGGCTCTCTCTCTCTCTCTCTCTCTCTCTCTCTCTCTCTCTCTCTCTCTCTGGATAGGTCTCTTGGTATTATTTTTGGGATTTTTGCATTCTGCTGCACAGCTATAGCTGCGGAGGAGCCGGGATTCGAACTCCTCACTCACTCACATTAACCAATTAGCCCCACGGTATTTCTGACCAAACTGTCTCTATGGCTAGATTCTGAGCCTCCAATGGAGCTTAACTCCAAGGTTGATTCCTTTCTGTTTTCCAAAAATACTTTCACAAGAAGATTTAGGAAAACAGAGTCTTTCTCAATGTTTTTCATACAATGCATAACATCATGGGCTTCTGCTCAAGAGGCACCGCATACCTAGCTAGGTACGATTGGGGGCAAAGGAACCCCCCCCCCCCCCCCCCCCCCCCCCCCCCCCGGTGGTCCCCTGCCCCCAATCGTACCTAGCTAAGTATGCGGCACCTCCCTCACAGAAGCTCATGATGTTGAGGTAATTAAGTCACAATGTGGGAAATATTATCATGATGTTGAGCTAAGTCACAATGTGGGAAATTTTGTTTATAATGGCTTACGGACGAATGCTTGAAACATTAATCGACTCTAGTCCAAAAAGCACTATAAAATTTGGAATATCAGATATTATCACCTTTGTTAAGCCATGCTGTGGAAAGCGTTTAGAGAAATAGAAGTTCAGCTTGATGGTTTTCTTGCAGGGCATAAAACATTCTTGTTATCTTGTTGAAGCTAAGATAAGCTATCACACGAAGATTTAGAAATTTGCTCATGTAGCAAAACAGAGTCTTTCTCAATGTTTTTCATACAATGCATAACATATTGGGCTTCTGCTCGAGAGGCACCTCATACCTAGCTAGGTATGCGGCACCTGAAGCTCATGATGTTGAGGTAAGTCACAATGTGGGAAATATTGTGAGAATTTGTCCAAAAGTTATTGTGTATGACTTCTGTTCAGATGAGTGCTCCTCTCAAGAAGGAGGACTACACATGTGCAACTAGGCATGGAGTAAGGGATGGACAAGCTAAAGCCAAATCGGATGTAACCACGAGATTTAAGTTCCCCACTGGTGTATCTGCCTATGAGTAAGCTTCACTATAAAATCACCTTTTCTTTTTTACCGTCATTTTTTCTATGTGTGTTTAAGCTGCAAAATTAAACATGGAAGGACTCGATAGTATTAAACTACAATTGATAGCTGCCGCACTTTTGACAAAGCGACTATGACACATGTATGTACTTGCATGCCTTTACTAATGAATGTATGCACAACTACATCAAAATGCACACATGCATGAGTTCGAAGGGTCAAAATAGTCACTCTGGATGACACAAATCGAGCAAACATGACGAAAATTTGAGAAAATATTGTCCTTTCTCTTCGCACTCTCTAATCTTCGTAAATTTTATCCTTCTAGCAACCTCTTCTTTGTTTACTTTAAGGTTTTAAAGGAGAACCATTACTTTCCATATGGCATACATAGTACATGCCACTGCATGAAGTGCTTGCCAAGGGGAGCGTCTTTGACTAGCATCACTATGTGGACGAAGCACCGCCCCAACTTAAATGCTATTATTATTAGCTAGTATAGCGCGTAATGCTACTCTAAGGGAATGTTGATGTGCTAGGATAACCTATCTACCACACTTGGGTAGAAAGGTCATTCTAGTTTTTTTCTTTGTACACACAGGCGCGCACACACACACACACGTCCCCAGAGAAGTTTTAGAGAGAGAGAGAGAGAGAGAGAGAGAGAGAGAGAGAGATTATGAGTGCAAAATTTGAGATCAACAAATCCCATTAAAAATTGATGACAAATGGTGTCCCTTCCAAAATTCTTAGATCCTAAAGGTTTTAAGCTTATTTTCACTTGTGCCTATTCTTTGAATGAAAAAAATGTTAAGCTTTCAAAGACAAGATAACTTCTCTTTTGGTGGGCATAGGTCTTCATGTCTTGAACCTTCAAGAAAAAAGGGGGGGCAAAACTTTCGCAAACATAGACATTCTTCTATATTGAGTTCAATCTTCCTTCAACAGGATAGGATAGTCAGAGAAGTTTGCTAAACAGTGCCTCTCCTGCATATGTATCTGCGTGCTTGCGTGCACTACACACATACATAATGACCTTGTGGTCTTGTATTTCAACATAAAGAGTTTTGCAGTGGTAAATGTACACATTATTGTTTGTATAGAATCGAGTATGGTCATGGAAAACCACCAGCACTTGAAGATTATGGAGATAGCAAGCAACCATCCAATGATCATAGCGTTGCATGCGCCTCGCTTGCAGGCTATAATACCACTTATCATGATCAAAGTTTTGTTCTTCAACACCAGAATGTAAGCAAGCATGCTTTTAAGATCATCAACACTTTGGAGTATATCACTTTCTATGCTTCAACAAAAAATTAGAAAATTGGGCATTAGTTTAACAAGTTAAAGCATGGGTCTTTGATTGAGTTTTCCATTGTGTGTGGTAGGAACCAGAGGAGAAGAGATATAGAAAAGATGATGAGAAACTTAACCATAAAGCTCACGAGGATGTGTCCAAGGAACAATCTCGGTACAATACTTTTGCGAATTTCGAAAGAAAATTCTCCATCATCTACTAAGACGAAACACAGAGTTTTGATGCTTCTTTAGGCACATATTTGGCCCATGGAATCACACCGGAACGAATGCCGAGGATATATTCATTCAAAGGGATAGAGTAAAGAGGTAAGATGATGGAGAACGTTTATAAAAGGCATTTCTAAGAAATTGGAAAGAGCCATTTTTGCACCACCTTTTTATGATGTTTGGGTGTTTAATAGGGCTCAAAAGGGCACATACTATCTCCCAGGATATATGGGTCATGAACCAATGCACAATCCACCCTCAACTACAGCCTTCGATAGACGAAGTCCAGAGAAGGAAAAGATGCTTTTGTATGACCTTGACCAGTATTCAAGAGAATTATGGCCACACTATAAAGGTCATAAACCGCAGGTAAAACTACATTCTTCATACAGACGTTGTCAGAAAGATGGGAAACTAGGTACAAATTGAGGAGTTTGAGGTACTAATAGTACTATCAAACAAAAGCTTTCATTCTTAGTTTGTTTTTCCTATAGACATAACATATTGAGAAGATAACCAAGCTATTTG
Organism: Adiantum capillus-veneris; assembly: GCF_014529385.1. Classification (NCBI taxonomy): domain Eukaryota; kingdom Viridiplantae; phylum Streptophyta; class Polypodiopsida; order Polypodiales; family Pteridaceae; genus Adiantum; species Adiantum capillus-veneris. Next base: position 21,550,423 of record NC_140935.1, read on the forward strand.
CATTCTTCAAAAACTAGCATAATGTGATAAGTTTTCTTGTTTCTCCATGTCATGGGTGACGACCACGGGTCTATACCTTGCACTTTCCTTCAAGGGTGAATCTGGGATTATCCTTGATTCATCTAGGTATATATATATATATATATATATATATATGTGTGTGTGTGTGTGTGTGTGTGTGTGTGTGTTTGACAAAATCATGGGGGAATTCACTAGTGATAATAATGGGATGCAGCCTGTGTGTATCCACAAATGCCCCCTGATTACCCCTATATACAAGACTTTGCTTTATAAAACACACCTTTTATCTCTTATAAATCCCCCCTCCCTTAACACTCACATGTTATGATACGGCAACCCTCGATGAATCCCCCAAGGCCAAAGTGTAAAGACTCCTTCTATGATACTCTGTATAGATGCTTTAGAAACTAGCATACTTGTGTGTCCCATTAATTTTCCACAATAAGATGCAATTTGTGGTTTAAGTACGCATGTATGCCATTACTATGTATGTCTTTTCGTTGCATGCGACCAAGATAAGGAATCCTTCACTCTCTCTCTCTCTCTCTCTCTCTCTCTCTCTCTCTCTCTCTCTCTCTCTCTCTCTCTCTCTCTCTCTCTCTCTCTCTCTCTATTCTTGAATGCTTTGCACCATTTCTATTGTATGATTGCTCATGCTATTGAACACATACTCTCATTTGTAAGACTCTAGAGATAATGCTTCAAAGATGCTGAAATTGAAGCATGCCAAGATATTGTAGGCACTTGTAAATGTGAAGAATACCCCTTCACCAACAAAGCAGACTACTTACGGCTATACCAACTCTATGATGCAAAGACAACAAGACTGGGAAAGTGCCCATCGTCTTACAAAACCAAGAATTCCAAATCCACAAGTAAGTTATCATTTTGAGCATATATATATATGTGTGTGTGTGTGTGTGTGTGTGTATATATATATATATATATATATATATATATATATATATACAAAAATAGGTGGCGCATCATCACTCGCCTTAAAGAGAGAAATCTACAAATTACAAGGATTTTGTTTGTTTTGGATCATGGCATATATCTCTATAAACTAATCAATGTTTAGGAAAAATCATGTCTTTAGAACCTACTAATCAGTGCATATATAGACTAATCAATGTTTTGGATCATGTTAAACGTATATATAAAACTAATAATTATTGGCATGAACATAGGTGGCATAATAGGCATAACATCACCCCTTCAAAGAGGAAAATATATAATATAATTGATATATAATATATAATATATATAAAAATTTGTTACTTTAAAATAACAAATGTCTCTATAAAACAACAAATATTTACAAAAAAAAAAAAAAGAGGAGGAACAAAGCCCTTTTTGTTTGTTTTGGATAATGCCAATATATGTCTCTTTAAGATAATGAATATTTGCATATAATAGAAAAGAGGAGGAGTTTTGGATAATGGCGTGCATTTCTTTAAAATAATGAGTATTTGCGCATAACAGAAAAGAGGAGGAACAAAGACGTTTTTCACACAAGGAACTTCAGGCACCACATCTGCAAATGGAGTGGTAAGTCTATCAATCTTTGTTTACTCTACATATTTGTGTGCATGCATTGTGTAACCGTGTTCGAGGAAACCAACCTTTTGTGCATTTTTTTTGTCGACGAAATTCCAAGATCTTGGCTAGACTACAAGGTTGTCTTTGGTAAAACTAGCATGTTTTGACAAGCCAAAAGGATGTGAATTCTCTCCTTTTTCCATTTGTTGGATTTATGTTTTTTGTGTTATTTCTATTGAAAATTTCTATTTTTCATTTTGTGCAGTTGATGGCTGAAAAGTACTATTCCTTTGTCCGACCTCTTGAAGGAACATTGGTTTCTTTTGCTGCAGACAAAGCATTAGCCTCAAGATACTTGGAATGACTTTTAATGGATCCTCTACTTGATGGATGTAGTGCAGTTTCAAAGTTAAATTGAGAAATTTATTTCCATTTCAATGCTCTTTCAACGGCAAAAAGTGAGCATCTCTTCATCAATCACAAGAAGATTTAGAAATTTTCTCAAGTAGGAAAACGGAGTCTGTTACAATGTTTTTCATACAATGCACAACATCATGAGCTTCTGCTCGAGAGACACCGCATACCTAGCTAGGTACGATTGGGGGGGTAGGGGATGGCCGGCCCCCATGTAGGAAAACGGGGTCTGCTACAATGTTTTTCATACAATGCACAACATCATGAGCTTCTGCTCGAGAGGCACCGCATACCTAGCTAGGTACGATTGGGGGCAGGGGATCGCCGGCCCCCATGTAGGAAAACGGAGTCTGTTACAATGTTTTTCATACAATGCAGAACATCATGAGCTTCTGCTTGAGAGGCACCGCATACCTAGCTAGGTACGATTGGGGGCAGGGGACCGCTGGGCCCCCCCTCCGGGCCAGCGATCCCCTGCCCCCCATCGTACCTAGCTAGGTATGCGGTGCCTCCCTCACCGAAGCTCATGATGTTGAGGTAAAGTCACAATGTGGGAATTATTGCGAGAATTTGTCCAAAACTTCTTGTGAATGCGGCATAAGAGAAACTAGGTTGTAAGCTTAAAAACTCTTTTAATTTTGGGGTTTCCTAGAAAATTTCCCAGTTTTAGATGAAACAAGACGCTCCTAAAAGTATGACAAAAAGGCTAACGTATCCTTTTTTTTTGGTGTGTGTGTGTGTGTGTGTGGAAACTCCCACATTATCTGGGAAGGTAGAAAAACAAGAAAGATACAAGTAAGCTGATGCAAAGACATTTGCCATGGGAGCAAAGAGACAATCTTTTTTTTATCAAACTAGTGCTTGTGGACGATTTAGGAAGAGTGATAAGGTGTTGTAGGAGGTCGAGAGTAACCGCTAGAGTGGCTTCAACGATGACTTTGCACATCTGAGTCTCGAAGTACGACTACTCTTGCGAGTGTCCAACGTCAACAGCTCCCCAAGGGGGTAGAAGAGGATGGATTTTTGCTCCAATGGATCTACCCCCGTGTCCATTAGCTCATGAGATTTTCTTTTTGACATGTTTTGAGGTGTTGGCTGATAGATAGTATTCTTCTCCTCCCAATTTCCCAAGGAAAGTGGGTGGGTATCCTCATTTGTTCCATCCTCATTTGTCCCCATCGTCTTGCTTACTACCTCTGTAGATATGTTTAAACATTCATCCGGGGGACTCCTTAAGATCTCTTTCAGCTCGCCTCCACATACTTTTCACCACTGGCTTGTTGACAATCCCAACAGTTTCGAGCATAATGCCCAATTCAAAAACATTCACAAACGCTAGTTCTTTACAAAAGGCTCCAAAACTTCTCATGTTTAGGTCTACAAGCTTTGGAATGGGCACATCCATGCTCCAGAGAATGCATACCTTGATGTCTAAACCTAGTCTCATTCATTGCAGCTTGGGCATATAAACGAGCAGCCGACCCAACTTGGTGGCAATGGATTGAACGTGATCATGCAGCAAGATTGGGAGACTTTTAGAGGTGACCCACACCGTACACGAGCACATAATCTCTTCATCAGGCCATAACTCCAGGGTCCGCGACATGACGGGACATGACATGCGAAAGATGAAGCACCCCAAACTTCTCTTATGACTAGATCTTCAACTGCTTGCTTCGAGGCACACACAACAACATAGAATCTCTTTGCCTACTATTATAAAGTGTTGCACTTCAGACTTTATCCTTATTATGGAACATTGCAGAGCTGCCCAATCTCAGAGGCCTTGGGTGGTCATTTTCTTGCCCATGAAATAGAGCATGAAAGACTTTGCACAAGCCTTCAAACTTTGGAGAGCTTCAGTAGAATAGATGGAGAGAATTTTTATAACAAAAGGAGAACAAGAATACATCCGATGATACCACTTGCTTTGCCTGTTATAAACAACAACATTATTTCCCTTCAAAAAGAGCTCATTACCTTCTATCAGGAGGACTAACATTAGTGGTTATTACGAGCATTGCCTACCCCTTAGGACTAAAGAACACGGGGTCTTAAATGACCCCCTAACCATGGGATCCACGGAGGAGAAGTGCACGTAAAAAAATAGAGACGTGCGATGCCGTCAGGCTTTTGAAAAGTAAACTCAGACAAGCAGATAGTAAACTCAGACAAGCATTACTATATGTGAACACACCTATTTTTCAACGAAATGTTTATGCGTGTTGGGTTAGGGCATTGGGATGCCACAACACTCGTCTGAGTTTGAATCTATAACTGAGCATCCATTGCCAATTTTTTGATCACCGTGAGATATCCTCGAGATCCCCGCCCTCAACCATCTGCCATCGATCCCATGGCTGGGGGCTCATTTAAGACCCCGTGCCATTTAGTCACGCGGTTGCCTACCGCCAAGTCAATAACCCAATGAAGAAAATGACTCCAAAAGAATTCCGTAAAGCTTTATGGATTTTTTTTTTGAAAAAAAAAAAGGATTCTATAAAGCTATCAAGTAATTTTTTTATGGAGCCAATTTGAAAAGATTTATGCTCATTGCCCAACCATAAAGAAGAGATAGACAAGCACGAGTCTAACAACCTTTGTTATTCAAGAACTAATATTCCATCTTTTTCTCATCACATCCAGCACAGAAAACCATTTTTAGGCATTTCAAATTTGTTTTAATCTTTTTGGCATTTCAAATTGTTTTAATCTTTTTGGCATTTCAAATTGTTTTAATCTTTTTCATTTTTAAAGGACTCCAATTGCATAGTATGTGCTTTATTTTTGAGACGTTGATAAACAACTTCTGACATGTACATAGTAGTGTGTACATGCATGTGCGTTTGTACATATAAATGTAAATACATGCATTTTTGGAAGCTTTGCCAACTTGATATTAGGTTTGAAATATGGTAGACAATGTACACATCGTAAATAGTCATGTTTGCATGTCGATAATCGCACACATGTACATACTTGGACATGATGTTGAAGCCGTGGATGTGTTGCCAATTGGCTTCTTTTGGATCAGTGGTGTGATTTCAAGCTTTTTGAATGTGAATAATACAAGTGAGAAGTGTGGGGATGCTCATCTCACCTCAAAAGTTTGACACGTGTGATAATTGTCTATTTGCGGCTTTTGGTATACACTCATGCATGAATTGCCTTAAAAGTGATCAAAAATAAAAATTTGGTATGCGACCATGAATATTGAGTATTAAAAAGCATACCTACAAATTTTTGAGACATTTGGAGTCCATTTGGCATTTTTCCCACAAAAAAATGCATGTCAGGGATCAAAACTAGCAAAAAATGTCCCTAAAGCGGATCTAAATAATGTGAAAATGTTTATTTTTTCCACATCACTCATGGTGGCATGAGTTTTTAAACTGGGGGATGCTTTCTTGACCAAATATCAGCACTTTCTCCTCTTTATGTGGAAGGAGTAAAGTTTCTATAGGCGATCCTGTGCAATCCCGACTTGTTAAGTTCTTGTTAATGAGTGCGTGGAGTGAATTTGGGTTTCTTCTCTTAAGTTTTGCCCTTGGGAGAGTATATGGAATGAGGTTTCCATGGATTTGTGCATGCAAGAATTTGAGGGAAGAAGGTACGGCTTTCTGCAAGACAATCTGATCCTATATCATAACAACAATATGCATGCAAGTAGTAGTGCAGATGAGCAAGCCGTAGAGATATCCCTACTCACTCTTAGTGCAAAAAAAGTGGAGGGCCAAGAGCCCCCCATTGTCTGCATACCGTGCGGACGATGGGAGGGCTCTTGGCCCTCCTATTTTTTTAACCAAAAGTTAAATGTTTTTATTTTTCTAAATTCTGTTTTCCCATTGTGCCACCGATGCTTTTGCTCCTCCATGGGTCTACTCGCTTCGTTGTCATCATATTTCTCTCTCACTCTATCAAAGAATCATGACTATCCTAGCACAGCATGGGAGACATCCAATACAACTATTTATAGAGGTGGACGATGCTTTTTAGTGACCGATGCAATACTTTCTTGGACAACACCCAATTCCAAGAATCCTCAAAAATTGATGATGATGATGATTTTAGTTTTTAACTTTACTTCATTTTTATTTTTATTCTGTACCTAGATATTGTATTAGATCCACCAAGATTGTATCAATTTGGTCTCATAGGTCATTCTGGCCTTTTGAATACATTTAATATAACATTTCATCTCTCTCTCTCTCTCTCTCTCTCTCTCTCTCTCTCTCTCTCTCTCTCTCTCTCTCTCTCTCTCTCTCTCTCTCTCTGCGTGCAAAAGAAGGGCATGCCCAAGAGCCCTTCCATCATCCGCCTGCACATGGATGATGGGAGGGCTTTTGGCCCTTACCTTTTTTCAACATAAAGCAAGTGTAAAATTTTGGCCTTTCAAACCTTGTAGAGATATTGGCGGGTGGGTGGGGGGAGAGAGAGAGAGAGAGAGAGAGTAGAGACTTTTTGGATTTTTATCAAAAAAAAGGGGGGAGCTAGAGTCCCCCCATCATCCGCGTGCATGTGGATGATGGGGAGGCTCTGGCTCCCCCCCTTTTTCTCTGATGCAAAAGCTCCATTGAGACCCATTGGAAGGTATGAGTCCATATTTTGTAAAACAAAAAAGAATTCACAAGCTCTATTGAGGTCCGGTAGGAAAGTATAAATCCCAAATTTTGGGGAAAAAATTGGGGACAGAAGCCACCTGATCATCTACGTGCACACGGATGATCAAGGAGCTCCCGTCCCTATTGCTTTCTTAAAATCTTTGGATATTCTTATTGTTTACGTACCCAAAAATAGTTTTTGAAGATACTTAAATCTATATGTTAAAACTTTGTTAAGTTAGCTAATTTACTAATTCTTTTTGTCAAAACTAGCTAGTCAAAACAAATTGTGAAGACATTTTGATTTCTCATTTATGTATTAATTAAGAGACTCTATCTACATTCAAATATAGTGTGACCTATATTGTCCGCACAAGAGGGGGTGGTATGGGGTTTGTGTAGGGTCTTGCTCCGTACACAAGTAAAAAAAGTGTGATGAAGGTCAAAAGCACAAGAACTAAAGCTGAATGCTAGCGGTAAATCGTCAAAAGCACAAGAAGTTCTTACAAGGCTTTCTATCTGGAACGTCTTCACTTGGAACATGTTGATTGCAAGATTCACATGGCTATGGCAAGGTGTTACCATATACATGTGGTAGTGATGTGTGTGAACACACTAGGACCGCCGGGGCATTTTTTCCCTCTTTAGGAGGTTTTTTCCCCCGTGCATTGTATATACGCCCATCACTCTAGGGCTATCTATCTTTCCATTGCACACTAAGTAACACACTCTCTATTGTGTGCCTTGAGCTTCCTTCGTCTTCTCCAAGCTGTGTGTGTTTCTCTGCAAACCCTAATTCCAACAATTGGTATCAGAGCAGGTCACATCCTCCCTGGCTTAGTCGCCAGCTGCTCCTGCACACGCCTGCTCACTTTCTCCGATTTCAGTGAGCTTTGGTGAGCGTTCGCAGAATTTTGATTTGGTCTCATTTCGGCCTCTGTTTCCACTACAGGCAGTACTGCACAGGCTATTTCGTCATTTTGTGCAGAATTTTTGTCAGTGCCGTTTTCTGCATAACAGGTGCCTTATAGTCTTCTACGGTTTGTGCTATATAGCACAGGTTGTTCCCGCTCCGTTTCTCCTATTTTCGGGCAGTTTTCACATCAGGTGCAACATTTACCATGGCTGACAACAACAACACAGATGTGTTCAAGATGTTTGCTGCTGAGGACAGGTTGGATGGGGACAACTAGTCTATGTGGGCTTATATGATGCAACATGTTCTTGTGTCAAAAGGTGTCTGGAACATTGTGCAGGGCATTGATGTACGTCCTGGTTCTGAGGATGTAGGCGATGTTGAGGATGTTGCAGGTCTTGCTGCAAGGATTGCAGCTGTTAGAGTTGTTTTGCCTACGGCAGAACAAGCTCGTTGGGATGTTAAGGATGCGCAGGCTCATGCATTGATTGCGTTGTCTGTGAAGCGCACCATTATTCCTCACATCCGTTCAGCAAAATCTGCAAAACAGGCTTGGGATATTCTAGCAGGTCTTCATGCAAGCCGCAATGAGGCTAAAATTGCTTTGCTGCGTAAAAAGCTGGAGTCGAAGATTATGCATGAGGAAGATGATATGGACACTTTCCTTGCTAGTGTCAAGGATATCAATGAGCAGCTTATTTCTGCAGGTGAAGTCATTTCAGACAGTTCCCTTGTGCAGAGTGTTCTTGATGCCTTACCAGATTCCTACCAGACTTTTGCTAGTACTTGGAGACTGATGACGCAAGGAAATCTTGAAGTTGTCAAATTTGATGCATTATGCACATTGCTATTGCAAGAGTCACTTTCTAGAAAAAACAGGACTAGGCAGCGTGCAGTTGAACAGGCTTTTATTTCTTCTCAAAGAAAGGGTGGTAACAGTAATGCAGCCACTTCTTATGGTTCTGCTGCGAGTGACAAAAATTCTGTTCCTAATGCTTCTGGTGGCAGCACTTCGTCTGGCAATTCTGGTGATAAGGGCAAAAAGAAGATGCGTTGCCATTATTGTAAAGCCAATGATCACTTGATCAAGTCGTGTCCTAAGTTGAAGGCCAAAGAGACTAAGAAGAAAGAGGGTGGTTCCACTGTAAATGCTGGTTCCACTACAAATGCAGCCATTGTTGAGTCTTCTATGAAAGGAGACTGTGATGCTGATGTTGATGCAGAATGGGCTTTTAGCGCAGAGTGCACTTACAATCCTGTTGTCCATGATGCATGCTTGTCAGTTGCTGCAGATTCACATGTGTGGTATTTCGACAGTGGTGCTACAAAGCACATGACCTCACATCGTGAATTGTTTACCTCTGTCAAGTCAGTCCCTCATGGGAATTCAGTCACTTGTGCCAACAACGCCTCTTATTCAGTTCAGGGAGTTGGAAAGATTGTGCTCACTGCTGCTAATGGCAGTTCCTTCACACTTGTTGATGCACTTTATGTACCTGGGATCAAGAAGAATCTCTTGTCTGTATCCGCACTTGCTAGACTTGGACTTGTAGTCAAATTTATGGATGACAAATGTACAGTTCATGATCTCAGTTTTGGTGATGAAATTGTTGCATCTGGGCTTTTGTGCCGTGGGCTGTATAAGCTCACTTTGTATGACAAGTGTGGACAAGATTTTGCAAATGTTGTTGCAGATTCAAGGGCTATTTCAGATGCAAAACTTTGGCATGCACGTTTTGGTCATCTGAATTTTGTCAGTTTGCTGCGTTTGCAGAAATCTAATATGGTTGCTTCTTTGCCACCTCTTTAAGCACCTGTCAAACATGTTTGTGAAGGCTGTATTCTAAGTAAAATGCAGCATTCTAAGTTTCCAAAGGATGGTTCAGTTAGGGCCACATGCAGGTTGCAGCTTGTGCATAGTGATGTTTGTGGGCCCATGCAAACTCTGTCCTTGGGAAACTACCTGTACTTCGTGACTTTTATTGATGATTACTCCAGGCATGCATGGGTATTTCCGCTTAAAGCGAAGTCCAAAGGTTTTATGTGCTTCAAACAATTTCTGGCTATGGCTGAAAATGTCTCAAAATGTACTATGGGCACCCTCCGTTCCGATCGAGGGGGGGAGTATATGTCTCATGAATTTAATGCATTTTTGGCTAGTCGTGGGATAAAACACCAATGTACAGTGCCTTATACACCTCAGCAAAATGGTGTTGCTGAGAGGAAAAACAGGTCACTAACGGAAATGGCACGATGTATGGTCAAAAGTCAAGCTTTGCCGCATTCTTTTTGGCTTGAGGCCATCATGTGTTCCACTTATGTACTTAATAGGTGTCCTACGAAAGCTTTGCAGTCTATTACTCCATATGAAGCATGGCATGATAGAAAGCTTCTATTGAGCGCATGCGTGTTTCTGGCTGTTTGGCATATGCTTTGGTGACACAAGTGCAGCACAGAAAATTGGATGATAAGGCTGTCAAATGTATTTTTGTTGGTTATAGTGCTGAAAGAAAAGGTTACAGGTTGTATCATCCACAAACAAAACGTATTCTGGTTTCTCGGGATGTAGTGTTTGTGGAAGATTCTGTTCAGCCCTTGTTGTCATGTACTAGAGACAGTAATGTAAGCTCACAGGATATTTATGACACTTTGTTGCCTCTTTTCAGTGGTGGAAATACGAATGTAAGTTCCAATGAGGCAAATGTACAACCTATGGGGGTTTCTGAAAATGTTTTAGAACAGACTATTACTGATGCAAATGTACATGATGTACTTGATGAGGAAAGGGCTGAAAATGAGCAGGCTAGAGGTATGCCAAAATGGCTGGTGCACACTTTGCGTGACAGTAAATTGGATGCACCTTTGTCTAGTCGTACTCGTTCAGGCTCTTGCCATGCATCTTATGCATCAGATTGTTATGCTTTGGCTGTGTCTAGTTTACATGATGTTGAGGAGCCTCTTTCTTTTGATGAAGCACAGAATTTAGAAAATTGGATGGCTGCCATGCAATCAGAATATGATGCACTTATAGAGAATGACACCTGGACTTTATGTGAATTGCCTCCTGTCAAAAAGGCCATTGGTACGAAGTGGGTTTACAAGTTGAAACGCAAGCCGGATGGTGAGATCGATCGCCATAAGGCTCGACTTGTTGCAAAGGGTTATGCACAACAAAAAGGCATAGATTATGAAGAGACTTTTGCTCCCACTTGTCGTATGAATACTGTGCGTTTTCTATGTGCATTGGCAGCTCATTTTGGTTGGGATGTACATCAATCAGACATTGTTACTGCTTTCTTGAATGGTGACGTATTTGATGAAGTTTATGTAACGCAGCCTCGCGGTTTTGTCATAAAAGGACAAGAGGACAAAGTGTGCAGATGTAAGAAGGCTTTGTATGGGTTGAAGCAATCTCCTCGTGCTTGGTATGAGAAAGCTGACACTCATTTGGTTAAACAAGGCTTTTGTAACAGTCCAACAGAAATCATATTGTATGTAAAGCGTGAGGATGATGTATTTCTCATTGTGGTTCTTTATGTTGATGATTTGCTGATCACTGGACCAAATGAGAGACATATTGCTGAATTTAAGGCTGATTTGAATGCTACTTTCAAGATGAAAGATTTGGGGCTGTTGCATCATTACTTGGGTATACAGTTTAAGCAGTGTGATGGTGGTATTGCCTTGTGTCAGAAAAGTTATATAGAGACATTGCTATGTAAGTTTGGACTTGAGGATTGCAAACCTATTGCCACTCCCATGGAAACATGTTTGAAGTTGAGTCTACATGATGCTGGCGATCCTGCTGATGTCACTCTTTACCAAACTGCTGTTGGCTGCCTCATTTATGTATGCAACACGAGGCCGGATATTCAGTTTGCAGTCTCACACGTCAGCAGATTTATGCATAGCCCAGGGTCTAAGCATTGGCAGGATGTCAAGAGGATTTTCCGCTACCTTAGTGGCACTTTGCATCTTGGCATGTTTTATCCCAAGGGGGGATCATTGCCGCCAGACTTACATGCTTTTTCGGACTCAGATTGGGCTGGTTGTTTTGACACGCGAGTGTCCACAAGTGGTTTTTGTTTCATGCTTGGCAGTTCATGTATATCATGGTTGAGCAAGAAGCAACCTACTGTGGCCACTTCGAGTTGTGAGGCTGAGTACAGGGCAGTCCTCACAGCTATGGTTGAGTGTGTATGGCTCAGATGCCTTATGGCTGATTTGGGTGTTGGACAGGACACTGCCAACACTATCTACACTGACAGTCAGAGCGCATTGGCAGTTGCGAGGAACCCAGTTTTTCATGCTCGCACAAAGCACATTGAGGTGCATTACCACTATGTCAGGGAGAGGCTCTCAGCAGGAGAGATCAGCTTGGCTTATGTGCCAACACAGGACAACCTTGCAGATCTTTTCACAAAGGCACTGTCTCGTGAGAAGCTTGAAGCTTTCCGCAAAGCTTTGGGCTTACTCCCCTTTGTGGACTGATCCTGTCCTTAGAGCATGGCACTTCCCTTTACTCATGTGCCAGCTCTCGTTCACCGCATCACTCCAGGGGGGATTTGTTACCATATACATGTGGTAGTGATGTGTGTGAACACACTAGGACCGCCGGGGCATTTTTTCCCTCTTTAGGAGGTTTTTTCCCCCGTGCATTGTATATACGCCCATCACTGTAGGGCTATTTATCTTTCCATTGCACACTAAGTAACACACTCTCTATTGTGTGCCTTGAGCTTCCTTCGTCTTCTCCAAGCTGTGTGTGTTTCTCTGCAACCCTAATTCCAACACAAGGAAGCTTTGGGCTATGCTTGGCATGGCTGTTTTAACCGGATGCAAAGGTATTCCCTTACTCCTAATGCTTTCGTATCCTACACCCTCTTCTCATGTCTCTCGGACGAGTTTCATCAATGGTGTGGACACTAACTTGCATTAGCAACCCGTTCACAAGAAATCGGGGAGGTGGGAGCACCCTTATAGTTTATGCACCCACAAACGAGTGGGGTCATCCTACTCCCTTTTCTTTTTTACTTGGTTGGCATATTAATCAATTCTTATCATCACTTGTTTGGCCTACCAATATGGAACTATAGGTTCAAAATATTTTTGAGGCAAGAGCCATGTGAGGATGAGGACCCTCTCCTGTTTTACTTAGTTTTCTGTCAAGTGCGTCAAAAATTTGTTGGAATTAGGGTTGCAGAGAAACGCACACAGCTTGGAGAAGACGAAGGAAGCTCAAGCACACAATAGAGAGTGTATTACTTAGTGTGCAATGGAAAGATAGATAGCCCTGGAGAGAGAGCGAAGTCAGGATCAGGACCTGGTCTCACCTCATCGTGAGTCAACTACTAGTTGCACGTGCTATGGCGAAAGCAGTGATTTTATCAACCAGCCTGTAGCTAGCGGCGAGCGCATGAATGCTAACAAACAGCGAGGCTACATGCGAGAGACCGAGTGAAAGAGAGACAGTGACGTCTAGATTATCATTTTTCAAGAGAAAATCTTGAATCAAACCTCTTTGTAGCTGCCCACGCCGGCGTGGACTACTATAGAGAGAGAGAGAGAGAGAGAGAGAGAGAGAGAGAGAGAGAGAGAGAGAGAGAGAGAGAGAGAGAAGAAGAAGAAGAAGGGAGTGTTAAGGTCGTAGGAAACTATCTTAAATCAAAACTCTTTGTAGCTGCCCGTGCCAGCGTGGACTGCTAGAGAGAGAGAGATCTAGCCTAAAAGTTTTAGTGTAAAAAAAAACCAGGTCCAGTGTTGAATTTACGATTAGCAAAAAATGTAGAAATATACACAAGTTTAGGCTTCAACTTTTGACCTAAAAAACCAAGAGAATTTCAAGTTTGACCTGATTTTCTTATGTTGGGGAAAATGTATTTTTCTAGCCCTGATCTTATTATGGGGTAGGGAATGGTCACTTGCTGACCATTCCTCGAAATCCGTGCTACTGCATGGCAAACGATGGAGGTCGGGAGCCGTGTGGGAGCGTGGATTTCTGGGTGAATGGTTATCAAGTGACCATTCCCAATCGTCAAGGTCCAGGTGAGGGGGGCCATGATCGCAGATTCTACACGCTGATTTGTCAGCTACACAACAATCCCGCTATTCATAAGCTTTTATGTATTCTGCATTCTAACATGTCAACACCATAGTAGCTCTGCCATTGCTGTTAGCTGTTGCTTAGATATTCTCTATGATGATTTGACAGAGTCTCACCTGTTGTGTGGTTACTCAAATTCCATGCACTGACTTGTCAACAATCTGGCGGCGCTGCCCTTTCTGAACGTTGAGTTGTCTCAGATCCAACAATGCATTATTGACTTTCCTCTCAGGAATGTACAGTAGATGAGCGGCCTAGATTGGCTGCCCCCGACCGTGGACCTTGACGGATAGGTCCTCGCTTAAAGTGTGCATTGTGGGGCTTCTATTCCAAATTTCCAATGTATGGACTATTGAAATTTCAATGGGTCACAAGAGGAGTGAGTCTTGAGAGAAGAGAAGGATGTTGACAACAATTGAAACTTCAAAAATCCAAACCCTTTCCATGATTGGCATTCAAGGGTTTCCAGTGAACTCGGCTACCTAAAACAGGCACCCTCATTGTTTTGAGGTTTACCTGTACGATGTTACTTAATAGTGATTCGGGAGTTCATATTGAATGTTGTATCTTTATTGCCAAGGATTCCTTCCCAGGGGATAAGAAATGGGTCTGAGATATTCACAAAGTGCAGGGGTTTCCCTAGTTACTTCTCTTCTTCCAATTCCGACAGTTCAGAAGACAGGCCGGAAGTGGAGTCCTCCTATCATCAGGGCCGGCAAAACACTAGAAAAGGCTCAACTCCGTCAAAATATTTATCTTTTCCTCCTCCTCCATCATCTTCGGGGCACCGTTATGGGAAGAGGAGTTTGGAGGGGACACTCGTGAAATCAAGGATGACAACTCCACTCCAGAAGGGGACAAGTCCAGGCGTGAGTTAGGTTTTAACGACATGGTGGACCCCTTCTATAGGGGACCAAAACTGGAGAAAGACAATCCTTCTGAATGTAAAGGGAATGGTCAGGATACTTGGTCGGGCGAAAATGAGCCTGGAGAAAAGGAAGGACTAGGAGGGGTTTCCTAGCTTTGCCCCTTCCTGCTTCCCAAAAAAGAGAATGGCAAGTATGAACCCGAGGATGAGAAAAGGAGCAGCAGTAGGTATTGGAAATGTATTTAGTCCTTTGATAAGCCCTCTTGCATGATATCTATGATTATACAAACAATTATTCGGTTCTATTACTCCAGGCTTCGCCTTAACAAAATCTATTGCCTAGTTTTCTATGACGATGACCTTTTTGATATTATTTGTATCTCAAGGAAATCCACTTTTGATAAATATAGACAACTAACGGTTACTTCAGGGTGGAATTCGCTTTGGTCACCCCCCAACTAGGTAACATAATGTTAATGTGTTAGACTCACAGTCCTAGAATGATGGTTCGACTCAATCCCCATCTCTTTAAAAGTACGCCCACTGTGGCATGATGATACATGACAAGGGATCCTAGCTTAGAATGCAATGGATGTATGTGGGTGTGTCCCCATCTACCTACTCCTTTTGCTAGGGATTTGGACACGCAAGGAGAAGGGTCTGTTGCTAGCCCTTATTGACATAGAGCTACTGCCTTGGCAAGAGTTGTTGTCTTCGCTTTGTCAACCAGATAAAAATGTAAAGGAGAAAATATTGAATATAATAAAATTTGATCCTCACTCAAAAACTTGCAAGGGGCATAGTGGGTATATGCGCACACACACACAAACACACACACAAAGAGATGGCACACAACTAGGATTGAGGTGGATGTGCTAGTGGTAGAAATTGTAACTAAAACATGTAGGCTACCCTCATTCTAAAACATGTAGGCTACCCTCATTCTGCTTTTTTGAACAAGCCCAACAAGATTGCATGGTGACAATTCGTGTTCCATACCATGTGACCTCTTGGGCTTGAAAGTTTATGAGGGTAACTAAAATTGTAGGCTACCCTCATTCTGCTTTGTTGAACAAGCCCAACAAGTAGAAATTGTAACTAAAACATGTAGGCTACCCTCATTCTGCTTTGTTGAACAAGCCCAACAAGATTGCATGGTGACAATTCGTGTTCCATACCATGTGACTTCTTGGGCTTGAAAGTTTATGAGGGCCCTTACTCTAGTAAGCTTGTCCCTTGTGTTCTAAATAGGTCTTGCTTCTATGAGCTGCATTATACACACTCATCCCTTTGTCACTGCATTTTGACACAAGAAATATCAGCCACATTAATACTAAAGAGAAGTTCCTAATGGTACATAAGTTGAATACTTTGTCTCCTTTGCATGTGCTACGACTGCGTATTTTCAACTTAATATCCACCACCTCCATCTATGCTTAGATAGAGTGTAAGAACTAAATAAAAACACATATGTGAATGATTATTGAAATACGTAGAAGTACCTTGACTAGTTTGGGATTTTTGATATAGTAAATTGCTAGTTTTTGCTCGGTTTAGTTATCGCTCGAAAAAACTTGCTCGGGATTGGGGATTCCTCAAAGACTCTATGCATGATTACAAACATCTTTTGTGAAGGCTCATAGAGTTTGAATCACAAAATAGACCATAAACTTGATAAAAATTGAAATCTGTATTGATTGTTGAGACATTGAGTTTGACTTGATGAATCTTATTTAAATTTGAAACTTGACTTAGAGGCTTAAAACATGTCATAAAAGGACTGACCAATGAAAAAATTGCAAAAAATTGTTCATCTTATCATTTTACGTCAAAAGTAAATAATCATTTTTTTTTTTGGCTCAAAATGGATCAAGGTTGATACCAAAGATTTTAGGCATGATTACAAACATCTTTTGTGAAGGCTCATAGAGTTTGGATCACAAAATAGACCAAAAACTTGATAAAAGCTAAAATCTGTACTGATTGTTAAGAAATTGAGTTTGACTTGATGAATCTTATTCAAATTCTATGAAACTTGACTCAGAGGCTTCAAACATGTCACAAAAAGACTAAGTATTGAAAAAAGTGCAAAAAATGCTCATTTTAGGTCAAAAGTAAATAATTGCATTTTTTGCTTTTGGCTCAAAATGCATCAAGGTTGATACCAAAGACTCTATGCATGATTACAAATGTCTTTTGTGAAGGCTCATAGAGTTTGGATCACAAAACATATCAAAAACTTGGTAAAAACTAAAATCTGTAGTGATTCTCGAGAAATTGAGTTTGACTTGATAAATCTTGTTCAAATTAGGTGAAACTTGACTCAAAGGCTTAGTTTAGGGTGAGGAACATGTGTGTATGCTCAGGTGACCAAAAATATGACAAAGTTTACCAGAAGTAAATAATCACGATTATTTACTTTTGTCGAATTTTCAAACTTTTTTGGCCAACCAAGCATACCACAAGTTCTATCGTGTTGTATTGAGCACTCACATCAAATTTGCTAAAATCTGGACCTGTAAAGTGAAAATTGTGGCCAATTTTATAAAGGTAGTCTGCAGACACAAAATTGTTGACAAACTGAGTAGGATTTATCCAAACTTGGTGAAACTTTTCTAGGGAGCTTAAATTGAGTTGCTTTATCTGTTTCTATCAACATCTTGAAAACTTTTTACAAAAAAATCCAGAATTATTATTTACAACTGCTCCAGATTTGAGATCTTTTGCACAACTGAGTATACCACAAGGTCAAGCACATCAAGTAGTCTACTCATATTAAGTTTGGTGAAATTTGGATCGCAAAAGTGAGACTTAAGCCAGATTCTTGAAAACTAAGTCTACGGACACTAAACAGATGATAACTTGGACAAATCTTGTTCAAATTCAGTGAAACTTGTCCAGAGATTATAAAAATATGTTTATATGGAAAAACAAGCCTTAAAAGTGAGAAAAATAAATAATCAATTATTTACTTTTGAGCCCCAAAGACAAGATTTTGGACTTGTTTGAGCTTGTACAGCATTAGAACAACAAAATACAAGGTCACCGGTCAAGTTTGGGTTCCATCAGATCAAAATTATTACATGATAACTCAGTTTCCAGGTTGCAAATTAGTCCTTTAGCTCTTTACAATGATAGAATTTGGAAATCTCAAATGTTGACTCACATAGCCCAGATTTGGAAGTTGGAACACAGTGCAGTCAAATCACATAGAAGAACTTGAAGGATTGCACAATCCAAAAATCAGCAAGTGCAAGCTAGTGCATTGTAGACTCGGTCAAGAATCAGATGAACAGGGGTACAAAATCACATTGGATTACAGATTAGGCTATTCAAAGCCCAAATTTTCATCATTTCAAAGCCTGCAATCAATTCTGACACTTTCAAGCTAGAGTTAGTCAACTCTTGTGAGTCCGAGCAGTAAACTGTAAAAGTGATTTGACAAAAGAAGTCTTATCAAACTTGAGCAAGAGTAATTTTGCTAATCAACTGTTATAGAATTGACATTTTATTATTTATTGCAGCTGACAGGTGGAAAAGGCTTGACAGAGCTAGGCTATTGCAAAGGATATCATATTTTATGTACATTTTATTATTCAAGTGCTCCTTATGAGCTTTAGCCATTCATGACCGGCCGGCCAGTTTGTAACCAATTTGACCATTCAAGAAATCTATATAACAAATACGTGCAAGAGGGAAATGGTCACTCTTGCACGGGGGGAGATTGCACCCAGTGCTTGTGTTGTTCTTCTCTCCTCTTCTCTCTTCTCTCTCGACGTGCCGACGTAGTACTCCGCTCTAGGAGGTGCGCCAGCACGTGCGCTGTCTTGCTCTTTGTCTCTCCCTGTTCGTGTACAACTTGGATTATGCGTTGTGTGATTCGAGGTATGTAGATTTTTTTGTTTCATGGCTTGTAGTACATTGTTTTTTCTATTTTGCAGGGCTTGCGACGTTTCCGTCTGTAGCATCAACACCAGGATTTTCTAAGAGATACTTCTTACAAACCAAGACAACATGGAGTCAAATCGAGCCGAGAGTTCAAATGCATGAGAACCAAAGCTAACCAGTAGCTGTAGAAACACATGCACAATTGCAACATAGCGAATTTTACAGCTATATGGCTACATTAAAGATAAGGTTTTGTATATAAATCCGGAAGGCCATAGGTATCTTATGAGTGGCAAAGCAGCATAGGAGACACGATCCTATAGATTAGAGTAAAGCCAGATTCAAAGAACTCCCAGATGTTCATAGACTTTAGTGGAGCTAGGTATTGCAAGCTCAAAGACAAGGTGCAGATAGAAGTGCAAAAGATGGATCCAAGTGGTTATCCAGAAAACCTGCACGAGCCCACAAAGCATCCATTTAGTGCATACGCAATCAGGATTGTTGTACATGGATAACATTGGTCAGATCTATAGTCGAGAACCATAAAGGGAAGATCCAAAATTCAACCAATAGAGGACAATCTAATTGGAGAACCAAGCCAAAGATGATACAAAGGTCAAGATGGAGCAGTCTAGAGCTTGCTGCTCAGTGTTCTAAAAGAAGCCAATCTAATTGGAGAACTAAGCCAAAGATGGTACAAAGGTCAAGATGGAGCAGTCTAGAGCCTGATACTCAGTGCTCTAAAAGAAGAAGTTGACAACTTGGCAAGCACAAAAATAAAAGCTCCTCTGCAAGAGCTTGACATGGCAGAGCCAATTGAAATACCACCAGTCATGGAATATTGCTCAGATTGGGAAAAAAGGTGGACATTTTTCTAAAGATTGTTCAAGAAATCTAGACAGTAGGGACACATAAATTGCCAAGCAAGGTACATAGCAATTTGGACATGCGGATCTCGATGTAAGTGCATTTAACTTGTCACTTTTAATGCAAGTAGATGATTTTGCATTACTGTTAGAAGCACCAGTAAAAGCACTACAAGTTCAAAATCAGCATAAAGATGCACAGACACCTGAAAAGATTAAAATTGATTCTTTCAACAACAAACTCCTATGTGAATTTGGTTGAGGTGTCCAAATATCATTGAATGTTGAAAAAACTGTTAGGTTAATCCTTTTTGTACAATTGCCCTTTTTGGTCTACATAGTGTGCAATCATTCATGAGTCTAAGGGACACATCAAACAGAATTCTGTTAGAATTTTATGGCACCCATAATTCCTATGCACACTATGTAGACCAAAAAGGGCAATTGTACAAAAAGGATTAACCAGTGTTTGAACGACCCACATCCCAACTCATAGAAGTGCGTCCAGTGATAAAGTATGGTTCATTTCAGAGGATAGAAACTAGTATAGCTCATCCTCTCTAGAGTTAAAGGATATTAACCGAGTGAACCCAGAAATCTGTTCAGAGCCACACTCTCCTCGATAAAAAATCAAGCGTCAATGTTGTGACCAAATGAGCATATACTTTGACCAAAACAGTCATAGATATAGATGAGAGTCTAAGATCTATGATGACTTGGGTCCTGAAACCATAGAAGCTCATATCATAGTAGACCCATGGGATAGACAATATCAGGGCAAAGATAATACTATCTACATCTTGACTTGGGGAATAATTTGTCATGTGTCATGGCGATACCTAGGAAACTATACAGAAAGTTTACTGATACCAAATATCAACACTGCTGCTCAAAGTGTGCCTTCACAATACCAAAAGGTGAGACTAAACCAGAATCAAACAATTTTTAGATCTCACAATGGAGCAAGTGATAGTAACTACCCTAGGAAGAGGGGAGCTGCAAATCCATCAAGCGTAGCTCTAGTACCAGAAAATGCTACACCAATTAGAAGCCCAAGAACTTCTAGCTAGTAAACCCCTTCAAAGAAAAAACCATTGGAAGATCATATGGTTGTTGGAATTTTTCCTTTGACTCAAATCCGATCAAAATCTGCAGAAAAATTCTTTTACGAAGATCATTAGGGACAAAAGTTTCAGTTGATTTTTACAAGTCAAAGCCGAAAGCCGACAAATCCCATATTGTTCGAGCAAGTGCATGCGACCAAACTCACATATGCATATGGAGATGCAGATGGCAATGAATACCAGCAAGTTCATGACCTTGTACAAGCCCCTACGAATGTTAAACTTGAAGTCAAAAACTATCTGCAAATGATGAAAAGCCTCAAGCTGCCAGAATAGGTGACAAAAAAGTCAAAGTCAATGGAAGATAAAACCCAAAAAACTACACAAAGGTCACCGCCAAAATCTCCTTCAAAGAGACAGATACTTCCAAAAAGTACAGTGAATCTTCTAAAATCAAAGGTTACTCAGATGCCGGCTCGTAATGCTCAATAGTTGCAAGAAAAAGCTGCAGTATCATAGTCATACGAGTCAACATCAATGAAAGCAGGTGATCAAGACAAAGCCAATGTAGAAAAAGCTCAATCCAAGGATACTGCCACAACAAAAACAATCAATACAGAAAGAAATTCTGAGAAGATCAAGTAAAACATCACAAGTGAGAATGAAGTAAAGCTGTTAAGTGAAGTATAGCTAGATTTTTAGTTAGACAAGAACCTCATGTCTTTTTGCACTTGGAAAAAATGTGGCCAACCACAACTGGAAGATGCTCCTAAATTTGTGAGAATATATGGAAACAAACGAGCAAAATGTTAGGGAATCATCTCCACCGCCATTCACGTAGGTCCATAGATCATCACGCCCAGTTCCATGTAATGACAAAAAAGGATATACCAGACGACATCATAGCGGGAATGCCAATGTCCCACAAGATGTTAGATTCAAAGTTCAAACATGACAGAGTCATCACATGCAACAAAGAATGAAGACCAAGATTGATCACCTTCAAACAACAGCACAAAGTCCTCAAGAACAGTTAAAATGGAGACTGATATCAAAGTAGATCTTATTGAAGATGATTCATCTCCATCAAATAGAATTTTAGAAGAGCTTAAATCAAGTCAGGTAATAGAAAGTGTAGATCAAATAGAGCAAAGGGAAACCATGAAAGCTATTGAGCAGAGAATGCCACCAAAGCAAGAAGTTAAGAAGAACAGGGGTGCAGACAACCAACAATCTTTCGGAAGTCCACAAATCCAGACATTTCCAGCTAAATCAGCTGATAAAAGTTAAATTGGAAAACAGAGTCTCAAGACACCCTCCATAGAGACACAATTAGATCAAGATGAGACCATGGCAAAACTATGACAAAAGATCTTCAATAGAACCAAAAATGAGAATAGCTATAATCCTCAATAATACAATTGGAGCAAGTCTCAGATTCAATGCTCTACTCGATAAAGAAGCAAAGTGCAATATGGTTGCAGACAACATCCTTAGCATTATAGAGATTACTTAGGGAAATCCAGATAATAGAGAAATCATGGGTAAGGCTACAAGCCAAAAATAAATGGTTGCTACTCTTAGCATCCAATAGCATGAAGAGCAAGTAAAGTTTCAGGTGAAGCCTTCAAAGGAAATGCTTCCAGATGTCATCCTTGGACACCAGTGGTTAGACCAACATAAGGCCTACAAAGAAGTTATACTGCTAATACTCTCTTTTCCAAGAGGTAGTCCATGGGCCGCAACATTTAGAGGTAACGTTAATGCTGGATTCAAAGTTGCAAGTCACAAGAATTAAAGAAAAATCTTGTAGACAAAGATAAAGCTAAAGTGGAACTTCCACCGACTAGTAAAGAAGATGTGAAAGCATATGCTGCTATATCAAAGAACGCTCATGGATCAGATACTTCTAGCAAGTCACGCTTTCAAAACTTCAAGTCAATTTCTGACCCAACTGAAACCTCTAAGGAGACAGACACGTAGAAAAGCAAAGGTATTTCAGTCAAAGTACTCAAGAAATCAAAAGATAGCCAATCAAGTGTTTGTTTCGAGCAGTTGAATCACAGTCAATGATCCGGTTTGGATTAATTTAAAGACGTGAACTCAACACAAAAAACAAAAACATGGGATGGATAGCATCACAATGAAGCTTAAAAGAACAAGAATACTATAGAGGTAATAGACATATATGGGTACCAAAACCGCAGGTTAGAGCATATGAAGTACCGTCAAGTCCCTCCCAAGAAATAAGGCCCACAAGGTATCAACCTTGACAATATCCTAGGATACCTAAGAAGCAGGTATACAACAGAACAACATCGAAAGATGCTGAAGTCTACCACAACTCTCAAGAGGATATAGAATAGAGACAAATTTCAAAGGATCTTCCTCTTAGACAAGGATTCTACACAGGTTATACAAATATTTGGCTACCAGTCAATGACAAGCCAACTGCAACTACACCAGACTTGCATCAAGATCTCAAGAACTCAACAAAACCTAGAGTGAAGCAGAGTCAACAAAGGAGATACAAAGGTCTCCAATGCTCCCAGTCAAAATCCAAATGCCGACAGTGAACAAAGGCCTACAAAAACATCAAAGACTCCTATCAACACGCCTAATTGGAGAATCAAATAGATAATGGAGTCTTCACAGTCAAAGCAAGACAACCCAACCAACGTGAATGCAGATTTAAAGAAGATAAAATAGGTATGGAAAAAAAAACCTTCAATGCCAACTTGGTCCTTCACTAATCCTCTTTTTGAGGATTCAAGCTTACTTTTACCTGAAGAAACGTTTGTAGTAAGTACAAGAATGTAAAAAAGTCACCAGGGTGCAAAAAGGACTCTTTGGCATAGTCAAAGTCGGCAGGCTGCTAACCCATAAAATGAGCAAAGCATTAGTTCCAAAGCTTCAAGTCATAATAAAATATGAGCTAAGAGTCGTACTTATCAAACTTACTCTCAATCTAGAAAGAGTTGAGAATATCTAAGTTGTATCGCTCATGCTAGATGAGATTAGCATAAGAGTCGAAGTCTATTAAGTTACAATTGGGGGAGTGTTGTAGAGTCCAACACTCATGCACAATGCACAATAAGATGAGAGGACATATCCTTGACAATGAAAACCATCCTTAAAGGGGTGCAAGCTTGCAAAGCCATGTCATATGCTTTTATAGCTACACCATCTTTTTGAAGAACCCCTCAAAACCTTTCTTGCACAACATATTGTTTCCCATGCATTTCTATGTATGTATATAGCATGTCCCACTATTGGACATATGCATTAGACACTCTTTTTTGCTTCCACCTAAGCACCTTGAGTGGACTATAATAGGAAAACCAAGGTTCCATCATGCTACTCTCTCATATTTTCTTTAATTCCATATCTATCAACAAATAATCCCTTGAGTACTTTATTAATATCTCCATGCTAATAAGTACTCCAATAATGCACGTATCCCAAAGACACTTTTTTTCCACTTAGTTTTTCTTCCTTTGGTCATCCAGGTATTAGAACCAAATCTAGAACCTCATCATTCCACTTTCCTTGCACATACTTTTCATAAATAAACAGTAGCCTCATCATTATGCTATTACAAGGGACAAATGTAACATCATCTCTCACATCAAACAACTTTAAAACAATGAAGATGTTGCAGAAAACTGAACCTCTTCAACAAATTCAATGACAAATGAAGACAATCAGTCCATAAACAACTAATCAAAACCTTCCATTGCCTCCACGGACACTTCTCAACAATGCCCGATGACAAGCACTAAAATCAGAAGGGGGAAACGTTAACTAGAACCCATAGTAGTTAACAAGAGCTGCTAAAGATCGAAGACTTATGAATGCACATCAAAGATGAATATGAAGAAGAAGTAAAGATTGGAGTTACACATTTTTCACATTTTTTTTCAAAATGGCCATGTATTGTAATTTTCCAATTTATTTAGCCATTGTGATAATTGTAATGTGTTACGGGATCAATAAGAGTTCCAAGATGTAAATAATAGGTCAATTAGCATACCTAGGTTGCAGATACAATAAGTTGTGGAGCCTCAAAGGTCTTGGGTGCCATACATTGCATATTTTAGATCTTGGCTAAGGTATAAAAGCAAACTTTATAAATATTTTATTAAGTTTTTGGATAAGAAATACACAGTGTGAGTTAACGGAGCTCACTTCTCTCCTTCTCATGTTTCCTACTCCCTTGTCGATTGTCACATTGCAGTGTCGTCTATTGCGTTGCAACGACAACTAAGAGCTCTACGCATTGACGTAAACATATCATGGTAAACTGTAGCTTTTGGGGTCGCTAACCCGTGGCCTAATTTCATCATAAATAGGAATTTAAGCTAAAAAACTACAAAGTAAGCATAGGTGGAGTATTGGGGCATCATTGCTAAGTATTTAGATGCTTGGGGTCAAAAACGACTAGGTCAAAAACTCACGGTTGTTAATAATTGTGATTTTTGCACTTCATCAAAAGTGAGATTTGAGACCATAAGCATCTGTGCGTAGGTCTTATATACATGTCCTAGAAGTTCCATAACATTTAGATGTCATTTGATGCTATAATGATCATGTTTTGTTTGCCAATTAGCGATTAGCTTTTGATGGCTTTGGTCATTTGAGTGTAGCTTGTGTTAGATGCAAGTTGTCTATTGTTTTCCAAGAGATTGGCACCCTCTTTTTAGCCTCTATGCACTAGTCAAGTCAGCTTCGTCCCATGGATTGACAATTATGTGCGTGGTTCTCGCTATGTTGCAATAAGACAGGAGTGAGGTTAGAAACCCATCCCACATCAACTTTGATTTGATTGATGTGGCTAATCTCATGTTTTTGTGTTATGTGGACTTCATAAATTTGTCAAAAAGGGTTAGTGGAATATATTGGTGAAATCTGGTGCCCTATGGTGGCTCTGAGTGCCCGTAGTAGGTCAAAGTGTTCTTGTACGCTCTAGGTCACAACATCAAAGCTTTCACTCTCTCTAGATCTAGCAAGTGGAAATGAGGTATGATTTTCCCTAATTGTCTACAAGTGCGCGACTAACCCGGAGTCTCAAGTGTACACTTAACTTCTTTACGTTGATTGCTCATGGCATATCACTTCTGTCTCAAACGGCTCATCATTTTGACATTCAATCGCTGATTGTCCTTGATTTTGCGAACTTGATATATTATAAGTTGCTCAAAAATTTAACTTGTACCAAATCTTTCTAAATTTGACATGCTTGAAGCTCTTTCTTTGTTAATCCAATGTTTGCTTTCAAAACTCAATTTTGGATCTCTTGGTTTTTTTTTTTAATGCTTACTAGTAAAAAATTAAAGACAATTATAAAAAAATAATATTATTTGGCAAAAATAGAAAAAAATATTACACACTCATCTATACATACTCTCACTCTAAGTGTCATGATTGTCAAAAAATTGTCAATATGGCTCATTATTATGCTTGATAGAATAAAACTAGATAAAAAGAAAAATTCATGCAAAAAATAAATTTTATACACTATACATACAAATTCTTATTATCTTGTAGCTGATGGTCTTGTAATAGGCTACTATGACTATTGTCACTCCCTCCTTTCCATTATAAGTGGTCTCGATCAAAGGTTAGTGTAATGCGCAAGGGCGGGAACAATGTATCTATGCAAGTTCGTGTAATGTGGCCCTATTATGCCAATGGAAAAGATGCATGGGGTAACAATATGTTGTGCAAAATCCAAAACTTCTTGGTCAGTGCACATCTAGGGAGCACCTAGGATGATTGCTTTGTTAAGATTGGTATCTGCTCACGACATGACATTGATGTAAGCATTAACAGTTGTGGATGTTGATTGGTAGATTTACTTGACCTACATTGACCATCTTTCCACAGTTTGCAGATTTAAGCTCTATCTGAGTTATTGTTAATGGTACATCTCACATCTGCATGTATGTGTAGTTCTTGATTGCATTTTCTCAAGTTCTAGTGTCTACAAGTATGCGCTCCACCGATCCATCTGGAAGCTATATCCAGATGCATACATCCATACCTCCAATATAATTTTCCTCTGTCTGAATTGATTTGATTTGAGGAGGTGCTATTGCAAGTTGTGGTAGAATTTATACGGTGTGTTGACATTCCTTGTGCTTTGAAATCAGCAACTTAGCTTCCTCCTAAGCCTATGCTTGATTATCTTGTGCTTGCATCCTTCTTGATGTGGCATCATGGATCTTATCCATCATCTCCATGGTTAGTGTTAAATGGAACTTTTTAACCTACAACCACTAATCCAGTTGGGCATCTCTTCTCTCTTGAATGTTGCAAGCTTTATGGCTCCACTTCATCATATAAATCATGAATCACAAATGGGACATTTCTTTGATTTTTTAACTTTTGAGAGTGTTGTTTTAAGGTGTAAGACTAGCACATAATTACCCTTTTTAAACTCCTTGTTGATTACATGTTTATCATGAAACTCCTTCATGCATCATTTTTGTGCATATATATTTGCAATAGCTCATAATCCTATTTTATCCAGCTTCTTGAGAACATCTATCCTTTCTGATAGCTCATGGCCTACCCATTCTAAGTCCTTGGCTCCTCAAAGCGAGAGAATCAAGAATTCTATGGAAAAGTGTACTTTTGAATCAGCTAAAGGATAACCCAACAGTAGCCACACTACAAGGCACATATGCTTCCTATCAAACAATGGAGCAGAATGTTAAGGACTTAGAGATGGAGATAAAGCTTGAGTAGATGCAAAGAAGGGAATTTTCAATCAACTTCATGTAGTGAGAAGACAACTACCAACAACATATTGCTCAACTTAACAAGGAGTTAAGCAAGGCTAAAGAAGCTGCCATGGCACATGCAACCATGTTGAGAGATGAGCAAATCACTACCGCAATGCAAAATAAGGATACCCTTCAGTTCATGGATCTGGAAGTTCCAACAACAGAAGAGGCCAATCTTCCAGACATTGAAATTTCTCAAGCAGAAGCGGAACCTTCCACTACTCCAAAAAGCCTGATTGCTAAGGAGGAGGCTATTTTGAAGAGGCAGAGAGAAGAGGAAATGTAGACCATTTGGAAGAAGGCACTACAATGGGAAGAATGGATTATACACTCAATCAATGTCAATCTACTCACGCACTCCATAGTCAATGAAATGTGGCATCAACAAGATCTCCCCTTATCCTCTCATTAAATTTGAATATCCTCCAAATAAAAGAAAGATTGCTCAAGGATCTCCATGAAAATCCTTCACTCTACAACACTCCAAATGGTGCAAGATATGGCTTAATCGGCATCCCAAGTATCTCAATTTTTCCACAAATGCATCATTACTAATCAAACAGGATCTTGTGCAGTGCTCAGTACCGAGAGCTAGAAATTCGCAACAACACTTTATCCTCCAACAAAAAAGATTAAAGTGATTTAATTACCCCCAATTTCCACCACCTCCAAATAACCAACCAACAAAGTCATACATGGTGGAGACACTATCTTCATCCACACAACTATTTTGGGGCATCCCAGATTTGGCATGCATTATGCTAGTAAAGATTGCAAAGATGCTCCTAACTTGTTTGCAAACATTTCATAGGGTAGAACAAACAGATGCCGCATGGGTGTCCTTCCTCAAAGGTACACAAGGTCTATGCTAACCATCTAAAGAAGTCCATTGATTCTATGCAAGGGCCATGCTTCTCCCATCATATTATATGCAGACATTTGAAGAAGCATTCTACACGGGTTTTTTCACGTATCAATCAAAGATCTTCGTCCCTATCATCACAAACTTGCGGGCTTGGTTTGTCAGATATTCAACAATGAAGTGGAAGAATGCAATCAACATGCAATTCATGTCCACTAAAGACAAGAGATGCGTATCAAGTACCAACAAGGTCTTGACCATCAAGCAAAGAGAACGGCGATGCAAAAGCCCGACCACTACTTAGCACCCTAAGGAGTTGTGTCGTGAATGACACATGAAGGAGGGGCGTAATGTTAGCTGCTCAGCTACCAAGAGCAAAAGAAGAGCATCAAGAAGAACTCCACACATTTTTTCAATCCTAATGATTGTAATCAAACCCATTTTGTTATTGAAAAATCTCGCAAGTCCAAAACCTTTGTAATGCTATTGAGAACCAGTGAGTCTAAAGGGGCCAATGGCTTCCACGTTTGTAATTCTATGGAGTCTGTTAACCTTATAATGAGCCCCAACAAGCTAGGAATCCATTTTGTATTCCAAACCACAAGCTAAACAACCAAAATGGTGTGCGATTGAACAAAAATGGACAAACCATGGGACGGAGGAGTGTTATTATAACAAGGGATATGTGAGAGGATGACCATATGCTCCGCAAGCTCAGACGACATCTCCTCAAGTCCCACCGATGCCTAGATATCAAATAGGCAACCTACTAGGACCTGTAGGCGTAGAAAGACCACAACTAGTGTTGGGACAACAACCACCTCTACCAGGATTATGACCAGTCGGCATAAGATACACACCCACAATAACTGAGTCGGATGAGAAGGCTTTGGTACCTATGCATGCATACTACGACGAGCCCAATGGATATGCGACGAACTCTGTCTATTATCCACCAGACAAACCCTCTACACCAGAAACATGGAGCATGATAGGAAATACAGGACCATCAACTGCTGCACAGGCAGCGGGAGAAGGACGATATAGCCTGGATGAAAGAACACTGTTGTTCATAGCCAACGGAGGCATGAGCAGGCAAAGAATTGCACACCAACAAAGAGGAGCTCCAGGAGCACCTCAACAGCCTAAAGGACCATGCTACAAGTGTAGAGGAGACCATTGGCTGAGGGACTGCCCTCATGACAAAATCATTAAGGTCAACGCATATTGCATGGAGTGTGGAATTACTCACTTAATCCCTGATTGCCCTAAAAACCCGAGCAAAGGAGAAAAAACTACCTTGAATATGCTGGGAGCGCTACCATCCAGTGGAGGGTCAGAAAACAAAACTCCAATTTTTGTTAAGGTCTTGACGAGAGCCCAAGCAAGGAAAAATGACAATCAGCCCAAGAGTAACGATGAAAATCAAGAAGAAATCAAGACTGACAAGTCCAGCGTCATTCGTGATAATCCTTGGAAAGAACGAAGAGCAAAAATGAAAGCTAGACGTGAGCGAAAACAAAAAGATGTAGAAGTTGAGCTGACGATAGCTCGAGAGCAACTTAAACAGCAAAGAGAGTCCGACTCTCTAAAATCAACGGAAGGACCAAAGAGTGCAAGCTCAGGAGGATCGGTATTGGTAGATAAGATCAATGAACCCTTAGATGCAATCTTGCAAGCATATGAAGCAAGATTGAAGAACAGACAGACCCTAGAGCAAAGGTGGATGACATATCCATATCCAGAGATAGAAAAACAGAGACTAGAGATGTGCAAACAACTGATTGAAACTACACAAGATTTACTGGAGCCTCCACCTATGGAAGCAAGAGATAGAGTAATCAAACCACCAAACAATGAAACACCTCACAAAACCGAACAAAGGATACCCGACAAGATAGAAAACATTAAATCCTTGTCGAATGTAGAGGATGCAAAAGACGTACCTAATAGCACTGATGAATCACTGAAAAATTTTCCACCATATTCCCCTATTGTGGAAGAAAATTGTTCTGAAGAGCTATGGGAAACGGTGCGAAAAGCTCAAGAAAAATATGAGACAAAAACAGTCGAGTCAGCACCTTTCTCGGAGCTGAACTTGAATAAGACTCCATTGATCTGGACGTTAAATCATTTCAAGGGGATAATGGTTCAGTTGCATCCGAAGATAGCAGACCACAATCTCTTAGAACTTTGCCATCATATATGGGGGACTATGAGGCAAGGTCAGAAATTTGAAGAGTACCTTCTCAGAGAATAGGCGGTTCAAATCAATTGGACACTAAAATCCTGACAGACTTGTTGACCACTCCGGTCAAGTGTACAATCACATTGGCAGAATTGTTAAAAATTAGGCCAAGCATGTGGACGGAAGTGGGCAAATGTCTTGAAAAATTTGGCATAAGGACGCCTCTTAAGTTCTTCGAAACCGAGCTTAATGACACAGAACCGAAGAAAGTCAACACTAGACCAGTGCCACTCAACAAGGTAGGAGAGTATTGTGAGGGTGAAGACGGAAACACAACCCTACCAGTTGAGTATAATGGCATAGAGACTAAGGCAATACGTGATAGTGGAGCTGGCATTGCCATTGCGACCAAATTGCTATGGGAAAAATGGGAAAAACCAGCAATACGAACAACTAAAATGAAATTGCAACTGGCGGATGGGCACATAGAAAGGCCTATAGGATTGCTTGAGGCAATTGTGGTATCTTCCTGTGGCATAGAGTACGAACATACCTTTGCCATAATAGATTTCGGCAAGAAGAACAACTATGAAATTATCCTTGGTAGGCCGTTCATGAGGCAACTCAAAATGGTACAGGACTGGGGGTATGATTATTTGTATCTAAGACATGCTGAAACTACTA
The DNA here is from genome assembly GCF_014529385.1 of Adiantum capillus-veneris. Classification (NCBI taxonomy): domain Eukaryota; kingdom Viridiplantae; phylum Streptophyta; class Polypodiopsida; order Polypodiales; family Pteridaceae; genus Adiantum; species Adiantum capillus-veneris. Next base: position 21,581,228 of record NC_140935.1, read on the forward strand.
CACGTGTAAACATGAAAAATCATAGCTACCATGATGTCACTAGAACCCCGGTGGAAGAATTTGACTCAGCCACCATTAGTGGATCAGAAGTTCCAGCGTGGCTTTGTAAGAAAAAAGAGATATGGATGTGTGGGGCATCTCAATGTAGTGAATTTGACCACGATGAAAGGACACTAGAGAGGGTCTTGGAAGACGATGCCTATATACGAGAACCTTTTCCTAAAGAGAATCTCGAACCCCTAGAATGGTCTCAAATTTTGGCTACATTGGATTCATGCGTCAATGAAGTCACTCCCACTAAATTTTGTGATGAGAATGGCTACGATATCATACCATACTACATGTTAAGCAAAATTGTGGAGGAGGACGAGGACGAGGACAAGGACGAGGTAGATATTGAGAATATGAGGATCCATAAAACAGAAACGAAACTTGAGATTAAGATAGTGGGCTATGTGGACATCCACACTAAAGAAATCAAGCAGGAAGGAGAAAAATTTTATGATTCTTCTGATCAAAGTGAAAACAGGGATACCGCAGATGACGAGAAGTCAGAAAATATAGAGGGAGACGACAATCAAGATCAAGACAATGACGTCTTCTACAATTTCCCAAACCAAAGGGAGAGATGCCAAAAAAGATACAAGAGTAAACGACACCACATCAGTACACCAACCAGGTTGAGACCCATGCCGGAGTTTGAGGGTAAGACACATTTCCTTATGAACATTCATGTTGTTGAGTGTGCTAAGGATAAGGTGTCAGGAAGATTTCTTAAGGTGGCTGAAGACTCAAGATTTAAGTCCAGACTGTTGAAACCTAAGAAAATCAGCAAACCAAAAAAAGGAGTTGCAACAGAAAAACTGAATGTCTGTGGTAGTCCAATTATGACGAAAATTGAACGGAAAACGAGATACAATGAGTTGAAACAAAAGATAAAAAATGTATGGACAATTGAAATGGAAAGTAGCGATGGAACGAACGCTAGTGATGGGAGTAAAAGGATAGATGTACCTCCTCACTATTGTAAGTACACCATTCAAGAAAGAAGATTGGTGGTTCAGTAGCCAATGAGGGAGCCTAAATCAAACGAGTCCTACGATGGGCTAGAGAACGCCAAGAAAATAGACTTAGCAGAGCCAGGAAAAAATCCTCGACCTGCTTATATTGCCACAGATCTAGGTCGAGAAGAAGAGGACTTACTGATCAAAACACTTAAGGAATTTCGAGATGTACTTGCATGGTCGTACAAAGATTTGAAGGGGGTGGATCTTAACATTTGTGAACATTCAATCCCTTTGAAGTCTGATGCAAAGCCAAGCAAACAACGTCGATACACGTATAATGAGACATTTTCCAAAAGGATAAAAGAGTAGATAGACAAACTTATGGAGGCTGAATTTATTTATGAGATAGAACACACGGACTGGGTGTCCCCGATAGTGGTGGTACCTAAGAAAAACGGGAAATTACGAGTGTGTGTAAATCTCAAGAAGGTAAACGCAGCAACAATAAGAGACAACTACCCTCTTCCTATCACTGAACACGTCCTGGAACGAGTGGCGGGCAAGAAATCCTATAGCTTTATGGACGGATTCTCGGGTTATAACCAATTGGGGGTCAAACTAGAAGATCAATACAAAACAGCATTTGCAACAGAATGGGGCATATATGCGTTTAGGGTAATGCCATTTGGCTTGACCAATGCTCCAGCCACATTTCAGAGATTAATGACACACGCTTTTAAAGAATACTTGCGAAAATTCTTGGATATTTACATGCACAACTTGTGTGTCTATTCTCTATTGAGAGAAGACCATATAGATCATCTGAGAAAGGGATTTGAAAAATGCAGAACGTATAGGATTTGCCTCAACCTAGAAAAATGCGTATTCATGGTACGACAAGGTAAAATCATAGGCCACATAGTGTCGGCTAATGGAATTACCACTGATGAAGACAAGGTGAAGGTGATCATAGAATTGCCAAGACCAAACACTGTATGAGAGGTACAATCATTTATGGGACACTGTGGATACTACCGACGTTTTATCTACATGTACGTTGTAATAGCAAAACCCTTGTATAGTCTAATCACGCTCTTCATTTGGACAAATGAATGTGAGGAGTCATTCCAGAAATTAAAAGATGCATTGGTATTGAAGCGGTCCGGGGCGGGCAACAAGAAGAGCAACCTCTAGACACCCTTCTAGGCTCCCGTGCTGCTCAATGGGGCTGGGGCACAACACAACACAAACCAAAACAACAAACCCCCAGACAAATCCCAACTACACAAGGGGCACCACCTAGTTTAAGAGCGAACTAGGATGCAAAAGAGGAGAATCGTTACAGCAACCCACAAACAAGCAAGGAATTTACACTAACCCTAACACCAATGGAACACTCTCACACACTAAAACACGAGAGAGAGAGAGAGAGAGAGAGAGAGAGAGGGAGAGAGAGAGAGAGAGAGGGTGCTCGGGCTGCTTTGAAGTGTATCGTTAATGATCAAGCAAACATAAATATATATATGTAAGAAAGAGAGAGAAGGGGGAAGGGGGGTGCTTGTTGCACTAATGCCTTCTTACAAATCTGTCATGACCAATCAAAGTGAGATTAGTATTTGTTCAACATAGCCCGAGTAAATTACACCACAACACATCACAAGAAAAAAAGCCACCCCAATCACTGTCTTAAGGCCAGGGGAGTCCTCTCCACCCTGTCGCCCTCTTACAGCATGTGGGATTTATGGCTAAATTGATAACAATACCCGGAGACAAGCTATCAAGAACTTAAATAAAACACCAAGACACTTACACATCATTATTGTCCATGATTTCACGTTGGAAGGGAGACAAGGTATCCATGCTTAGTCCAAATTCACCCTCCTTGATTCAGCAAATGTTGGGCTTACTCTAGTAGGAGAAATGATAGATTTCCTACTCTCAATTTAATGATCACTCTCTCTTACAATGGCATAGAGTTCCCTTGCTAATCACCCCTAATACAACACATACATATGCCTAATGCCAATGAGATTCCACTCAAGAGCTCCTTCTCAAGAGGTTGAGCTTGGCTTCTCAAGCTATAGCATAGTGCTCTTTCTTCTCCCCCCTTTTTGTGCTAGCTATACCCTCCTTTTATAGCAATTTTGAAGGCTAGGGTTACTCCTCTAACCATGGTTGGGTTAGATTTTCAGCAATTTATCTAATTTCTTTTGCTTGGAATTATCAAGAAGTTGGTGGGGAAAGAGAGAGGAGAGAAATGGAGGTGATAGGACTTTTCATAGTGGGTTAGTGTTAGTAGAGTTAGTATTAATTTACAAATGGAATTGGATATTTACAATGGGAGTATCCATGTAGGATACAAATAAGGAAGAAAAACTCTTAAGAGGTAAGAAAAGGTGGATTTCTTACAAGGTTGATGCTCCAAGTGTCTTGAGTAGGGCCAATTTTGACGCTTGTTGACGGTCCACTAGCTTTGACGGTACATTTTTTCTCCACTCTTGACCTTCCTTGAGAGACAAGGTAATTGAAGCTGAGTAATCAACCACCATGATGCTATCTTTTAAGAGAAGAGGCTGAATTTTGTGGTTTTTTTGGATAGATATGGGTAATTTGGAGGAGGAAAAAGGAGACTAGGTGGTCAATTTTGGAATGGAATTGTGTGTGGGAGGTATGAGTTCACCATGGTTTCTCTTATTCTTCAAGGTTGAGGAGAAGGTGAGTAGGGTGCAGAGAGGAGTGGTGAGAGAGGTGGGGATGATGAGTGGAGAAGTGTGTGTGAAAGAGGAAAATGATAAAGTGGAAGAGAGAGTGTGGCTGCATAGCATGGGAAAACTAGGGTCCACTAATAAAATCATAGCTCATAGTTCGTAGCTCAAAAAAATATGAAAAAATTTGAGGCAAAATTTCAGCCCACGAGCTACAACTTTTGTTTGTATCACCTTTTCAAATTTGGAGAGCAAGTGAACTTTAAAAATTCAACAAAACCGACCGTTTTTTTCCACTGCACAAGGTCCTTGTGGGGTCCTTCTTTGGATGATTCTTTTGAATACCTCTAAGAGTGAGCCCTCTATAGTGCATGTATGCATGCCACCTACCCTTGACCTTATTTGGTAGGTCTATAATTGAAGATATTGTTGAGATCATGATATAAGTGAATAGTACAACTAAGAAAATCAAATATTGAGGGGTCTAAAAAATATGTACATGTCAAATATAAATAATATAAGTGGAAAAAATATAAAAGGGTCAAAAGAAATCTCTCTCATTATGAGGCTACCATAAAAAGATAAATATTTTTGGTGTTCTAATTTTTTTTGAAAAAAAACAAAATAGATGTAGGAAGGGAAAAATCACAATAGTGAAAAAATATACACATAAATAAAACTAGTTTTTTTGGATTTTTGTTGGGGTGGAGTTACACCAAATATAAGAGAAGCTTACATGAAAATATTTCTATATGGAATAAAGAGTATGAAAAATGGTAAGAAAAATTGTGGTAATGGTGAGGCAATGTACAGAGCATAAATAACACACACCTAGGTAGAAATATTTAAATAAATACCAAAATAATTATGAAAAAATCTTTTATTTAGGCCCTATATACAAAGAAATATTTACATACGCATGGGCCATAATATAATTATATTTTTTATTTTTTTTATTTTTTTGGCTCAACTAGCCCAATGACTAGCTAATTGAGGGTTTTTTATTTCAGTAAGGAGATATGGGAAAAGTCCCCTAACTCACACGCACCTATATACAGTGAAAGGGTGGGGGTAACCACAGTGTTTGAGTGATTTGATACGGTGAGATAACTCACTATGGCAATTACAGAGAGCCGAAAAACGGCTATCATTAGCCCTCCCCCAGGATGATGGTATATTCATGTACCATCATAAAGAATCTTTTCCAAAGAGAGTGCTTCAGAGTCCTTGACAAGAGCTTCATTGTTTGGCCCCTTGGAATTTTGGTTTGTGTTACACTCATGCTTCATGGAACAATACTTACATGGGATAGTTGCCTTTTGCTCTGGTAGATCCTTTGGTAGAAGGCGACTCAAGTAAGGCTTCAAGCGATAGCCGTTTACCTTCCTGGAGTGCTCTTTCCCATTCAAGTCCATAAGTTGATAGTAACTTGAATTGAAAGCCTTCTTGACTATGTATGGCCCTTGCCATCTTTTTTCAAATTTGGCGTCAAAACGATTATCGAGTCGATTGTCATACCTTAGCACAAGATCTCCTTCATTGATGCCTTTGTCCTTCAGTTTCTTGTCAAGCTTCTCCTTTGTCTATGTGTCTTTCCTCTTATAGCACTCGTATGCTGCTTCTCTTTTCCACTCAAGCTCAGCTAAGGTAAGAAGTCGATCCATCCATGCTTCTTGATCATCTTGTGCTGATTTGCCATGAAGTCGCATTGTTGGAATGTTTAGTTCAATTGGCTGTAAAGCCTCTTGACCATTGACCAAGTGAAATGGTGTGAACTCCGTGGCTTCCCTATATGTGGTTCGATACGCCCACAAGGCACCATCCAAGAAGTCATCCCACAACTTTCTCTTGTTTTTCACCATCTTTCTAATGATTCCTGCAATGACACCATTAGCTTTTTCTACCAAACCATTTGATTGGGGATAGTAGGGTGTACTGTGACGATGTAGAATGCGAAGTTCTTCACAGACTTCTGTGAGCAATCCCTTTCTAAAACCTGGACCATTATCAGAAACAATCTCCAAAGGTGTGCCAAATCTACAACAAATGTGAGTGTAGACAAATTTGCTCACTGTCCTCTCATTTACCTTTGCCACACTTTGTGCTTCCACCCACCTAGTCATATAGTCTACAGCCACTAGAATGTAGAGTTTACCATTTTTTGTCCTAGGCAGAGGACCCATAGCATCAATGCCCCACTTTTCAAAGGGTCCATTTGCAAGCACGATTTGCCTTGGACCATAAATCAATCTTCTATTCCCATTTACCTGACAATTGTGACAACTTTTACACCAATGTTGGACATCCACATGCAGACTTGGCCAAACATACCCCGCAAGCAAAATCTTCTTCACAGTTAATTCTTGGTAAAAATGACCACCACATGCCTCTTCATGCAAACCTTTTAGAATGGCTGGAATTTCCGCGATAGTTGGTACTCTTCTGCACACTTTATCCTTCCCTCTTTGATAGAGGGAGCCTTCTAGGAAGAGATACATGCTTGCCTTCTTCATGAGTCTCCTCTTCTGATCTTTTGTGAAGTCTGGTGGAAACTCACCCTCCAAAATGTAGCCAATGATGGGAGCCAATGACTCCAATCCCTGGTACCTCGGTTGCTTCACAGCAGCCGCCACCATGATGACCTGCACTTCTTTGTTTACACATGCAACGGCTTGTTGTGCAAGTAAATCAGCATCTTCATTTTGTTTCCTAGGAATATGATATAATTGCACCTCCTCAAATTGATTAAATAGCCTACAGATGGTATGAACTTTGGCCCTTAGTCTTTCATTTTTGTATGCCCAAATGCCTAAAATCTGCTTCACAATGAGAAGTGCATCCCCTTTTACCATGAGACGTTGTATACCATGGCCAATGCATATTTTTAAACCATGAAGTAGTGTGTCATATTCTGCTTCATTGTTGCTAGCTGAACTTGGTAGATTGAACTTCTCTTTCATGATCACCTCTCCACTTGGGTTGAGCAACACTAGCCCTCCCCCTGCTTTTCCTGTGGCTCGACGAAAAGCTCCATCAAAGAACAAGGTAAAAGCATTAGGAATACTTTTTGGTGGTGGCAATGGTAGGGTCTTTACTTCAGGCACCTTAATCTCCTTTTCATGCACCCTATAAGTGAGAATCCCTGCCAATTGTGCACGCACACTATCTTCTACCTTGAAAGAGTATTGAAACTCTTGCAACTCCATAATCCACTTTGAGATCCTAGTACTAAGATTCATTTGAGATGACACCCAAGGGAACAAATTCTCTGCGGTGAGGATTATAAAAGGTTTTGGGAGCAAGTAGGATCTAAACTTCCTTATCGCAAACATGAGAGAAAGCATCATGAGTTCTGCCTCCGTGTAGCCTCTCTCTAAAAATTCATGACCCTACTAGCAAAGTAGATGGTCCGCATCCTGGTACTATAGGGATCTTGTTGTAGCAAAACTACACCAATTGTTTCTTTCCCAACACTAGAGCTAACAAAGAATGTGTACTCCCAACAAGGAGGCATGAGTGTTGGTAGCTCTGATAAAATGGCTTTAATGTTACAAAAGTACTCTTCAAGCTCATCAGACCATGCAAATTCTACTTGTTGTGTCAACTTTTGCAAAGGGTGAAGTAACTCCGAGGCTAAGTGAATGAAGCGGGACATATACTTCACCTTTTGAATGAATGAGATGACCTCCTTAAGACTCTTGGGTGATGGTAGCTCAATAAGAGCCTTTGTCTTTGAAGGATCCACTTCAATGCCTTTGTAAGAAACTTTATGACGAAGCAAGATTACTTCATCCTCACCTATATGGCACTTTTCGGGGTTGAGTTGACCACCCATGTCGTAGAGCTTCTTTAAACCTTCTTCTACCCTTTGTAGATGCAATGATTTTGAGCTATAAATACAGAAATCATCAATGAACACCCTAATTGACTTTCCAAAGAATGCTTGAAACACCATATTCATGAAACGTTGGAATGTTGCAGGAGCATTTGTCAGACCAAATGGCATGACTCTAAAAGCATAACAACCCCAAGGAGTGATAAAGGTTGTTTTCAATTGATCCTCCAATGCAATCCCTATTTGAAAGTAACCTGAGTAACCATCTCACACAGTGTACTTCTCATGACCAACTACCTCATTTAGTATCTCATCCTGGAATGGGAGGGGAAAGTGATCTCTTTTTGTTGCCTCATTGAGGGGACGGTAATCCACACACACCCTCCACTTGCCATTTTTCTTAGGAGTGACAACAACAGGAGAGACCCACTCTGAATTCTCAACTAGATAAATGAAACCTTCTGCTAGAAGCTTTCTTACCTCCTTGAGTAGAGCCTGCTCCTTTATAACTCCTAGCCTTCATAGCTTCTGAGCTTTAGGTGTGGCCTCAGGCTTTAACTCAATCTTGTGTTGAACAACATCTACCCCACGCACGTCGGTGTAGTCTTTAGCAAAAAGCCTAGGAAACTTCCTTAGCACACATTTGAACTCCTCTCTTTCATCCTTTGTAAGTGTTGTTGATAGCATACCTTCCAGCATCCCTTCATCTTGAACACCTTCGTTCTCTTGAGGACCTACCTCCTCCAAGCCTTGACAAGAGGTCTCTTGGTTGCTTGGCTTAAATCTTACCCCCATGACTTCGATGGAAGACTCCTCTTCAGTAATGCTGCCGCTACTTTCTTCTTCTGAAGTGCTATCGGTCCAACCTTCTTCCGTCTCACTTTGAGATGATTCTTCATGGAGCTCCTCTTGGCGTTGCTCCTTCATGTCAAAGACAACCTTCATGTCGTTTCTGCAAATTAGCTTTCCACTCTCCCAATCCTGCAAAGCTCGCATTTTCATTAGCCATGGTCTCCCTAGGATAAATGGGTAACCATTTCCTTTGGTAGACATGACATAGAAATCCACTGCCTTCTTAATGCCAAAGGCCTCCACAAAAACATTTTTACAAATGCCTACGCACCTAGCCTTGCTATTGTTTGCCATCTTGACCTTAATTTCAGGTGTCTCATGGATGTGCATGCCTAGTTTTTGCATGAGTCCCTCTGTCATGATGCAAATTTGTGCACCCCCATCCACTAGACCTTTCCTAACCAATCTCCCTTTTATGTAACAATCTAGCACAGGTGTAATGTCCTCATTCATTTCAGCTTGTGCAATTTTTACAACAGGCACACTCTCTTTCACCTTTCTCCTAGTGCTAATTGCCCTTGTTAAATCCCTCCTAACTTGTGGACATAATGCAAGAAATTGAGGCCATGAGATATCAGGACCCTTACCTCTCATGTCTTCCAACAGGTTGTATGGAGCCATTCCATGTCCAAGAGGGAAGTCTTGGAGGTTGATACGACGTCGAGTCCTCTTAGCCTCCTTGGTCTCCTTTGCCTTCTTTTCTCGTCCATGGTCACTTTGTGATGTAACTCCTTCTTTCTCCTTACCTTTCCCTCGGCCACGCTTAATGCCATTTGCTTCCATATCAACCTCTCTTGAATTTGTCACCTCTACCACATGCACGTTTGGGTCTGGCAAAGGTGGAACTCCTTCCACTCCTTGTGGAGGTGGTCTTGCTCCATTTGTCCTTTGTATAAGCCGTGGTTGCTGACTAGTTCCTTCACCTGCATTCATCACTGGGTAATTCAAGTTAGGTCTCCCTGGCTCTCCACGGGGCCAAGGACAATTATACATCCCATGTCCAGACTCTCCGCAATTCCAACATTGCAAGACTCTCCTAGTTCGTGGCTCTCTCTCTTCTGACTTCTTTGCTTGTCCCTTTGGACCTACAGCTTGTGCAAGGTGAATTGAAAGGCTGCTTAAAGATTCATTTAAATTCTCAATCACTTCAGCCGTTACCTCAGGAAGCTCCCTAGATGTTGATGCTTGTGACTTACCTTTGGGTCTAAGACCTTCTATTGGAACCTCTCCCCTTAAGCACTTGAGTTTCCTATACTTCTCAGCAGCCCTAGTTTCAGCTGCATCAAAGGTAGCAGGTGCACCCGCCTCAACTTTTACCTTAAGGTCAGGAAAGAGTCCGGCTATGAACCTCTCCTTCTTTAGAAATTCTGCACCATCACCAGGGTTAGCAACATTTCGTATCCATAGAGCCCAAAGACGTAGAAACTCTTGCTTGTACAAGTAGTAGTCATCTAAGTCTTTTTGCTTATGAGAAACAATGTCTTGCCATAGTTTTTGAGTGTTTTGGGGATCAAAGAAGTATCTCTTAAAACGATTCAAAACTTCTGTGTAATTCCCCTTAACTTCCTCAGGCAAAGAGTCAAACCAAGTACTAGCATCTTTCCTAAGGACCACCTCAAACATTTCTACACGTTCTTGATCGGTTACTATCCTCTTGATACGGCAAGACATCTTGAAATTTTCTAAAAATAATTCTGTATCCTCTCCAGGCTCTCCAAAGAAAAGAGGATATCCAGACATTTGGCGTTGGCTCTCCATTATTATGAAAGATTACAACACGAGTTACAATAAGGGATACAATAGAGATCTAGAACCACTCGCCTGCAAATGAAGAAGTAAGAAAATACCACTCTAGGTTTTCTTCTTCAGCTATCCAAGCTTCAATGAGGTCTCGATTTGTTTGATCAAAAAAAAAAGGTAGACTATTGATGAGCTCTAAGAAGGGTTGAAATTCTTCAAAGCTAAGGCAATAAACAGAAATCTCTAGAACTTCATTTTCTGGATCCAAAAGAGCAACCACGTCCCAAGTGATAAATTGCACTTGCTCTACGATTCCCAACGCACAAGCGGTTTGTATAAAAACTAGATCTTCATGCTCATCGAAGGCCGTGAGAAAGTAGCAATTGACTAGGAGCTCCTTTCCTTCGAGTTCCACACAGTCGGAGTAAAGCAACCTTCTCACAATTTCATAAAGAACATCCTCATCAAGTCCAATCAAGTTTGCAAGATTTAAAGACTCCACTTGTGCTACAAAATTCCTGGACAAAAACTCCTTAGGATTATGGTTAAATCATTCAAAATCATAAAGAGATTTACAATGTCTCTATGAACAAAGTGTCATAGAAAGTAGCGAAGGATGAGAATTTATACAAATTTGCAATCTTCTCTATGCTCTCTTTATTAAGACAAGCTCTGAATAGCTCCCTATCTCCTTTGTTGAAAGCGAAAGGAAGACTATTAATAAGACGCAAATGAGGGAAAAATTCACCAAATGTGAGTCTATGAAGCATGAACTCTGGCCGCAAGTTTCCTGAAGAGTCTTCCTCAATGGTGAAATGCACTCGCCAAACGCCAAATTTCACTCTATTTACCAATCTTAGGGCACACACTAGTTGGATGAATGCGCGGTCTTCCTTAGTGCCCAACAACAAGAGGAAAATGGAATCCACACGTAGGACCTTTCGTCTTAACTTCACCACCCTCTTGTTATGAGGGAGACGCCTTACTACTTGCTCCTGCAACTCAATTGGTAATAGAGCTAGATCTCTAAGGATTGAACTTTCACTGCACACACATTCCCTGTTAGAACAAATGATCGTTTTTTGTTTCTTGTAACAACTTGGACAAAGAAAAAACAAACATACACACTATTTTGCCGGGCTGCACTTCATTTTAAAATAAAATGAACACATGTACATCAAAAGAAGTGTGGTAGTTGATGAGAGGTAGAATGACAGGGTTTGGTGATGCAAGAATTTCTCCTACTCTTTGGGCACCAAACATGAACACCATTCGTTGTTGAAAATGGATCTTTCTACTAATTGCAACGTTTATTCTAATGTGTGGAGTAAAATGAAAGGGAAAAACCTCTATTCCTGGGCCATTATCCATGGCCTATGCATGTCCTAATGCTTAAAATAACACAAAAATATAGACGTCCAAGCTAATATCGTACATAATGAGAGGCAAAATAAAAGGATTTACCGAAGTGTTTATCTCGGCTAACCTAAGAGGACCTAAAATCCTACGAATTACCCGTTGAAATTGCAACTTAGTACTAACAATTATGTGTATCTTTTGCCTTGCAATGGGAATGAAAGGATCATACAAACTCTCGTGATTCATGCAAACTACTTGACTATGCTAAAAGTTGATCCTACACAAAAACATACACGAGTTGTTTTCCTCAGTGGGGGCACCAATTTGATGCGGTCCGGGGCGGGCAACAAGAAGAGCAACCTCTAGATACCCTTCAAGGCTCCCGTGCTGCTCAATGGGGCTGGGGCAAAACACGACACAAACCAAAACAACAAACCCCCATCCAAATCCCAACTACACAAGGGGCACCACCTAGTTTAAGAGCGAACTAGGACGCAAAAGAGGAGAATCGTTAGAGCAACCCACAAACAAGCAAGGAATTTACACTAACCCTAACACCAATGGAACACTCTCACACACTAAAACACGAGAGAGAGAGAGAGAGAGAGAGAGAGAGAGAGAGAGGGAGAGAGAGAGAGAGATGGTGCTCGGGCTGCTTTGAAGTGTATCGTTAATGATCAAGCAAACATAAATATATATATGTAAGAAAGAGAGAGAAGGGGGAAGGGGGGTGCTTGTTGCACTAATGCCTTCTTACAAATCTGTCATGACCAATCAAAGTGAGATTAGTATTTGTTCAACATAGCCCGAGTAAATTACACCACAACACATCACAAGAAAAAAAGCCACCCCAATCATTGTCTTAAGGCCAGGGGAGTCCTCTCCACCCTGTCGCCCTCTTACAGCATGTGGGATTTATGGCTAAATTGATAACAATACCCGGAGACAAGCTATCAAGAACTTAAATAAAACACCAAGACACTTACACATCATTATTGTCCATGATTTCACGTTGGAAGGGAGACAAGGTATCCATGCTTAGTCCAAATTCACCCTCCTTGATTCAGCAAATGTTGGGCTTACTCTAGTAGGAGAAATGATAGATTTCCTACTCTCAATTTAATGATCACTCTCTCTTACAATGGCATAGAGTTCCCTTGCTAATCACCCCTAATACAACACATACATATGCCTAATGCCAATGAGATTCCACTCAAGAGCTCCTTCTCAAGAGGTTGAGCTTGGCTTCTCAAGCTATAGCATAGTGCTCTTTCTTCTCCCCCCTTTTTGTGCTAGCTATACCCTCCTTTTATAGCAATTTTGAAGGCTAGGGTTACTCCTCTAACCATGGTTGGGTTAGATTTTCAGCAATTTATCTAATTTCTTTTGCTTGGAATTATCAAGAAGTTGGTGGGGAAAGAGAGAGGAGAGAAATGGAGGTGATAGGACTTTTCATAGTGGGTTAGTGTTAGTAGAGTTAGTATTAATTTACAAATGGAATTGGATATTTACAATGGGAGTATCCATGTAGGATACAAATAAGGAAGAAAAACTCTTAAGAGGTAAGAAAAGGTGGATTTCTTACAAGGTTGATGCTCCAAGTGTCTTGAGTAGGGCCAATTTTGACGCTTGTTGACGGTCCACTAGCTTTGACGGTACATTTTTTCTCCACTCTTGACCTTCCTTGAGAGACAAGGTAATTGAAGCTGAGTAATCAACCACCATGATGCTATCTTTTAAGAGAAGAGGCTGAATTTTGTGGTTTTTTTGGATAGATATGGGTAATTTGGAGGAGGAAAAAGGAGACTAGGTGGTCAATTTTGGAATGGAATTGTGTGTGGGAGGTATGAGTTCACCATGGTTTCTCTTATTCTTCAAGGTTGAGGAGAAGGTGAGTAGGGTGCAGAGAGGAGTGGTGAGAGAGGTGGGGATGATGAGTGGAGAAGTGTGTGTGAAAGAGGAAAATGATAAAGTGGAAGAGAGAGTGTGGCTGCATAGCATGGAAAAACTAGGGTCCACTAATAAAATCATAGCTCACAGTTCGTAGCTCAAAAAAATATGAAAAAATTTGAGGCAAAAGTTCAGCCCACGAGCTACAACTTTTGTTTGTATCACCTTTTCAAATTTGGAGAGCAAGTGAACTTTAAAAATTCAACAAAACCGACCGTTTTTTTCCACTGCACAAGGTCCTTGTGGGGTCCTTCTTTGGATGATTCTTTTGAATACCTCTAAGAGTGAGCCCTCTATAGTGCATGTATGCATGCCACCTACCCTTGACCTTATTTGGTAGGTCTATAATTGAAGATATTGTTGAGATCATGATATAAGTGAGTAGTACAACTAAGAAAATCAAATATTGAGGGGTCTAAAAAATATGTACATGTCAAATATAAATAATATAAGTGGAAAAAATATAAAGGGGTCAAAAGAAATCTCTCTCATTATGAGGCTACCATAAAAAGATAAATATTTTTGGTGTTCTAATGTTTTTTGAAAAAAAACAAAATAGATGTAGGAAGGGAAAAATCACAATAGTGAAAAAATATACACATAAATAAAACTAGTTTTTTTGGATTTTTGTTGGGGTGGAGTTACACCAAATATAAGAGAAGCTTACATGAAAATATTTCTATATGGAATAAAGAGTATGAAAAATGGTAAGAAAAATTGTGGTAATGGTGAGGCAATGTACAGAGCATAAATAACACACACCTAGGTAGAAATATTTAAATAAATACCAAAATAATTATGAAAAAATCTTTTATTTAGGCCCTATATACAAAGAAATATTTACATACGCATGGGCCATAATATAATTATATTTTTTATTTTTTTTATTTTTTTTGGCTCAACTAGCCCAATGACTAGCTAATTGAGGGTTTTTTATTTCAGTAAGGAGATATGAGAAAAGTACCCTAACTCACACGCACCTATATACAGTGAAAGGGTGGGGGTAACCACAGTGTTTGAGTGATTTGATAGGGTGAGATAACTCACTATGGCAATTACAGAGAGCCAAAAAATGGCTATCAGTATCTGTACCAATTCTAAAAGCACCAGATTGGTCAAAGATCTTCCATGTACATGTAGATGCTTCGGAATTTGCAATAGGCTGTATATTGGCACAACCAGATGAGGGAAAGACAGATTTTCCAATCAGTTATGCTAGTAGACAACTCAACAGTGCAGAAAACAATTATACTACCACTGAAAGAGAAGGATTGGGTATGATATATGCTGTAAAGAAATTTCGGCATTACTTACTCGCGAACCAATTCACATTCTTTGTGGATTATCAGGCACTCTTGTACTTAGTAAACAAACCTTGCAACATGGGACAAATTGTAAGATGGTTCATTGTGTTGCTAGAGTTTGATTTTACGGTAGTAGTTAAGCAAGGAAAAACTCATCAAAGAGCAAACCACCTTTCTCGATTACTACATGGCGAAAAAGCTACCGGAGTAGATGATGATCTCCCAAACGCATACCTGTTTAATATAGAGATGGTACCGAAATGGTCAGAGCAAATTATTCCGTTGCTGACATATGGAATGAATCTTGACGACAAACACACGGTGGAAGACATTAGACAAGCACGAAATTACACAATGCTTGCGGGAAGAATGTACCATCATGGAAACGATGGGATTCTAAGATTGTGTATAGGCCCAGAGGAGTACGAAGCGTATCTAGAGGAGACCCACACACAAACAGGGGGATTCCATAGAGGAAATCAAATGATGTATGTACAATTAAGAAGACTTGGAGTGTATTGTCCAAGAATGGCAGGTGATGTAGCAAATTACATCAAGAAATGCGACTTTTGCACATCCAATACCACTGTGGATTATGCCACATTATACCAAGTGACAGTAGCACCCGCATGGAGTCATGCTATTATGGGTTATTTGACTAATAAGGAGCTGCCAGGAGATTGTTCTAAAGCCAGACAAAAGGCTTTACAAATCAAAGAGAATAGGTATACCCTCATTAGTGACCAATTGTACAAAAGAGGAACTGATGACCAGCTGAGGTTAGTCCCTCATGAAAATGACTACTTTCCATTATTGGAACAGGCTCATGCAGGCATAGCAGGTGGTCATTTTTCAGCAGAGAGAACCGTAAAAATCATTATGGTTGCACGTATATGGTGGCCGACCATGATTCAAGATGCAACAGAATTCGTGAAAAGGTGTGATGAATGTCAACGAACTAAGGTACCAGTTAAAAGAGACAAAATGCCTTTAAGACCAATGATGAGTGCTCGAGCATTCGCTAAATGGGGATTGGACTTTGTTGGTCCTATCACTCCACCAACGTATTGTTCACAAGCACAATATATCATAGTGGCCACGGACTACATGACCAAATGGGTGGAAGCAAAATCCACAACGAAAGAAGACGTTAGAACCACGACACAATTCTTATATGAATATGTGTTTACACGTTATGGCCTTCCAATCGAGTTGGTGAGTGATAGAGGGACACACTTTGTAAATGAAGTTATCCAACATCTCTTAAATGAGTTTATGGTAATTCATCGCAAATATGCACCCTATCATCCACAAGCCAATGGCCAAGCGGAAGCGACCAACAAAATATTGTGCACGGTTCTTACGAAACTGGTTAGTGAAAGAAGAACAGATTGGGATCAGATGCTCTATTTGGCATTGTGGGCTTATCGAGTTGCATATAAAACAACACTCAATGCTACACCATTTAATATGGTATATGGGTTAAATGCAATATTGCCTATTGACTTTTTGATCCCCACACTAAGGGTAGCCAAACAATTGGACTGGACGGGGCATGAACTTTCAGAACGGTTAGAGGACCTTGAAAAATTAGATGAGGTACGACTCAATGCTGTAGCGGCCATCTATGCAAAAAAAAGACAACAGAAAAAGTTTTTTGACAAATATGTCAAGAACAAGGACTTTAAAACGGGCGACTATGTCTTAGTATACACCCTTAAACATCATGCCAAAAAGCTAAAGAAAAGGGGCATGGGGCCTTATTTGATCCAAGAAATATCGTCCAGCGGAGCAGTAAAACTGTCGACACTAGATGGAAAAGAAATGCCGAACTGGATTAGTGGGTGTCGTTTAAAAAAATATCATCTACCTTTAACACCGGAAATGTTGTTTCAACTGCATTATGGAAAAACCTATAGACAGGAACAACAAAGAATTCAAGACCAGGCACAACAAGAAGCAAAGGAACGGATTTCTAAACGAAAGCAGTTTCTCAGGACAATAAACATGGTCACCCCAATGATGACTAATGAATATCCTCTTTCAACATCCCAAACAATTGAAGCGGATATACAAAGCGACGAAGTAGAAAAGACCATGACAGACCTTAGGGTTCAGGACGATAGCATCATCGACGACTTGGAAGATACATGGTGTAGTCCTTACATAAAAGCTTATGCAGGCACAAAACAAGTTGAAATCTATGCATTACTTGACACTGGAGCAAAAATGAGTGTCATCAGCTTTGAGCTCTTTCAGAAACTTGGACCAGTGAAGACGATCCCAGAGACACACAGGTTGAAAGTAGCATCGGGTGATGAGGTGACCACGTTGTGGTCTATTATAATACCAATCACAGTGCAGGCACACCCGTACACTACAAAATTCCATGTACTGCCACCAAGTAAATTAGCCACGCCGTGTATCTTAGCAGTGTCATGGATGAAAGATAATAGGGTATTCATTGATTTGGATACGAATGAGGCACTGTTCAGAAAGGAAAATTTTTCAGAACCCTTCTTATCATATAACCAATTCATGTCAAGGAGGAAACAAAAGTCAATACAACCGCAAAAATCTACCCAACAACAAACAAAGTTTACAAGTCCAGCAACGTCTTATCAAAAATCAGCAACCATGCAGGGAACCAGGCAAGTTTGGGTACGGCGTACAGAGTTGCCCGAGGCACAATTACATCAAAAGCGGAAATACAAAGTGTGGATAAGGCGCGACAGCCTAATTCCTATAAAAAAGGGGTCTGAAGAAAAGACAAAAAACCGAAAGCTAGCAAAACTTCAAAGAAACATAGTCAATCTATCAAATACGCAACGGACTATATTGGTATGGAGGCTAAAATTGCCAATTCAAAATGAGCCAACAACACAAGAAGGCCAGACAAAGATGACAATCGTGCAGCTATCTACAACTGTCAAGGTCAAGCAACATAATGCAAACAGCACGAGGAAACAAACAGAATCAACAACAAAAACTACCAGGATGTATCAGACACAAGTCATCAAGGTAGAAAGAAAGAATGTTTCACCAGATATGACAATATCGACTTCAAAGAAATCACAAACGCCAATTCAAAACTAGTGGAAAACAATCAAACAACGAGCAGCAAAGTTACAACTACTACTTGCAAAGAAAATCTGCCAGCCAATTCAAGATACCATCGGGAAACCTCAACGACAAATGCCAATAAGCGCATCGCTTATACCTTCCTCCTGCACCGCATAAATTCTTTCTACATGCATTGACCGTACATGCATATAGGGCTACATTACAAGGCCTGCATTAGCACGAGTTCAAACCCATGCACAACACATACCCTTGACGATACCCTGTCGTCCGGGAGGACTCCAACTAGGAGGGGGGGAGGCATTCCAATGCGGACTCATCATGTCATATATTAGAGGGCAATGTTTGTGAGCAATTTTTCAACCATTTTTGCGTTTTATTGTGTGATTTTTGGAAAAAGAATATGCCCTCGTAATTAATCAGAATTGGGGACCAAATCATCATTCATGAGCCCCTAGGGATGTGTATACACTATAAAGAGAGTCAATTCTGGCCAAAAACTGTCTAAAAACAGCAAAAAATAGGCCAAGGTTGACGGTAATGAGCGAGATTGTACATAACCAAAAGAAAAGTGAGATACAAAGTGTTTTTCTTTTCATTGGTATTTTTCTAGGTTAGAATTGATATTTTTGGGTTATTTTGGGATTTATTTGCTTTATTTTAGCCATTTTCTAGCAAAAATTATAGAAAAAAATCCGTAATCCAGATGGAAACACAAAAGAAGAGACACCTGATCAGAACAAGGTAAAGAAGACACAAAAAAAATAAGGGCTGCAAAGGTGACATAGCAAAATGACCACCGTCATGAAGGGACCTCCAACAGGAGAAATCTACAAAACTGGTAAAACTGGAGCAACTGAAGTCCAAATCAGGAAATTTGCGAGCCTAAACCGCATCTCGCAAAAAGTTATGGCCACAGGTAAAAGATGGAAAAATTTGGTGTCGGAGTCTGGATTACATATAGAGAGGCTAGGCTAGAAATCCCTCATTGAGTCATTTTCCATAATGAGAGAGAGAGAGAGCTCCCTACAGCAGTTGAGACTTCCAGGAGCTCATCCATCACGCACGGTCGCTAGATCAACATCAGATATGAGAGGTATGCTCGTCAACACTGACTCTAAGTGTTGTTTACTTCATTTAGTCGCAAAACCTCGCCGGCATCACAATCACAACCTGTGCACACATACGGTAGAATGGTTGTTAGGGAGACCTAGAGGCCACCGAATGAAACCAAAATTGAAAGGCACAATGCCTATAGCTTAGGGGTCGAGCCTATGACCTCGGAAAGCGTGAAGGAAGCCACTCAAAAAACCCTAATTTAGCAGGACCTGCAAAAGGGCGACAAAACCAAGGTGATCGGAAATGAGCCAAAATTCATAGACAGCAAGCCAATAACCTCGACACACTGACTGAAGGGTTAGACTATGAAAAAGTTCGTCAAAACGGAGCCTAAAGTCCCTATCTGACGAAAACCGCACAAAGTGTCACGATACTCTAACGGGCCGACCAAGTGACAAAATTACACCAAATTCAACAAGGAACATCCAAAGGAGGTCAACTACGAGATGGAATGTGTCCACTCAGGAAAAAAGCTCTTCCACCAGGGAAAATGCCGGCAACAGGCCAGAAAGACGTCCAAATGGTCGTTCTTGGTGTTTCAAACACCAAAACAACAACTGACTGCTTGGATGGAAGGTCAAAAGGAAGTACAAGACAGCCGGAATCATACAAAGACCAAAAGGAACCGCGACCATCACCTAAGTGGTCTACTTCGACTTCAGGACCATCTAAGTGCTGCAAACAGGGAGTACATTCTACTAAATTGATTAAAACTTGATGTGTGTGTCTAGGAGGGCCTATTAACACCATGAATGTCAACTAACATCAAAAAACTGGTAAAAATGACAGCCCACTCTATCGCGATAGACTTGAACTTACACTTAGACAAAGGAAACTTTGACTTTGGCTTCATGAGGGGTGCTAACAAGGAATGTTAACCACCAATATCAAGTCAAAGTGCAAGAAAAATCTTTTTTGGCCAAAAACTCAGTCTCTTGCTACAACAATTATTGGGGGGAAAGACTTTTCAAATTTTTACAAGCTAGACTTGGGGAAGCAAATGAAGGCAGTACACCAAATTTGGTGCCAAGATGGACTCATATGGCAAGCTGAGAAAGACATGCAGACAACTCAGAGTCAGAACAGGACATCTCAAGGGCAGATAGGTAAAATTTACATGTGAGGGGTCAAGAAACCTTGCATCAACTGGGAGAAGGCAGACATATGGTCACAAAGCCAAAAAATGACAAACTGGCACTAAGTCCCAGTCTATCGCGATAGACCAAGTAGAGGGATACTGGACCATCTTATCACAAATTTGAATTAGCAGTTGTCTTCAACATGATGCAAGATGACCACCCACTAAGTTTGAGCCCAAAACAACACAAAATGAAGGAGATAGACCAACATCTCCTTGAAGGGAATCTGGAAAATTGGGAGTTGATCCAAAAAGGGGTCACTCGACATTCATTTGAGGTAGAAATGGGGTCAGATCATGTGCAAGGTATGGGAAACCAATTGGTGGAGTCACAACTGCAAAAAAGGACCCAGATCCAAAAAATGCCAGTCTATTGTGATAGACTGAGAAAAAGTAGCAAATGGACAGATTTTGAGCTTTGGCTTATGGAGTGACCTTACATGCCATGAGAGCATACACCACACAAAATTTCAAGGCATTTGGACTTGTTCTCCTTCACCAACAACATCAATTTGAAGCCGCCAAAGTCGCACAATGGAAAAGCTTGTCTATCTGCTAACATTTTACCTTAACTAATCTTGGGATTAAGAGGGCTCATCTAGATGCATGATTAAGTGGTAATCAATTTAGGAGATTAGTACTATGTTTGTGCATTAACTAATAATTGTGATGACAGGATCTATGGAGGCTTCTCTGGGAAAAAGAAAAGGCAAGAACCTGGCAATGGAAGGTGCAGTACCCTATGCACTTCTACCAAATTCTTTAAAGCCAACAGCCACCTGGATACCTGCAGATGTAAAACAAGCAGCGGCCTTTCAGATATATCAAGGTTCATATGTGGATGACAAAAGAAACTTAGTGGATACAGTGATGATTCCCAAGGAGGCAGAGAATTACTTGGAAAGATCACCGCAAAGGTCATGGCTCAAAAAAATCGGCTTGTGAAACTTCGTATCACTACCACCAGTAGGGATAGATTTCAAGAGGGTACAACACCTAATAGAGATCCAGGAAGATGGAACTTGCAGAGTGGCAGGCATGGATAACGAAGTGATGGAGATCCAGATCACCAAAGAGATCATCAAAGAGGCATTGAAATTGTCAGATCAAGGAGCAAACATGAGAGAAAGAAGGAAAAACCTCACAGTTTACTTGCAAAAGTCCAAACTACCCTCTTTCGAACTCATAGCAAACCCGGAAGTAAGAGAACTGACACAGATCTACAGTCAGTGTTTGTTGAGCTACAGCAAAAGGCCGCCAAGATACACTACACCGCACGGGAGCATCTCAACCACACTGACATGGGCTATGGGAATGACCCGTGAGTTCTATATAGATCACGCGTCATATCTGTTTGAAGAAATGACAAAGCTAAGGCAGGACAGACCCAATTACATTGCAGGAGGGGAAGTCCTAACCAGAGTAATATACCATGCCATAGGCGCGGCAGATCAGTTGCCACCTGCCCCTCATCAGAACGACTAGCTAGTATTAAGGGAAAATATCGAAGACAGGTCACAAAGGAAAGTACCGGCATCTATTAACACCATTGGAGGACGCAAGCTGGAAAGAGTGACAAGAAGTACAGAAGAAAAGATGGAAGAAGAAAAAAGAACTGAAGAGGAAGATGCCTGACTAAAGAAGCGGAAAGCGGAAATGGAAAACAACACCTGGTTGCAGAAGATAGCAAAAATGGAAAGGATGCTAGAAGGGTTTGCTCTAGAAAGATCTCTACGAGGTGATGTAGGCGCCACTTGGAAACCTTCTAGTAGCACTTTCACACAGGGAACGAAGAATAGAAACAACCCAGCTTTTGAGCTGGACTGGTTCGAGAAATACATCCAAGAAAGAAATGCTAGGGATGAACCAGATTTGCTACTAGAAGAGGAGGATCTCCAAACTTTGAGAGATCAGCTGAGGCCAACTTCACGTGATCAGGAAACACCGCCGCCATCTCTATGGCCAGATACAAGTGAAAGGCAATCTAGCCCATCTGCTGAATCTACTTCGCATTCAGAAAGCTCACATCGTGATAACAGAGTTCACACACTGCCCAATGAACAAGAAGAAGAGGAAGAGGAAGAAGAAGGAACAGATAGACACCCAAACACTGGAGCCATATCACAAAGTGATAAAGGCAAGCAAAAGGAGGTGGATCACACTAAAGATAAAGCTTCTTCCTCTCAAGAAATTGAGCTGGAAGCTACTATAGATGAAGATCTGCAGTTAATGGCGACAATACTAAACTGAACAAGACTGCACAGTCAATGGTTAGCTGATCAGAACCGGTCCAACAAAATGAAGCTACAAAAAACTGATGAGGAAGTTCTGAGACTGCAAGAGCAAAGGGAGGACACTCTAAAGCTGATCAGCATCAGAGATGCTGAAATATTGGGGCTCAAAGGCATAATAAATCTTCTCAAAGACAATTTACAGGAGTCGGAAGACTTCAATGCCATATGTGAAGATACACTAAACGTATTCCTTGAAGATGTCAGTGACAGAGATGAACACATCCAAAAGTTGGAAAAGGATAAGCAAGATGCGCTGGAGACCATCAAAAGTTTGCAAGTCATCATCGATGACTTACAAATTGAAGTCAAAGATTTGAGAGCAGTAACAGATATCCAAGGAAGAGAAATCGAACGCGCTAAGAAGCAAAAAACGTCGCTACCAACAATACCAGTAGTCCACCCAGAAGAAGAAGTGGCTGCACTAAAGAGGGAGCTGGAGTTGGAAAGAAAACATTGTTTAATGATTGCTGAAAGTGCGCTTAGAGCAGAAGATCAACTACAAAGACAAATTTCAGACTTGCAAAGTGAACAACAACAAGGACCAGCTCCTGACAGTGAAATGGAAAGCATTGTTTCCAAATCACTCAGGGAAGAAAATGAAAAATTGCACATCAGGATAAAACAGTTAGAGGAGTCGGCCGCTAAAAAAGACATGGAATTTCAAGCTCTACAAATCAAAAGTAGAACAATGACCGCACAAATCGCAAGTCTACAAAGTGCAGGGCAGCACCAAGGACAGGTACGAGTGCACATGGAGCCAGTAACAACGAATTTGGCTGGACTCACCGAAGTTTATGGGGGTCAAGATGAGTACGACGAAGATTCAGATGAACAGGAGGCACATACACAGACTGATCAAAACGGCTCCAAAGACCAAGAGACAGAAGAGGATTTAGTCACGAAATTGGAAGAGCAGAGGCTGGTCGAGCAGATGGAAAAACAAACAGAAATGATATGGTACAAGGCTATGCAACTCGAAAAGGAGTTGCTACAAGGGCTTTCCAGATCGGGCAAAACAGCAGCAGAGCTACGGAAGGAATGGAATGCACCTATGTTACCCTATGCTCTGTTGAAGTATGAGACTCTAACACATCAACGGCAGCTCAAAAAAGAAGAACAAGTGCCAGTATTTGAAGGAGAAGTACAAGATAGGGAACAATAAAACAGAATAGTGGACAGCCAGCCAAAGTGGAGGCGTCAATGGCTATTGGATCATCCTAATAACCTGATCCACTTAGTCAATGCACCGCCTGAGCTGAGGAATGACAGAACATTTTTCCCAACTCCGCGAACATACACCTACAGCCAACATAAAGCACTACAGAGCAGAAATCCGACATGGCTGAATTATCCAGTAATGCCAGGGCCAGCAGAGGGAGAGAGAATATTCGGTTCTTACATGGTGAAAACCCTGCAGGGCGCCATAGCAGAATTCGGAGGCTCTCCTGACCTATCTTGCAAGATGCTATGTAAGATAGCTCGAACATTTTTGGCATGTCTCACAGTCTTCTTAGAAAGTTGGACATCAGAGTATATGAATACTGAAAGGAGCATCTCAGAGTTGTCATACGATCTAAGTGGGCCACCGACAGAGCCAGTATTGTATGCCTATTTCAAACGGCTGATGTTTCTACCAAGCTACCATCTCCAAACCTTTGAAGAAGCATTTTACACGGGCTTCTTCATGTACAATTCAAAAATTTTTGGCCCATTAATGGCAAGTGAGTCTATGCGCTATGATGCATTTCTACATCAAATCAACCAAGAAAGACGACAACGACAATGAAGACAAAGACGATCATGTCGTGGTAGACATGAATTAGGAGGGGGGGAGTGTTGGAGCCCCATTGGTCCAACTGTTGTAATGAGCCCATCTTGTAAAGCATATCAAATTCCATTTTTTATGTCAAAGACGTCTTATCATTTTGATCCATTCGTCTGGATTATGTAAATATTAGTCAGTTAGTCAGGACTCAGATTTATCCCCACTTTGTAATCATGAGCAAGAGAACCCCATGTACATTTTTGAGCTAAGGTGACTAAAGTGTAAAAGTCACCTTAGAACCATTTTTGAATAACATTTGAATTAATCCTGTGTCGTACGAGTCTGAGAGAGAGAGAGAGAGAGAGTCTTATCCTCTTCGCTACATGCTTCTCCCTCACCGGATTCACGACGCGACCACACCATCGCGGTAATATCTCCGAGAGCTACGCGCCCACGCCACACATTTGCCGTTTCGAGTTGATCACGATCGATTCTTCCTCGAGCTTGTTTTGCTTGTAAGTAGCACAAACGGTGTCTGTTTTCAATAATCAAGTGCTTCATGGAATGAGAAAGAGATTAGCTACACATAGATACTGATAAACTTAAGTTTTGCCCACTTTTGGATTATGAACTGTTGGTCTATCGCGACAATATTCGAGATAGCTAGGGTTCTAATCTGGTGAGATTAGATTTATAGGTAAGTATGTCCTAGTGAGAGGATGGTGCCTAGTAAGTTTGATGCGATTCCGAGTTCATTGGACGTGTAAACTGTGTTGTGAGTGTTAAGGGATAGATAGGGTTGCAATCTACCAGGGTTAGTGATTGATGCATCATAAAAGTGCGTATGTGTAGATTGGTCTCAGCCTGACAAGCTAACGAGATTGCCTACGTGCACCTATGGGTTAGTCGTGTCATCGAATGATAAGTATGTTGTCTGTGTCGTGCTCGTGAGTATGAACAGGGGAGTAGTTTTGCCCTAAAACAGTCCATGTCGTGCTTTTTATGCGGTGGACAAATCTAGTTGTATGGGCAACTAGGTGACAACGGGTGGAGTTAACACTTGCTGGGGGATTTCGTGCCTCCACGACATTGGAAGTTTAAAGGAAATGAGTTATTGAGTGAATTTTTACTAGAAAGATTGTTTTGGTGCCGCTTTGAAAAACTGTTTGAAAGGCTGTCTTAACACATCCTGTGAATCGAAATTAATCAATGAATATATATGTTGAACAACAAATGTATTAGTAATTAGGACACACAAGACAGAGTGTGAGTATGGGGGTGGAAAGTGGGGGCTTGGCTCGGGTTGCCAATGCCTATGAGAAGGGTGGTCCCGATTGGTCGGGAACTCTCTGTCCCCATAGTACGGTAAATGACGTTAGAATTTCACATTACACCAAAAGCAGTGAAGTCCCAAGTGTATGTGCCTCTGAAAGCAATGGGGAAAAAGGCACTCGAGACTTTTCTCCTTCTAGAATGTGAGTCTTAGGACCGACAATTGGTTAGATACGCTTTTCCTTGCGGGGTAGAACTAGATTCTTGTTGCTAGTAGGCTCGACTCAATTCACTTGGTGATGAGAGCTTGTCCTCTAGTTGATCCCTTAAACCACTTTGTTTGCTTCCACTATAGATGTAGTGGCCACCAGGTTTACCATCAGAATCGTCGTTTGAGATGACGGGGTGGAGACCTCACACTTGGTATCAGAGCAAGGTTAGGATAGACTGGGAACTAGAATTCGTACTGTTTGAAAATTTTAGAACTAAGGAAATCTAGGTAGCTAATCCGAAATCCTTGCATTGGTGTTGCAGGAAGATCTCGCACTTGAATACCATAAGTTTCAAGTCTTTAAGCTTATTTATGAGCAAGCACATTGTTCCCCAAATTATTGTTTTCGGCGAGACGTGATATAGATGCTGCTAAAGGTCAATACACCACACTCCAGACGCTGAGGCGGTCCGGGGCGGGCAACAAGAAGAGTGGCCTCTAGACACCCTTCAAGGCTCCCGTGTTGCTCAATGGGGCTGGGGCACAACACAACACAAACCAAAACAACAAACCCACCGCCAAATCCCAACTACACAAGGGGCACCACCTAGTTTAAGAGCGAACTAGGACGCAAAAGAGGAGAATCGTTAGAGCGACCCACAAACAAGCAAGGAATTTACACTAACCCTAACACCAATGGAATACTCTCACACACTAAAACACGAGAGAGAGAGAGAGAGAGAGAGAGAGAGAGAGATAGTGCTCGGGCTGCTTTGAAACGTATCGGCAATGATCAAGCAAACACAACTATATATTTAAGAAAGAGAGAGAAAGGGGGAGGGGGTGCTTGTTGCATTAATACCTTCTTACAAATCTGTCATGACAAATCAAAGTGAGATTAGTACTTGTTCAACATAGCTTGCGTAAATTTCACCACAACACATCACAAGAAAGGCCACCCCAATCACTGTCTTAAGGCCAGGGGAGTCCTCTCCACCCTGTTGCCCTCTTACAGTATGTGGGATTTATGGCTAGATTGATGACAACACCAGAGACAAGCTATCAAGAACTTAACAAAAAAAAAAACACCAAGACACTTACACATCATTGTTGTCCATTACTTCACGTTGGAAGGGAGACAAAGTATCCAAGCTTAGTCCAAATCCACCCTCCTTGATTCAGCGAATGTTGGGCTTACACTAGTAGGAGAAATGATAGATTTCCTACTCTCAATTGAATGATCACTCTCTCTCTTACAATGGCATAGATTTCCCTTGCTAATCCCCTATTACAACACATGCACATGCATAAGACAATGAGCTTCCACTCAAGAGCTCCTTCTAGAGAGGTTGAGCTTGGCTTCTCAAGCTATAGCATAGTGCTCTTGCTTATGGCTCCCCCCCTTTGTTGAATTTGTACAATGCATCCAAGAGTGAGCCCCTCCTTTGTCATATTATAATACAAATCATTCAAGTTGCCCTTGACCCATGCATGGAGGAGGATTATTGGTGAAATAAGAAATATATACATGGTGGGACTAGTGTATGGACTATTCATGGACTTTAGCTCAATGAGCACATGGTGTTAGAATAATGAGTAAAAATAATAATAAAAATATGGAGGAGTTATGGATATGGAAAGATATTGGAATCATATGATATGGTCCCTCCTTGAATTATTTTTGGTGAAAGAGAAAAATGTATGCAAGTAAATAATATAATAAAAGTAACCAATGAGTAGAAATCAATTTTTTGTTTTCACGAGGGTGAGGGTGAAAATGTGGGAGTGATTTGTATAAAGGAAAAATATGAGGTTAGAGTATGTACATATTGGCAAAAAAATAAAAAATAAAAAAATATATATATATAATTATGGTGTAAGAGGATGAAAGAAGGTGTACATAGGTTTAATAAAACACACACATAAGTAGAAATATTTAAATAAAATACCAAAATAATTATAAAAAATCCCTATATTTAGGCCATATATACAATGAAATATTTACACACAAAGAGGCCATAATATACTTTTATTTTTTTATTTTTTATTATTATTATTTTATTTTTTTGGCTCACCTAGCCTAGTGACTAGCTAGCTGAGGGTTTTTAAGAAGATATGGGAAAAGTCCCGTGACTCACGCACGCCTATGTACAATGAAATGGTAGGGATAGCCACAGTGTTTGGGTGATTTTGGTAGGGTGAGGTAACTCACTGTGGCAATTACAAAGAGCCGAAAAAACGGCTATCATTAGCCCTCCCCCTGGATGATGGTATATTCATGTACCATCATAGAGCATCTTTTCCAAAGAGAGTGCTTCAGAGTCCTTGACGAGATCTTCATTGTTTGGCCCCTCAGAATTTTGGCTGGAGTTACACTCATGCTTCATGTAACAATACTTACATAAGACAGCGGCCTTTGGACAGATCTTTGGTAGATCCTTTGGTAGAAGGCGACTCAAATAGGGCTTCAAGCGATACCCGTTTACTTTCCTGGAGTGCTCTTTACCATTCAAGTCCATAAGCTGATAGTAACTTGAATTGAAAGCCTTCTTGACTATGTATGGCCCTTGCCATCTTGTTTCAAACTTGGCATCAAAACGATTGTCAAGTCGATTGTCATACCTTAGCACAAGCTCTCCTTCCTTGATGCCTTTGTCCTTCAGTTTCTTGTCGTGCGTTTCTTTCGCTTGTGTGGCTTTCCTCTTGTAGCACTCATATGCTGCTTCTCTTTTCCACTCAAGCTCCACTAACGTAAGAAGTCGATCCATCCATACCTCTTGATCATCTTGTGCTCCTTTGCCATGAAGTCGCATTGTTGGAATGTTGAGCTCGATAGGCTGCAAAGCCTCTTGACCATAGACCAAGTGAAATGGTGTGAACTCCGTGGCTTCCCTATATGTGGTTCGATATGCCCACAAGGCACCATCCAAGAAGTCATCCCATAATTTTGTCTTGTTTTGCACCATCTTTCTAATGATTCCTGCAATGACACCATTAGCCTTCTCCACCAAACCATTTGACTGTGGGTAGTATGGTGTGCTATGACGATGTAGAATGTGAAGCTCTTCACAAACTTCTGTGAGCAATCCTTTTCTAAACCATGGACCATTATCAGAAACAATCTCCAAAGGTGTGCCAAATCTACAACAAATGTGAGTGTAGACGAATTTGCTCACTGTCTTCTCATTTACCTTTGCCACACTTTGTGCTTCCACCCACCTAGTCATATAGTCTACAGCCACTAGAATGTAGAGTTTACCATTTTTTGTCCTAGGCAGAGGACCCATAGCATCAATGCCCCACTTTTCAAAGGGTCCATTTGCAAGCACTATTTGCCTCGGGCCATGCACCAACCTTCTATTTCCATTTATCTGACAAGTGTGACAGCTTTTACACCAATGTTGAACATCCACATGCAAACTTGGCCAAACATACCCCGAAAGCAAAATCTTCTTCACAGTTAATTCTTGGGCAAAATGACCACCACATGCCTCTTCATGCAAACCTTTTAGAATGGCTGGAATTTCCTTGATAGTTGGTACTCGTCTGCACACTTGATCCTTCCCTCTTTGATAGAGGGAGCCTTCTAGGAAGAGATATACGCTTGCCTTCTTCATGAGTCTCCTCTTCTGAGCTTTTGTGAAGTCTGGTAGAAACTCACCCTCCAAAATGTAGCCAATGATGGGAGCCAATGACTCCAATCCCTGGTACCTCGGTTGCTTCACAGCAGCCGCCACCATGATGACCTGCACTTCTTTCTTTGCACATGCAACGGCTTGTTGTGCAAGTAAATCAGCATCTTCATTCTGTTTCCTAGGAATATGATATAGTTGCACTTCTTCAAATTGATTAAACAATCTACGAATGGCATGAACCTTTGTCCGTAAGCTCTCATTCTTGCATGCCCAAATGTCTAAAATCTGTTTAACAATGAGAAGTGCATCTCCCTTTACCATGAGGCGTTGTATCCCTTGGCCAATGCACATCTTAAAACCATGAAGTAGAGTGTCATATTCTACTTCATTGTTGCTAGCTGAACTTGGTAGATTGAACTTCTCTTTCATGACCACCTCTCCACTTGGGTTGAGCAACACTAGCCCTCCCCCTGCTTTTCCTATGGCTCGACGAAAAGCTCCATCAAAGAACAAAGTAAAAGCATTAGGAATACTTTTTGGTGGTGGCAATGGTAGGGTCTTTACTTCAGGCACCTTAATCTCCTTTTCGTGCACTCTATAAGTGAGAATCCCTGCCAATTGTGCGCACACACTATCTTCTACCTTGAAAGAGTATTGAAACTCTTGCAACTCTATAATCCACTTTGAGATCCTAGTACTAAGATTCATTTGAGATGACACCCAAGGGAATAAATTTTCTGCAGTGAGAATTACAAAAGGTTTTGGTAGCAGGTAGGATCTAAACTTTCTCACCGCAAACATGAGAGAAAGCATCATGAGTTCTGCTTCTGTGTAGTCTCTCTCCAAAGCATTCATGACCCTACTAGCAAAGTAGATGGGTCGCATCCTTGTACTCTGGGGATCTTGTTGTAGCAACATAGCACCAATTGTTTCTTTCCCAACACTAGAGCTAACAAAGAATGTGTACTCCCAACAAGGAGTCATGAGTGTTGGTAGCTCTGACAAAATGACTTTAATGTTACAAAAGTACTCTTCAAGCTCATCAGACCATGCAAATTCTACTTGTTGTGTCAACTTTTGCAAAGGGTGAAGTAACTCCGAGGCTAAGTGAATGAAGCGTGACATATACTTCACCTTTTGAATGAATGAGATGACCTCCTTAAGACTCTTGGGTGATGGTAGCTCAATAAGATCCTTTGCCTTCGAAGGATCCACTTCAATGCCTTTGTAAGAAACTTTATGACCAAGCAAGATTACTTCATCCTCACCTATATGGCACTTGTCGGGGTTGAGTTGACCTCCCATGTCGTAGAGCTTCTTTAAACCTTCTTCTACCCTTTGTAGATGCAATGATTTTGAGCTATAAATACAAAAATCATCAATGAACACCCTAATTGACTTTCCAAAGAATGCTTGAAACACCATATTCATGAAACGTTGGAATGTTGCAGGAGCATTTGTCAGACCAAATGGCATGACTCTAAAAGCATAACAACCCCAAGGAGTGATAAAGGTTGTTTTCAATTGATCCTCCAGTGCAATCCCTATTTGAAAGTAACCTGAGTAACCATCGCACACAGTGTACTTCTCATGACCAACTACCTCATTTAGTATCTCATCCTGGAATGGGAGGGGAAAGTGATCTCTCTTTGTTGCCTCATTGAGGGGACGGTAATCCACACACACCCTCCACTTTCCGTTCTTCTTAGGAGTGACAACAACAGGAGAGACCCACTCTGAATTCTCCACTGGATAAATGAACCCTGCTGCTAGAAGCTTTCTTACCTCCTTGAGTAAAGCCTGCTCCTTGATGACTCCTAGCCTTCGTAGCTTCTGAGCCTTAGGTGTGGCCTCTGGCTTCAACTCAATTTTGTGTTGAACAGCATCTACTCCACGCACATCGGTGTAGTCTTTAGCAAAAAGCCTAGGAAACTTCCTTAGCACACATTTGAACTCCTCTCTTTCATCCTTTGTAAGTGCTGTTGATAGCATACCTTCCAGCATCCCTTCATCTTGATCACCTTCGTTCTCTTGAGGACCTACCTCCTCCAAGCCTTGACAAGAGGTCTCTTGGTTGCTTGGCTTAAACCTTACCCCCATGACTTCGATGGAAGACTCCTCTTCAGTAATGCTGCCGCTACTTTCTTCTTCTGAAGTGCTATCGGTCCAACCTTCTTCCGTCTCACTTTGAGATGATTCTTCATGGAGCTCCTCTTGGCGTTGCTCCTTCATGTCAAAGACAACCTTCTTGTGATTGTCATTCCTACAAATTAGCTTTCCACTCTCCCAATCCTGCAAAGCTCGCATTTTCATTAGCCATGGTCTTCCTAGGATAAATGGGTAACCATTTCCCTTGGTAGACATGACATAGAAATCCACTGCCTTCTTAATGCCAAAGGCCTCCACAAAAACATTTTTACAAATGCCTACGCACCTAGCCTTGCTATTGTTTGCCATCTTGACCCTAATTTCAGGTGTCTCATGGATGTGCATGCCTAGTTTTTGCATGAGTCCCTCTGTCATGATGCAAATTTGTGCACCCCCATCCACTAGACCTTTCCTAACCAATCTCCCTTTGATGTAACAGTCTAGCACCGGTGTAATGTCCTCATTCATTTCAGCTTGTGCAATTTTTACAACAGTCACACTCTCTTTTACCTTTCTCCTAGTGCTAACTGCCCTTGTTAAATCCCTCCTAACTTGTGGACATAATGCAAGAAATTGAGGCCATGAAATGTCAGGACCCTTACCTCTCATGTCTTCCAACAAGTTGTACGGAGCCATACCATGTCCAAGAGGGAAGTCTTGGAGGTTGATACGACGTCGAGTCCTCTTGGTTTCCTTGGTTCCCTTTGCCTTCTTGCCTTGTCCATGGTCACTCTGTGATGTGACTTCTTCTTTCTCTTTACCTTTTCCTCGGCCACGCTTAATTCCATTGGCTTCCATGTCAACCTCATTTGAATTTGTCACCTCTACCACATACACATTTGGATCTGGCAAAGGTGGAACTCCTTCTACCCCTTGTGGAGGTGGTCTTGGTCCATTTGGCCTTTGTAGAAGCCTTGGTTGTTGACCAGTTCCTTCACCTGCATTCATCACTGGGTAATTCAAGTTAGGCCTCCCTGGCTCCCCACGGGGCCAAGGACAATTATACATCCCATGTCCAGACTCTCCGCAATTCCAACATTGCAAGACTCTCCTAGGTCGTGGATCTCGCTCTTCAGACTTCTTTGCTTGTCCCTTTGGACCTACAGCTTGTGCAAGGTGAATTGACAGGTTGCTTAAAGATTCGTTTAACTTCTCAATTACTTCCGCCGTTACCTCAGGAAGCTCCCTCGATGTTGATGCTTGTGACTTACCTTTGGGTCTAAAACCTTCTATTGGAACCTCTCCCCTTAAGCACTTGAGTTTCCTATACTTCTCAGCAGCCCTAGTTTCAGCTGCGTCAAAAGTAGCAGGTGCACCGGCCTCAACTTTTACCTTAAGGTCAGGAAAGAGTCCGGCTATGAACCTCTCCTTCTTTAAAAATTCTGCACCATCACCAGGGTTAGCAACATTTCGTATCCATAGAGCCCAAAGACGTAGAAACTCTTGCTTGTACAAGTAGTAGTCATCTAAGTCTTTTTGCTTATGAGAAACAACGTCTTGCCATAGTTTCTGAGTGTTTTGGGGATCAAAGAAGTATCTCTTAAAACGATTTAAAACTTCTGTGTAATTCCCCTTAACTTCCTCAGGCAAAGAGTCAAACCAAGTACTAGCATCTTTCCTAAGGACCACCTCAAACATTTCTACACGTTCTTGATCGGTTACTATCCTCTTGATACGGCAAGACATCTTGAAATTTGCTAAAAATAATTCTGCATCCTCTCCAGGCTCTCCAAAGAAAAGAGGATATCCAGAAATTTGGCGTTGGCTCTCCATTATTATGAAAGATTACAACACGAGTTACAATAAGGGATACAATAGAGATCTAGAACCACTCGCCTGCAAATGAAGAAGTGAGAAAATACCACTCTAGGTTTTCTTCTTCAGCTATCCAAGCTTCAATAAGGTCTCGATTTGTTTGATCAAAACAAAAGGGTAGACTATTGATGAGCTCTAAGAAGGGTTGAAATTCTTCAAAGCTAAGGCGATAAACAGAAATCTCTAGAACTTCATTTTCTGGATCCAAAACAGCAACCACGTCCCAAGTGATAAATTGCACTTGCTCTACAATTCCCAATGCACAAGCGGTTTGTATAAAAACTAGATCTTCATGCTCGTCGAAGGCCGTGAGAAAGTAGCAATTGACTAGGAGCTCCTTTCCTTCGAGTTCCACACAGTCGGAGTGAGGCAACCTTCTCACAATTTCATAAAGAACATCCTCATCAAGTCCAATCAAGTTTGCAAGATTTAAAGACTCCACTTGTGCTACAAAATTCCTGGACAAAAACTCCTTAGGATTATGGTTAAATCATTCAAAAGCATAAAGAGATTTACAATGTCTCTATGAACAAAGTGTCATAGAAAGTAGGGAAGGATGAGAATTTATACAAATTTGCAATCTTCTCTATGCTCTCTTTATTAAGACAATCTCTGAATAGCTCCCTATCTCCTTTGTTGAAAGCGAAAGGAAGACTATTAATAAGACGCAAATGAGGGAAAAATTCACCAAATGTGAGTCTATGAAGCATGAACTCTGGCCGCAAGTTTCCTGAAGAGTCTTCCTCAATGGTGAAATGCACTCGCCAAACGCCAAATTTCACTCTATTTACCAATCTTAGGGCACACACTAGTTGGATGAATGCGCGGTCTTCCTTAGTGTCCAACAACAAGAGGAAAATGGAATCCACGCGTAGGACCTTCCGTCTTAACTTCACCACCCTCTTGTTATGAGGGAGACGCCTTACTACTTGCTCCTGCAACTCAATTGGTAATAGAGCTAGATCTCTAAGGATTGAACTTTCACTGCACACACATTCCCAGTTAGAATAAATGATCGTTTTTTTGTTTCTTGTAACAACTTGGACAAAGAAAAAACAAACATACACACTACTTTGCCGGGCTGCACTTCATTTTAAAATAAAATGAACACATGTACATCAAAAGAAGTGTGGTAGTTGATGAGAGGTAGAATGACAGGGTTTGGTGATGCAAGAATTTCTCCTGCTCTTTGGGCACCAAACATGAACACCATTCGTTGTTGAAAATGGATCTTTCTACTAATTGCAACGTTTATTCTAATGTGTGGAGTAAAATGAAAGGGAAAAACCTCTATTCCTGGGCCATTATCCATGGCCTATGCATGTCCTAATGCTTAAAACAAAACAAAAATATAGACGTCCAAACTAAGGTCGTACCTAATGAGAGGCAAAATAAAAGGATTTACTGAAGCGTTTATCTCGGCCAACCTAAGAGGACCTAAAATTCTACGAATGACACGTTGAAATTGCAACTTAGTACTAACAATTATGTGTACCTTTTGCCTTGCAGTGGGAATGAAGGGATCATACAAAGCTTCGTGATTCATGCAAACTACTTGACTATGCTAAAGGTTGATTCTACACAAAAATACACAAGCCGTCCTCCGTGGGGGCACCAATTTGAGGCGGTCCGGGGCGGGCAACAAGAAGAGTGGCCTCTAGACACCCTTCAAGGCTCCCGTGCTGCTCAATGGGGCTGGGGCACAACACAACACAAACCAAAACAACAAACCCACCGCCAAATCCCAACTACACAAGGGGCACCACCTAGTTTAAGAGCGAACTAGGACGCAAAAGAGGAGAATCGTTAGAGCGACCCACAAACAAGCAAGGAATTTACACTAACCCTAACACCAATGGAATACTCTCACACACTAAAACACGAGAGAGAGAGAGAGAGAGAGAGAGAGAGATAGTGCTCGGGCTGCTTTGAAACGTATCGGCAATGATCAAGCAAACACAACTATATATTTAAGAAAGAGAGAGAAAGGGGGAGGGGGTGCTTGTTGCATTAATACCTTCTTACAAATCTGTCATGACAAATCAAAGTGAGATTAGTACTTGTTCAACATAGCTTGCGTAAATTTCACCACAACACATCACAAGAAAGGCCACCCCAACCACTGTCTTAAGGCCAGGGGAGTCCTCTCCACCCTGTCGCCCTCTTACAGTATGTGGGATTTATGGCTAGATTGATGACAACACCAGAGACAAGCTATCAAGAACTTAACAAAAAAAAAACACCAAGACACTTACACATCATTGTTGTCCATTACTTCACGTTGGAAGGGAGACAAAGTATCCAAGCTTAGTCCAAATCCACCCTCCTTGATTCAGCGAATGTTGGGCTTACACTAGTAGGAGAAATGATAGATTTCCTACTCTCAATTGAATGATCACTCTCTCTCTTACAATGGCATAGATTTCCCTTTCTAATCCCCTATTACAACACATGCACATGCATAAGACAATGAGCTTCCACTCAAGAGCTCCTTCTAGAGAGGTTGAGCTTGGCTTCTCAAGCTATAGCATAGTGCTCTTGCTTATGGCTCCCCCCCTTTGTTGAATTTGTACAATGCATCCAAGAGTGAGCCCCTCCTTTGTCATATTATAATACAAAGCATTCAAGTTGCCCTTGACCCATGCATGGAGGAGGATTATTGGTGAAATAAGAAATATATACATGGTGGGACTAGTGTATGGACTATTCATGGACTTTAGCTCAATGAGCACATGGTGTTAGAATAATGAGTAAAAATAATAATAATAATATGGAGGAGTTATGGATATGGAAAGATATTGGAATCATATGATATGGTCCCTCCTTGAATTATTTTTGGTGAAAGAGAAAAATGTATGCAAGTAAATAATATAATTAAAGTAACCAATGAGTAGAAATCAATTTTTTGTTTTCACGAGGGTGAGGGTGAAAATGTGGGAGTGATTTGTATAAAGGAAAAATATGAGGTTAGAGTATGTACATATTGGCAAAAAAATAAAAAATAAAAAAATATATATATATAATTATGGTGTAAGAGGATGAAAGAAGGTGTACATAGGTTTAATAAAACACACACCTAAGTAGAAATATTTAAATAAAATACCAAAATAATTATAAAAAATCCCTATATTTAGGCCATATATACAATGAAATATTTACACACAAAGAGACCATAATATACTTTTATTTTTTATTTTTTATTATTATTATTTTATTTTTTTGGCTCACCTAGCCCAGTCACTAGCTAGCTGAGGGTTTTTAAGAAGATATGGGAAAAGTCCCGTGACTCACGCACGCCTATGTACAGTGAAATGGTAGGGATAGCCACAGTGTTTGGGTGATTTTGGTAGGGTGAGGTAACTCACTGTGGCAATTACAAAGAGCCGAAAAAACGGCTATCAACGCATTGATAAAGGATGGGAGATCGACTGGACCCGTGAAGGTGGGATTTACTACATCAATGCTCGGAAGTTAGGATGCTTGGCTACCGACTTTAAAAAAATCCATTGGGGAGAAGAATTGAGAGTAGTGCAGTTATACCACTTGTTGCCTTCACATTCGGGCGTCACTGTTGCTACTTCTGACGGCACCGAGCAAACCCTCAATGAGTGGCTTTGGGACAAGGTCACTGATGTAATTCCACAAAATAGAGTTAGAAATTTTGGTGTTCCAAGACACTTATTCAAGATTATGAACACCATAATTTACTACCCACTTTAGGGTAAGTATAGGGACTAATTCTCAAGAGAAATAGAGGATAGTAAGAATGTGACAACACATAAACATCGTCTGTATCATTATATCCCAGGACAGCCTGCTAGACGTATCATATAGATATTTCAGAATGCTATGTAATAAATTGATCAAAAGTTATTCTAAACCTCAAAAGGTTACGATTATAATAAAAATTTCTATCAATAAAGGAAGAGTTTTTGTCTCTCGGTGATTTGGAACTTGGATTTTACTAAAGTCTCGGGTTTATTTAAATCTTGAACTCTAGCAATCGTATCAAATTCCGTAAAAACCGTGTAGGCACCACCTGTCGCTCTCTATTCGACAGCACAAAAGAAGCTTCTCCTTAAACAAGCCCAACCTCTAACCTTTAAGGGCAAGGGAGCTAATGTGGAGAGAGATGCGGAAGTGTGGATGGAAGCGATGGATGACTATTTTGAGGCTGCGGGGACTCAACCCGAGAACCAGACCATGCTCGCAATGTTTTGCCTCTCTAGTGATGCCAAGATTTGGTGGAAATAGCATTGTAGAGATCTAAAAATCAAGAGATCTTCTCACTCATGGGAAGACATCAAGGCTGCAATGATGGGGCGTTACTTACCACCCGCTTATAAAACCTTGAAGATGAACGAGTTCTTTTCTCTTTGTCAATAGACTTCCTCAGTCAAAAAGTATCACTCAAAGTTTGTTATTCTTTGAAGATATGCTTCTAGAATGACCTTGGATCAGCAAGTAGCAAGGTTCTGCCAAGGGCTCATCGACCCCTTGAACAATCGGCTAGAAGCTCTCAGACCGGCAACTCTTCAAGATGCCTTGCTAAGGGCTAAACCCTTAGCTATGGAAATTTAGAAGGTCAATCAAAATAGGAGGAATCATTTGGCAAAAAGGGCAAGGACAAATGTTTGGAATAATAGACCAACCAACCAAGCATACGAACAACGCCCAATAGTAGCCACTACCGCAGTTATGGAATTTCCAAATGTACGTTGTTATGAGTGCAACGAATTTGGGCATTACTGGTCTAAATTCCCCAAGAAGACTCAAGCAACCAGCACCAATGCCATACCTCTAAATGTCTATGGTCAAGGACAACCTAATGGAAGAGGAGGACGTGGAAGGGTAAACAGAGGGCGAGGGCGTGGAGCTACCGCCAGAGTGAATGCCGCAGTGGTACAACCAACTGTGGGAGATGAAGCATATGAGAGAGCAACCTTGCATGCTACAATTGACAACCGCAATGGTGGTGAGCAATACGCAGTCATTCATACGCCAGGATCTCTTAGAGGTGAACAAGTTAACTTTCTTATAGATTGTGGTAGTACTATTTCATTTCTTTCACCCAGATGCATGAGGAAGCTAAAGCTAGATAAGTATCCAACAAGAAAGTTAGTTGTAGAGTTAGAAAATGACAAGGAAGTAGTATCTCAACACTCTGCAAGTATAATCGACTTTGACCTAGGGGGACACCCAACTTCTACCCAATTTCGAACCCTACCTTTAGGATTCTTTGATGGGATACTAGGGATGGACTGGCTAAAGAAAAATCAGGCCCACATTCATTGTACATAGGGTAACTTTACCTTTACAGATAACTTGGGTAATGAAGTCTTAATCTAGGGGAAAAATGAGAGACCTAGGGTTAATCTAGTTAAGGCCAGCAGAGTTTTGAAGGGACTGAGAAAGGGGCAGCAAATTTATGCGGTAATTCTCAACAAGGTGGACCAATCAGACACTAGACTTCAACCAAATTGGTTGAGGGAGTATGATGATGTATTCCCTGAAGACCTTACGAATCTTCCACCACATAGAGAGGTAGATCATGAGATCGAGACTATCCCTGGATGTGAACCTGTCTCAAAGTGACCTTATAAAATGTCACTTCCAGAGGCCATAGAACTCAAGGAACAACTTAGGTAACTCATTGAACAAGGATTCATTCGACCCAGTACTTCTCCTTGGGGCGCACCAGTTCTTTTTCAGAAGAAGAAGGATGGGACCTTAAGGCTATGCATAGATTACCGTGGACTGAACCAGGTAACTGTCAAAAACAAGTATCCAATTCCAAGGATTGACGAACTCCTGGATAGACTCCATGGCGCCAAAATTTTTACAAAGATTGATTAAAGGTCAAGATATTACCAAATCAGGATCAAGGAATCAGACATTCCAAAGACAGCTTTCAACACTAGGTATGGACATTACGAATTCACAGTAATGTCCTTTGGTCTAACAAATGCTCCTGCAAGCTTCAATCGACTTATGCAGGATATTTTCAGACCTTATCTGGACGATTTTGTCCTGGTTTTCTTTGACGACATTCTGATCTGTTCTAAGGACGAGCCAAATCATGAAAAACATGTTCGCAAAGTACTTGATCTTCTTTGAGAGCACCAACTTTACGCTAAAGTGAGCAAGTGTACCTTCTGCTCACCAAAGGTCAATTATCTTGGATTTATCATATCAGCCGAAGGGATTTTAGTGGACCCAGATAAAGTCAAGGATATTGTTAATTGGCCTCAACCATCCACCATCAGTGAAGTAAGAGATTTTTTTGGGATAACGGGATGGTACAGGATTTTTGTCAAGGACTATGCACGTATTGCTGCACCTTTGACGGAGCTCCTGAAGAAAGGAATGAGGATTGAATGGAAGACCGAGCACGAGTCTAGTTTTGCTAAGCAAAAAGAATTCTTGGTCTCAGCTCCTAGCTTAAAGCTTCAAGATTTCAATAAGGAATTTAAAGTAGCGACCGATGTTAGCACATTTTCTTTAGGTGGAGTTCTTACTCAAGAGGGAAGACCGGTGGCGTATACTTCACAAAAGCTGAGAATCATGAGAAGAATTATCCTACTCACTATTTGGAACTTTTAGCGGTTATACATGCGTTGAAGTTGTGGAGACATTATCTTCTCGGACGCAAGTTTCAGCTAGTTACAGATCACAAGAGTTTAAAATGGATTTTTACTCAACCTATTCTCAATATGTGACAACGGTTTGGTGATTGATAGAACTCTTTCAAGAATATGACCTTGACATAAAGTATAGACCAAGGAAGGAAAATGCCGTTGCAGAGCCGAAAATCTTTTCTCGGAGCTATCTCTATTCCAAATAACCCTATCTGGGATAGAATTAAAGAAGCATATTTGGTAGATCCAAAATACCAACGTATAGTATCATTAGTCTAGCAGAATAAGATGCCTGAAGCTAAAGATTACTCTCTTATGGGAGGATATCTTTACTTCAGACATAGACTCTGTGTACACAGAGACCTAGCTTTAAAGAAGACTATTCTGTATGAAGCACACAATAGCCCTACATCAGGACATCCAGGTTATGCTAAGACTCTTCATGCTATCAGGAGGAGTTCTTTTTGGTCAGGAATGAAAGGAGACATACTGCGCTATGTGAGGCAATGTCTTTCTTGTCAGCGGATAAAAGCTGAAAGAATCAAGTTACAAGGGAAACTTCAACCTGTTGACATACCCCAGATGAAATGGGAATGCATCAGTATTGAATTTGTTACAGGATTACCTTCTACATGAGGTTATGACTTTGTATTTGTGGTTGTTGATATGCTCACAAAAGTGGCTCATCTAATACCTGTAAAGACAACCTTTACTGCTTCGGATATTAGCCGAGTATTCATCAAGGAAATTTTTAGGTTACATGGTTTACACAAGCGTATCGTTAGTGATAGAGATGCCAAGTTTACATCAAAGTTTTGGACTTCTCTTTTCCAATCTATTGGGTCACAATTAGCCTTCAGCATAGCGTATCATCCGCAGACAGATGGGCAGACTGAAAGAGTAAATCAAGTCATTGAGGACATTCTCAGGGCCTATTGTTTTCAAGAGCCAAAGAAGTGGTTACAATATCTTCCTTTGGTAGAATATGCTTACAATTCTTTCGAACACGGACGCATTGGAATGTCACCCTTCAAAGCTCTTTATGGACAAGACTGTTTAGCACCGCTTAACTTTTCAGACCCAACCATGAGGGTAGAAGCCTCTAAGAAGATGCTAGAAGAAATGGAAGCTCAGACTAAAGCCATTCGCCAAGATATCCAAGCCACTCAGGATAGACATAAGCATTACGCAGATAAGAATCGATCAAAACGGACCTTCAAGGAAGGAGAAAACGTTTTTCTACGAGTGCGACCGAAGAAAAGCAACTGATCATTAGGAAGGTACAAGAAACTAAGCCCGAGATATTGTGGTCCCTTCGAAATCACTGAGGTTGTGAGTGACCAGGCCTACAAGCTCAAGTTACCCGTAAACGTAAAGGTTCACGATGTATTTCACGTCAGCCT
Organism: Adiantum capillus-veneris; assembly: GCF_014529385.1. Lineage (NCBI taxonomy): Eukaryota > Viridiplantae > Streptophyta > Polypodiopsida > Polypodiales > Pteridaceae > Adiantum > Adiantum capillus-veneris. Next base: position 21,622,499 of record NC_140935.1, read on the forward strand.
ACTCAAACCCTACATTCCTAACCCCGATCAACTCTTGGACTCAGATCAGATAGTTATGCCAGCACAAGGAGTTCTCGAACTTCAACCTGATGACGCCCTCAAATCAAGAGAAAGAAAGCTATGAAACAGGACAATTATCGAGCACCTTGTGAAGTGGAAAGATTATCCTGAAGAAGATGCTACTTGGGAGGACTAACCAACGCTCATAAAGGATTATCCTAATAAATTATTGAGATGAGGATATCTCAAATTTTTTACGTTGGGGAGGATGTAAGATCTCTGACCCCGAGCTAAAGAGCACCCCTGTACTACAAAATAATCATACTGCAAAAAGTTACTATTTTTGGCAGCTTTTCTAAATCTGTCAGTGCCAAGATGTTTAGAATGTTATAGAGCTTTCAAAAATGAATAAAAACAATTTTTGTGAAAAATTTCCTTAAATAGTAAGTTTTTGGTCACTCGGAGACCCGTCACCCGAGACCCGTCTAGTTTTGATCGGCTCGTCAAACTGCACCCGTACCCAGAATTTAAAAAAATGCATTTTCGGACACCGGGAGCTGCTAAATACGGCAGATACTCGGGATGATGCACCTTAGCTTCGTCTTAGCACAACAAGTTTCGGAATTAAAATCCAAGCTGTAATGGCCGTCTAAGGATAAAAATAATTTTTTTCCTAAGGCTAGCGGGGGCACCGGCACTCGGGGGCTGGTGTGTGCACAAGCTCTAGGCCACTGGAGACTTGTTTAGCAGATAGAGGGCACCCTCACACACATAGGGGCTCGTGGGAGAGTTTCCAAGCCAGAGAGAGAGTGTGAGACTTAGTTAAAACAAGCAAATTGGACACTTGCAAGCTATGAACTCAAGCTGCCATGGATGACCAAAGTGCTCATTCAGATGTAATTACCAGCAGATTTTGACCTCTTGAGGTTGGAAGCCTATTTAAGGACCTGTTCCCACACACACACACACACAGATACTCAGTACACACACACACACACACACCCTCACACACATACCTTGGGCGAGGTGCTGCCGGCATACACAATCTCTAGGAGAGGATTAAGGGAAGGAGGTGCTGCCAATTTCTTGTCGGATTAGGCTTCTTGGATCAGCAATTAAGGTCTTAATCAACTCGAATTACAGTAATCTCGAGTTAAATTCATGCTTACATCTTAATCTCTCTATGAATCCCTTATTTTCCGCTAATACTACGCATAATCTAACTACTCTACCTAGTAGAAACTCTCTAAATCACCTATGTGATTAGTCTATTTCACTTTCTTAATCCCATTAGCTATTTATGGACCAAGTCAACCTCCTAATCACAATTAATCCATGGTTAGTAAGAAGGAATTACCAGTTAGTCAATTCAATGATTGAGTGGTGGAGATTGACCCAATTTCTAGCAATGTATCTGTCATTTCGTTAGGAAAGAGTTTAATTAAAGGATTAAACTCATATTGCAAGAGATTAATGTGTAATTAGAAGACGAATTCCCCCTCTCAAAATTAATTGTCACTAGAGAACGGAATTTCTTCCGCATATGCATAAGACATAACTGCATTTTTCCGTTCATTTTTTAGAAGGAATTAGTACATTAAAATTATCATTCAACCACTCTAATTAAGCAAGTAGCTACAAGAACTAAATTCTCCAAATGCCTAAGCTAAGAACCTTAATTCACAGTCAATTTCCATAAGTTCAGGAGAAGATGCTATCCTAAATTGATGTAATTATGACTTGGATCACCTAATATTACCCCAAATTTATCTGAAAATAGATAGATGAGTAATAATCGTACTTGAAGTTAATCTACTCCTTTCGTATAAGAGTAATTTCTTGATAAGGCTAACCATGTTGTATCCGGACCGTTTGTGGTTCTTATGGTAATACTGGACATTAGTTCTTTTCCAAATTCATCATCTTTAGTAGTGAGTATAATGGCCCCAAAGAGGACCCGTTTTGGTGGATCTCACGACCATGATACCGGAACAAGCAACATCAACGGAAAGGGAAAGGCTCCTCTCGTCGAGCAAGCACGGACCATCTCACGAAGCAATCAAGAGGAGATTATTGAGGCAGGTCTAATTTTAATTCAAGTATAGTTTAATAACATTGCATTCGGTAAGGTAGGAAAGTAACATTACCCCAAAACATGTTGGAAGATCCAACGGAGACCATGGCATTTTAATTGATGCATTTAAATTCAAGTAGGAAAGGATATTTTTGTACTGTCTGGTGTAGGAAGGATTGTTTGCTAGGGAAAATTAACTCGGCCAGTTCATTTTTAATTCCAATGTTGATTTAGCCATGATCCCCCTATTGATCACATGGGCAGCTCGCGAGCTTCTCGTAGTAGCTAGGATTACCTAGCTTAGGGCTGTGATCCACGTCTTGCGTTCTTTGCGGTGGATACCCACAACTTGCGTTCTTTGCGGTGGGATGTCCATGTCGTGATTTTTATGCGGTGGACAAATCTAGTTGTATGGGCAACTAGGTGTCAACGGGTGGAGTTAACACTCGCTGGGGGATTTCGTGCCTCCAGGACATTGGAAGTTTAAATGAAATGAGTTATTGAGTGAATTTTTACTAGAAAGATTGTTTTGGTACCGCTTTTAAAAACTGTTTGAAGGGCTGTCTTAATACATCTTGTGAATCGGAATTAATCAATGATTATATATGTTGAACAACAAATGTATTAGTAATTAGGACACACAAGACAAAGTGTGAATATGGGGGTGGAAAGTGGGGGCTTGGCTCGGGTTGCCAATGCCTATGAGAAGGGTGGTCCCGATTGGTCGGGAACTCTCTGTCGCCATAGTACGGTAAATGACGTTAGAATTACTTTCAGAGGCACGTAAAATGACGTCACAAGGCAATGACGTTAGAATTATCGTGCCTCTGAAAGCAATGACGTGAGTCTTAGGACCGATAATTGGTTAGACACGCTTTTCTCTATGGGGTGGAACTAGATTCTTGTTGCTAGTAGGCTCAACTCAATTCACTTGGTGATGAGAGCTCGTCCGCTAGTTGATCCCTTAAACCACTTTGTTTGCTTCCACTATAGATCTAGTGGCCACTAGGTTTACCATCAAAACCGTTGTTTGAAACAAGTCAATTGCATGAGAATTTAGGAGTAGGGTAAGTAGGATCAGAGGTGGATTTCAGAACATTGCTCACTCCAAACGAATCATTTGTGAGTTGTTTATGTGAAGTTGCAGAGTTTCACGTCTACGGCGTGAAACAACACCAAAATCATTGAACCGGTTGAAGATTATGCTCATAAAAGTTGTCTGAACCAGTGGGTAAGTTTAAGGATGCATTTGAGGTAAATTTTCAAAAGTTTGCAAAAACTCAGATTATTTACTTTTTCTTGATATTTTAGGACAAATTAAGTTTTGACTTTATTCATATGCTCAAAATAGATCATGAAAAGACTGTCCAGTGAAAAAGTCCAAAAAAGTGTCAGTTTTGGGCCTAAAGTTAATAATCGTGATTATTGACTTTCATCTTAGATTTGACCAAGGTTCATACCATTGACTCATTGCATGTGTACAAACATCTTTTGTGAAGGCTCATATAGTTTGGATCACAAAACAGGCACCATTCTATCTTATTGCAGTATTAGCGAGAACCACGATTAAATTATCAATCCATGGGACGAAGCTGACTAGACTAGTGCATAGAGGCTACAAGAGGGTGTCAATCTCTCAAAAAACAACTGACAACTCGCATCTAACTCAAGCTACACTCAAGTGACTGGAATCACCAAAAACCAATTGCTCATCGGCAAACAAATCACATCCGTTACAACATCAAATGACATCCAAATGTAATGAAACTTCTAGGACATGTTTATAAGACCTAAGCACACATGATTATGGTATCAAATCTCACTTTAGGTCAAGTTCCAAAATCGCAATTATTAACAGCAATGGATTTTTGACCTAGTCGTTTTCGACCCAGAATGCATCTAAATGCTTAGCAATGATGCCCCAATATCCCGCTTATGCTTAGTTTTTTATTTGAAAGTATAAATTCCTGATTATGATGAAATTAGGCCGCGGGTCAGAGACGCCAAAAGCTACAAATTATTGTGAACTACTTACGTCAATGCTTAGAGCTCTTACCTGCGGTTGCAATGCAACAAACACGACTGCAATGTGACAATCGGGGAGGGAGTAGGAAGCTTGAGAAGGAGGAGTGAGCGCCGTTAGCTCATGCTGTGTATTTCATCATCCAAAACTTAATTAAAACTTTACAAAGTTGGATTTTATACCTTAGCCAAGGTCTAAAATGTGTAATGTCCATCGCCCAAGACCTTTGAGGCTCCATACTTATTGTATCTGCACCCTAGGTACACTAACTAACCTATGCTTTACACCTTGGAACTCTTATTGAGCCCGTAACACGTTATAATTATCACAATGGCTAAAAAATTTGGGAAATTACAATACATGGCCATTTTCTGAAAAATGTGAAAAGTGTGTAACTCCAATTGTTAGAAGCTAGACACACCCCACGGCATCTAACTACTCGGCGGACTATTATTTTTTGTAATTAGTCATTCATTGAGGAAAACCCGATTTTTCACCTTGTAAATATTGCGACTTACAGAAGTTTCCAGATTGTATCCCAGTTTTGATAGTTAGATGGAGTAGATGGATGATTTTGGAACTTTAGGGTTTGAGAAGTTGTAAGGTATATATATCACTTTTTGACCTTAATGAAAAAACCTTTTGTCATTTAAAAAAAGTTTTAAGTATGTGAGTGAGCGTACTATGTACGTGTGAGAGAGTGTGAGCTTCGTCTTGACGCTACGTGTGCAATGGTGGTCGGAATCGAGTGCGGAGAAGTGCAGGGTGTTGCCCCCGACTAGAGCTATGAGCAGATACCAACATTGCGCGCGTACGGTCTGGCTTTGGGAGCTCCTTCTACGAGCTTCATCGGTTATTTGGGTGAGCATATGTTATCTGATTTCACATTGCAGCATATCCACGCGTTCACATTGAGTAGAGCTACACATTATGCACTTCAAATTTTGGAAACGAAGACCTGCAGATTTCGGCCAGACATCCTACGTGTTTCTGCACCGGGTGTTTTGGGCCGTGATTTTGGTTCATAGACCTTAGGGAGAGCGGCCTATAGGTATTAGTAGGATCTCCTTCAAGTTCTATTGTGTTTTGAAAATGTTTGATGGGTGTTTGGCTCTAGCAAGCGTTGTAGGAAGTATCCTCTTTTGCACTCTTGAAGACTGTGACTCAGACAACTGGTAGGGACCTCTGTAGGAATTAGTTAGGAGTCGGTCGAGTATAGGTTGACACCTTATGCTTGCTTCCACGCGCCTGCGGGTCGAGCTTCGTCCTTAGCTGACATTACTTGTTAGGTGAGTTCTCGTTGTGCTGACGTCCATTGCGGCGTACCTGTCCAACATTGGCGCCGCTGCCGGGGACGAAAACATTAGGTAGGTGACCGAGACTAATCCTTGAGGATTGGGATTTTTGGCTTGCCAAGAGTCTCACTTTACATTTAGATAGGATCAGAGGGTGGAGGACTCTCTAGGTCTTAGGGGGAGTCTAGGAAGCGTGTGTCTGGCCTAGATCCTTCGACTTAGGTAGAGGAGGTAGACTTAGGTAGTTTTTAGGTAGTAGTCGAGTTCTAGAGTAGGAGTGGGAGTGGTAGAAGCGGTGAGAGGAGAGCTTGAGAGTCCGGAGAGGCCAAAAAAGCAACCAAAAACACCATTATCACCATTTCTTCATGATAGGTAGGAGTAGAGTAAGTAGGACATCATGATTCAGATCTAGAGCATTTCATGCATGTTCACTTGCTTGGTAGAATCATTACAAGTCTGTAAAAAATGCAAAAAGATGCAAAAGTGTGGTTGAAAGCCTAATTGAAATCCAAAAGTTACTATGAGTGTTTTTGATAGGTCTATAGAGCATCAGGAGAATTCCTGTCAGAAAAAACTTTAATTTTAAGCCAGGAGACATCCTACGCGTAGGATGTCTACAGGCCAATCTGGGAGGAATTTTGGGATTTTGAGTTGACCAGTGTGTTCTGAAGGTAGGGTTTACCCTAATTTCAACTGGAAAGTGGAAATTTGGCCATCTTTTGACAGGATAAGGCCAGATAGACTGAAATTGCTAGACATCCTACCCAATTAGTGCCAAAACATTAACTTGAAACCAAAACCATAAGATGGCTGCATGAGTGTGTCTTGCATGATATATTGAGTGACTGAAAGGGGTTTCACCTCATTCGGGTAAGAAAATTGGGTTCAAAGTGGACTTTAGCACTTTTGACTGAAAAAAACAAAAACAGCTAAAGTTTGGGACTTTTGACATCCAAAACAAGATCTAAGCATACCACTGGGATACTGACATCAAGGGGAAGCTGTGGAACAAATCTGGGGTCAAACAGGCCAAAAAGACATCCTACGTGTAGGATGTCTTGTGAGTGATTTGGGACTCCAAACTGAAATCTGAGTATACCAAGGTGATCAGCAGCTCAAGGAGAGCTTAAGTCTTGAGTTTAAATCCATTCTGATGAAAAAGGCATCCTACGCGTAGGATGTCTAATGCAAGAAAATGAAGCAAGAATTTGACTTTGAGCAGTGTAAGGTGTTATATAGCCTAAGGCAAGCCTGCTAGTCAATTTTGGTCTAATTTGGAGTTCATTAAACTGTTCAATACCATCAACAGGCCGTCGGAACAGATTTCTGACTCATTGACCAGCTTATAGAAGTCCAAATCAAAAAGTAAAATCAGCTGTAAGCTCAGCACAACAAGGGGAAACAACAGTGCAAAACTCCAGGCAAAATACAGCAAGAGACATCCTATGCGTAGGATGTCTATTGGGACATACTGCAGAGAAAATTTGACCTGGCTTAGACAGTGAGGTTCCATTTGGCTTAAGGGTTCCAGAACTTCTTTTAGAGTGAATTTGGACCTTGGTTGCCCATTTGACAAATCAAAGACTGAATTCAAGCTTTTTCGCATAAATTGGCCAACATCAGAGAAAAGTACTGTTTCAGATTAGCAACCTAACCCTGAACATCAACATTGTATAAAATATAGTAGTGGTTGAGATTAACTCTCGAGTTATACCAATCATTACTAAGATAACCTCTAGCAGATAAATGCTTTGATTCAATTGCCGAAATTAAAACTTTTGTGTACAGGTATATTCAGCAACAAAGCAAGAAGTTGTGCAGAAACTGATCCGTTGCCAGGTTAGTGGTTGGACTTGTGATAGGTTGCATTGATAAGTTTGATGAATTTAAGATCAGGAAGATACATTGTTAGAGACCAGAAGGTGGCACGTGACCAAGGTAGCTTAGTGTCCACCAAAGAGAGTGTAACTCAGGCAAGGTTAGATCTGCTAGCACCGATTATTGAGAAAGGTAGTGATACTGACACTTCGTCAGACAAATCTTTCTTCATGATGGGTAGTCAACAGCCAAGAGGTTTCACCTATGATGTACCTATGCGAGAAGGAAGCACCTCCCAAAATCCTTTGAATGATTCCAGGCTTACGATGATCTTCTTAGAGGGAACAAACTCAAGAGGAGCCATAGTCTATTCTGACTATCGAGGCCGCAAGTGCATTTGTATTGAAGAGAGGCCAACACAAAGATTGGAGATAATCCGCGTGTATGATGATGGAGATAGATTCCAAGACGAAAAGGGGAACCACTATTTAATAGTTAGCAACCCTGAAGATTATAACAAATATGGAGACAATGTGGCTAAAGGGAAAATGGTTTCAGAAACTCAAGAGCCGCCACCAAACATTGATCGGCATGGAGCTATTTTTATGTATGATAAGAAAACAATCAGGATTCCAACTTATAACGAGAATGTGGGAATCTACAAACACGAGAGCGAGGGTATTGTCTCTTACTTTTGTAGCAAAGAACCATACGTAGACGAACTAAGCAAAGACAAGGTTCTTTACTTATTCTCTTATGAAACTGCTACGGGGAAGGGCATAGTTTTTGTTGATAGATATGGGCGAGAATACCAACGTATTCTCCCAGAGGAAGTAGAAAGAGAAACAGGTCCAGGAGCATCAGCATATGTCCCTGAGGAAATGCCAAGAGCCGCCCACACCCCAAGCAAGTCAACGAATCCATTTCTAGATGAGTATGACACTACATCACATTCCACCAGACCACAAGCATTCAACAACCAAGACCAACTAGCAAACCAGCCATCATTGCAGGCATGGATTCGACAGAGTGCAACAATAGAACCAAACCGAAATTGAGATGGTTATCCAGCCGCACGAGGGCTCAGGAATTTGCAAGAACCACCACACTATTCGAGGTATCAAGCCGAGAGTAAGCCAAAGACACAAGGATCGACCGAGCTTGGAGGACCACCCATGGAACGAGTTCGAAGAGAAGAACCACCTCCAACAAGAACCGTTAGAAATTATGGCTTAGGAGCACCATTGGGCGAGGAACCAGCCTATTACAGAAGGCCTGAGGAGGTGTATAGACTTGGACGGGGTGATCCAATGATGAGGTTTGTAGACCATCGCAGAATTAGACCTTCTCAAGTGCAAAAATGGGTAAACAAGAAATATATAGAAAACAGAGACCCAAGAGATCATGTAGCAGCCTTTGTGCGTGTGATTAGAGCCGAAGAGGTGTTAGACTTTCCTACCCAATTTGCAGGGTTTGGACTAACCCTAGAGGATGATGCTGCAACTTGTTTTGACTCTGTGGAGCGTAGAGACTTTGAGTCGATGGAGGAAGTGTTTGACGAGTTTATTGAGGAATTCTCTCAAAGGGGAATAACTCATAATACCGTCTCACAAATCCATAAATTCAAACAAAAAGATGGAGAATCTGTACGAAAGGCAGCCCTAAGACTAAAAAAATATGTTAAGTTCTGTCCTGTTGAAGAACTGCCAACTCAGTCCAGACTTATGTTGATATTCATCCAAGGACTAAGGAATGCAGATCTCCAAAAAGACTTACATATGAAGAGGAGCACTACGTTGAATGAGTTGACCAAGGAGGCTTTGTACCTTGTGGACAATTGTGCGGTCTACAAAGAAGGGGAGTTCAAGGACCTTGATGACGATTCATCTTCACAGCAAAGTGGGAGCAAGTCTTCCAAGACAACACTGAAAGGAGAAATAGCGGTAAACTAGGAGAAGCTCGTAGATGAAGTGCTAAAAAAGATCAACTTGTACGCCAAACCCCAGGCTAAACAGCCCAAGTGGTGTGCTATTAAACAAAAATGGACAAACCATGGGACCGAGGAATGTTACTACAACAAGGGGTATGTGAGGGAGAGGCCTTACGCTCCCCAAGCCCCCGTAGCTTCCCCTCAAGCTCCACCGTTGCCTAGATATCAAGCAGACAACTTACCAGGACCTCTAGGTGTAGAAAGACCACAACCGGTGTTGGGGCAACAACCACCCCTACCAGGTTTACGACCAGTTGGTATAAGATACACACCAAAGGTAACTGAATCAGAAGAAAAGGCTTTGGTGCCTATGCATGCATATTATGAAGATCCCAATGGATATGCGGCAAACCCTGTCTATTATCCACCGGAAGAACCCTCGACACCAGAACCATGGAGCATGATAGGGAATCAAGGACCTCCAACTGCTGCACAGGCCGCAGGAGAAGAAAGATATAGCTTAGATGAACGAACATTGTTGTTCATAGCCAATGGAGGCATGGGCGGACAGAGGCAGGCTTACCAGCAACGAGGGACTCAAGAAGCACATCAACAACCCAAGGGCCCCTGTTACAAGTGTGGCGGAGACCATTGGCTGAGAGACTGTCCTCATGATGAAATCATTAGAGTCAATGCGTATTGCCCAGAATGTGGAATTACTCATTTGATTCCCGATTGCTCTAAAAACCCGAGTAAAGGAGCAAAAACCACCTTGAACCTATTGGAAACAGTACCTTTCAGTGGAGTATCGGAAAACGAAACAATCATACCTGTTCAGGCGGTAACACGGGCCCAAGCCCAAAGAAGGACGAACGAACCCATAATAGAAGAACCAAAAACAGATGCCCAAAGTTCAGAAACGAAAAATCAGAGAAGCACTTGGAAGGCAAGAAAGGTGCGTAGGAAAGCCAGGAAAGAACGAGAGCAAACAACCCTATCCGATGAGTTGAAACATACAAAGAACAGATTGGAGCGGTTAGAAGATCTAGCTAGCTTAAACACACCACAGCAGCCATAGCACCTAAGGAAATAGCTGAGCCCAAAAGTGCAGGATCATGAGGATCTGTGCTGGCAGACAAGGTAAACGAGCAGCTGGATGAGCTTCTAAAAGCTTATGAAGCTCGACTTAAAAAAAACCAAACCCAAGAGCAAATGTGGATGACTTATCCATATGCAGAAATAGAAAAACAAAGGTTGGATATGTGTAAAAAGATGATCGAGACGGCTCAATCATTGATGGAAGACCCGTTGGGTAAATTGGCAAATTGCCATGACGCACCAGCTCCAATCCCTATCCAACCAACAGTAGAGAAACATGAGGAAACAAAGGAAAGACTCGCTAATGATTATGAGTCCAGAGGAGAGCCTATCATAGTGCCAAATACCACCGATGAGGCAAGTGACGGGGTTCATCCTAAAATATTGCTAGAAATGGGAAAGGACGGTAACGGTCTAGATGATCTGTGGAAGCAAATCCGAGAGGCCAACGAGGCTAATAGGATGAATGACCACATGAATAGCACTAGAAAAGAAAAGAACGTAATATTACCTCCTATTGAAGAATTTGAGGCAAGATCACAAATGAACTTTGAGATACATTCACAAAGGGGAGACCAAGGATCTATTAGTTCGGGGCACAACCAACCAGACTCTTTGAGAACTTTGCCCTCTTACCTAGGAGAATATGAAGCTAAGTCGGAAGTGAGAGCACTCCCATCTCAAGGACTTTCTTCTAACAAGGTGATGGATTCACAAGGATTGATTGAGCTGTTATCCACCCTGGTGGCATGCACAATCACGTTAGCAGAACTCCTAAGGTTAAGGCCAAATATGTGGACCACAGTAGGAAAATGCCTAGAAAAATATTGGAGTGAAAGACCCCACCTTGAAGCTACAAGAAGGAATCAGGGAATTGAACAGGCCTAACCTAAACACTAGGCCAGTACCATTGAATAAGGTTGGCGAATATTGTGAGGGAGAAGATGGAAACACGACGCTACCGGTAGAATTCCAAGGAGTAGTTTCCAAATCTATTCTTGACAGTGGAGCGGGAGTTGCTATCGCCACCAAGGAAATCCAGAAAAAATGGGGAAAACCAGCTTTGAGGGCTACCAGAATGAAGCTGCAATTGGCAGATGGGTTCATGGAGAAACCTCTCGGACTCTTGGAAAAAGTAATTGTCACTTCGTGCGGGATCGAGTATGAGCATACATTTGCAATAGTCGATTTCGACAAAAAGAACAATTATGAGATAATCTTGGGACGACCATTCATGCGACAACTGAAGATGGTCCAAGATTGGGGTTATGACCACATATACCTCAGACATGGCGAGACGACAACTAAAATACACCTGAGAGATCATTCTTACAAAGATGTAAACCAAACACCTGTGGAAGAGTTTGATTCGGCTACAATAGCAGGATCAGAACTACCAGCATGGTTAGAGCAACCAAAAGAGCTATGGATGTGCGGAGCTTCACATTGTGGAAGCTTAAGAAAAGAGGAATGCGTCTTAGAAAGAGCAATTGAGGACAAAGTGTATATTCCAGAACCTTTCCCTGAAGATGCCTTGGAGCCTCCAGAATGGGAACACATACTGGCAACATTAGATGTCTGTACCATTACCGACAGTCCAACAACAAAATTTTGCGATAAGGATGGCTACGATATGCTACCCTATTACATGGTAAGCGTTGTACCATAGAAAGAGATGGTAGAACCCCCAGAACAAGAAGAGTTTTACAACTCCTCTGAACAATTGGAAGTAAATGATGAGGCAGATAATGAGTGTTCAGACACCTCCAGTGAGCGTGGGAATGAAGCTGAGAATATCAAATTTTACGATTTTGCTAATCAACACCCTAGACGCCAAGAACGCTATAGGAGGAAAAGAGCCGGAAGGCAAGCGAGAGAGAACCTGATGCCCAGGATAAAAGATAAAACTCACTATTTGATGCTTGTAAAAGCAGAGGATTGTGTGAAAGATCAAATATCAGGGAAATTCTCAGAAAATTGAAAAGAACAAACGCGAGAAGAAATAAAACAGGAAAGAAAAGCTAGAACCGAAACAAAATCACAAAAATCTGAAAAAACAAAAAAAGAACCAACAAAAGACCAAGAGTGGACCAAACTAGAGCGTAAACAGAAATACCAAGAACTGAAACGGTCTTTGAGAGAGATATGGACTACTGAAGAAGATAGTGATGGTAAAGGGGAGTCAAAAAAGGGCAACATGAACGTACCACCACACTGTAGGAAATTTACTATCCAAGATAGAAAAATCATCATGACACCACCAATCAAGGAGAGAACCAACCAAGAATCTTACGATGGGCCTGAAAATGCAAAAAGAATAGACCTCGCAGAACCAGGTGAAAAGCCTCAGTCGGTCTATATAGCTAACGATTTACAGCCTGAGGAGGAAGTGCAGCTAACACAACTTCTCACAAAGTATAAAGATGTGTTCGCTTGATCCTATAAAGACCTCAAAGGAGTTGATCCATTGATATGCCAACATACAATTCCTTTAAAATCGGATGCAAAACCTAGCAAACAACGTCCTTATACATATAATGACACATTTGCCAAACGAATCAAAGAAGAGATTGATAAGCTGATGGAAGCAGAGTTCATCTATGAAATTGAACATACATATTGGGTTTCACCCATTGTGGTAGTTCCCAAGAAGAATGGAAAACTGCGAGTGTGTGTAAACCTCAAAAAGGTGAATGCAGCAACCATAAGGGATAATTATCCCTTGCCAATTACAGAACATGTCCTTGAACGAGTTGCCGGAAAACGGGCTTATTCCTTTCTGGATGGGTTTTCAGGATACAACCAACTGGCAATAGCAAGGGAGGATCAACACAAAACAGCTTTTGCCACAGAAAGGGGGATCTATGCATATCAAGTTATGCCATTTGGCTTAACAAATGCACCAGCCACTTTCCAAAGGTTAATGACTCACGCTCTCAAGGAATACCTAAGAATATTCTTAGAAATTTACATGGATGACTTGTGTGTACACTCTCTTCTGCGAGAGGAACATATCAACCATTTGCAAAAGGTCTTTGAAAAGTGCAGAACATATCAAATCTGTCTAAACCCAGAAAAGTGTGTATTTAAGGTTAAGCAAGGACGAATCTTAGGACACATTGTCTCAAGAAACGGCATAACCACAGACCTAGACAAAGTCAAAGTCATTGTAGACCTGCACAGGCCTACTAATGCGAAACAGGTGCAATCCTTCATGGGGCACTGCGGATATTATCGAAGATTCATATACATGTATGAGGTTATCGCACAACCTCTGTATCGTTTGCTAGTCAATTTCGAATGGACCAATGAGTGTGAAACCTCATTCCAAAGGCTGAAGGAAAACCTTATATCCGCACCTGTGTTAAAGGCACCAAATTGGGACAAGATATTCCATGTGCACATTGACGCTTCCGCATATGCCATTGGAAGTATTCTAGCTCAACCTAGAGGCGGAACAATGGATTTTCCAGTTTGCTATGCGAGCCGATAGTTAAACAGTGCAGAAAAGAACTACACAACCACCGAGAGGGAAGGGTTAGGAATGATTTATGCTGTAAAGAAATTTCGGTATTATTTTCTTGCAAACAAATTTGTGTTCTTCACCGATCATCAAGCTCTTTTGTACCTAGTAAATAAACCTTGCAATACAGGGAGAATCATACGCTGGTTTATTATATTGCTAGAATTTGACTTCACAGTGGTGGTCAAAAAGGGTAAAACCCATCTGCGAGCTGATCATCTTTCAAGAATACACAACGGGGAAGCTCCTCAAGGGGTAGATGATGACATTCCAGATGCTTATCTTTTCAACATTGAAATGGTACCCAAATGGTCTTAGGAAATAGTTAGCATTCTCTCCTTTGGAAGTGAGTTTGATAATACAGGATGTAGATCCAAACAGCGAACAATTCGACAAACAAAAAACTTCCAGTTGATAGCAGGACGGCTGTATCATCTTGAATCTGACCTAACCCTACGATTATGTATAAATCTGGAAGAATTCGAGTGCTACTTTGAAGAGGCACATGTCCAGTGTTGTGCATTTCATTGTTCGACAGTGAAAACACACCAGAGACTGAAACAGTTAGGGGTTTATTGGCCAACTATGTATGAGTATACACATTCTTATGTTACCAATTGTACAGTATGTAGTGCCAAACAACCAGTGGATCATGCAACTTTGTTTGGGGTGAACATAGCACCTGCATGGAGTCAATATATCATTGACTTCCTAACCACTAGAACGTTCCCTGAGAGCATTACAAGAGCACGGGAGAAAGCTATAGAGCTGGAAAATCAACTCTATAAGCGGGGAAAGGACAATCGACTTAGAATCTGTGCAAGTGAAAGCGAATACCTGCTGATTCTAGAACATGCACATAGCGGAGTAAGTGGAGGCCATTTTTCGGGCAATAAGACGATAAAAATTTTCCTAACCGCAGGAATTTGGTGGCCCACATTGCACATGGATGTCGAAGAATTTGTAAAGCGTTGTGATGCGTGTCAACGCACCAAGGTACCAATCAAAAGAGATGAGATGCCATTAAGTCCAATGATGGGGGCAAGGGCATTTGCAAAATGGGGCATTGATTTTGTGGGACCTATATCACCCCCTGCATATTGCACCCATACCCAATATATCATTGTGGCTACGGACTATCTCACAAAATGGGTCGAGGCCAAAGCAACACAAAAAGCTGATGCACGCACCACGGCTCAATTTTTGTATGAGAATGTTTTTGTACGTTACGGGTTACCAATAGAAATTTTCAGTGACTGTGGAACACACTTCCTCAATGAAGTCATTGAATATCTACTAGAGGAATTCATGGTCATACATAGGAAATCAGCACCATACCATCCACAGGCCAATGGGCAAGCGGAGGCCACGAATAAAACACTATGCACGGTTTTCACTAAAATAGTGTCAGAATCAAGGACCGATTGGGATCAGCAGCTACACTCAACACTATGGGCATACAGGGTAGCTTACAAAACCTCAATAGGAACAACACCATACAACATGGTGTTTGGGCTAAATGTTATACTACCCATAGAGTTTTTAATTCCAACTCTACGAGTAGCAACAAGCTTGGAATGGACAGGGCATGAACTCTCTTCAAGAATTAATGATCTTGAAAAGCTAGATGAACTCCTCTTACGAGCTGTCGCTTCTATCTATGCTAAAAAGAGAAGACAAAAGGAATTTTTTGACAAACATGTGCGTACCAAAGAGTTTAAAATAGGTGATTACGTACTTGTTTATACCTTGAAGCAACATGCCAAGAAACTTAAAAAGCGAGGTATGGGACCATTTGTGATTCATGATCTATCACAAAGTGGGGCTGTCAAGCTTGCTACATTAGTAGGTGAAGAAATGCCAAACTGGATTAGTGGGTGTCGAGTGAGGAGATATCACCTACCACTCACATAGGAGATGCTCCAACAAAGTCATCAAGGAAAGCAAAGAATGAAGGAAAAAGAGAGAGTACGGGAGGAAGCTCAAACCGAAGCACAAGAACGCATTGCAAAAAAATGGCTTCTGCGACAACGACAACAAAGTAAACCACCATTGAGAATCAATTCCATTCGGCTGATGAACTTGGAGGAGGAAACAGTAGAGCCAATAATTACAGTCAAAGTGGGCAACAATCAAGTTGAATCAACAGCCTTGCTAGATTCGGGTGCTCAAGAAAATTTGATCTCTTACGGATTATACCAGCAGCTCAAAGTCACATATCAACTTCATCCTACTCCCCAAGTGCTGGAAAGTAGCACATCACTCCCATTGAAAACATTAGGATGGACCATATTGCATGTACATCTACATCAATATATTTACCCACACAAATTCTATGTGGTGACAGATGAAAGCACACAACAACCAATGATGCTAGGGCAACCTTGGCAAAAAGCATACAATGTTTAGATACACTGGAAAGCACAGGCGGTCAAAATTCAGCACGAACACGAACAACAGGTGATAGCTTTTTCGCAGAAGTACCATCAGGATCAACTGCAAGCCATGCAATCACTGGCAACAAAGACAAAAGAACACATACATCAAAGAACAACATGAACCCCGAGACAAACAACCAGGTAAAAGAAAACTATGCTAATCACAGACAGCTGAAGTCACTAGCTACAATGCAAAAACCTAGGCTACCAAAACAAGGTAAACAAGTATGGATGCGGAAGGATAGAAATGCCATGGCGGACAAAAAACAATGTAACAACCGGATTCCAACAAAGCAGACGGTGCAACCCAAAACAAAGGTAACCAAACAGATATGGATCCCAAAGAAAATGCTTAGCCATAACCCAAATGTCACTCACATTTGGATACCAAAGCAAAAGACAAGGGAAATACCGACGGTACAAGCAACAATGGAAAGCAGACATCTGTAGGTCAACAAGGAGAATCGATATATGTGGATGCCGATGACAGAAAAACCCGTGGCAAACAAGAAAGTGCCAAACCATCTACAAAAGTTGGCAGCACCAAACTACCAATGGAAAGCCAAGGCCATAAGGCCCATAGCTATCACATCCCAGCCAATTCTATCCTCAGAAACAACTACGACTCCATCAATAGTGTCAGCAAAGCAGTTGCCTCTGGCCAAAAAGACAATTAAACAAAGAGAAGTAGAGTTACAAGTGCTACTTGCAAAGAAATCAGGAAGCCTCAACGGCGAATGCCAATAAGCATCTTGCTTATTCCCTTCTCTTGCACAGCATTAATTTTTCCATGCATTGACCGAGTATGCATAAAATAGGGCCACATTAATTGGCCAGGCATTAGCACGAATTTTTCAACCTATGCACAACACATACTCCGAGGCAAAACCTTGTCGTCCGGGAGGACTCCGACTAGGAGGGGGGGGGAGGCATTCTCAATGCGGAACCAATAACAGAAACAACAAAAAAGGGCATGATTTTTGACTATTTTAAGGGTTGATGTTTGATTGCAAATTTTTTTGGAGTAACCCAAGTATATATGCCCTTATACAGCATGAAGCTACAGGTATATGGGGCCAACGCCAAATCAAGCCCCTAGGTGTGTATATATAAGTAGAAATATCCATTTTTTCAGGCAAAATATTGGTAAAACGAAGAAATCCGGCCATAAAAATTGCATGTGAATGTATATAATGTGTTGCGGTGATGTTTGTGATCTATTATGAATTTTGGCGATTTTCTGGGTTTGATTTGCTATTTTTCTTTTAATTTTGCTAATTTTCGGCAAAAAAACTTCAAAAATACAAAAAGCAGGTGAAAAACAGTCGTAATGAAAAACAAATATAATGGGGATGACCAGTGACCAAAGAACAACCTATGGTACAGTGGGGGTGCAATTATGAGATTGGAGCGGAAAGCGTGTTTTGGCTAGGTTTTGACCGAAATGACAAATTTCTGGTAAACAGAGCAAATGGAGTCCAAATCAAGAAATTTTTGAGCCTAAACTACATCTTGCAGAAAGATAGGAGCACATGTCAGATTTCATGAAAAATGGTTCGGGGACTTCCATTATAAGAATTTTTCACCCCATTTTTAGCTCATTCTCACTATTGACCTTGTGGAGAGAGCTTCTGCCACCTAGAGCAGATCGACCTTCCAGCAGCTTCTACGACGCGCACGTCTACCCGACTAGCTCCAGACATGAGAGGTAGGCTCACCACCTTGAGCTTTTCGCGCATGTTTGTCATTCTGTCGCGAAAACTAGCGTAGAGGTCACACACAAAGCGAGCGGTAGAGACCTGCAAGTAGAAACGGCGGCCTAACGGCTAACCCGAAAGCAGCAAGACTTCATCAGCAGCTTACCCTAGTCTAGGAGACCAGTCCTGGATAGCCAAAGGCAGTGGGAAACCAAAAAAACCCTAATTCCCAGAAACCCGCAAGAGGCCACCAAATGGGAAATTGGCGAAATGGTGACCAAATGCTACCAAAATTTATGGGTAGGAGCATCTTGACATGCTCGACAAGTCCATATGACCCGCATGACCAAAAAGTGACCCAAAGCGGCACTAAACCTCAGAAACGGCATCAGACACACAAAGCGTCCAAATGCACTTGCGGCCAAACCGCAAGTCCGTTTGCCACCAAACTTCACGAGCGGCTTTCCTAGACCATCAACAACCAAGTCCTATGGTGGTAGACCTCCACAAATCATCAAAGGTATGTAAACGCAACCACGGGTGCTTCTAGAGTGACAAATTGCCAAATGGAGCTCCAGTGAAGCCAAAGTCGACAAAAACCATACGGCAAGGATCCTCAAGGGATTGGGAAGCTATGGAGACCAACATCGAGGGATTTCATCGCCAAAAAGCACTCCAAAAGTCCGAAAACGGCTCGGAGGCTCTGAAGTCCACACAGGGAGTTATACTCTATCCATTTGACTTTTTTGTTGAAATTAGGCTCAAAAGGGACTTAGGGGGGCAAAGGGCAAGCACTGGGAGCACTAACAAAGGAAAAATCATCAGGAGACATCCTACACGTAGGATGTCTCAAGGGAATTTTTTGGCACAAAACCCAACAATTTTTGTCATGCACATGTTTTGAATGACATTTACAAGCCCTACAACAAGTTTCATCACATTTGGATCACATTTGACCTCATATACATGGAAAAACGCAAAGTTAGGGCATAAAGGCACTAATGGGCCATTGACCTACCAAATCTTGTCCAAATCTCATGAAACTTGCACAACACATTCACATACACATCAGCTAACTTTCTGTGTGGTCAGGGAGTAAAAATGAGGAATAAGACATCCTACGCGCGTAGGATGTCCAATTGACCTTCTTGGCATGAGGGGGAAGTTTTGTCATTCCAGATTCAATTACCTCATCAGCAAGATCCCATATGTCAAGTTTGAAGCCATTCAAATCACTTTTGACCCCCAACACCTTCAAGATACACGTTTTGAGCCCAAAAATACCTCACAGAGCCCTACACGCATCAAATCTTATCCAAATGCAAATCCAAGAACATGGCTATGTTCCATAGGCCAAGGAAAACCCACAGAACAAGTTTCATGTAATTCTGATGAAAAAGACATCCTACGTGTAGGATGTCTTAAGCTTAAATTTAGCCTTCTGTGCAAGAAATGACATCATAGGAGCCAATACCATGATGCATTGAGCCCATATACCAAGTTTCAACCCATTTGGACATCAATTGCTACCCATGACGGACAATCTACCCAAATTGTGACCTAAAGCCTAAATCAGCCCAAAAATTCACTTTTTGACATTCAAATTCAAATCCAAGCTTATAACCATGTTCTATGAGCCTTGCACTACCTGCATGACAAGTATGAACCAATTCTGAAGAAAAAGACATCCTACGCGTAGGATGTCTAAATGGATTTTTTTGGCCAGAATTGCACTGTGAGCACATGCACAACTTCACAAGTTCCTTTTAAGCTATAATTTCAATTTTCAAGTCATTTGGATAAGTGAAACTCAGTTTAGCAGCTGATATGGAAAAAAAGCTAACTTTGGATTGCTGAGTGCAACGGGATCTATGGCAGCCTCGAAGTCACCGGCAAAGAAGAAGAGAATGACAATCAAAGATTATCTGGAGGAGGTGGAACCTTTTGTCATTCCAGAGGGAACACTAAAGCCCACCAGCACCTAGATACAAGAAGATCTGCTAGAGTCAAACGACCTAAAGATCTACCAGGGAGTGTTCAAAGACAATGAAGGCATGTAATAGAGCTTCCAATGCTTCCAAGAGAGCTCAATGAATTTTTCCGAAGCAAAATGGCCGGCTACTTGGAGAAAATTGACCTCCATAACTATTTCGAAGCAATACCAACAGGGGTGGACCTCAAAAGAGTATGGGAGTTTGTAACCAGCATCAAAGAGGATGGAGTGGCCAAGGTGACAGATTTGCACGGCAGACCCGATACAGAGATCATTATCACGGAGCGGGTTGTAGCCCATGCACTAGATCTCTCCAATCAGGGAGACAATGTGACAAAGAGAAGGGATGAAGTCAAGGTGTACAAAGAAAAAAAGGCTAATTACACCTTTGAAGACATCGCCAACCCAAAGGTGGCAATTATGAGCCAATTGTACAACCAATACTTCCACATGTGCATGAAGAGGCCGCAGAAGTACAGGATTCCGCCAGGTACAATTGCCACAACATTTACTTGGGCAATGACAAAAGGCACCCCAAAGATAATCAACTATGCGGCGTACATACATGACAGCCTGGTGAAAATGGGAAACAAAAAGCCAACCTACATAGTGCCAGGAGAAATGATAACCAAGGTAATTTATGCAGCACTACACGCCAAGGGAAGGTGGCCTGACCCCCCATCTCAGAATGACTGGCTAAGGGTAAAGGAAGACAAAGAAGATGAGCCACAACGAGCACCAAGGGTGGCTACAAGGTTGAAGAGATGACTAGAGCCAGTGGCAGAGGAGCAACCTGAGCAGAACAAAGGAAAAAAGGAATCTGCTCAAGTGCCGGCCAAAGAGACGTGATCACAAAAAGCGGCTAGACTCGAGAGGTTGATGGAGAGTTTCCGAGCAGAAAGAGCCCTCAAGGGCGATTTAAACGAACTATGAAAGCCATCCCTCGAGTCTATGTCCGGATCCTCCAGAAGAGTGCAGAGAGACCGCTTTGAAGACTATATCAAGAATTTCGAGATTCTTGATGCTGCAGCAGAAAACATTCCCCATGTCCCTTTCACCGAGGAAGAAGTGGAGCAGATACAACAAACATTGCTAGATGAACAAGAAAACCAAGAAAGGGAAAGAAAAACGAAAGCAGATAGAGACTTTAAGGGCAAACCTACAGCTTTACCAGATAGCCCTAAACCTAGCCCACAGCCATCACCACCACCATCACCACCTCCTAGCAGCCCTCCACCAGAAGATAAGGAGGCTGGAAACAATCAAGAAGAACACCAGGTTGAAGAGCAAGAGCAAAGGCCAAAACCTAAGCCCAAAGAAGAGGCCAAGCCTGCATCTGAGCAAAAAGAGCTCGAGAGGCATATTATGCATTTTTGGACCTGCTAACTGCAGGCTATACAAGGGAAGAAGCCGCCACAGTCGCATTCAACTTGGCGAGAATAGGGCATAAAGAATAGATGCTAGGCATCCGGCTAGTTGAGCTAAAGGAAATTGGTACCGACATGGTAGACCTGCACCCGTCCTCGAATGATTGGGACGTGGTGATGACAATGCTAGCTGGAATAAGAGCACAATCTATGGCATCAGACGAAGAATTGATGACTCTAAAGGCCACCAAAGTAAAGACCAAGATGGAAAGGGATATTCTGCATGCACAAAGCCAAG
The DNA here is from genome assembly GCF_014529385.1 of Adiantum capillus-veneris. Lineage (NCBI taxonomy): Eukaryota > Viridiplantae > Streptophyta > Polypodiopsida > Polypodiales > Pteridaceae > Adiantum > Adiantum capillus-veneris. Next base: position 21,644,053 of record NC_140935.1, read on the forward strand.
GACAAAAAGAAAGAGAATCTGACCTCAGGCCAACTTGGCCACTGCTCTACAAAATTGCCAAGCAAAGGAAGAAGCAAATGAGGCAGCGGCAAAAAGATTGCAAGCAGCTGAAGAAGAGTGTCTGCAACTCAGCAAGTCATTGCGAGATGCCGAAAAAGAATGGGATAATCTGACACTCCAGCTAGCAGAGGAAACTAAAGAAGTAGAGGCCATGAGGAATGCCAAGGAAAAGGCAGAGATAGAACAAGAAGCAAGCCTGGATGAAGTCCTTGAGCTCAAGGACCAATTAAAAGTCAAAGATCAAACCATCCAGAGGCTGCGAGCATCACCTGCTAGAGTTAGAGCTACAAGCTCAACTCAAATCATTTTCGAGAGTCAAATATATGAGGAGCAGATGCAAGAACTCTAGAAGGAGTTGAATCTCGAGAAGAAGCAGAGGTTGATGATGGCTGAAGGTTCTATCGCAATGCAAACCAGAATGGAGGACAGCCAAAAAGCCCTACAAAAAGAATTGGAGAGCATAAAGATAAAGCTGGAGGAGGCTGAAAAGGTAAACGCTGAACTCAATGACCTCCTCGTGACTATGGGCGGAGAAGCCAAAGCGGAAAAGCAGACACTCCTCAACCAAATTGAGGAGTTGAAAGGCAGGCAACAAGCGGAAGTAGAGAGCTCAAGGCCAACTGCCAATGAGGGTATCGACCTCAATAATGTGGCAGATCCTGTGGACACACCCATGCCAGAGGAAAGCATAGCAGGCTCCTCTCAAGAGCCCCAGGATCTAACACAAGAAGAGGAGGAAAAATTGCGTAAAGCAATAGAGGTAGAGCTCAGAGAAATCACAAATGAAGCCTTGGAATGGGAACAGAGGGTTTTCAAATCTATGACAATTCAGAAAATTGACGCCAGCAATCTCAGGCGTGAATGGCTTCAACCCTCTCTCCCTTATCCATTGCTGAAATATGAGGCGGCAACAATAAACAGGCAAACCAGAGAAGAGCCGACGGTCCCTCTCTACAACGCAGACACCTCGAGGCCAGAAGGAGTAAAGTTAATAGTGGATTCTCAGCCAAAGTGGAGGAAGGCTTGGCTTACCAAGTACCCGTAATACCTAATACACTTGGTAGAGGCACCTAAACACATCAGAGATAACCTCAGCTTCTGTCCTCTACCAAGGGTTAGGACGTGGAAAGCATAAGAAATCTTACAAAGAAGCCAACCCACTTGGCTGAACTACCCAAAGCTACCACGCGTGAAGGCAGGTGAGAGAATAAGTGTACAATACATGGTGAAAACCCTAACGGGCACCATAAAGTTGTTCACTGGCTCACCTGAACTTACATGCATCATGATGAGAAAGATCTGCAGAACCATCCTAGCAGTGTTTGAGACCTTCAAGCCAGGACAGGTGACTGACATCATATTCTTCTTCCAGGACACATACATATGTGCTTATGATATGTCAGGTCAGCCTTCCAAGGAGGTGATACATGCGTTGTATCAAAGAATTATGTTTCTCCCATCCTATCACCTCCAGGCATTTGAAGAAGCATTCTACATGGGGTTCTTCACCATGCATACAGATATCTTTGGCCCAACAATGCTAAATCTACATGCACGGTACGAATCACTGCTAAAGATGCCGGAGACTATAAGATGAAGCAAAGGATCAAGGCCATGTCGGGGACGACATGAACAAGGAGGGGGGGGATGTTAGAAGCTGGACACACCCCACGGCATCTAACTACTCGGCGGACTATTATTTTTTGTAATTGGTCATTCATTGAGGAAAATCCGATTTTTCACCTTGTAAATATTGGGACTTACAGAAGTTTCCAGATTGTATCCCAGTTTTGATAGTTAGATGGATGATTTTGGAACTTTAGGGTTTGAGAAGTTGTAAGGTATATATATCACTTTTTGACCTTAATGAAAAAACCTTTTGTCATTTTAAACAAGTTTTAAGTCTGTGAGTGAGCGTACTGTGTACGTGAGAGAGAGTGTGAGCTTCGTCTTGACGCTACGTGTGCTACGGTGGTCGTAATCGAGTGCGGAGAAGTGCAGCGTGTTGCCCCCGACTAGAGCTACGAGCACATACCAACATTGTGCGCGTACGGTCCGGCTTTGGGAGCTCCTTCTACGAGATTCATTGGTTGTTTGGGTGAGCATACGTTATCTGATTTTGCATTGCAGCATATCCACGCATTCACATTGAGTATAGCTACACATTAGGCACTTCAGATTTTGGAAATGAAGACCTGCAGATTTCGGCCAGACATCCTACGTGTTTCTGCACCGGGTGTTTTGGGCCGTGATTTTGGTTCATAGACCTTAGGGAGAGCGGCCTATAGGTATTAGTAGGATCTCCTTCCAGTTCTATGGTGTTTCGAAAGTGTTTGATGGGTGTTTGGGTCTAGAAAACGTTGTAGGAAGTATCCTCTTTTGCACTCTTGAAGACTATGACTCAGACAATTGGTAGGGACCTTTGTAGGAATTAGTTAGGAGTCGGTCGAGTATAGGTTGACACCTTATGCTTGCTTCCATGCACCTGCGGGTCGAGCTTCGTCCTTAGCTGACATTACTTGTTAGGTGAGTTCTCGCTGTGCTGACGTCCGTCGTGGCGTACCCGTCCAACACCAATCTTCACTACTTCTTCATATTCATCTTTGATGTGGATTCATAAGGCTTTGATCTTTAGCAGCTCTTGTTAATTGACGTCGGCTTAGTTAACATAATTCCACTTACGTTAATATAATTAACAACATCAACCATTAATAGGCTACTTAAGGACCTCTCTTCTTAAAAAAGAAAAGAGAAACCAAATGCTCTGATACCAATGTAATGGAATTAGCTTTGTAACTTGAGTTGAAGCGAAAAGTGAATAACATATTGAGCATTTCCTTGAGCACTCCTTTGAGTGTAGATGTAGAGTAAGAAGAGAGTGCTTGGATGGAGAGAGAAACACTAACAAATTACTTCATTAATATGGCTTGAACAATACTTGTAAAAGAGAATGAGAGTTTAGAGAAAGTGACACCAATAGAGGACCGGATTAGTTGGAGCAGGTCCCCCCTCCAATAGGCATTTGTATTATAGATTCTTCCATGACGGAAGACTTGTTTACAATACAACTGGTTGTGTTCCTTGAGACCTTCTTGATGAGGTGAAGATGGAAAGGTTCTCTCACCAAGAATTAGCATAACAACAATAAACATGATTAGCATGAACTTGAAAAAATCCCAGGCTCAATCCCAAGACCTCAAACACCATGAAAGGTGAGGAGAGCCGATACGGAGTGAGGAAGAAGAGAGAAGTAGAAGTAGATGTATGAGAAAGCAATACCCCCTTGCACATAATCACTCATGGCTCTTGTAGCATAGATTAGCATAGTGATAATGGAGATTAGAGAGATTGATAAGAAAGCATAATCATTCTCTTACGTGGATTTGCATCCATAGCCAAGAGCTTGTTATAGTAGGCACTCAACTTCTCAAGGTTTGAGAAGGAGGTGGAGTTCTTGCTTCACAAGAGTGTGTGAAGAGAAAAATGAGAGAGAGAGAGAGAGAGAGAGAGAGAGAGAGAGAGAGAGAGAGAGAGAGAGAGAGATGTAGCTTGGTCGACCCCCTTTCCTAGGCTTCCTTGGAAACTTATTGGGCCATGTAGCCATCTAGCCAATGAGAGCTTGGCTCCCTTTGGGGCAAGGTATGTAGCCTCTTGAAAAGTATCCTTCTGTCCCTCTTGTGAGGTTAAGCTAGCACCCCCCTTGCTTAAGCATAGCCCTTGCCTGCTTGAGCAGTGTGCCTCTACACCTGACATGTGGCCCCTTTCCTCTCATGAGAGTATGGGCCCTTGGTGAGGTGCACACACTCTACTCACTTACCTCCTTTGTAGGGCTTGCCCCCTCTTTTGTAGTAAGTTATTTGAATTTGGTAAGAACGCATGTCCCCTGCTTAAGCACATCCCTTGTTTAAGCAAGCTGCCCGCTTGCCTGCTTGACCTTAATTGACTAAATTTTAAAAATTAAAGACTATGTCTTAAGGCTTTTAACACCTATCTTTGGAGGCTTTAATAAAGCCAACCCTAAGGTCTTTTGCTCCATTGGTTAGCCTTGCCCTTTGATAGACCATTTCTCATTTGGGCCCCTTTACCATTGGTCCCGTGTTGAAATAGATCTTTAAGCACATCTATATCTTAACCCTTGTTCCCGTTTATTCTCCCACATTAAGTGATGCGTTTAATATGAGAAAATCATTTGGGTTAGTTAGATATTAGATTTTATGACAACTAAAAGCTTTCATAATGGAGTATTCAGACAATAGAGGGGATGAGGATATACTTTGTGAGTTGGATCAAATTAAACAAGAGAAATTTCCTATCAAAAGCTATATGTAGAAAATCAAGGATTTGACCAAACAATTTCAAAAACCTCCTTCTAAAAATAGAATGAGAACATGGATCTTGAATGGATTTTGCATTAAGAAATGTAGAGAACAAGAAGTATCTGCACCAACAAAGAAATTCAATGACTTGGTGCAGAGGGCCCGCAAATTAGAGCAACAAGCCAAGAAGAGAAGTTACAATAGCATTGGCTCATCCACTGAGACTTTAGATTCCAGTAATAACTCTAGTACATCTAACAGTGATTCAAATGACAAAAGCAAGGGTAAAGGAAAGAAAGGATCTTGGTCATGCAAAATTTAAGAAATGTCTAGACAAATTGCTGGTTTCCATCTTTTTGAGGGAAGGTATGATCTGGGCGATCTCTGGTGCTTCGAATGCAAATCTTAAGATCACATGTCAAATGAATGTACACATTGCACTTATTGTAAGGCTTATGGCCATCTCTGGAATAACTGTAACGTTTGGATTCATCAATTTCAAAAAGGAAAAGATATATGCTTGATAGCATTAACTAACGTAGAACCAATAAAACTGGAATGAGCCAGTGAGTTCAAAGGAAAAAATCTAGGTACCCGTGGGATTGGTAATGGCCAAGGCAGATACCCAGGGGATACTAGCAGAGGTAGAGGGTATGGGAATGCTCAGCATAGAATTTTTTATTGTTATAATTGTGGAAAGTATGGGATTTTTTAATCTCAATACTCGGAGGCATTCAAAACTGAATCAATTGATGTGAAGGCACCATAACTAGTTCCAGTTTAGGTAGTTACTAGAAGTAAAGGTGTAATCATCAAAGAAATTTCAGAGGATCTCCAATAGGCAATAGCTATTGGGGTCAAGAGGTGGGAACAAGAGAGAGAGGTTTGGAAGTACAAGGGCAAGGCCAAGGTAGTAAATGAATGGCAGGAGCAACGAGAGATTGTAGCGAATCTGGCTAAAAAGCTACCAAAACAACTAGAGTGTTCTTAGGCTTGCACTATCCAAAAGATCCAAGCTCACTCATCTAACAAGGGATATGACAAATCAATCAGCATTTGGAATGGAAGAATCTATGATTACTGTAGTACAAGGTCTAGTGGAAGAAGTCAGGCAAATCAGATCAACCTTGGCTGAGACTAATGCAACTAAACTGGTGAAGGATTAGTGCCTATCCTAGCGTCAGCAAGTGGAAGAAGTTAGGAAAGTCAGACCAAACTTGGCCGAGACTGATGCAACTAGACTGGTGAAGAATCAATGTCTATCCTACGGTCAGCAAGTGAAAGAAGTCAGGCAAGTCAGACCAGACTTGACCGAGATTGAAGCAAAAAAGGGAGTAATTTGGCAAAATGGATAGTGCCATTGCATTTGGAATGGCCCAAAATCCCAGTCTACAATATCAAAGTGCTCAATTCCGACCTCGGATGAGCAGTTTATGGCCAAAACAGACTCCAAAAATAGCAAAAATTGACTTGCGGCTATTCCTCTTCTTCTCTCCATGTTTGGCTGGGTTTTTTCTCATGTTTTTCAATGTCCACACTTCACTTGATCCCTTGGTCACCTTTGGCCTTTTGATTGACCTCAAACGGACCCCGAACAGGCCAAGAAATTGCCACGCAGTGCGTTTTTGTTACCCTTCTACATCTATCCGCACACCTGGCACTCAACTTTTTCCAATAATGCATCCCGCAACCACGTGAAGTGGCCCCCAAATATAGTCCTCATGATGAGCTTTATGTATAATTCATCACAAGAAAACACCCCCATTGTATCCTAGCTTACCATGTGCAAGTATTGACCCTATTCGACCTCCTGACACCGCTGGATGCCATTCGATGCACCCGCTTATCTCATGGCGTCGTCTTGTTGATAGATTCCTCGAGAATGTTTTTGCTCCACCAACTATTATTATAGAAAAACACACTGATACTGGTGACGATGAATGCTATAGCCGGAGGCGTGGAGTTCCCTTCGTCAATGTCTGCGGCCACCCAGCGGATCACCCACTAAACTCTCTCTCGTTTGCTATTGGCATGCACACACCCAACCTACCCCAGCCATGGCAGCTATGGGTCTAAGCATCTCCAACACACATACAGAGGAGAAAGCTAGAGAGCAGAAAGAGTGTGGTGGACAGTCTCATAAGATGGATCAAAACACCGCTGACCTCTATCGGCTACCTCCATACCTGTTTCTTCTAGCCCCATCTATGCTGCCTGCTATAGTTATAGTTCATGGAGAAAACTTTTGAAGTGGCAGCTTCGCTCAAGTCACTGCCATGTGCGCCGGAGTTTCAACCCACGGAGGCTAAGTTTGCGGACCCCATAGCCCACATTTTGAAGAATTGCAGTAGAAGCTAGAACCTATAATGACATCTCCAAAATTATCCCCCCTTTCCCTCGAAGTCGAAGTAAACGGCTCCTCGGGTCTGTGTGTGTGTGTGTGTGTGTGTGTGTGTGTGTGTGTGTGTGTGTGTGTGTGTGTGTGTGTGTGTGTGTGTGTGTGTGTGTGTGTGTGTGTGTGTGTGTGTGTGTGTGTGTGTGTGTGTGTGTGTGTGATCCCAGTACGACTATTTGAAGAGACAGACATTGACAAAACTTTTTAGGGACGGCTGCAATCCTTTCACAGACAACGGCCGTTGTCCGACATCCTCGGCACAACGATGATGATGATTATTTTACTCTAACAATTCGACCTTTTTCATTTTAGTTTTTTTTTTTAGTGCTTCACTTTACTTAATTTTAATTTTAATTACACCTACACATTGTATTATATTCATAAGGATTGTATTAGTTTGGTCCCATTGCCCTTTCGAAGACCGGTAATAGAACATTTCATTTCGTTTCACTCTCTCACTTATGTCTCCTCCTACGACTCCTTACATTAGTGGACATTGAGGACGCTCTTCGGCGACCACTTTACAACTTTCTCAGATGCCGGGCATCCACGAGAATTGACGACAATAATGATTTTCATCTGACATTCTTAACCTTTTAATTTCAATCTGTCATCCTTCTTTGTTTTATTTTAATACCTAGGCATTGGATTAGATCATTGAGGATTGTGTCAATCTTGTCTCATAATTGTAATTCCAATTTCTCCTTCATTGACTGTGGTTGAGTTTGGTTCTCCTGCTCAGCTGTGTACACTTATGAACCGTTGCAGCATCAATGGTCACTAGTACCTATAATTTCTAGTCCCAGTAGTGTCTTATGATGCTTTCGATGCTCTATCTATTTGTGTTGTTTCCTAGCAAGGCTAGATGTGGTTGCTGCTCGAAACACTAAGGAATGCTTGATTTAAAAAAACCAATTAATAACAATAATAATTGTAGATCTTGTGGATCTTGTGATAGCTTTCGTCGATATTAATTTATTGAGTTCACCTTCATCTGCATCTTATTATTACCCTTATGTTTTCACAAATATGCGATATGATCTTTGTAACTTCACCATATTCCAGGTTCTATTATTTTGGTAATCCTCCACAAACCACAACCTCTCCATGTGTCATGCAGATGTATCACGATCCATTTTCTACATAAGTAGTATTGCCAGCTAAACTCTGGTAATGGCTATCCATATTACCATGCATATTCCTAGAGGTTCACTATCTCGTCAGTAATATTGAGAGTTAGAATCATATCAAATACCTCATGCACATTAGTGCATCCCTCGCACAACTAATGGGTGCATAGGACTTGTCAGGTTTTTCTAGCTGAACTTTCACACTAAAGAAGCATGGCAAACGTGCCCAAACTACATTCTCGACAACCGGATAACCAAAACACACACTACCAATCCCAACTTAGGGCCAGCTTCTACTCCATTACATCTAGGCTCTAGGAAATTTAAGTTTCTATTCGTAGGGATTATTGTACTTATTGTAATTTTCTTTCTCTTAATTGTTGTTTAATCTCGACATAACCAATGCACATTGAATGATAACATATTGTCATTGATTCTTTTCATTGAGTAGTTGAGTGCAAAGATTTTGTAGTAGTATGGTGGAAAATACATAAACAAACCAACAATTCTCTTTTAAGTGAGGTGGCACTATCTATTTGTTATAAATTCTCTTGCAATACTTCAAATTTCGTATCATTTCGGTGCTGTTAAAATAAAACCAGTTATTTGATATTCGCCCTTCTACTATATTGTGTTTACATTTAAAGGACATGGATATCAAAAGAATTCATTCATGGATGCACTAATAAGCACGACCTTGCATAACAATATAAGCACTTATTGTTGAAAAATATTACTTTGTCTGACTGACTTTCATAACTCTCATTATCATGTTTTTTTTTTGTATTAACAAGATTCATGTTTTCATTCTAGTGATTTGAAACTCACCCCTAGCTTCAAAAGGTATGTTTGTAGGTGTCTACGATCCTTTCTAATTTTGATATAAACACTCCTCTATATACATTTGTACCACTCTAGATGTTAAGTCATTGTTTAATTACCCAACCTTAATCAGGATGGCACCTTCTTTTATTTCATGGAAAATTCTTAACTCAAAATTAACACATTTTGACTTTATTAACTATACTTTGGTTAAGTTCGATAGTTGCAGCTTTCTCTTACTTGTGCCTCCCCCCCCCACCCCCCAACACATACACACACAATGGTATATACATTTTCAAAAAAAAAAAATGTATACCCTCCTCATATATATATCAAATACGTCATTCATCTTTTCATATTTCATTTCTCTGCATTGTGTTCTAAGCTGAATACTCAAACACTACTAAGGTCATGGCTTCTGATTGTATTGAAAGGATTTTTATTGAGATGGTTTGTCAATAAGCTATGCAGCTACTCATGTGAGCTAAGGTGATCTGGGATAGTAAACAATAGTTTGTAAGTATCCTCCTACTCAAACATGCTCCAAATTGGTCTTACACCTGTGATAAATGTTACATTTTTATGCCTAGCCTAGTCCATTGGTCACGGACACACAGATTTGCCGATTTAGGCAATGTGTAGACACTCATTTTGGTGTAGATCCGTCGATTTAGGCAACACATTGATAAAATGCAGATTCATGAATTTTAAACAATATCAAATGCAGATTCGCCGATTTCGGCAGCATTAGTGCAGATTCACCGATTTAGGCAGCACATCTTATTGGTGTAGATTCTCCGATTTAGGCAACACCAATCACAAAATCATGCTGCAGTGGCTGGCCACCACTGTAACTGGTATGATTTTGTTACCGGGGTATAAAAAAATATAAATAAATAAAAATGATGAAGGATATTTGGATTTGGAATTGGCATTGGATGGGAATTGGTATATGATGATTTTCTGTCGCGACAGTATTTATGAAAGTGAACTTGAGATTGACGAGAATTGATTATGATGAGTGTGACCAATGATATCCTGATTCATCAGGGTATGACATATACTGCTTATTCTAGTGGTATGGGACACTAGAATAGGTAGTATGTGGATGACGGCAGGCATAACCAATGTGTCTAATTTTATGGATTTTTCTTTTACTATTTAATACAGATTTCTAATCATTGTTTTTGAAAAGTATTGTTTGCAGATTTTTATCTTCGCAACTGAGGACAGTTGCTTTCCAACGGAGAGATATGTTATGGAATTGATATTTTATTATTTATTGCAGCTGTGACAGGTGGAAAAGGCTTGATCGAGCTAGGCCTATGCATACGGAAATATATTTCATGTATTATTCAAGTGCTCTTTATGAGCTTCGGCCATTTATGACCGGCCGACCAGTTTGTAACCAATTTGACCATTTAAGAAATCTATAAATGAAATACGTGCAAGAGGGAAATGGTCACTCTTGCATGGGGGGAGATTGCACCTAGTGTCTGCGTTCTTCTTCTCACCTCTCCTCTCTTCTCTCTCGTGTGTCGGCGTAGCACTCCCTTCTAGGAGGTGCGTCTGTAAGCGCCCTATTGCTCTCTCTCACACTCTGTCTCCTTCTGTTCATGTATCTTGCGATTATGCGTCTATGTGGTTTCCAGGTATGTTAATAAGTCTGTTTTATGGTTTGTAGTATGCTATTCCGGGTATTTTGCAGGGAACTCCACGCCTCCGGCTGTAGCAATGAAAATCGATGTACTATGTACACGCTGTCCTACCTATGCACATGTGGGCCCCACGTAACCGGCTCTGGAAAATGGGAAATTATTTAATTGATGCACCATGCATGTGTATGTACATATGCGTAATCACTTCTTCAAAAAAACTCCTAACATTGCATAGCCCTTTTCCAAAGTTAGTTTCTAATGGCATACCTGTCTCTCGCAAATGGATCTTGCCATCCTTAAAAAACACAAGATCTCTTTTCAAGGCATCATTGAAGCTATCAAAATCCCTTCTATCATGGTCTGTGCCATCACACCATATGCATTTGTGCACAAATACTTCTTTGCTTTGGGATTTCTATCCTATAGGTTGTCCTTTCTCTTCAAGCCTAGTCAGCTTTAACTTCATTTCTCGCATGCCCTGAACAAGCTCATCAAGCATAGAGTTATCACCTTTTGGACTCACACTAAAGCTTTGAAGGAATCTCAGACATGTTGGAGGTAGAAGTAGCACTATTTACCACCATCTTATCTCTATGATGTTGCCTCTTATAGCAAGCAATGAGACCGCCTCCTCAACCTCTTTCCACTCAGCCTTTAGACCTTGTTATGTATTCTTGTCTTCAAGGTGTAGCTCTAACTTTTTTTGGAGCTCAAAACCTACAGCTTGAAGGGACAATTGAGTCTTTTCACTATCGGAAGTGGATCGCTCTGTTCCTGATAGCCGAGCATAGCGCCGCTCAAACTCTCTCAACAATTCAGTGATGGAAAGTCATTGTTTTGGCTTTGTAACCCATTCCAAGAAGGTCCTTTTTGTAACCCTTCATGAAGTATTCCTCCTTTAGGGCTAATTTGAATTTCTCCCAACCTTCTCCATTCTCCTCCCTGATTCCCCTTACATGGTCTCTAATCTCGGGGACCACAACAAGCTCAAAACTACAAATCATGTCCACCTATACAACAACCTGTTGTAGCTCCATCTCCTTTACATAACCATGAAGAACATTTGTGACATCTTTCCCTTCAAATTGGTCCATTTTGTTCACAATAACTTGAAGAGATTTGGTTACTAACACCTCCCTTCTTTCTGCAGCATGTTGTTGTTGCATAAATATGGCGAATGCTTGAAACATTTGCATTGTGCCTTGATCAAAATGCATGCCTTGTTGCTCTTTCTGATCCATAGATTTAATTATTTGTAATTAAACCTTTCAAAACAAGTTTTTGAACCCGACCACAACTGCTTCGCGTTGGGTTCACCAGAAATGTCGGGATGTGTGCGGTCTAGCTGGGAAGGTGCAAAACCTTTGGCTGTGAGAGTTTGTGATGAAAGTCACAAACGCTTTAAGAAAAAGCGTTTGTGGAGAATCACCAACCCTCTTTCTAAGGGTGGCAAGAAATCTAAGAGCACTCGTGACAGAAAGGTCACAAACCCTCTTTTCTATCGTGCTTGGAGTCTGCTTATTTTCGTAGTCAAGATTATGACGAGAGGATCACCAAATCACATTCAATTTTACTTTAAAAGAAAATTTAAAAACACTCAAGTTTCAGCCATGAAACCTCAATGCTCATACAATCAAAATTGTCAATCAAAACCCAAACCTCTTTCATGGTATCACGTAGCCTCGCCCCCAATTACATAGTTGTAACATCGAACAATTGAAAGAAATGCTCGAGCTTCCACCTTCTTAACGAAGATTTTCTGATTTTCAGAGATTTTAGAGCTTCTAAGTTGAATCCCACACACCATTTTGATAAGGGGAAACCCTAATTCGCTCCCCCACAAGCTCAGATTCAAGATTACGAAGCGGCGGGACTACAACACACATAGATTGGGCAACCATGGAAGCTGTTGAACAGTAGTGAAAAATTGCATGTTTTTCCTATAAAAAGAATCCCTCTCTCTCTTAACCACGGAAATATGAGCTGATGTGTCAATGTTGGGGCCATTTTGCCACTTTGGACCAAAACTAGGTCATTTTCAGCTCATTTTTTACCCAAAAAATGTCATTTTTTATGCGAAAAATCCCAAACAAAGTAAGAAAAATCCCTAAATTTATGGGATAACTTGCATAAGCATAAAAAGCACAGATAAGAATCATTTTTCATCAATATAGCATTTTGGGTCATTTTCCATGTAATTCTCCAATGACACATGTGCGGCTGCTATTTTTGGCAGTTTTTGCTCAGATCAGTCTTTATAGGCGAGACGAGTGTGCCATCATGAAACACCAGGAATATGTACATTTCAAACCAAATTATAGATATTATCAAGTGGAAAATCACGCAAAGGTGCCACATCCAGGGCCACCATTCCTCGGATAGGTATGCACATGATAGCTACCGTAGTAGCCGCTTTAGCATATATCGCCATATGTATAAAATCATCTGGATAGGGTTTTTCTAGCGTAGGTTTTCAAATATCATGGGATACCAAAGTCTATTGTGAGTGATCGAGATCCTTGAATAGCAAAAACATTTGGTGTGCATTGTTTGATAACCTTGGCACAAAGTTGATTTTTTCTTCTACATATATACCATCCCCAAATGGATGGGTAGAGTGAGATTGCAAATTTTGCAGTATTAGATATTGAGGCGGTCCGGGGCGGGCAACAAGAAGAGTGGCCTCTAGACACCCTTCAAGGCTCCCGTGCTGCTCAATGGGGCTGGGGCACAACACAACACAAACCAAAACAACAAACCCACCGCCAAATCCCAACTACACAAGGGGCACCACCTAATTTAAGAGCGAACTAGGACGCAAAAGAGGAGAATCGTTAGAGCAACCCACAAACAAGCAAGGAATTTACACTAACCCTAACACCAATGGAATACTCTCACACACTAAAACACGAGAGAGAGAGAGAGAGAGAGAGAGAGAGAGAGAGAGAGAGAGAGATAGTGCTCGGGCTGCTTTGAAACGTATCGGCAATGATCAAGCAAACACAAATATATATTTAAGAAAGAGAGAGAAAGGGGGAGGGGGTGCTTGTTGCATTAATACCTTCTTACAAATCTGTCATGACAAATCAAAGTGAGATTAGTACTTGTTCAACATAGCTTGCGTAAATTCACCACAACACATCACTAGAAAAGCCACCCCAATCACTGTCTTAAGGCCAGGGGAGTCCTCTCCACCCTGTCGCCCTCTTACAGTATGTGGGATTTATGGCTAGATTGATGACAACACCAGAGACAAGCTATCAAGAACTTGAAAAAAAACCAAGACACTTACGCATCATTGTTGTCCATTACTTCACGTTGGAAAGGAGACAAAATATCCAAGATTAGTCCAAATCCACCCTCCTTGATTCAGCGAATGTTGGGCTTACACTAGTAGGAGAAATGATAGATTTCCTACTCTCAATTGAATGATCACTCTCTCTCTTACAATGGCATAGATTTCCCTTGCTAATCCCCTATTACAACACATGCACATGCATAAGACAATGAGCTTCCACTCAAGAGCTCCTTCTAGAGAGGTTGAGCTTGGCTTCTCAAGCTATAGCATAGTGCTCTTGCTTATGGCTTCCCCCTTTTATGCTAGCTACACCCTCCTTTTATAGCAATTTTGAAGGCTAGGGTTACTCCTCTAACCATGGTTGAGTTAGATTTTCAGCAATTTATCTAATTTCTTTTGCTTGGAATTATCAAGAAGTTGGTGGGGAAAGAGAGAGGAGAGAAATGGAGGTGATAGGACTTTTCATAGTGGGTTAGTGTTAGTAGAGTTAGTATTAATTTACAAATGGAATTGAATATTTACAATGGGAGTATCCATGTAGGATACAAATAAGGAAGAAAAACTCTTAAGAGGTAAGAAAAGGTGGATTTCTTACAAGGTTGATGCTCCAAGTGTCTTGAGTAGGGCCAATTTTGACGCTTGTTGACGGTCCACTAGCTTTGACGGTACATTTTTTCTCCACTCTTGACCTTCCTTGAGAGACAAGGTAATTGAAGCTGAGTAATCAACCACCATGATGCTATCTTTTAAGAGAAGAGGCTGAATTTTGTGGTTTTTTGATAGATATGGGTAATTTGGAGGAGGAAAAATGAGACTAGGTGGTCAATTTTGGAATGGAATTGTGTGTGGGAGGTATGAGTTCACCATGGTTTCTCTTATTCTTCAAGGTTGAGGAGAAGGTGAGTAGTGTGCAGAGAGGAGTGGTGAGAGAGATGGGGATGATGAGTGGAGAAGTGTGTGTGAAAGAGGAAAATGATAAAGTGGAAGAGAGAGTGTGGCTGCATAGCATGGGAAAACTGGGGTCCACTAAAAAAATCATAGCTCACAGCTGGTAGCTCCAAAAATCATGAAAAAATTTGGGGTGATTATTCAGAGCGTGGGCTACATTTTCTCTTTTGACCACTGCTCCAAATTCGGAGTGGAGATAGGTGCCAAAATTCTCACCAAAAAGCCTGTTTTTTATGCCTGCAAAAGTCTTTTAGTGGTCCCCTCCTTTGTTGAATTTTTACAATGCATCCAAGAGTGAGCCCCTCCTTTGTCATATTATAATACAAAGCATTCAAGTTGCCCTTGACCCATGCATGGAGGAGGATTATTGGTGAAATAAGAAATATATACATGGTGGGACTAGTGTATGGACTATTCATGGACTTTAGCTCAATGAGCACATGGTGTTAGAATAATGAGTAAAAATAATAATAAAAATATGGAGGAGTTATGGATATGGAAAGATATTGGAATCATATGATATGGTCCCTCCTTGAATTATTTTGGGTGAAAGAGGAAAAGGTATGCAAGTAAATAATATAATAAAAGTAACCAATGAGTAGAAATCAAATTTTTTTTTTCACGAGGGTGAGGGTGAAAATGTGGGAGTGATTTGTATAAAGGAAAAATATGAGGTTAGAGTATGTACATATTGGCAAAAAAAATAAAAATAAAAAATATAATTATGGTGTAAGAGGATGAAAGAAGGTGTACATAAAACACATACCTAAGTAGAAATATTTAAATAAAATACCAAAATAATTATTAAAAATCCCTATATTTAGGCCATATATACAATGAAATATTTACACACAAAGAGGCCATAATATACTTTTATTTTTTTTATTTTTTTTGGCTCACCTAGCCCAGTGACTAGCTAGCTGAGGGTTTTTAAGAAGATATGGGAAAAGTCTCGTGACTCACGCACGCCTATGTACAGTGAAATGGTAGGGATAGCCACAGTGTTTGGGTGATTTTGGTAGGGTGAGGTAACTCACTGTGGTTATTACAAAGAGCCGAAAAAACGGCTATCATTAGCCCTCCCCCTGGATGATGGTATATTCATGTACCATCATAGAGCATCTTTTCCAAAGAGAGTGCTTCAGAGTCCTTGACGAGATCTTCATTGTTTGGCCCCTCATAATTTTGGCTGGAGTTACACTCATGCTTCATGTAACAATACTTACATGAGACAGCGGCCTTTGGACAGATCTTTGGTAGATCCTTTGGTAGAAGGCGACTCAAATAGGGCTTCAAGCGATACCCGTTTACCTTCCTGGAGAGCTCTTTACCATTCAAGTCCATAAGCTGATAGTAGCTAGAATTGAAAGCCTTCTTGACTATGTATGGCCCTTGCCATCTAGTTTCAAACTTGGCATCAAAACGATTGTCAAGTCGATTGTCATACCTTAGCACAAGCTCTCCTTCCTTGATGCCTTTGTCCTTCAGTTTCTTGTCGTGCGTTTCTTTCCCTTGTGTGGCTTTCCTCTTGTAGCACTCGTATGCTGCTTCTCTTTTCCACTCAAGCTCCACTAACGTAAGAAGTCGATCCATCCATACCTCTTGATCATCTTGTGCTGATTTGCCATGAAGTCGCATTGTTGGAATGTTTAGCTCAATTGGCTGTAAAGCCTCTTGACCATAGACCAAGTGAAATGGTGTGAACTCCGTGGCTTCCCTATATGTGGTTCGATACGCCCACAAGGCACCATCCAAGAAGTCATCCCATAATTTTGTCTTGTTTTGAACCATCTTTCTAATGATTCCTGCAATGACACCATTAGCCTTCTCCACCAAACCATTTGACTGTGGGTAGTATGGTGTGCTATGACGATGTAGAATGTGAAGCTCTTCACAAACTTCTGTGAGCAATCCTTTTCTAAACCCTGGACCATTATCAGAAACAATCTCCAAAGGTGTGCCAAATCTACAACAAATGTGAGTGTAGACGAATTTGCTTACTGTCTTCTCATTTACCTTTGCCACACTTTGTGCTTCCACCCACCTAGTCATATAGTCTACAGCCACTAGAATGTAGAGTTTACCATTTTTTGTCCTAGGCAGAGGACCCATAGCATCAATGCCCCACTTTTCAAAGGGTCCATTTGCAAGCACTATTTGCCTCGGGCCATGCACCAACCTTCTATTTCCATTTATCTGACAAGTGTGACAGCTTTTACACCAATGTTGAACATCCACATGCAAACTTGGCCAAACATACCCCGAAAGAAAAATCTTCTTCACAGTTAATTCTTGGGCAAAATGACCACCACATGCCTCTTCATGCAAACCTTTTAGAATGGCTGGAATTTCCTTAATAGTTGGTACTCGTCTGCACACTTGATCCTTCCCTCTTTGATAGAGGGAGCCTTCTAGGAAGAGATATACGCTTGCCTTCTTCATGAGTCTCCTCTTCTGAGCTTTTGTGAATTCTGGTGGAAACTCACCCTCCAAAATGTAGCCAATGATGGGAGCCAATGACTCCAATCCCTGGTACCTCGGTTGCTTCACAGCAGCCGCCACCATGATGACCTGCACTTCTTTCTTTACACATGCAACGGCTTGTTGTGCAAGTAAATCAGCATCTTCATTCTGTTTCCTAGGAATATGATATAGTTGCACTTCTTCAAATTGATTAAACAATCTACGAATGGCATGAACTTTTGTCGGTAAGCTCTCATTCTTGCATGCCCAAATGCCTAAAATCTGTTTAACAATGAGAAGTGCATCTCCCTTTACCATGAGGCGTTGTATCCCTTGGCCAATGCACATCTTCAAACCATGAAGTAGAGTGTCATATTCTGCTTCATTGTTGCTAGCTGAACTTGGTAGATTGAACTTCTCTTTCATGACCACCTGTCCACTTGGGTTGAGCAACACTAGCCCTCCCCCTGCTTTTCCTGTGGCTCGTCGAAAAGCTCCATCAAAGAACAAGGTAAAAGCATTGGGAATACTTTTTGGTGGTGGCAATGGTAGGGTCTTTACTTCAGGCACCTTAATCTCCTTTTCGTGCACCCTATAAGTGAGAATCCCTGCCAATTGTGCACGCACACTATCTTCTACCTTGAAAGAGTATTGGAACTCTTGCAACTCCATAATCCACTTTGAGATCCTAGTACTAAGATTCATTTGAGATGACACCCAAGGGAACAAATTTTCTGCAGTGAGAATTACAAAAGGTTTTGGTAGCAGGTAGGATCTAAACTTTCTCACCGCAAACATGAGAGAAAGCATCATGAGTTCTGCTTCTGTGTAGTCTCTCTCCAAAGCATTCATGACCCTACTAGCAAAGTAGATGGGTCGCATCCTTGTACTGTGGGGGTCTTGTTGTAGCAACACAGCACCAATTGTTTCTTTCCCAACACTAGAGCTAACAAAGAATGTGTACTCCCAACAAGGAGGCATGAGTGTTGGTAGCTCTGACAAAATGACTTTAATGTTACAAAAGTACTCTTCAAGCTCATCAGACCATGCAAATTCTACTTGTTGTGTCAACTTTTGCAAAGGGTGAAGTAACTCCGAGGCTAAGTGAATGAAGCGTGACATATACTTCACCTTTTGAATGAATGAGATGACCTCCTTAAGACTCTTGGGTGATGGTAGCTCAATAAGAGCCTTTGCCTTCGAAGGATCCACTTCAATGCCTTTGTAAGAAACTTTATGACCAAGCAAGATTACTTCATCCTCACCTATATGGCACTTGTCGGGGTTGAGTTGACCTCCCATGTCGTAGAGCTTCTTTAAACCTTCTTCTACCCTTTGTAGATGCAATGATTTTGAGCTATAAATACAGAAATCATCAATGAACACCCTAATTGACTTTCCAAAGAATGCTTGAAACACCATATTCATGAAACGTTGGAATGTTGCAGGAGCATTTGTCAGACCAAATGGCATCACTCTAAAAGCATAACAACCCCAAGGAGTGATAAAGGTTGTTTTTAATTGATCCTCCAGTGCAATCCCTATTTGAAAGTAACCTGAGTAACCATCGCACACAGTGTACTTCTCATGACCAGCTACCTCATTTAGTATCTCATCCTGGAATGGGAGGGGAAAGTGATCTCTCTTTGTTGCCTCATTGAGGGGACGGTAATCCACACACACCCTCCACTTGCCGTTCTTCTTAGGAGTGACAACAACAGGAGAGACCCACTCTGAATTCTCCACTGGATAAATGAACCCTGCTGCTAGAAGCTTTCTTACCTCCTTGAGTAAAGCCTGCTCCTTGATGACTCCTAGCCTTCGTAGCTTCTGAGCCTTAGGTGTGGCCTCTGGCTTCAACTCAATTTTGTGTTGAACAGCATCTACTCCACGCACATCGGTGTAGTCTTTAGCAAAAAGCCTAGGAAACTTCCTTAGCACACATTTGAACTCCTCTCTTTCATTCTTTGTAAGTGTTGTTGATAGCATACCTTCCAGCATCCCTTCATCTTGATCACCTTCGTTCTCTTGAGGACCTACCTCCTCCAAGCCTTGACAAGAGGTCTCTTGGTTGCTTGGCTTAAACCTTACCCCCATGACTTCGATGGAAGACTCCTCTTCAGTAATGCTGCCGCTACTTTCTTCTTCTGAAGTGCTATCGGTCCAACCTTCTTCCGTCTCACTTTGAGATGATTCTTCATGGAGCTCCTCTTGGCGTTGCTCCTTCATGTCAAAGACAACCTTCTTGTGATTGTCATTCCTGCAAATTAGCTTTCCACTCTCCCAATCCTGCAAAGCTCGCATTTTCATTAGCCATGGTCTTCCTAGGATAAATGGGTAACCATTTCCCTTGGTAGACATGACATAGAAATCCACTGCCTTCTTAATGCCAAAGGCCTCCACAAAAACATTTTTACAAATGCCTACGCACCTAGCCTTGCTATTGTTTGCCATCTTGACCCTAATTTCAGGTGTCTCATGGATGTGCATGCCTAGTTTTTGCATGAGTCCCTCTGTCATGATGCAAATTTGTGCACCCCCATCCACTAGACCTTTCCTAACCAATCTCCCTTTGATGTAACAGTCTAGCACCGGTGTAATGTCCTCATTCATTTCAGCTTGTGCAATTTTTACAACAGGCACACTCTCTTTTACCTTTCTCCTAGTGCTAATTGCCCTTGTTAAATCCCTCCTAACTTGTGGACATAATGCAAGAAATTGAGGCCATGAAATATCAGGACCCTTACCTCTCATGTCTTCCAACAAGTTGTACGGAGCCATACCATGTCCAAGAGGGAAGTCTTGGAGGTTGATACGACGTCGAGTCCTCTTGGTTTCCTTGGTTCCCTTTGCCTTCTTGCCTTGTCCATGGTCACTCTGTGATGTGACTCCTTCTTTCTCTTTACCTTTTCCTCGGCCACGCTTAATTCCATTGGCTTCCATGTCAACCTCATTTGAATTTGTCACCTCTACCACATGCACATTTGGATCTGGCAAAGGTGGAACTCCTTCTACCCCTTGTGGAGGTGGTCTTGGTCCATTTGGCCTTTGTAGAAGCCTTGGTTGTTGACCAGTTCCTTCACCTGCATTCATCACTGGGTAATTCAAGTTAGGCCTCCCTGGCTCCCCACGGGGCCAAGGACAATTATACATCCCATGTCCAGACTCTCCGCAATTCCAACATTGCAAGACTCTCCTAGGTCGTGGATCTCGCTCTTCAGACTTCTTTGCTTGTCCCTTTGGACCTACAGCTTGTGCAAGGTGAATTGACAGGCTGCTTAAAGATTCGTTTAGCTTCTCAATTACTTCCGCCGTTACCTCAGGAAGCTCCCTCGATGTTGATGCTTGTGACTTACCTTTGGGTCTAAGACCTTCTATTGGAACCTCTCCCCTTAAGCACTTGAGTTTCCTATACTTCTCAGCAGCCCTAGTTTCAGCTGCATCAAAAGTAGCAGGTGCACCCGCCTCAACTTTTACCTTAAGGTCAGGAAAGAGTCCGGCTATGAACCTCTCCTTCTTTAAAAATTCTGCACCATCACCAGGGTTAGCAACATTTCGTATCCATAGAGCCCAAAGACGTAGAAACTCTTGCTTGTACAAGTAGTAGTCATCTAAGTCTTTTTGCTTATGAGAAACAATGTCTTGCCATAGTTTCTGAGTGTTTTGGGGATCAAAGAAGTATCTCTTAAAACGATTTAAAACTTCTGTGTAATTCCCCTTAACTTCCTCAGGCAAAGAGTCAAACCAAGTACTAGCATCTTTCCTAAGGACCACCTCAAACATTTCTACACGTTCTTGATCGGTTACTATCCTCTTGATACGGCAAGACATCTTGAAATTTGCTAAAAATAATTCTGCATCCTCTCCAGGCTCTCCAAAGAAAAGAGGATATCCAGACATTTGGCGTTGGCTCTCCATTATTATGAAAGATTACAACACGAGTTACAATAAGGGATACAATAGAGATCTAGAACCACTCGCCTGCAAATGAAGAAGTGAGAAAATACCACTCTAGGTTTTCTTCTTCAGCTATCCAAGCTTCAATAAGGTCTCGATTTGTTTGATCAAAACAAAAGGGTAGACTATTGATGAGCTCTAAGAAGGGTTGAAATTCTTCAAAGCTAAGGCGATAAACAGAAATCTCTAGAACTTCCTTTTCTGGATCCAAAAGAGCAACCACGTCCCAAGTGATAAATTGCACTTGCTCTACAATTCCCAATGCACAAGCAGTTTGTATAAAAACTAGATCTTCATGCTCGTCGAAGGCCGTGAGAAAGTAGCAATTGACTAGGAGCTCCTTTCCTTAGAGTTCCACACAGTCGGAGTGAGGCAACCTTCTCACAATTTCATAAAGAACATCCTCATCAAGTCCAATCAAGTTTGCAAGATTTAAAGACTCCACTTGTGCTACAAAATTCCTGGACAAAAACTCCTTAGGATTATGGTTAAATCATTCAAAAGCATAAAGAGATTTACAATGTCTCTATGAACAAAGTGTCATAGAAAGTAGAGAAGGATGAGAATTTATACAAATTTGCAATCTTCTCTGTGCTCTCTTTATTAAGACAAGCTCTGAATAGCTCCCTATCTCCTTTGTTGAAAACGAAAGGAAGACTATTAATAAGATGCAAATGAGGGAAAAATTCACCAAATGTGAGTCTATGAAGCATGAACTCTGGCCGCAAGTTTCCTGAAGAGTCTTCCTCAATGGTGAAATGCACTCGCCAAACGCCAAATTTCACTCTATTTACCAATCTTAGGGCACACACTAGTTGGATGAATGCGCGGTCTTCCTTAGTGCCCAACAACAAGAGGAAAATGGAATCAACGCGTAGGACCTTCCGTCTTAACTTCACCACCCTCTTGTTATGAGGGAGACGCCTTACTACTTGCTCCTGCAACTCAATTGGTAATAGAGCTAGATCTCTAAGGATTGAACTTTCACTGCACACACATTCCCAGTTAGAACAAATGATCGTTTTTTTGTTTCTTGTAACAACTTGGACAAAGAAAAAACAAACATACACACTACTTTGTCGGGCTGCACTTCATTTTAAAATAAAATGAACACATGTACATCAAAAGAAGTGTGGTAGTTGATGAGAGGTAGAATGACAGGGTTTGGTGATGCAAGAATTTCTCCTGCTCTTTGGGCACCAAACATGAACACCATTCGTTGTTGAAAATGGATCTTTCTACTAATTGCAACGTTTATTCTAATGTGTGGAGTAAAATGAAAGGGAAAAACCTCTATTCCTGGGCCATTATCCATGGCCTATGCATGTCCTAATGCTTAAAACAAAACAAAAATATAGACGTCCAAACTAAGGTCGTACCTAATGAGAGGCAAAATAAAAGGATTTACTGAAGCGTTTATCTCGGCAAACCTAAGAGGACCTAAAATTCTACGAATGACACGTTGAAATTGCAACTTAGTACTAACAATTATGTGTACCTTTTGCCTTGCAATGGGAATGAAGGGATCATACAAAGCTTCGTGATTCATGCAAACTACTTGACTATGCTAAAGGTTGATTCTACACAAAAATACACAAGCCGTCCTCAGTGGGGGCACCAAAATTGAGGCGGTCCGGGGCGGGCAACAAGAAGAGTGGCCTCTAGACACCCTTCAAGGCTCCCGTGCTGCTCAATGGGGCTGGGGCACAACACAACACAAACCAAAACAACAAACCCACCGCCAAATCCCAACTACACAAGGGGCACCACCTAATTTAAGAGCGAACTAGGACGCAAAAGAGGAGA
Source organism: Adiantum capillus-veneris (assembly GCF_014529385.1). Classification (NCBI taxonomy): domain Eukaryota; kingdom Viridiplantae; phylum Streptophyta; class Polypodiopsida; order Polypodiales; family Pteridaceae; genus Adiantum; species Adiantum capillus-veneris. The sequence goes on from NC_140935.1 coordinate 21,666,906, forward strand.
ATCGTTAGAGCAACCCACAAACAAGCAAGGAATTTACACTAACCCTAACACCAATGGAATACTCTCACACACTAAAACACGAGAGAGAGAGAGAGAGAGAGAGAGAGAGAGAGAGAGAGATAGTGCTCGGGCTGCTTTGAAACGTATCGGCAATGATCAAGCAAACACAAATATATATTTAAGAAAGAGAGAGAAAGGGGGAGGGGGTGCTTGTTGCATTAATACCTTCTTACAAATCTGTCATGACAAATCAAAGTGAGATTAGTACTTGTTCAACATAGCTTGCGTAAATTCACCACAACACATCACTAGAAAAGCCACCCCAATCACTGTCTTAAGGCCAGGGGAGTCCTCTCCACCCTGTCGCCCTCTTACAGTATGTGGGATTTATGGCTAGATTGATGACAACACCAGAGACAAGCTATCAAGAACTTGAAAAAAAACCAAGACACTTACGCATCATTGTTGTCCATTACTTCACGTTGGAAAGGAGACAAAATATCCAAGATTAGTCCAAATCCACCCTCCTTGATTCAGCGAATGTTGGGCTTACACTAGTAGGAGAAATGATAGATTTCCTACTCTCAATTGAATGATCACTCTCTCTCTTACAATGGCATAGATTTCCCTTGCTAATCCCCTATTACAACACATGCACATGCATAAGACAATGAGCTTCCACTCAAGAGCTCCTTCTAGAGAGGTTGAGCTTGGCTTCTCAAGCTATAGCATAGTGCTCTTGCTTATGGCTTCCCCTTTTATGCTAGCTACACCCTCCTTTTATAGCAATTTTGAAGGCTAGGGTTACTCCTCTAACCATGGTTGAGTTAGATTTTCAGCAATTTATCTAATTTCTTTTGCTTGGAATTATCAAGAAGTTGGTGGGGAAAGAGAGAGGAGAGAAATGGAGGTGATAGGACTTTTCATAGTGGGTTAGTGTTAGTAGAGTTAGTATTAATTTACAAATGGAATTGAATATTTACAATGGGAGTATCCATGTAGGATACAAATAAGGAAGAAAAACTCTTAAGAGGTAAGAAAAGGTGGATTTCTTACAAGGTTGATGCTCCAAGTGTCTTGAGTAGGGCCAATTTTGACGCTTGTTGACGGTCCACTAGCTTTGACGGTACATTTTTTCTCCACTCTTGACCTTCCTTGAGAGACAAGGTAATTGAAGCTGAGTAATCAACCACCATGATGCTATCTTTTAAGAGAAGAGGCTGAATTTTGTGGTTTTTTGATAGATATGGGTAATTTGGAGGAGGAAAAATGAGACTAGGTGGTCAATTTTGGAATGGAATTGTGTGTGGGAGGTATGAGTTCACCATGGTTTCTCTTATTCTTCAAGGTTGAGGAGAAGGTGAGTAGTGTGCAGAGAGGAGTGGTGAGAGAGATGGGGATGATGAGTGGAGAAGTGTGTGTGAAAGAGGAAAATGATAAAGTGGAAGAGAGAGTGTGGCTGCATAGCATGGGAAAACTGGGGTCCACTAAAAAAATCATAGCTCACAGCTGGTAGCTCCAAAAATCATGAAAAAATTTGGGGTGATTATTCAGAGCGTGGGCTACATTTTCTCTTTTGACCACTGCTCCAAATTCGGAGTGGAGATAGGTGCCAAAATTCTCACCAAAAAGCCTGTTTTTTATGCCTGCAAAAGTCTTTTAGTGGTCCCCTCCTTTGTTGAATTTTTACAATGCATCCAAGAGTGAGCCCCTCCTTTGTCATATTATAATACAAAGCATTCAAGTTGCCCTTGACCCATGCATGGAGGAGGATTATTGGTGAAATAAGAAATATATACATGGTGGGACTAGTGTATGGACTATTCATGGACTTTAGCTCAATGAGCACATGGTGTTAGAATAATGAGTAAAAATAATAATAAAAATATGGAGGAGTTATGGATATGGAAAGATATTGGAATCATATGATATGGTCCCTCCTTGAATTATTTTGGGTGAAAGAGGAAAAGGTATGCAAGTAAATAATATAATAAAAGTAACCAATGAGTAGAAATCAATTTTTTTTTTTCACGAGGGTGAGGGTGAAAATGTGGGAGTGATTTGTATAAAGGAAAAATATGAGGTTAGAGTATGTACATATTGGCAAAAAAAATAAAAATAAAAAATATAATTATGGTGTAAGAGGATGAAAGAAGGTGTACATAAAACACATACCTAAGTAGAAATATTTAAATAAAATACCAAAATAATTGTTAAAAATCCCTATATTTAGGCCATATATACAATGAAATATTTACACACAAAGAGGCCATAATATACTTTTATTTTTTTTATTTTTTTTATTTTTTTTGGCTCACCTAGCCCAGTGACTAGCTAGCTGAGGGTTTTTAAGAAGATATGGGAAAAGTCCCGTGACTCACGCACGCCTATTGTACAGTGAAATGGTAGGGATAGCCACAGTGTTTGGGTGATTTTGGTAGGGTGAGGTAACTCACTGTGGCAATTACAAAGAGCCGAAAAAACGGCTATCAATATGTTGAAATCATGTGTGTCAGAAAGACAGTCTGACTGGAAAAGTATTTGTCTCTTGTCAAGTGTGTGTATAATAATATTTTACATTTATCTACGGGAAAGGAACTCTTTGATATTATTAATGGTAAACCTTTGCTTCCACTTATCCTTTTAACAAAGGATAAGATATTTGTAGTGGATGAATATGTCTATGATATGGACACTGCCTATTGGCACTATGAGAAAAATATTACACTCTCAGGAAAAACATAAGAAAATTGTAGTCAAACACAAAAGGAAATTGGACTTAGCAATTGGTCAGTAGATGTTACTCAAGTTTGAGAAGGCAAAACTATAGAAGCTATTGGGGTATAGGCGCATGTGCCTTGCCCGACCGCCCAGAGTCTGGGCGCCCACTGACTTGTATACCTTATACATAGCATAAGTGTATAGGGGGTTGCTCACTCTTTGAGTCTCCCCACCCATATCTGTGTGTCGTGTGTCTCCTTCTCTCTCTCACTCTCCGTCTATGGTGCTCTCCGATCCCCTTCAATTGGTATTAGAGCGACAGGTGTGAGAGCGTAGATGGACGGCTTCGCAATGAACTCGTCGGCTATGGCGGAGAGGTCACAAATCTGAGCAAAGAAATAGAGGAGGCTTGTGGACAGCCATACAGAGGCTTGCAAGAGAGCTCTCACGAGCTTCCTAGTGCTCACAGATCAGTCCACAGTTCCTCTACAGATCATCCCACTATGTACAGCATTTTCCCTCTTCTCGGCAAGCTTTGCAACGGCTACATCGGCGACAGATTGGAGCTTGGAGCTTCCATAGACATGGAAGCATTGTGAGATTGATGCATTCAGCTCACGCATCGAGGTGGGAAGTGAGTTTGAGCCTTTTTATGACCTCAAAGAAGCACAGAAGAAAGTCGTTCAATTTTTTGCAGTTTGACGGCAACCTATTGTTTTGCTCATAACTTGAGCTACAAAGCTCCGATTCCAAAACTTTTTGGTTCAAAACGGAGCTGACTTCAAACTCTACGACTTTGTAGAAGGAATTGTTTTCTGATTTGGAGTGCAGGTGAGTCTGAAATAAAAAACACAGAGACTTTTTTTTAGGACAGTTTTGGGCTCTGTTGTTTTCTTTGCTGCAGACAGCCTACCCGTGCACACTGCAGGTAGCAGGCACATCTGAGGTGTTCCAAGATAGGGTTTGACTCCCAGGTATAGGTTGAGTCTAGTACTCCCACAGGTGTTGCCAGTTGCAGTTGAGTGGTTCTTCTACAGTGTTGTGGCTTGCATACATGGTCTTTGAGCGGGTAATGCTCTATGTATGCTTATGTGGTGAGCAGTAGATCTTGTGAGCAAGTGCAGAGGTTGGTTGTGGATGACATGTATGGTCACCTGTGGTACCCTTTGTGAGCATTTGCTGGACACAGGTTTGCAGAGCTTATGCATGTATATTGAGTGTAGTTTGATGCGCATTGATTGCTCATTGTATTGAGCTTGCAGGACAATGGTTATTTTGTGTTGATAGCCATTGTGCGTCGAAACTCTGGCGAAATTTTTCCAGGAGTTTTATGCGCATTATTTATGCGATCTAGGTAGAGATTGCGGGTTGCACTCAGCATTTGCGTGCAGTGTTCTCTGCAGGTGGGAGATTTGTGCGTGTGTATGCATCGATACCGCATAGTGTGGGCTTGGTGATTAGCTCATGGTTTGACAGGCGTACAGTTATCTTGGCACACTCACAGGAGTGAATATTGTGATGTATGCTTGTGTGGCTACGAGCTAGGTAGCCGGATTCGAGTCATATTGACTTGTGATTTTGTGCAAGGTTTTGCACGGTTATTGGTGCAATTTTGCATCAGGTTTTGAGCCATATTTGCATACTTTTGTTGATGCGATTCGAGTCAGTTTAGGGCTGATTTGGTTGACATTTGCTACTCATTGTTGGTTGCTCTTTTGTGAGCATTATGGCTGATTTTTCATTTGACTTCCAACATTATGGTCTGACACAATTTGATGGTGCAGTTTTTGTTGCTTGGAAGGAGGATATGCTTGTTGCATTGGCGGATTTGGGGCAGGATAAACCCTTGCGTGGTTTATCGGCGAAGCCCAAGTCTATGCGTGATGATGATTGGCAAGATCTTGATGAGTTAGCCATGTTTACGATTCATTTGCATCTGGTTGAGTCTGTTTACTAGCAGATTTAGAGGGAGACTACAACTCATGCTTTATGGCAGAAATTACATGCTATGTACATGACATCCATGTCTATAGGGGAGACTAGTCCCACTTCTATGTCCATGGGAGAGATTGGTCCCACACGCAAGTCTCGACGGCATAGAGACTTGACATGTTGGCATTGTGGACATAGAGGGCACATTAGGCGTCGATGTTTCAGGTGTTTGAGACAACGGAGGCGAAAGATGCGTGATGCATATTTGGGCATGACAGATGCTAGTGAGATCAGTATGGTGGTTACTGAGTATGCTTGTGACAGCGATGTCACATTTACATCTAGCTTGTCTTTAGATGATCTTATGTCTACGGATTGCATATCGGATTGCACATTGCCTTCACATTGGTTACTAGATTCATATGCTACTTTCCATGTCACGTCGCATCGTGAGTGGTTTAGCACGTTTTCTAGTGGGAGACTTGGTTGTGTGCACATGGCTGATGGTGTTGTGTATGACATTGAGGGTGCAGGAGACGTATGTTTGTCCTTGCCCATTGGTATGAGATCTACCCTGCGTCATGTGCGTTTTGTGCCAGATCTGAGACGGGATTTGATCTCAGTTAGACAGTTACAGGATAGTGGATGTCGAGTATCGCTGCTTGAGCGATCTTTTGTGTTGCATTTGGGTTCGCTAGTGATTGCGAGAGGTGCTAGAGTTGGCACATGGTATCCAGTGCATGTAGTACTGGTGCGAGATGGTCGAGTCTCAATCTTATTACAGCCATACAGAGAGCGAGAGACCAGGACAGTCTCTTTTGCTCATGCGTTGCAGGGTGCTTTACATGGAGTGCAGAGTAGTGAGCTCGTTGTGCACACAATTGGGACACGACTTGAGCAGTCACACAGAGAAGTGACAGAGTCAGACATGCACGCTTTGCTAGTGACTGAGCAAAGCAGAGAGTCAGTTGTGCGAGATACTTCTATGCAGGATAGACAGGTAGAGCGGTCTTGATCTAGTGAGTCACAACAGGAGGACGTTGTGCAAGAGTCTATGCATACGGAGTTAGAGCATGAGAGCTCTAGTGATTCACAGCAGATTGAGTGGTCATGTTTGCAGTGGATGATTGCAGAGGAGGCCGAGATGTCAATTATTATGCAGTCATTCCTTTCTATGCTCGACAGTGAGCATGGGGATATAGTTGTGCAGGATATGTCTTCCAGCAGACACCTAGAGCAGCTGGTTTGCTCTGAGGTTACACGACAGGTTGATGCGTCTTTTGCGGACAGTCAGGAGATGCATGTGGCTGACACACCTTGTCAGTCAAAGATGCCTATTGCCAGGGATATATATGTTGATGCATGCTCCGTAGAGCTAGCAGGGCCCGCTAGCATTGCATCGGCATTCGATGGTCTCATGTATAAGATGTTGATCTTGAGACCGGATATCGCAGCTGCAGTGGGAGCATTTGCAATTGGGGTTGTCAGTCGTTTGTTGACTGATGATGGCATAGTGCACGAGGGAGATATGTAGGTATTGCATACATACTTGTAGTACGTGTGCGGTATGTCTGGCGGTGTTTGGACTTACACGGGAGCAGGACAGCCGGATGCACATGATCACAGCCAGCCAATGGCCATCGGTTGAGAGCAATTTTTTCTCGCCTTCTGTAGTCTTTAGACTAGGTTCTCTTGCTTAAAGGCACAGTCGCCTTTAAGTGGGAGGTTGTTGGGTTATAGGCGCATGTGCCTTGCCCGACCGCCCAGAGTTTGGGCGTCCACTGACTTGTATACCTTATACATAGCATAAGTGTATAGGGGGATGCTCACTCTTTGAGTCTCCCCACCCATATCTGTGTGTCGTGTGTCTCCTTCTCTCTCTCAGTCTCCGTCTATGGTGCTCTCCGATCCCCTTCAGAAGCAAGTGACTCATAAGGGGAAAGTGGAAAAATTTCCAATCGTTATTATGAGTCATTTAATTGACCAAGTGAATGATGTGACGTTCCAATTAGAACTACCACCTAATTGGAGGATCCATAATGTTTTTCATGTTAGTTTACTCCGGTCATATATGGGACTATCTCCAAGTTAGCCCATTGTTGAGGAAGAACCTTATGGGGTTGAGAAAATAGAGAAAATCCTCCAACTGGGGTAGATGATTCATCATCAAGAGCGGCCACTAAAATCCAAAAAAGTATACGATGTATCTGGTAAAATTTAAGAATTATTTTACTTTGGACGCTCAATTGATCATTGTTAGGAAAAATATGAACCCTCTAGGGGTCTTTTGGGATTAAGGTTAATTAGAGGCCAACCAATAATAAGAGGGTGGTGGACACAGTCGATACCCTCAAAAATGTACGAGGACAAGGTAGCCTTACACCTCTTAATGGCCTCTTACCTAGTGAGAAGGTAAGGGAGGTGGCTAGGGAAAAGGGGGAAGGGGGGGGGGGGGGGGACCACTTTGACCTCTTTTCCCTCACTTTTTGGTCCGGATTTAAAAATAAACTAAAAATTTCAAATTTTCAAAAAAAATCAAATTTCATGTTTTCCCTCCTTAAAAGGTCCCCAAACCTATTTCATGGTCCCAAAAGCATTTTTTACCTCCAAAAGTCAAAAACGTGCTCTAAAAAATAAAAAATTTGATTATTTTTCAAAAAAAATTCAAAACATCATTTTCCACCCTCCAAAGTCTTTCCAAACCTATTCTATAGCTAAAAAGTGATTTTCTATCTCTACAAACCCTTTTCCAAGCTCTCCATTGCTGCAATAACCACATGCACCCCTATAGTCGAGCATTATCTCTCTGCTAGCTTTCTCCCAACTCCAGTGTAGCACCAAGCAAGCCCCTCCCCCATCTCTTCCCCTTGCCCACCACATAGTTTCACACCAAGCTAGCTCATCTCCTTTCTCTCGCCTCCATTACAGCATGAAACAAGATTCATCAAACTACATGGAAACCTCTACTCCCGAAGGTGGAAAAAGTATGAGCTCACATGACTTGCATACCACAACAACAAGAGGTGTGAATAGTGAGTGGGCATTGCAAGAGTTCATCTCCAACATATAGATAGAATGGTAAGAAAACTACCCTTGTAGCTTGCATTCAAAGCTTAACATCATCTCCATCTTTAAGTTTATCATGCTAGAGAGTATTAACCTCTTTATGGCTTTCAATGTTTAGGCTTCACACCTCATAACACTGGGTGGTGCTATTTTGTTGATGTCTTTGGTGCGCCATCTATAGTTGTGTAGCATGTCATTGAGCCTCACAATGCAAGCAACTTGTGTTACCTATGGAGAGTCATCAAAGATTTTTCTTCTAATTTATTCTTTGTATAGTTTTCATTAGATTACTAGAATGATATCATTTTGTACTTTATAACGTCATGCTCACATAATGTGTTGTTTACTTACAGAGTCAACTTGTTTTGAGAGGACATGAGCAAGCAACCATGTGTAGAGATGGAAATCATTCTATTTTTGGTCCATGAGGAACCTTTCACTACCATGTTAAAAGATTTTGATAAGAATAGTAGGGATTTTGTAGAATCTTGAACCAATAGGTACTCTCTAGGATCTCTTAGAAAAGCCATCCATAAAAAACTACTATCTTCCCTAGAGTCATAAACACACAAATACTCAAGTTATATGAATCTCTAGATGAGGAAGACAAATACTTGTAAGAGAAGTCTAACAACAACAACATTGTCTCCGTTTGTAATTATTTTCAGTTGGTTAGATTACCCTATAACTACAATATAAATATGTTTTTGTTTTAAATGGTGTCGCATTGAGTGAGAGTATTTAATTTAGATTACTGGAGTTTCATACAGATTTGAGAAATATTGTTGACCTTTATGGATATTTTGATTTGTCTGTAAGATGTTTCAAGTCTCAAGTCCTAATCATTCCACCATAAAGAAATTCAAGCAGTATTTTGATTTCAGCTTAATCATTAATAGTTATTCTTATTAAAGTGGATCATAACCTTTGTCAAGGTGTCCTCATTTGGGGATGCTGAATATAAATCATTAGCAACATTTCACAAGTTGAGAAAGCTAAATTCTTGCTTTCCAACATGTTATTTTTTCCATACTATGCCTATGCCAAGCTTGACTTAGAGAAATGACAACTTGAGATGGAGGTGTCGACGTATAGGGGTGAGTTATTATTGATTCGTGTTTCAACATACATATATTATAAAGTTTTCGAGTTTCCACCTTTTTGAGTAGTGTCGACAAGTTTTTGGTATCAAATTTTCTTAAATATCCCTATTCATTAGCTGTTAGTAGCTATTTCTTTGGTATTGCTAAAGATAATACCAATAGCTATCACCTTGTGAATTTAACTGTTAAATTAAAAATTTGATTTTTACTATGTAGCTCATTTGGATAGAGAAAGTGTAAACATGAATTATAAATTCATGCATTGTTAACATAGAAGATATGTACCACTCGAGCCTATGTAAATTGTTAATCAAGAAACCTTTGGTTGGATACTATAACAATAGGGGTCACATTTGGTTTCAAATACCAAAGAAATGGCTTAACCAAAGCATTCCCAAGAACACGATGTGGACACAAGGAGGTAAAAATTGACTCCTTGTTTGGTTGATTTCTAGTGCTGAATGTTTAGTGCACAGGATTTGTGAGGCCTTTGACCTTGGGAGAACTAAAGTATACATGTAACATAGCACATGTGTTCAACAGAAGGGTATATTCTTGTAAAGTTACAAAAACATGTGTAGATAAGGCCTATAAGGAGTACTTTTAATCCATTCTGGTGAACGCACATGGTATAGGAAAATTTTACATAGTGAATGCTCCGGACCTTTGAAATAGAGCAAAAAGGGGGGGGGGGGGGAGAGGGAGGTTTTTCTTAGTACATTAAACACTACACCTCTATCTCATGGCCATGCATGCAAAAAAGCCCCTATTTGTCATTTTAAAGCACTAGGGACCCTCAACAAGAGGGGCCACAAGGGTGTGCAAAATGGCCAAAGAGGGTCTCTGTTTGGCCATTTTGCGCGCCCTTGTGGCCCCTCTTGTTGAGGGTCCCTAGGGCTTTAAAATGACAAATAGGGGCATATTTTAGTTGTTTGCCCATGCCTTTACCAAGACATTCCCAAGAACAAGCTAGGGGTGGACACAAGGAAGTAAAAAATGGCTCCTTGTTTGATTGATTTCTAGGGGGATTTGTAAGGCCTTTGAACACATAGCAAAATTGGGGGGGGGGGGGGGGGGGGGGGGGGGGGGGTAGCTCTTGCTCTCTATACATCTAACATTACATCTTTATATCATCCTCATACACAATAATTTTGCAATTTTTTTCATTGTAAAGGCCCCCAGGGCCCTCAGCAAAGCTTCTAGCTTCCAATCGGCTTCAAATCTGTCTGTGTCTCACATGAATTTGTTCACCTCGTCGTGCTCTTCAACCATTGTGTGATGCAAAAAAATCATACCTTGCTCAAGTTCTCCAAAAATCAACGTGCAAGTTGGCAATTTCTTTAAAAATGATGTAAAACAGACATTTCTTACTTTTTCCTTAATCTACAAGCTCCGACGAGCAGTAAAACCATGAATATCTAAAAATACTCAAAGAACCAATGTTTTTCATTGTGTTAAGGACTATATTTCCTACATACAAAACTTTCGCAAAATCTCACCTATCACCTTCAAAAGTGGCTTCCAAGGAGTGCTCTCGGTCAAAATTTGAAACTGAAGGAAAACAATCAGAATAAACTCATAGACTGTTTACAAACTTTAAAATAACCAAAATTTGCTTCAAAAAAAAGTTATTGCTACAAATTTGAAAATAGGCCCCCCTTGGACTTCCCACAACGATAGAAATCAAAGGGTTCAAGGAGAGGTATGGTGTCACAAGTGCATAGTAGGAATCTCATCAAGGTTTATTCCGTCAAGATCTCTTGTACTTTATCATGTCTTCTCATGTACAATCTTATTAAACAAAAATAAATTCATACTTTAAATGACTACAAATCTTATTTAACTTATCAAACAATCTAAAATATGGTAGACCTAGAGTGCTCTTACACATCAACAAACAAAAAAGTCCAAATTTCTTCTCATTAACTTTGATAAACATACATTCATGAACAACTTCCAAGGGGTAGAGCAGTCATAGTTCTTACATCCATTCCATGACATGGTATGCTCATGGGGTGACATATCACATAAAAATATCTTTGGTGGGGGTGCTCTCATGTTAGGAAAGGGTGTGTTGCTGATGAAAAGTTGTTGTATTGTCTTACTACGGATCTCTCCATGTTAGCCTAATGATTTTTGGTGTAGTGGGAGCCACATTGATTGAGGAGAGCTTTGTGCCACCATAAAAGCTTCATGTTATGCTAGTTTCTTGAGCCATTCTTGCAAGCAACGCCACTCAACTAGCATAGTAAGAGGTCACCTCGTATCATGACGTGTTAGAGACATGTTCTTCAAACAAAAACATGTATGAGTTTAACATTTGCAAGTTGTATAATAAAGATACTTGTTAAGTATATGCTGTACAAATTTGCAAGTATTTTCATCCAATTGGGAATAAACAATCCTAAAATATACATTAGTATGAGATTAGCCACCTCTAATAAGCATGGATTTGAAGCACCTCCTTGCAAAATGTAACAAACAAGGTTAATTTAGAGGAAAAGTGGTGACACTTGACCTCTCTAACCTATAGCCTTTCACTATTTGTGTACAAAAGCAACTTTTGTGCCAAGCACTACAAAACAAGTAGAGGCAACCCTTTAGACTTCAAAGTCTATGATAAGAAGAACACAAACAAAAGTAAGAAGTATATTGTTACCTTGCACCAAGGGGTGTTTCTTTCAAATATGTGATGGTATTGGCAAGCTTCATAATGTACACATCCTTTTCGTGCAATTGTTGCGGGAGAGTTTCAACCTCCCTCTTTGAAGAGACAATACTTTCTTGTAATGCCACTATTTTGAGTTGAAGAGCTTAACATTCGTACATCGACGACTGCAAAGAAGCACCTGCACCCATACACAACCAGTTGCAATAGCCTAACAAGCCTACTTCTCCGCTCCCAAGATATTTAAGAGCCATCAATATTCGTCTCACCGCCGCGACGATACGATGTTCTTGGGATGACCTCTACTCACCCTCACGTGCGGCCTTTGGTGCAAACACCGCAGAAAAGCAAATATGTACGCTTTTGTTGTGCAGAGTACATGGTGGTGGAGGCATACGATTTGTGATGTCCGTGAGTACCATGGCGGTTGTTGCGTGAGGAAGCAAAGGATGAAAAGAGAGAAGGGGGAGGGAGAGGGAGGAATATGGGAGGAGAGAAGGGGACAGGGGGGAGAGGGAGAGAGAGGGGAGGAGGAAGAGAGGAGGGAGGAGGAGAAGAGAACAAAGGTTTTTTTTTTTTGAATAAATTGTTTTTTGAAAAAGTGGACTTTTAGTACTTATAGGTCTAAAAAAATATCCAAAAAATGATTTTTTGATACGTATATATATTGGGGAAGAGTTTTAAGTCAAAAATAAGTAAAAATAATTTTTTTGAAAAAAATCAAATTTTGGTTCTTAGTGACCCACGTTTTTGCTGATGTGACCACACCCCTTTACTCCCTTCACTTTCAAAAAAGCTAGAGAGAGAAAGTGACCTCCTAGATCCACATCCTACATGTGTCTAAGAAAAACACTAGAAAAGCCTACTCAAAACTAGCTTCTTGAATGCCCTTGTCCCCTTAACCCTACACAACATTAGCCTTAATCCCTTAAAATTAGGATCCCTTACAAAGCCCATGCAAAGTCCATATTTCTACTAGTGTCGAGTAGGAATTAGCATCTTATCTCGAGATTTTGGAAGGATATGTACAAGAACCACAGTTGAGGACAACAGTTTAGAAGCTAGAGGGATGTTTCTAAATATACTATTTTCTTATTTTTTTGAATAATTTGTATTTATTGAAATCAGTTTATATACATGAACCGTTAAAGTTGGCAATTGTAGATCTATTGGAATTGATAAAAGCCATCAAGAATAGACGACTTTGATGTGTCATATGGTGGGTGACATCAAGCATTGTGAAGGAGTTATACCGTTAGTTCGGTGGAAGAGATCGGGGAATGGGTATTCTTGATGCGTCATATGATGAGTGAGGGAAGCGTCAGATAGGGAATATTTCATTGTTTTGGGAGGAAATCCAAACTGGATAAAGGATTACGTGTAAATACATGGGCACAAAAATAAATATGAAATTTGAGAAGATTTTTCAAAAAAGCAAGGAATTCTTAAGTGCTTTCTGAGAAAACATCTGCTTTCCCGCAAGAAAATATATGTCTACATTGCATCTGTGCATGAGTTTGCATCCAAGGACACCTAGGAAATGCAATGTAGCATCGATTTTAGGTCACTAAGTTTTTATTGAGTTTTTAATAGGTTCATACTTTTTAAAATAAGCACGCCCAAGAGGAGGCCACCCCACATCTGCTAGAAATAGCTAGGCAGCCAATGATCCCTATCTCTCTCCTCTCTCTAAAGCTACCACCAATCTTTCTCTCTCTCCTCCCAGATATTCCAGCGTCCTCTTGCTCTGTTATTTTTGTAGGAAGTTTGCCAACTATTCCTATCATCTCGAGAGGCCTAAAAAAGCCAAAATTTATAGCACCATCTTGCTCCACAATTGCTGTAGAAAGGAGTTTGCCAACTATTCCTGCCAACTCTAAAGGCCTATAAAAGCAATCTAGCACCCCTTCTCTCAGGAAAAAATTTCTAGTGCTAGCACAAGGACACTACCACTAGGAAACTGTAAGTGATCACGAGAAGTTGACGTACAGAGGTTGCTCTTTCGTACTAGGAGCAACAAGTGGAGCTTGTGAATATGCACTATGAGTTGTTGCTTTTGTGTTTGTTCTCTTTGTAGGTACCACATCATGGAGAAGGAGAAAGGAGGCTTTTGGGAATTCCAAAAACAGAGTCCCAAACGATCTGCAGAGCTTTACGCTTTGAGTACAAACAACAAAGGAATTGAGAGCTCGTCTCTTGGATTTCCCTAATAGAAAGGAAATGTCCATCGAGTCTAAGATCTAGAACGAAGGGGCTTTCTCCGGTTATTGTGCTTGGAAAAAAAATTCTCCTTGTATAAGGATTCTCTTTAAGGGAGGGGACTAGTCCATCTTTTGGTTCCCATTATGTGTTGATCTTCTCCCTTGTCTCCTTTCGTCAATTTTCTATTTGTTTTCTGCTTACCATCCCCAACTGGATTGGCAGAGTGAGATCCCCAATTCCATAGTATTGAATATGGATATGTTGAAACCCTATGTGTTAGACAAAAAGTTTGATTGGGAGAAGTATTTGTCCCTTGTCTAGTTAGCGTATAACAATATCGTACATTCATCTATGGGGAAGGAATCCTTTTAGATTCTTTATGGTAAGCAGGAAGACCATCAAGTGTAAGATCTAGAATGAAGGGGTTTTCTCCAATTATGCTTATAAAAAGAATTCTTCTTAAATAAAGATTCTCTTTAAGAGAGGGGATCTCGTTTGGTCAATATTCTATTTATTTTTTGCTTATCATCCCTAAATGGATGGGCAGAGTGAGATCCCAAATTCCATAATATTGGATATGGATATATTGAAACCCTTTGTGTTAGACAAGAAGTTTGATTGGAAGAAGTATTTGCCCCTTCTTGAGTTAGCATATAACAATATCGTGCATTCATCTACGGGGAAGGAACCCTTTGAGATTCTTTATGGTAAGCCTTTGCTTCTATTGATCCTTTTAACTAAGAAAAAAGGATTCTTTATGGTACGCCTTTGCTTCTATTGATCCTTTTAACTAAGAAAAAGATATTTGCAAAGCAAATGAGTTTTTCTAGGATATGGACATCACCTATGGGAAAATATTACGCTCTCTAGAAAACCATAAGAAATTTGCGAACAAGCATTGATGAAGGAATTTGGACTTAAGAGTCGGTCAATTGGTCTTAGTCAATTTTGAGAAGACAAGACTAAAGAAACAAGTGACACAAAAGGGAAAAGTGGTTTTAAAAAAATTTGATCATTATTATGGGTTGTTTAACATAATCGACTAAGTGAACGATGTGACGTTCCAATTAGAGGTGTCACCCAATATAATGCTTTCCATAAAAGTTTACTCCAGCCATATGTGGAATCACCTTCAAGTCAGAGCCTATTGTTGAGGTTGAGGAAACCTAGAAGAAATACTCCAATCGGAGCAGATGTTTCACCATCAGGAGCGGCCATTAAAATCTAGAAAGGTTACACAAAATTATTTGGTTAAATTCAGGAACTATTCTACTTTGGAGGCTGAGTTGATGACCAAGCAGGAATTAGCATCTTATCCCACGAATCTGGAAGGATATTTATAAGCACTATAGTTGAGGACAATTGTTTAAAAGCCAGAGAGATATTTCCAAATGGACTATTTTCTTATTTTTTGAGTAATTTCTATTCAATAAAATGAGGATATTTAAATGTGTACACTTGAACTATTGAAGTTAGGAATCGTAGATGTACTTGAATTGATAAAAACCATCAAGAATGGATAACTCTGATATGTCATATGATGGGTGACATTAAGCATCATGAACGATATTTCGGTGGGAGAGATTAGAGAATGGGTATTTGTGATGTGTCACATGATAGGTGATAGGAGCATCAGATAGGGAATACTCCAATGGTTTGAGAGTAATTCCAAACAGGATAAAGGTTTATGCATAAAGACGTAGGCACAAGAATAAAGATGGATCTTTTTGGGAAAGCAAATTCTTTCTCATGAATGAGAAAATCTATGTTTGCATTGCATCTATGCGTGAGGTTGCATCCAAGGATGCAAGGGAAGTGCTTGTAGCATCAATTTTCAGCTCACTAAGTTCTTATTGAGTTTTTAAACAAGTTCACACTTTTTAAAATACGTGACGACTGGCCACTTAAAAAGTGGACAGTCACCCATATTAGAAAGGCATGCCCAAGAGGAGGCACTTGTCAGTCCACTTAATATGGGTGACTTTCCACTTAAAAAGTGGACAGTCACCCATATTAAAAAGGCATGCCCAAGAGGAGGCACTTGTCAGTCCCCACATCTATTAGAAATAGCCATGGGGGATTCACTAGGGGGGTATTCTAAGGCCAAATGGATAGATTTTACATAGGGGGTCCCATATGTAGGGGTTAAAAAGGCAATTTTGTTGCACACAGGTGGCGTCCCCCTATTACTACTAGTGAATCACCCATGGAAATAGATAGGCAGCCAATGATCCCTCTCTCTCCTCTATCTAAAGCTGCCACCATCCCTATTGTTGCAGGGATTTTATTGACTGTTCCTTCCGAGTCTAGAGGCCTATAAAAGAAACCTAGCACCCCCTCTCCCAAGCCAAAATTTACAGTGCTAGCACAAGGAAACACTACCACCGAGAAAATGCAAGTGATTGGCAAGCAAGAAGTCTACTTACAGAGGTTGCTTTTCCATACTAGGAGCAATAGGTGAAGCTTGTGAATCTTCTCTACTAGTTATTTCTTTTGTGTTTGTGCTCTTTACAGATACTCCATCATGAGGAAGGAACAAGGAGGCTTAAGCCTACACTCGAGAATTCTAAAAATGGAATCCCAAACGGTATGTGGAGCTTTATGCTCTTATTACAGATGAGAAAGGAATAGAGAGCTCGTCTCTCGACTTTCCCTAATGGAAATGAAATGACCATCGAGTCTAAGATCTAGAACAGAGGGGTTTTCTTCAATTATTGTGCTTGTTAAAAGAATTCTGATTAAAGTGGGAGACCAACCCATCTTGTAATCCCTGTTGGAATTAGGGTTGCAAAGAAACGCACATAGCTTGGAGAAGATGAAGGAATTCAAGGCACACAATAGAGAGTGTGTTACTTAGTGTGCAATGGAAAGATAGATAGCCCTAGAGTGATGGGCGTATATACAATGCTCGGGGGAAAAAACCTCCTAAAGAGGGAAAAAGAGCCCCGGCAGTCCTAATGTGTTCACACACATCACTACCACATGTATATGGTAACAAATCCCCCCTGGAGTGATGCGGTGAACGAGAGCTGGCACATGAGTAAAGGGAAGTGCCATGCCCTGAGGACATGATCAGTCCACAAAGGGGAGTAAGCCCAAAGCTTTGCGGAAAGCTTCAAGCTTCTCATGAGACAATGCCTTTGTGAAAAGATCCGCAAGGTTGTCCTGTGTTGGCACATAAGCCAAGCTGATCTCTCCTGCTGAGAGCCTCTCCCTGACATAGTGGTAATGCACCTCAATATTCTTTGTGCGAGCATGAAAACCTGGGTTCCTTGCAACTGCCAATGTGCTCTAACTGTTAGTGTAGATAGTGTTGGCAGTGTCCTATCCAACACCCAAATCATCCATAAGGCGTCTGACCCATACACACTCAACGTAGCTGTGAAGACTGCCCTGTACTCAGCCTCATAACTCGAAGTGGCCAAAGTAGGTTGCTTCTTGCTCAACCATGATATACATGAACTTCCAAGCATGAAACGAAAACCACTTGTGGACACTCGCATGTCAAAACAACCAGCCCAATTTGAGTCCGAAAAAGCATGTAAGTCTGGTGGTAATGATCCCCCCTTGGGATAAAACAAGCCAAGATGTAAAGTGCCACTAAGGTAGCGGAAAATCCTCTTGACAGCCTGCCAATGCTTAGACCCTGGGCTATGCATAAATCTGCTGACTTGTGAGACTGCAAACTGAATATCCGGCCTCGTGTTGCATACATAAATGAGGCAGCCAATAGCAGTTTGGTAAAGAGTGACATCAGCAGGATCGCCAGCATCATGTAGACTCAACTTCAAACATGTTTCCATGGGAGTGGCAATAGGTTTGCAATCCTCAAGTTCGAACTTACATAGCAATGTCTTTATGTAACTTTTCAAACACAAGGCAATACCACCATCACACTCCTTAAACTGTATACCCAAGTAGTGATGCAACAGCCCCAAATCTTTCATCTTGAAAGTAGCATTCAAATCAGCCTTAAATTCAGCAATATGTCTCTTATTTGGTCCACTGATCAGCAAATCATCGACATAAAGAACCACAATGAGAAGTACATCACCCTCACGCTTTACATACAATGTGCTTTCTGTTGGACTATTATGAAAGCCTCGTTTAACCAAATGAGTGTTATCTTTCTCATACAAAGCATGAGGAGATTGCTACAACCCATACAAAGCCTTCTTACATTTGCACACTTTGTCCTCTTGTCCTTTTATGACAAAACCGCGAGGCTGCGTTACATAAACTTCCTCAAATATGTCACCATTCAAGAAAGCAGTAACAATGTCTGATTGATGTACATCCCAACCAAAATGAGCTGCCAATGCACATAGAAAAGGCACAGTAGTCATACGACAAGTGGGAGCAAAAGTCTCTTCATAATCTATGCCTTTTTGTTGTGCATAACCTTTTGCAACAAGTCGAGCCTTATGGCGATCAATCTCACCATCTGGCTTGCGTTTCAACTTGTAAACCCACTTCATACCAATGGCCTTTTTGCCAGGAGGAAAATCACATAAAGTCCATGTGTCATTTTCTATAAGTGCATCATATTCTGATTGCATGGCAGCCATCCAATTTTCTGAATTCTGTGCTTCATCAAAAGACAGAGGCTCCTCAACATCATGTAAGCTAGACATAGCCAAAGCATAACAATCTAATGCAGAAGATGCATGGCGAGAGCCTGAACGAGTACGACTAGACAAAGGTGCATCCAATTTACTGTCACGCAAAGTGTGCACCAGCCATTTTAGCATACCTCTAGCCTGCTCATTTTCAGCCCTTTCCTCATCAAGTACATCATGTACATCTGCATCAGTAATAGGTTGATCTAAAACATTTTCAGCAACTCCCATAGGCTGCACATTTGCCTCATTGGAACTTACATTCATATTTCCACCACTGAAAAGAGGCAACAAAGTGTCATAAATGTCATGTGAGCTTACATTACTGTCTCTAGTACATGACAGCAAGGGCTGAACAGAATCTTCCACAACACTACATCCTGTGAAACCAGAATACGTTTTGTTTGCCGATGATACAACCTGTAACCTTTGCTTTCAGCACTATAACCAACAAAAATACATTTGACAGCCTTATCATCCAATTTTCTGCACTACACTTGTAACACCAAAGCATATGCCAAACAGCCAAAAACACGTAGGTGCTCAATAGAGGTCTTTCTATCATGCCATGCTTCATAAGGAGTAATAGACTGAAAATCTTTTGTAGGACCCCTATTAAGTACATAAGTGGCACACATGATGGCCTCAAGCCAAAAAGAATGCGGCAAAGCTTGACTTTTGACCATACATTGTGCTATTTCTGTTAGTGACGTGTTTTTCCTCTCAACAACACCATTTTGCTGAGGTGTGTAAGGCACTGTACATTGGTGTTTTATCCCACGACTAGCCAGAAATGCATTAAATTCATGAGACATATACTCCCCCCCTCGATCGGAACGGAGGGTGCCCATAGTACATTTCGAGACATTTTCAACCATAACCAGAAATTGTTTGAAGCACATAAAAACTTCGGAATTCGCTTTAAGTGGGAATACCCATGCATGCCTGGAGTAATCATCAATGAAAGTCACGAAGTACAGGTAATTTCCCAAAGATGGAGTTTGCATGGGTCCACAAACATCACTATGCACAAGCTGCAACTTGCATGTGGCTCGAACTGAACCGTCCTTTGGAAACTTAGAATGCTGCATCTTACCCAAAATACAGCCTTCACAAACATGTTTGACAGGTGCTTCAAGAGGCGGCAAAGAAGCAACCATATCAGATTACTGCAGACGCAGCAAACTGGCAAAATTCAGATGACCAAGACGTGCATGCCAAAGTTTTGCATTTGAAATAGCCCTTGAATCTGCAACAGCATTTGCAAAATTTTTTCCACACTTCTCATACAAAGTGAGCTTATATAGCCCACGGCACAAAAGCCCAGATGCAACAATTTCATCACCAAAACTGAGATCATGAATTGTACATCTGTCATCCACAAATTTGACTACAAGTCCAAGTCTAGCAAGTGCGGATACAGACAAGAGATTCTTCTTGATCCCAGGTACATAAAGTGCATCAACAAGTGTGAAGGAGCTTCCATTAGCAGCAGTGAGCACAATCTTTCCAGCTCCCTAAACTGGATAAGAGGCGTTGTTGGCACAAGTGACTGAATTCCCATGAGGGACAGACTCGAGAGAGGTAAACAATTCACGATGTGAGGTAATGTGCTTTGTAGCACCACTGTCGAAATACCACACATGTGAATCTGCAGCAACTGACAAGCATGCATCATGGACAGCAGGATTGTAAGTGCACTCTGGACTAAAAGCCCATTCTGCATCAACATCAGCAACACATTCTCCTTTCACAGAAGACTCAACAATGGCTGCATTTGTAGTGGAACCAGCATTTGCAGCGGAACCATCCTTTTCTTCTTAGCCTCTTTGGCCTTCAACTTAGGACACGACTTGATCAAGTGATCATTACCTAAAGTGGGAACGGAGGCCGAAATGAGCCCGAATCAGAAATCTGAGCAGACTAGGCTCTTCGAGCAAATCAGAAACATTTGTTTACCTGCAAACGCTCGCCAAAGATCACTGAAATCGGTGAAAGTGAGCAGGCGTGTACTGGAGCAGCTGGCCACTAAGCCCGGGAGGACGCAACCCGCTCTGATACCAATTGTTGGAATTAGGGTTGTAGAGAAACGCACACAGCTTGGAGAAGATTAAGGAAGCTCAAGGCACACAATAGAGAGTGTGTTACTTAGTGTGAAATGGAAAGAAAGATAGCCCTAGAGTGATGGGCGTATATACAATGCTCGGGGGGAAAAACCTCCTAAAGAGGGAAAAAATGCCCCGGCGGTCCTAATGTGTTCACACACATCACTAGTACATGTATATGGTAACAATACTCAATACTGTGTTGATCTTCTCCCTCGTCTCTTTTAATCAATATTCTATTTATTTTTTTCATACCATCCCCAAACGGATGGGAAGAATGAGATCACAAAATCCATAGTATTAGATATGTTGAAACCATATGTGTCAGATAAACAGTTTGATTGGGAGAAGTATTTTCCTCTTGTTCAATATGCATATAACAATATCATACATTTGTCAACGGACAAGGAACCCTATGAGATTCTTTGTGGTAAGCCTTTTTTTCCACCAATCCTTTTTAACTAAGGAAAAGATATATGCTACAGATGAGCTTGTATGGGACATGGAAACTACCTATGGGCAAATATTACGGTCTTAGAAAATACATAAGAAAATTGTAGACAAGCATAGAAAGAATTTGGGCTTAGCAGTAGTCAATTGGTCTTACTCAAGTTTGAGAATTGTGAGACTAAAGAAACAACCCATAAGGGAAAAGTGGTAAAATTTTCCAATCGTTAGTATGGGCCATTTATGATAATTGATCAAGTGAACGATGTGACATTCCGATTAGAGCTACCACCTAATTGGAGAATCCATAATGCTTTCCATGTTAGTTTAGTCTGGCCATATGTGGGACCACGTCCAAGTCAACCATTTCTAAGCAACCTCCTGAGGTTGAGCAAATAGAGGAAATGCTCCAACTGGAGCATATGATTCATCACCAAAAGTGGCCACTAAAATCCAAAAAGATTACACGGAAGTACTTGAAAAAATTCAAGAACTATTCTTCTTTGGACACTCAATTGATGACGGAGCAAGAATTAGCATCATATCCCAAGATTTTGGAAGGATATATACAAGCACTATAGTTGAGGACAATTGTTTAGAAGTCAGAGAGATGTTTCTAAATGGACTATTTTATTTTATTTTTAGTAATTTCTATTAAATCAAATTACAATATCTAAATGTGTACACTTGAACTGTTAAAGTTAGAAACTGTAGATGTACTAGAACTGATAAAATCCATCAGGAATGGATAGCTCTGATGTGTCGTATGGTGGGTGATAGTAAGCATCACGAAGGGTTGTTTTTTAAGTTCGATGGGAGAGACCATGGAATGGGTATTTGCGATTTGTCACATGATGGGTGATGTGAGCATCGATAGAGAATATTCCACTGGTCTTGGAGGAATCCAAACTAGATAAAGGATTACACATAAAGAGGCAGGCACAAGAATAAAGATGGGTTCTGAGAAGCTTTTTTTGAAAAGCAAGATATTCTTAAGTGCTATGTGATAAAGCAGATGCTTTCCGGTGCAAGAAAATAGATGTGTACATCACATCTATGTATGAGGTTGCATCCAAGGATAGTTGGGAAGTGTTGTGTAGCACCAGTTTTCAGGTCAGTAAGTTTTTAAACAAGTTCACATATGTGACCAGTTTCCCACTTAATAAGTGGGCAACCACTTATTAAAAAAGCATGCTCAAGAAGAGGTGCCCCCACATCTACTAAAAAAACCAAGTAGAAATTGATCCCTCTCTCTCATCTCTCTAAAGATGTTCGAGTCATTTTCTCTCTCCTCCGAACTATTTCAACACCCTATTGTTGTGGGAGTTATGTCTGCTATTCGTGCCACCCTCTAGAACATTTAAAAGTAGCCTTAGTGCTCACTCTTCTCCCAGTCTTCCCAGCGCTAGCCCAAGGAGACTATCCTATTGAAAAACTGCAAGTGATCCGCCAAAATTGCAAGTGATCAAAAGTTCTACCGGATATGCTGCTACCCTCTAGAGCCTTTAAAAGCAGCCCTGGCACTCACTCTCCTCCCACTCTTGCCAACGCTAGCACAAGAAGACTTTACCGGCCGGGAAACTGCACGTGATCGCAAGAAGTCAACATATCGAGGTTGATTTTTCATGGTAGGAGCAACACGTGAAGCTTGTGAATATGATCTATGGGTTGTTTCTTTTATGTTTGTGCTTTTTGCAGGTACTCCATCGCCAAGAAGGAGCAAGGAGGCTTCGGCCTACACTCAAGGATTCTAGAAATGCAATCTCGAACGGTCTGCAAAGCTTTATGCTCTGAGTACAGTTGGGAAAGGAATTGAGAGCTCATCTCTCAAATTTCCCTTTCAAGAAGGAAATTACCAACGAGTCTAAGATCTAAAACGCTTCTAACAAAAAATAAGCATTGTTCCACTTGTTGAATGCTCAATATGAGAGAAAGAAGTACAACCTATTACCTTGATATTTCATAGCAATCTTGAGAGTTGCCATACTTATGGACCGTACATATCTCTAAGCTTTACTTGAATGAGCTCTTCTTTGCTCTATCTCAAAATTGGCTGACCAACATTTGCCTACCCTATAGCGTGCTTCTTTTGTTCTTTTAGCTTGAAAACAAGCAAGTACCACAACATGGTGGAAATGCCATATTGTCTGCCTTTCAAAGAGCCACATAAAATGTTAAACATTAAGGCAGCCTCCATGATTAGCTGATACACTACACATATAGGCCACATTGGGTATCCCAAAGAAAATCTAGGGTCACATAAAGGGCTTTAATATTGAGGTACCTAGCCTTAAAACTCATGTCATGCTAAAGTTTTGGACACTTTGAATCAAGAAAATCTTGCAACATTTGCATAGGAAAATAAGCACCCATTAGTTCCAAAAGATAAGCAGGCAAGTGCTAAACTGTTCCAACCATCCATTGAGTACCTCCAATTTGTAATAACTCCAAAAAGTGTTTTGCAATATTTCAACATCAAAACTATTATAATTCACCATTTCTAACCTGTTAACTTGTTCTCAATTGCTTCATCCTGGTTTTCATCATGAGTGCTTTCTCCATTATCTGCATCCAAATTAAGTCCACAAATCAAAGCTATTAAATCAACTCAACATTTTGTAATTTCATAATAGCAATTAACAAGGAATCTCACTATTTGTATATGCTGCCTCAATCTTGTCCTCATCCTCTTCAGCCTCATCTTCATCAATTATTTTCTCCCCATTATCTGCATCCACATTGACTCCAAATGTTTCCAAGTTCATATAACAATATGAAATGCGAAAGCCATTAAAAGTCATGTGACAATAAATGGGTGCCAAATACCTTGCTTAATCTTTCTCTTAATCACCTATTTGAAAGCATGTGAATTCCATTAGTAAGCAATACACATTTGGGCATGCACGTAGATGGATTAAAGAGCGTGTAATTTTACATTATATATATGATTTTTTCCCTCTCTAAATCCTCTAGATCATTTATGTTGACACATTCTACAACTCCTTGTAATTTCTTTCACACCCCCAAACCATATAGCAATTCATAAGGCTTTTGTAATTGCTTATTTATAATCTCTGAGGATCTATCATACAATTCTTCTCCCATGTTGGTGCCTCCCAGTCAAAGACTTGACTATGTACCTTGTCGCTTAAATTTCCCCATTGCATTTAGCATAAAAGGCCTCTTCCTACAATGGCTTGATGATTCCAAACACTTTTTTGTAACGTACTATCATAGGGTGTTGAATGGAGGTGGGATAGTAAAACTCTCTTGTGAATTCAAGGGGTTCAGGCAATGTACTCTATCCATGTCACATATGCATGGCAGAGCAAAAATAAAGGAGTGGACTAAAGATAGTGAAAGTGAGGCCATGACCAAGAAGTTGGAAGAGAGAAAGAGAGGGGAATGTAGAGTAAAACCCTCTTGTGCATTCAAGGGGTTCAGGCAATGTACTCTATCCCATGTCATGTATGCATGGCAGAGGGAAATAAAGGAGTGGACTAAAGACAGTGAAAGCAAGGCCATGACCAAGAATTTGGAAGTGAGAAGGAGAGGAGAATTTAGAGTGAGAAAAAAAATATCACCATGCAAAGGATAGAGGGAGAGAAGGAGAGGGTAAAATGATTGGTCCACTCAAAGACATAAAAGGATGAGCTTGAGCAACAACTATTACAAGTTCACTTGGGCTTGGAAAAAGGTGAGGAGTCTTCCATGTGCTCATTTATTGCAATCATTGTTGGTAGTATACACCATTGTTTCATTTCAAATTCATGTCTAGTAATATAAAGAGCAATAAGATAATAAGGGTCAAGTTGTTGCCTCATGCCTACCTCAATTAAAACATAACAGAGCATCCTTGGCAATAGGATTTAGGGAATGTGTGCTCAAGAGAAATAAAATATTCAGCTAGTTATATAGTCATCAAGTGTCGGATTATGTGATGTACTAGAACGCGTACAATATTTATTGAAGGTTCACTAACCAAGCCTTTTCTTGAATATCTCAAGCAAGATCCATCTCAGATTCAATTAAATGTTGGTCTACATTACCCTATGGGAACTGGTGTTTGACTCGATTGAGACAGTGAAAGGCATGTAGCCACTAGCTTACCCTCTTAGCTATGGCATCCCAAGAAAATTGGCAATTAAACTATAGACGTTCTTTCCATGCCAAAAAGATAGAAAAATGGAGAAAGCATCCAATAGGGTTTGCAAAGGATGGGATGTGAGATACATTCAACCAAGCAATATGCCCATCAATGTAGGTGCAGGCCTCAATGTGGTCCCTTTGTTTTTTGCGACATCCTTTGGTGCATCCTTTAAATGCTACAATTTTGGCCATTTTTCAAGGGATTTCCATATTATGGTTGCTTGCACTAGTGAGGCACGGAAAGAGGAAGGACCCATGGAAAAAGATTTCATGCCTCTTGCCCATAAAAAAGATGATGTGGTAGTAAACAAAGACCCAAGGTAGGGAAGCAAGGCACCAATATCATCCAAAACTCCAATGGAAAGAACAAGGGAGGAGGAAAAAGAGAAAGTTTGGGAGTTCAAGTTCTAGGCCCCACTTTCAAGAATTACAATTCCATCTCTACATAAAATATCTCTTTCAACCACCTAATGATGAAAAGCGACAAGGGGTGGACGTCGGCTTCTACAATTTTAGTCTCATTTTAGTGAAGAGTTTACAAATCTCTAGCAAGGGAAAATCATATGAATACTAACGACCCTCCAGTCAAAGGGAAGGAGATAATCCTCTCAATCACTCCAGGTGATAAGGGGAAAGAGAAACTCGACCTATTTAATTGTTTTGAAGCATTAAGGACTAGCAACTAGATGATGGAAAAAAATATTGAGCTAAGGGACAGATCATGGGGCAGGGAGAGCTGAAGCCCAAAAATAAGCAATGCATGAAGAAAACACTCGAGAATCCTCAAATTTGGAGAAGTTAATTCCTTTATCTCAATGAGAGGGTCTACATGATTGGTAGCTTGGATTGTGAATGGGATGAAATCTATGGAAAATGAGCAATGCTATGGTATAAGGTGAAAACCAAGAGGAAGGTAGAGTTGTGGGTGGTAAAAGTGCACCAATTGGATAAGAACTCTCCTAGAAAATAGATCCTAGGTAAGTTTGGTCTTCTATGGGAAGGGACATGATGGATTCCTTAATAATGTTAATAGGAACCTTGAACCCAAGATCGTGTATCAATACGCTTCAGTAGAGCCATTGATGCTAAGATAAAATGGGGTCTCTAGCCATCACAGTGGTGGATGAAGGGAATGGTGCTTAATTGGGGACTTCAACAAGGTGGATTCAAGAAAGGATAAAAGAGTCCCTTCCATTATTTTAGCAGGTTCAAAGCTCAACAAATAAGGAACCAAGTGGAGAAACGAGCCTTGGTGGGCCACGGAGCGAGGACCTTGGACAGACAATTAACTTACAATAGTTTACAATACTCTCAATCTCGCTCTAGACTGGACAAATGACACTCCTTACATGATGCAGATTGGATGCTTTTCAACAAGGTGATTAAGATAGATGGTCCTAGGTTGAAGACAAAGGAAGACATTGAAGCTTTAGCTATGTCAGCAATATTTTTTGTATTGAGTGACAAGAAGCTACTTGTGAGAGATTTAGACAAGGAGAACACAGAGTAGCTCCATACAAAGAATCACTAGAACATATCCACCTTGAACAAGCAAAAACAAAAGTAGAATTCTAGCTAGGAAGACTATGTTTGAACCTAAGGAGGTGAGGAAAAACTTCTTCCTTGGTATGCTCAAAATTAAGAGACAACAAGTTACTATCTTTTCACTAACTAGTAAGAAGGGGGTTATGATAATGGCCAAAAAGATGCAAGGGCACTAAAGCCAAATCATAGATAGTCTAGTGTCGGTTCAAGATGCTAAATAGAACATTCTTGCATTTGTAGTCCCCATGAGACAAAATAAGGAGGCCTTAGGTTTAGAGAAACCCTTCTCCAAAAAAGAGTACAAGCTTGCATTACATGCTATGGGAAATGAAAAGTCCCCAATGTGGGATGATACTACTACATAATTCTACAAAGAATTTTGGGAGCCTCTTGAAGATCCCTTCCTATCTCTAGTAAACATAGCCTTTTTGAAGGGCCAAATTTTCTAATTGAAACAACTTAGTTTCACCCTACTAAATTACTAGAGATCCATAACAATGATAGTAATATTGTATAAACTAATTGATATACTGATTGTGAAAAGGCTTTTCTCAATCTTACATAAGGTAATTATCCCTCATCAACCTAGATTCATCAAAGGAAGGTCCATTTATGATAACATCCTTTCTACAATGGTAGGTACAAGTATGCAATATGCTGGACAAGACCGTATTCTACTCCAACTAGATCTGGACAAGGCATTTGGCAATATCACATGGTCATTTTTCCATGGCATTGGGATTTGGTCCAAGGGTGTGCCAAAAAGTCTATTTTTTTGGGGAAGGGAGTTCCTAATGCCTTGTGTTTAACACAAGGGTAATTGGACAGGTTATATCAAACAAGAATGCCACAAGCACTACTCATATTTGTTATTTTCTCTCATCCATTTAACAGCCATATTTGAGAATGTTGCTAAAAAGAGGAGAACTCAAAGTCTTCCAATTACTTGAAGGGGATAAAATTCTAACCAAGTAGTTTGTTGATGACTCATTTTTGCCCCTAAAAATGGAGGGGAATAGTTTGAGGAGAGTCTTAGAGATAGTACAATAGAGTACCTTATACTCTAGTTCTCAATGTAGCATTGAACAATCTAGACTAATCTAGTGAATGGAGGGAGACTCTTTTAACCATGCAAGATCGTTAGGAAAAATATGAACCCCAAAAGGGCCCTTTAGGGTCAAAGATGCTTTTGGAATATACTCTCTTTATTACTAATGAGAATGGGCTTGTGACAATGGTCCAACCAATTTTTTTTCATATTTTCGAACAGCCATAGCTTGAGCATCTCAACTTCAAATTTGTCGGGCAATAATGCATTTGGATCGCATTGCCGAGCTCTTTCCATAGATATGTTACATGATATAGTTTGAGGTACGTAGATATGGGCTATCCATGCCTCCCCTATTATTCTCTATTGTTGACTAAAACCTGATTGGTTGCTCTTACAAGGCCCCTTTGGGGTTCATATTTTTCCTAATGTGTATGGGGAGGTAGTGAAACAAGGAAAAAATTTAGACATCTTGGTGCCCCACTTGGGAAACGTAAGAACTTGACTAGTACAATAGATGGTGAAAAAGTGGACTTTATGTTTGTCCCTTTTCCTTATTTGAAGTTTTATTCACCAATCTTGCAACTTTCCTAGAGGGATTTTCTAAAACCAATCAAGGTTTTTCTGTGGAGAAACAACTTCATTGTTGCTAAACCTTGGCAATGGGGAAGATGGGAGGCTATGCCAAACGAGACAAAAGGCCTAGGGATAATATAGCGTATAAAGAATATGGGTTCCTTATATCCAAACTCTTCTCAACATCGATAAGTTTTGATTTGAATGAGGTGGTCATGCTTAGAGCATTGGTGGAACAAGCTCAAGTTAGGTTTTAAAAAGGGGGCCGTCGGGGAAATGTATAGGTTTTGTGGTTTGGATACACATAGCAAACTATTACCTCCTATAAGGGTAAAGATTACTTTATTGGGGTTCATTGAGAACTTGTTGAAGCGAGCTAGAGCATGTGCATGTGTGTGCAGCCATGGAGAAGACAGAAAAAGAAGAGACATACCTTGTGGACTCCTATCACAATAGTGATTAAGGTTATGAGTCCTTACTATTTTATGGAGAATGAATGGTCAGTGTTAGTTCCCGATTAGTAATTCTAGACAACACTTAGGCACAATACATTGGGCTTTACCACCAACCTTCCACTTAAAGGACAATGTGCTTTTAGATGGGGTGACAATGTATATATACATACAATATAGGTAGACAATGACCATGATCCTCTACCCAATACCCATGAGTGCACAACAATGTGCAAATCGCTTTGAAGGTAAGCCCTTTGTTAGTCACCAGTATTTGCACTAGTGTGAACCTTGGCAAGCTACAATTGCTTGTTCTCAAGCACCTTGTGAATGAAGTCATACTTCACATCCACATGCTTTGTCTTTGCATGAGACACCGGTTTCTTTTCCAATATATCATTTTGGTTATCATATTGTAATACATACATCTCAAAATTGATTCCCAAGTTTCCCACTAGACAACCAAGCCATATAGCTTCCTTGCAAGCTTTTGAAGTTGCAACATATTCACCCTCTATAGTAGATAAGGTAATGCAATCTTACAAACAAGATCACCATGAAGCTACAAATCCAATGAATTTAAATACATATCTTGAAGTGGACCTTCTCTTGTCCAAGTCTCTTGCATAATTTGCATCAGTGTAGCCCATTACACATGCTTCCTTTCTTCTAAAGCAATTGTACATGTCTTTTGTACCATTCAAATATCTCATAACTGCTTTCACTACCTCCCAATGTTTCTTTTTTGGATTTGCCATAAATCTAGTAACTACTTCCATTGCAAAAGCAATGTCAAGACGTGTAGCAATCATAGCATACATCAAACTCCCAAATCCAGATGAATAAGCCATTTTGGCCATTTTAGGCTTTTCCTCTTCAGACTTAGGGAAATTCTTTTTAGAAAGTTTCACAAATGGAGGAAATGGAGTAGTTAATGCCTTCCCCCTCTCCATATCCAAACGCTTGAGCACGTTATCAATGTATTGGATTGAGATAGAAAGACCAACTTCTTGCATTTGTCTTGCTCAATGTGCATGCTAAGGGTATCACATAGGTCTTTCATTTCAAATTTTGCATGTATCTTTGACTTCAAAGTTGAAATCTCATCACTTCTTTTGTCAGCAGCTAACATATCATCCACATAAAGGACCAAAATCAACAAACTACCATCTTTAGCTTGCTTAGTGTAGAGATAGTGGTCCATGCAGCTCCATTTGTAGCCTTGAGAGAGCATAAACAAGTAGAATTAATTATCTTAATCCCTTGATTATTGTTTTAAACCATAAAGGGTCTTTCAAACTGACACGACAAGTCTTCTTTGTCCTTCTCAACAAAACCTTATGGCTGTGCATATAAACTTCTTCTTGAAGATCACCATGAAAGAACATTGTCTTAAAATCTACCTAGTTGATTTTCATGTCCTCTTAAGCAACCAACACACGTACACACCGCAAAGTAGTCATCTTGAAAACTAAAGAAAATATCTCATCAAATTCAATATGTTGTTGCTGCTTAATTTAGCAACGAGTCGTATCTTGTACTTGGGTTTATTATCATGAGCTGTGATCTTTAGTTTGTACACCCATTTACATGGTCCAGTGAGAAAACACATCTATCAAAAGGCCTTGAAACTCGTGCAAACCTTCTAATAACTGGTTGAGCATGTTGTCCCTCAGCAACATATTGTACTACAGGAGGATTATGGCCTTCTTGTCCAACATTAGGCATTTTGGCCCTATTGTAAACGACCCCATCTTCTTGGAAGATAAGTCTCCTAGCCTCCATTGTATGCATAGGCTTCTTATGCATATTCTCTTCATTGAAGTATACATCATTTTTCTACAAACAATCCTTTTAGCTTCAAGATCCCATAATCGATATCCCATCTTGCTAGGATTGCCACAGCTAAGAAACATGCATTTCTTTGACTTAAGAGCCAACTTTTTCCTAAATTCCTTTGGAGCATCGCAATATGCTTCATAGCCAAAGACCCTAAGATGCTTGTAAGAAGGTGGTTTACAAGCTCTTTAGGTACCTTTTCATCTCAAGCCTTTTTGGGAGATCTATAAATAAGATGGATAGTTGTAGCTAATGCTTATGCCCAAAATCCATCAGGAAACTCTACATTAGAAAACATGCTACATTCTTTCTCGATGTGGCCCTTTTTGTGGCAACGATAGCACTCAAATTCTTTTTGGCTGCGTGATTTACTACAAGATTTTCCTCTTTGACTCTACTTGCCCTTTTCTAGTGATCTACCATAAACAAAGAGAGCATTCTTACTACCACAAGAAGCATCAAGATTCTTCATGTTAGCCTCTTCAATGAGCAAACTGCTCTCAACATCAGCACAAATGTAAACCATCAGTAAGTGTTGAGTTACTTATGGTTGTGCAAAAAGTATCCCAGCTTTTTGGCAACGTAAGTTGCAAAAACATTGCTTTGATAGAACCTTTGAAGTTGACTCCCTATGGAAAGAGCTGACTAAAAATAGTGTTGAACTCATTGAGATGATTGCACATGGGCCCTCATCCATCTTCAAATCAACCAATTTTTTCAGCCAATAATCTGTGATGTTGCACTTTGCTTCTTCTACAATTCACATAACTTTTTCCACAGCTCATAACAAAACTTTTCCTTGTTTACATTGAAGTACACATTCTTTGACAACGTTAGCATGATGGTGGACCTGGAAAGATCATCCAACTTGTGCCAATCATACTCACCCATATCCTTGGGCTTTATTTCCTTCATCTTTATCGGCAAGATCTGCTTTTCCTGCACTAAAACATTCTAAATTTGTTCCTTTCAAAATGAAAATTCACTGATATCTAACTTCTCAATGTTGAACAAAGATTTCTCTAATGATGAAGCCATCATTCAACAAGGAACAAAAGTGGTAGATATGCTCAGTGAAACAAGATGATAGAGAACTTGAAAAAAAATTATAAAGTCTCCCATACAACATTGATATTTGAACCTAAAACAAATGTGTACAATGGCTGAAGTGTTGATAAAAGTACCTAAATGGCAATATAGAATCTCAAAAACTATCACTGTCACTATCTCACTATCTCCAACTCTAGAAGAATGTCTCTAACCAATTGAACACTCTCAAACTCATATGCATAAAGGTGACAACAATGCCAACAATGGTGGATCAGCACATGCACACAATACTACACTAATCACATAAACATTTATTTCATGTTGATGCCAAAACCATAAGGATGTTGAGGGCACACTCCAATACGCGTATCACCAAAAGGATCTCAACATTTGAGAATCCCGCAGCTCAATAAAACCTTACCACAATCCTCAACAATAGGCTTTGCATGATAATTTTTGTCAATACATAAACCGCATAAGATCTTACATCAACCTTAGAAACCCTTTTTTGTAGCCACCATTGTGGTGGTTTTCTTATTATTGACAGATCCACAAGATCTTGCATCAAGTATGTATGTATAACAGAGATTGTAGAAAGAGTCTGCAATGAAAATCTATAGGCACAATATGAAAAAGAACCTGCAAAAGTACACTACCCTGTTGTAGTAGATTAACTCCCAAATCGTGCAAAATTTGCAAAAATTTCCTTTTGCAAAGTTGTAGAGCACAAAAAAGGTCAGAATTAGCAAAAACATCCTAAAATGTTGATTCTAACGAAGAGAACTCTGATTTGCAAAAATCTACAGCTTGTCTTACACGATCTGCAAGCAGTCTAAGAAACATAGCTCAAAATTGGTGAAGGTTCTGAGAAAACTTTCTTTTGCAAATTTATAGAGCACAAAAGATTGTTGAACAACAATTGTTAGAGTTCGTATGAACAACCACCTTTGGACAGAAAAAATAGATCTACAAAAATGTGTTGAAGTTTTTGTTGTGTTTTTTCCTACTTCCCTGCCAAGCTCCAATGGTGCTCTACAATCCTCAAGCTTTGATACCGGTTGAAGTGCATGAGTGAGAGTGTGTAGCAATGGAGAAGAGAAAAAAAAGAGGAGACACGGCTTGTGGATTGAGGACTCTTATCACAGTAGTAATTAGGGTTATGAGTCCTTATAAAAGTTTTATGTAGAATGAATGGTCAATGTTAGTTCCTAGTTATTATTCAACCACTCAACACTTAGGTACGGCACATTAGGCTTTACCACCCTCACAATTGTTAGAAACTAATGCAAAGTAGTAAGAATCATGGAATATGGAAAGTAGGTTAGAAACTAGAAAAACTCCTCATTACATTGGTCCCTTAGAAAGAATCATTATGTAGACATCCCAAAAGCATCTAGTCTCCAGTGCTAGTGCCAAAAGCTTCTAGCACAATTTGCAACGAAAAATCCAAAAGTTCGTACATTGTGCCACATTAGCATCATCCTGTAAATCGTGGAGCCATTCATACAACATTGCCACATCAACAGTTCCACATTGTCATAATGTCCCCTAGGCCCCATCAGATGGGACCGCATAAGTTGGAACAACCTATATCATTCTATCTGTCACTTTCCACTAGTGTTAGAATGGGTGGTCATACCATGTCATCACCTTGTGACATATAGTGATGTACTTATTGGATATATATATATATATATATATATGGCATACACGAGAGAGAGAGAGAGAGATACATGGTTCCTCCAAGTGTGAGCTACATCCACAGGAAAGAAACTACTCATTAGCTTTATACTTCAAACTTGAAGTAATTTAACAAATGCTTAGAAGCCTTCAATGGTCGTCTCCCCTGATTCTTTGCTTGCACTTCTTGCTACTACATCATGTGTAGAAGAGGCCTCCTTTTATAGATGTCAAAGAGTCTCTATAGGCTGCCCACTCACGTGACAAGCAATCGCCCATGTGTAGACACAACCACCGGCCACTAGTTGTTGAGATCCAAGCCCTTATTGTCGTGTTTGACCCATGTGAGATCAATCCCTATCAATTAACAAATGCAAACCATTTTTTGTGTAGAGTTTGCATGGTACAAAAAAGGATAGCTAATATTCGTTTAGCAAGTATAGATATGTACATGGTTTTTAGTAAACAAATATAGCATTGTTGTCTTGATCTTTGAAGTCTCTGCATGCTCCATCTCCCATGGCAAAGCCCTGGTATCATCCATCATAGCCGTTGCAAACCCAACAGTGATATCAAAGCGTAGGTGACACTTTGGAATAGCATGTCAAAATGTCATCATCTTCCTAGGTGGTAAAGAACTCTCTCTGCACATAGCGTTTCAAAACACTACGGAAAGAAGGTAAAGGTGGTGGTAATTGTGGCAAAGTCTACTGCACAGCATAGAGCATTTTGAAATACTCTCTAGCAGTTGGTGGCGGAGAGCAACAACCCAAGGGCATTTTCAAAATGCACTGCAAAATTTGTGGCCGAAGAGAGGTGCATCCTCAAACGCTTTTTCTAGTTGGTGACCTCGGCGGTGGTGGTCGATAGGCAATTTTGTGCTCCAAGAGGTTGTGCCAAGTTTAAAGTTGCTTTTCAAACCATTGTCCCGCATGGAGCTCTCTACCAGAATTTTTTGGGGTTGCTTACAAAGTCTGTGAGTGAGGCAAAGCGAGGTGTCGACTCTTTCTTGAGGTATCTGTACACAAAACATTCCCATCAAGATTTAAGGATAACATAGAGCCTCACTTCTTGTAAGATTGTCAAAGACAGAGCGATATTGAAGAAGGAAACATCTCATTACCATCCTATCTTAATATCGGTATGAGGATGAATGCAAGGTATTTTGCAAGGAGATACATTGACATATGCATTTTTTCAAAATTATGTTACAAACAGCATCATCTATTTTTCTGCCAAAGTCTTGTTTTAGTTTGTTAGTTGTTTGTTATTGTCTAATAAGTATTGTGCGGGCATAGACACTCCCACACACAAAAGATGGTAAAACCTCCCAAAATCTGTTTGGTTGAGATCTTGTTGTTTTCACTCTGATTATTGTCCAAGAAAAGTGCACACACTCTAATGTTGTTGTCAAGGGGGAGGGGGAGTTTCTACTCATTGTTTTTCAAGTGGTTTTGTTGAACGCTTTCGTGGTTTCTACTCAACCCATTGTCAATGGTTTGAACTTGAGGGGAAATTATTAGGGTTGAAGCCCTTATTTTCGTGTTCAACTCGTATGGGATCGATCCTTGTCAATCAACAGATGTATACCATTGTTTTTGTGGAGTTTGCATGGTAGAAAAAATATTGGGGTAGCAAGTCTATATATGTACATGGCTTTCAATAAACAAATATAGCGTTGTTTTCTTAGTCACTGAAGTCTCCTCTCTCTCTCTCTCTCTCTCTCTCTCTCTCTCTCTCTCTCTCTCTCTCTCGTGTTGATATCTATGCATGCTCCATCTTCCATGGCAAAGCCCCGGTATCATCCACCATAGCCACTGCAAACCCAAAGCTAGCCAACGGCCATCCGCAATTGACCATCAACCACCAACCGAGTATCCACCAACCACTTTCAAGCCAATATATTCTGACTGAAAAAGAATATTCTAGTGATTCATTTTTTTATGATGATTTTTCTCATGCACGATGGCTTCTCTTCATAACGGGGGCCTTACAAATATGCTTTTCTAAAATTAAAATTACAAGCATAAATCAGGCTCTATACTTAACAATTATGGTTTTTTCGTGAAAGCCTCTCCTGTATGCGAGGCAAACTGCTTCTCTGATTTAGAGAGTCCTCTACATGAAAAATCACCCTTGCCTCCCCTTTTTAGAGCTTTTTCGCTTCTTTTAACAGTAGTAATGTAATTAGGTACTTAAGTGTTTTGAGACCCTAAAGTGTCCTATTTTCCTACCAAGTTGTGACAATTTATTTGTCAAGCTAGAAAGAAGTTTGTTCACACCTTTCTTCTATCATAGGTTGGTTATGAGGGAAAGAAAACAATGAATTTTTCTCCATGTGAAAATACAATCCCTATAGAGATAATTATGGTAAGTTCTAAATGATAAATTTCAATGAAAATTCAAGCTGTTTTTTTGTTTATAAAAGCCAAGTGTTAATACTTAGTGTTACAAAACAATGAAATTCCCTTCAAAGACTAGTTTCCAAGTGACACGTAAGTTATAGGCATAATTTTATACTTAAGCACGTGTTGAATAAGAACATAATTTTGGTCTTCCAACAGAATTGGGGTATTATAGACAACTACAAATGCCTTCATATGTTGAAACCAAGAAACTGTGTATTTTTTTGGCTCCCTAGAAACTGTGTATTTTTTTGGCTCCCTAACTAAGTTAAATCGTGTTGCTTGAACTCTTTATC
Organism: Adiantum capillus-veneris; assembly: GCF_014529385.1. Lineage (NCBI taxonomy): Eukaryota > Viridiplantae > Streptophyta > Polypodiopsida > Polypodiales > Pteridaceae > Adiantum > Adiantum capillus-veneris. The sequence goes on from NC_140935.1 coordinate 21,702,809, forward strand.
TTGAATTTTTTATTATGTAAAAACTCTTGAAAATCTTGTTCTCCATAATAACATTAAAGCCAAGGTTTTAGGCACCCCAATTGTACATGTACCACGTACTTTGATACATTTAGTTGATCCGCGTGAATATGTCTCAAGAATGAAAATATCAAAGTTTTCTCCTACGTACATTTGAATATATAAAATGATCCAATAATTGTTGCATACCAAAGACCTTTTACTTTCCATCTTCAGTCCTCAATGGAAAGTGTAAGCAATGTATCACTGTCTAGAAGTCATAAATATATCAAAAATATAATTTTCTTTGGATACAACGATATGCTTGAAATGGCCATATCAAACACGTAAAACTTCCATTTTTTATATACTCTAAACTGAATTTTTTTGCACATGAAACTTTCAATTATCTATAGCACAAGTGTTCGAGAAAATGTGTCTCAGCTTAATATCGTGCCATTTTCAAATTCAAAAATGCCAGTTGAGGGCAAGGGGAAAAGGAGAATTTCCACCCCAAAATACAGAAAAATAGTGTAAAAACCCAAAAAATGACCTAGTTTTCTAAATTTCCTCTGCCCATATGTGAATGTAGGTGCTGATCTCCTAACCCACTGTGGTGTGGTATTAAATACCATGACCTTGGTTTTACCAAGGTTGACAGACAATCCACTATCCGCTGCAAAACTATGCAATGCATCCAAATGTCTTTGCATACCCTCTGGTGAGTCTGATATCAACACGATATCGTCAGCATACAATAACAGAGGGATCCATGTCCCTGCAAGCTGAGCACCTCTATCTCCTCCTCTGTCAATATAATCAGAGACCTCATCAACATACATACCAAGTAAAGTAGAGAACAATGGGCATCCCTGTTTCACTGCGATAGTGGAGTGAACTATGTCAGATATCCCCTCTGATGTGCGTACATGACCCATCACTGAACTGTACAATGCCATAATCCGCTCTGTGGGTACCCCCAATTCTATAAGTCGGCGCATCAATCTGGCCCTCGGTACTGTGTCAAAAGCTTTGCGGAAGTCTACAAAGTTGCAATAAATCTGTCTACCATGTGCTCGACCCTCCTCAATGATAGCTCTGAGTGTAAAGACATGATCTAGTGTGGAGAAACCCCTCCTAAAACCAGCCTGCCCAGGTACCCGTATGCCCATAATCTCTGCCCAATTGCTCAGCCTATGTTCAAGGATGGATGCATACAACCGTGCCAATGTGTGTCCTACCATGATAGTACGGTAATTCCCTGGCACTGTGGGGTCTCCTGTCTTGAAGATAGGTACAATAGTAGATAATCTCCAAGACTTAGGAAAGCCCTCACACATGACACGGTTGAATAACCGTGCAAGCATCTCTGCCAACAAATCCCCATCATGTATAATGTGCTCTGCTACGAAACCCTCATGATCCTGTGCCCGTCTGGTCTTCATCCTGTCAATGGCCTCCTTTACCATCTCAGTGGTAAAGAAGGTGCTCGCGGCCGGACATGGTTGTGGTGGATCTGGTAGTGGTGTCTATCCAGGTACAGTGTATAAGGATGCTGCATACTACCCCCATATCTCTGTAGAAGTAATCACTGGTGGGGGAGACTGCTCATGGAATAGACGCCAAGCCTCTCCTGAATCTCTACTAAGGAAGAGCTGATATAAATCTTGCTCCATCTGGACCAAGAAAGCTCGTTTCTTCCGTCGCACTAGTCGTCGTGTAGCAATACGAGACTGTCTATAGGTGATCACTCCCAATGCAAGCTCCCGCAATATCTGAGCTCTCCTCTGTCGACACTCCTCATCATACAAGCTGTTCTGAGGCATGTGCCCAAAACGACGTCTCTGACCAGGCTGAGTGTGTGGGTATGCCTCTGTCGCTGCCCCATGCAATGTCACTGTCAACATAGATGTGCTCTCCTCCACTGTGTATACTGGCTCTGATGTGCATAAAAGCCTACATATCTCCTCTACATAGACTGAGTCAGTCTCTGGTGTAAAAGTATAGTGTGGATGTCTGCGACCCCGTGAGGCCTGAGATGTATTGTACTCAAAGGAGACTGATAATGTCAAAAGTGCATGATCTACTGCAATCCCAACATGCCTGGGCCCCACTGTGAAATCCTGAATGTGAGAGATAAAGCTCGAATGTGTCAGAACATAGTCTACAGTACTGGACCCATGTCTGTGTGGAAAACAAGTAAAACCTGTAGAGGATGGGAAAGTCGGTAAGCCATTCAGTATGGCTAAACTGTGAGTAGTCGTCATCTCCCTCATGTGTCTCCCATACTCCGTATGCTCTCTGTCGTTTGAGCATCTCTCAAGCTCCATCTCCTCTGGCTCTAGCTCTCTGAGCATCTCCTCTGAGGTGTCATAGAAAACCGTCTCTGAGCTGCCTGTACGTGCATTGAAATCTCCCAAAAGTATGATGTCTCCATCCCTGGAGAACTCCCAGATATCATGATCAAGTACAGAGTAAGGAGACTGTCCTCTGGGTGAAGCATATACTGAAGTGTTGGGAGGAAAATAGCATATGGCGATGTACAAGAAACGTCCAGTCTCTGCCCTCAGCCTCACCCACAAGTATCTGGCTTGATCATCTCTCCGAACTATGTGCAGTAGTGGTTGGAGCTCCTCTCTGATAAGAACTGCTACACCTCCTAATCCTCTAGTCCCATGCGCAGATCTGGTGCATGTCCGGCAAGCTGTCTCCCATCTGTATCCTGATATATGCGGCATCAACTGTCCTGGAGCCTGATGAGTCTCTGAGTAGAAAACAATGTCTCTGTCTCTGAAGCTGTCCTCAAAAGCCCCCACATCAAGTCTATACGAACCATTACAGTTCCAAACCGCCATCCTAAGAGTGGTCCCATAGGTCTCGCACCGTCATGTTGAGCAATGCTCTGTAATCACTACTCGTCCATTTTTGTAGAAGGCTAACTTTATATACCTAGATGAATCCAGGATAAGCCCAGATTCACCCTTGAAGGAAAGTGCAAGGTATAGCCCCATGGTAGTCACCCACAAGACAATATAACCATCAGCTCCATCATGCATAGTATTGACTAAATACCACGACATCCCCACTAACGTCGTCAGTGCCCAATAGTGGGTGTAGAACTAAACATATGCTCCCCAACACAACACACACCACACGCACACACACGAGCATAACATCAACACAAAGTTCAGCGTGCTGAGTTTCTGTCATGACTCCGGATACCAAGGGCAGACTCAGCCATAATGAAGCCTAGCACTAAAAGAAGCATTAAATCGGAAAAATTTGTAGAAGGCTAACTTTCCCTTCTATATTCTCCGGCATGACCTCTCTCATATGTGCAAGATCAAGATACCTGTTTTCTTGAGGGTTGGCCTCTTCTTTAAAAAGTCTTTCTTTTCTTCCATGGAGGGAAAGCGCAAAATGAGAGCCCGTTCTTTTGAACTGTCCCCATTACCTTCACTCTTCTTGCCCACTCTCCAAGCTTGTGTGTGTGAGGGCTTCTCCACCCCCATCATTGACATGAGGCTCATCACCTCTTGGTCCACCTTATCTGAATCTTTTAGGCCGGTCACTCTCACGTGTAGAGCGCGTACCCTTCTTCGTTGTTCCTCTTCTAGTGTCTTGTTGATGATGTCGGGTGTAGTCGGAGTGTCCTTGCCCTTTCCCTTCTTGACAACTTCAATCCACTTTTCAGCCTCTTCCATCTTCTTTTGCGTTTTGGATAGAACCTCCACCCATGAGGTCTTCGTTTCTCCTTCCTCCTTTATTTCTTTGACTTGTGCTCGTATACTATTCAGCTCATCTATCATTGATGGTTGAATTTCTCCATCTTCAAGGCGTCCTCCCTCTTTGGTTTCGTCGAGTTCCTTCCGAAGGGTTGAGATGCTACCTTTTAGAGCTTGAATTTCATCCCGGAACTCCTTGCGCTCTAGTTCCCTCACCTGTTCCTCCCTCTTTTCCCATTCAAGAATTAAGTTCTTCTCTTTCTTCCACTCATCCATGTGAGCCCTGCATTCTTTCAACTCCCTTTCAATGACTGTCATCCTCTTGCTTGTGACCATGTAGTGCGCAACCATCTTTTTCTTGCCTTATTTGTTTCACTTTCTAAGAGAGAGGAGAGACCAAACTACATTCACCGCATTATGCATACATGTGTTTCCACACTAAGCGTACATGGCATACATTGTCAATTTTGCAATTTCTGCGAGTTCTGCAGTTTACAATTTTCTTGTAAATTCCCTGTAAAAATCCATGTGAAATTCTGAGATTTTGTAATTTTGTAACTCTGTTTTCAAATTCTTGAAGGGCTGAGTCGAAGTCTATAAATTCCCTGCACCTGCCGGGGGGGTTTTGGGGGCGCACGAAAGACTACCAGCGATGGGGTGAGCAGGGCGCCGTGAGCAGGGACAGCACGCAGAAAAACTGCCTGCGATGGGGTGATAAATAGGGGCAGCGTGAGAAAACAGCGCGGAGGTGACTCAGGTGAGGCAGTGCGCAGAGAGAGAGAGAGAGAGAGAGAGAGAGAGAGAGAGGCTGCTTTGCGCTGCGCGTCAAATTCGAACCTTAGCCTGCAATTCGTAATGTCAAAGTTCAAATTTGCTGACGTGGTTGACTTACAACAGAGTGCCACTGTGGTTGCGCACGAGAGAGAAAGCCGGCTACACCCCGCTGAGAGATTCCTCACGTACGACAGCTGAGAGAGAGAGAGAGAGAGAGAGAGAGAGAGAGAGAGAGAGAGAGAGAGCCAAGGCCTCAGTTCCACATGACATCATACGAGCGGAGCTGGCTGCCCCACCTATGGAGGTTGAGGCACTCACCAGATCAGTATCATTTGTACACAGCTTATGGGACACCACCAGGGACAGGTATGCTAGGCTTGCTCTTGAGTCATCCAGACAGCTAGCATTGCAGGGAGATACATCATGTTGGTATGCACAGATAAGCTCATGGTTTCAGAGGCATGGTTTCAGCATGGACAGGCTGCCCCCTTTCCAGTATTCTCTTGATGCACCATCTTTGGCTCTTACACGGATGGAGAGTGCTAGACTCATTCGGCAGGATCTTATCCAGCTTGATAACAAGAGGACATGGATAGAACCATCACGGGAGTTGGGTACGAAGAGGGCTTTCTATAGAGAGCATCTTCTCCAACTCACGACAGATGGATTTGTCACACAGCCCAGCTACATGGACACACATCTATCTCATGGGTTACGATGTGTCATAGGCCAGATTCGCACATCTTCACACCAGCTTGGGATTGAGACAGGTAGATTCAGAGGCGTACCAGCAGACAGTAGGATTTGTCAGTTATGCCATGCAGAGCCAGACACAGAGTTTCACTACATATGTCATTTCACAGTCTACTATGAGATACGGGGACGCTTTCGTTGTTTAGTCAGAGATGGTTTTGACTCGTTAGATAGAGTCATGAGATATCAGGATCAAAGGTGTCTCGGATTATTTCTACTTGAGATACAGAGACATAGGGACGCTCTATTGAGAGGACAAAGACAGAGACAGTCCCAAAGACGCATCTCAGATTTCTTCAGTCTGAGTACCACAGAAGCAGAGGGGACAACACCATCACAGAGCTCGATTCCCACCACCCATACACACACCAGCGGTACTCTCATTGACCGAGCTATAGAGTTGGGGTCGAGAGGACCGCGACTAAGGAGGGGAGCCACACAGCACCGGCGGAGATTGCGGCAGAGGATCCACAGGATTCTAGCATGACACCCAGAGTGTCGACCAGGATAGGCTCCATGCTATTGCTTTATTATACCATGGTGACACTTATCCCCATTTTGTACCTTTTTGGCATGATACCATTGCTCAGCCTACCAGCCACCCATAGGAGTCGGTAGCACTCCTATCTCAGTTCTTTGTTTGTAGTTTTCTTTGTTTGTACCCAGACTTGGTACTAGACTCATCATTGTAATCAATTGGTCTCATAGGTCATTTTGGCCTTTTGTAGACGTTAATATATCATTTCATTTCTCTCTCTCTCTCTCTCTCTCTCTCTCTCTCTCTCTCTCTCTCTCACACACACACACACACACACACACGAACAAGAATGGGCAAGATTACAGAGTAAGACGCACGTGAAAATTTTGAAGGCCCCAATATTCACAGCCATTACCTTTCAATCGCAGCCAATATGAACAAAATGCAAAATGCTCTCTCAAAATTGTGAAATCCCCATTCCCAAACAAAAGGATACACAAGTCTAGCTTAGACATTACTACTATTCAACTCCGTTCTTTCTCAAAATGTCATGATCTCTCACAGAACCAACAGCAGGATCTTGGCAGAAAATCAGCATATACTCAACTTCAAATCTTCAATGCTCATTACCTTAAGTCTCACAAAATTCCATTGAGTGCTGAAAAAGACTCAAAACCATCTCAAAGTTCAGACGATGATTATCGGGAAACCTAGAAAACCTCCTGATTCATTCATAAAATTGTCACACACTTGGCAACGTTTGAGAAGCCCTTGCTTAGAGCTCGCGGTGTATATTACAAGCTACCGTTCTCGCTCGATATTCCAATCTGACACTGAGGCTTCAATCATTTTTTTAAAAGAGCGGAGACTACCTACCTTTCCAAGTTTCCTTTTACTTTCTCCTTGAGAAACTGTTCAATGTGTTCTTTCTTCCAGTTGTCAATCCTGCAACAGCAAACCTTATTATTAGAGACTAACACCCCAGAAAATTCACACAGACTTGTTCATCCCCCTTGCTCTCATTGATCCACTCAATCAACAAGCATTCGAGCCTGCAGCATACTTTCTTCTTACCCCAAAAATCATATGCACTACCTTGTACAGTTATGTTGCTCTTCCCTCAATATGTTTAAATTAATAACACGTTGCAAACAGCTGTAACAAAAAACATGTGCTTTTGAGAAAGGAACTACAATTCTGGTTGTTTCTTATATCATGATTTCAGATCACATGGATGAGGAGATGCGAAGACCCCTCGTTTCTCCTCCTTAAAAGAGAGGCCCTTTTCCACTAGTAGCCACTGTTTCCCAGAGAAGAAGCCACAAAAATAAAGAAGACAATATGGAAGTCTTTATGCATGTTTTGACTACTGCCAAAATAAATGCCATCTCACAAGTCAGTCTAAATTGTAAGGTGCAGCGGAATGAATGTTTGAACTTTGCTCAAGATGAGTGCTCCGAACTGTGCTCAAGGTTCCTTTTTGTTCTTATGGAAGGGAGAGCCTTCCGTGCTTTAATAAGAGAGTGCTGTGATCACAACTAAGTGAATGGACACTGCGTGCAAGTGTATGAGACTGAGAGATATAGAGAGAAGAGAAATACGACACCAGAGACGTTGTAAAACCCTCCTCCGAAGGCCCCACTCTCGTCGGCGAGAGTGGTCTACTTATGATTGCACAAACTGGTACAAACTGAATGCATGTGACCGATGTAAGTCTAGGCTATGTCGACGATGATGACGGAGGTGACAAGGCCGACACTAGGGCTGAAAACTGAAGGTCTTTATCTGCTGTCCAAAAACACTATGGGCTGAAATCTGCTGTTGCCGAAAACACTATGGAAAACGCTAGGTCTGGGGGTGTGTGGGCGATGATATCCTGATGCAAAAACGCCAAGGACTGGGACTTGCTTGGCGATGGTTCTTGATGAAGAAAATGCTAGATGCAGAGTCTTGCTTGGAGGGGAGAACCGCCAAGGTCTTGCTTGAGAAGTTGCCTACTGAGCTTGGCTCCTGTTGCCTCTTCTGCCATTTAGTGCTAGTCTAGGTTTGCTTATATACAAACTTACTCAATTTGCCCTACCTACTTTCCAACAAAAGTCACTTAAAAATAATAAGTGAAAAATGTCAAAAATAGGTAAAATAGACTAAATGCACTCGAAAATTCCCCTGAAGGATTCTGATGGATTCTGATGGGAATGCTAATGATCATGTTGTGTGCAACCAGAGGATATGCATCTACACTAAGTGCCTGAGCATGCATAGTTTGCGAACAGACTCACAAAAGTGCCAGACCACTTTTAAATCTAGAATGATTGGACTAACTGAACCCTTGTCGTGTTGTAGCTTGTCCACGGACACATAGGGTTGGATGTGTCACGTGACATCCCCTCCTTTTCAAAGTGAGGTACCGGTACCGAACTGTATGGCATCGAGGGAGATCGCCAATAACATCCGGAATCCGGGAAGGGACTCGTCGCCAGCCCACTCTGATGTGTGGGTTGTGCGGTATTTGAATTTCATAAAGGTCTGCAACGCTTGCTTCTTTGGGCCGCGCCGAAAGCGACACAAAGTCTTTTGTGGCTCCTTCAATGCTTCAACTTCGTCTAGAGTCATGCTTCTTTCTTCTTCAAGAATCTCCATGGCTGAAAATTCCTGAAACCACTTCCAACACAAAACCATGAACATACCTATTCCATGTAAAGTGAGTGGAAAAAAACTTGTCTTCCTCAAAGACTGTGCATGCAATGTAGATGAACAAAGAGACGGAGTGCCAAACCGTTCACCACACACACGCAAACAATGAGACCGAATCTTTCTCTTTTAATCTAAAGCAATCAACTCTGGCAAATCACAATGGAAATGCCCATGCTTAGTGCTCATACTTTCATGTGCTCTTTCTACAAATGTGTCATGCCAAAGAAGAGACATGGAATGTGACTTCCTTTCATACATACTTTTCAGCTTTTCATGAACAATCCACATACATCCGTGCTCATTCATGAGTGAAACGTGCTCAACGTACAATATGTCATGCCTAGGAAAAGGGATCACATAAAGATGCTGACAAAAATACAGGAAACAATCGCGAATGAAACACTCGAACAATGTATGTTGACCAATCATGCGAACACATAGTACTTCCTGTGAGAGTTCTTTAGACCGAGGCGCGAGAGCCAAGATCGGTTCTTCCTGAAGGGGTTCTTTGGACCTAGGCTTGAGAGAAAAGATCGAGTCTTCGTGACTGATCGAATCTGCAATGAGGTTGCTTCACTAGAGAAAGTATCCACTAACATATCATCCTTGTGAACAATCACATCATCTTCATGCAACTCATCATCCTTGTGAACAATCACATAATCTTCATGCAACTCATCATGCTCGTGAGAAATCACACCTTGATCATGCAAATCATCTTGCTCATCATTATCATCCAAATCATCATGCTTATCATTGTCATTCAAATCATCATGCGTATCATCATGCAAATCATGTGTGTCTTGCTTTGGAGAAGACGAGACTGAGAAAGTCTCCTTTTCCCGAATCTCTTGCATCTGTGCCTGAACTTGAGAAAAGAGTCGCAAGAATTCTTTCATGTGTTGGTCGCTCTTTCCTTTGACGGCGGCTGCCATTCTTTCTTAGTGTTCGCGCTCCATTTTTGCTTTTCTATCTGCCCTTCTTTCTGCGTGTCTGTGTTCCATTTCTGCCATTCTTTCTGCTATTTTGCTTCGCATTCTAACTTCCTTTCCATAAACATTTGGTCCAACGCCTCCATAGGAGTTAGTGCAATCCTTGACGTAGATGGGGAAGGGGAAGGTCAAAAAAACCTCCTGGTGGAGAAAATTCTTCTTCGCCTCTCTCATGCTCATCACCTCCAAGCGAAGTGTCACCAGCGTGTGACTACTATCTATCCTTTTTGTTGATTTCTTTCTTATTATCTATTTACTTTCACTTTTTGGAAACACCCCTCGGGAAATCTAACTGCCCTGCATTGCATAGCTAGTGTGGAACTGTCCAGAGGGAGTCCAGGCATGAGGGCAAGAGAGCACTAAGGTTGGACAAGGACTATGGTTAGCCAAGTGGAGTCATTGACTAGCCAAAGTGGAATCCTTTGCTACAGAGGCTACATTTCAGTTCTCGATGTGGCCGCAGTGTACAAAGAGGGTCGGATGACCTAGACAGATACAATGGCAGCATCTCCTAAAATTTAGGGAACTGCTATTTTGGGACCTGAAAATGTGTTGGCGTCATTACCTTCGGAATGACAAGGGGAATTTCTTACTCTGCCGTGAAGTCAACTGGGCAACCACTTGGGAGATTTTTAGGCGGCAACCCCGAAACGGGAAAATGCTTGTAAATGTGCCAAGTGGCACATTCTGGTGCAGTTTCTAATGTAAGAGAGAGTTGGCGCTGAATTTGAAGGGAGGAGGGGCTGTTTTGCAGAAATGGTCACAGGTTGAGAGCTATGGAGTGCTTGCTTTCCCTCCTATGTACAGTGCGGTGCCAGGAGTGATGCCCTGCACGCTACGCACTGCCCTCTCTCTCCCCTTTGGCAGTATGTTATGCCCCTCTAGTGGGCTCTTCATTTGACCAATGTACAGCTGTGTGGGTTCATGCGCGATTGCCGAGGCAAGAGCCTCTTGCACAGGTACTGGATTAGCTAGCGGCTAATCCCCCCTTGCAAGTACAGGTGAATTCGGAGAGGTTTCACGCCAAAAATCTCGTCCGATTCAAAGGGCAAGTAGCCCTACAGGTGCGGGAGCTCGAGGACTTGTTACGGATGCGACCGGCACGCAAAACGGAGCCCGAAACAGTGAATTACAGCCTGCTGTGTATTTTTGCAGGTTTAGGGTTTTGGCCCTAAACGGACCCTAATACCCCCAGGAGGTTCGGGGACGCAAGGGGACCGCTGTACAAGCGATCTGGCGCATTCTCAGGGCTGAAAACAGAGAATTCAGCGTGCTGCAGATTCTCGCCAGGTTTTGCAAAGTGCCTGTATGCGTCGGGAAAGTCACTCAATGCGTGGGAATACTGACTGTGAAGGGTCCTCGTACAGTTATGCTGCCAAAATCGGGCAGGAACAGTTGAAATTCAGCCAAGTTTGTGCGGGGTAGCTTGTAGGGATCCACAACGTTTATTCCCTCTTTGGAAGAATAAAGAAATACGAAAGGGGCGCCTAAGTTAGGGGCCAATCTGGTGTCGGTCTTCTCATACAGGTGCATTCTAGCATCTGTATCCCATTCCCCTCTCTTGTGTCACTATAGCAGAGGTATAATAGACGACTAATAATGGGTGAAAGCTAAATCAAGGTTTGAAGTAAAGTCTACCGCCCTTTTTGGATTGAACAGGCCGGTTTCATGGTTCCATCGACGAGATTAAATCACTTTTTCCCATAGACGTGAGCCTTGGTCAGTTTTGGGCTTGAAGACACAGGGGATCATAGACCAGACACAGGGAATTGCAACTATGGCTGACAGACCAGATGATGTGACTGAAGAGGTTTCCTCTTCACAGGGTCAACAGACACATGAAGTGGGTGAGTCCTCAAGACCACCACAGACAGATGACGATTTATTCAGGACCCAGTTGGCTACTGCTGTGGCTATGTTCACACAAGTAATGCAGAATCCGAGGTTTTTAGTCTTTCTGCAACCTCCTGTTCCGTCTCAGCAAGTTGGGCCACTGGATCATATTCAAAAGCCTGTTAAGGCTCGAGCACAGGTGATTCAAACCGCACAGTCAATGGAAACACCTGTACACTTGACGAAGAACATACAGTCTTCACAACCTATGCCTAAGGTGCAAGAACAGGTGGCTGAGATGCCAGTCTTTCAAGCTGTACCAGTTCAGCCCGCCACCTTTCAGCAGCATATAGCTGGTTCTGATGGGCAGGGAAGCAACCTACAGGCTATGCAACAGGTCTTCCCACCACCTTCAGTACACCCTGGCTATTTTGGAGGTGGATCGGTATTCCAAAGCATGGCTGGTCATGCACTTGGAAATCAGTTTTACACGCCAAGAACAGTGTTCGGGGGTGCTCAAAC